>NC_133666.1:311548695-312167029 GCF_037893015.1 Macrotis lagotis
GCATTTTGGTTGAATGGGCTTTGAAATGCCATATTGTTTTTAAAATGTATTTGCCATCTGTGGGAAGAATAAATTTCTAATAAACATACAGAACCAAAGACTCATTTCTTATATTTCAGGGTTTAAAAGAACAGAAGAGAATGCTGCAAGATACACTGGCATTTTACATTTATTCATTTGGCTTTATACAAAACTGAGACCATATGTCTTTATTCAGTGAACTTATAATCTTGGTAAACAAAGAGGACAAAAATCACAGAATTTAGCAAGACAAAAAGAAAATTTTATAGAATTGTTGTGAAATTTTTCAATTTTTCCTGAGAGCTCTTCAATTTAGTCAGTGTGGGTAAAAGATTTTAGGCATGAAAGTAAAGTCAAGTCTTTGTGATGGAAGGTAGATTGGAGAAGCAAAACAGAGGAAGAGATATAGCTAGATAATTTAGGTTTATGGTCTTAGGAAACTGTGAAAAAGCAGAAGTCACCAAGATAGACATGAGCTTTATTAATTAAATGATGTGCCTAGTCATGAAGAAAGAAAAGAAATGGGAGATTTGGGAAGGAGTAAAGGTAGAAATAGTGTGATTATTACTTTTATTGGGAAGTGGATAAATTAAATTTTGTATTAGATAAGAAGAAATCAATGAAGGGCAAAAGTGCTAATTGTATTATATGGTAATTCTAACTGATGTTATTCTAAATGACATGAAGGAAAAAGGAAATAATAGGGAGATCAAAATTAAAAAACCTAATATTTAAAATGTACTAGCTTTAAACTAATATTTAAAATGTATTAGCTGAACCTGAATAAGTCTGGACATGGGCCTGAAAGAGAAATTTTAAACAGAAAAAATTTAGAAGGAATTTTATATAGATGAGAAAAAGGAGAAAGAAGCTCATTATAGAGTTGAATATCATAAGGCTAATAATAGCTAAGAAGACATGGAAGAGTATTTAATATAAAAGAAAAATGGCAAAGAATAGAATAATATTAGGGAAAATGAGTAGCTCTAACCTCTTCCTAGTAAGGTCAAGTTAGTAAGAAGGTAATACTAAAAATGATAAAAGAAAAAAGTGTGAATCCAATGGGAAATAGATAAAATATGAACACAAGAGAAACATGGAAGTTGGGAGGAAAATAAGATGAACAATCAAAGGAGATATTTTAAGAGTCAAAATGTAGAAACTAGTACAAAAGAAATATAGTATAAAAGAAAAAAGAGGTAGCCAAAATTCAAAGATATTTCTGACAGTCAGTAAATTGTACAATAAGATGCAATGGAGTAGGAATAGTAAAAAATTAATAAAAGAGAAGAAAACAGAATGGAGAAGAGGAAACAAAATTTAGAGATGGTGAAGAAAGAAAAGAATGAAAAAAGAATGACGGGAGAAAAGATTGGAAAACAAGTGATAAAGGAATATGTAGAATCAAAGAAGATTCATGATATTCTCTGAAAAATTCCACTAAGGGGAAAATGCCAAGTCAAATCCAAAATGCTGAATTTATGATTGTCAGAATAAATCTCACTGTATCAAGGAACAGATTTCTCTGAAAGGTTGGTTCCATATTAGCTCTCATTACAAACACATCTCAAAAAAAAAAATATATCCACTAAACATAGATAATAGATTGGATTTCCTTTCTACTTCAAATTTATTTGAAACAATGAGAAGAAACTGAGTTAATTTTTTAGGCTTTTCTGAACATCCCAGATCTCTAAAAGAACTAGGTGGAAACAGGAAAAGGAAGGATACAATCTGTACCAGGTACTGTGATATTATCTCATTTAGTCAAGTGAAAAGCAACAGAATGTCAGTTCCTTGAGGTCAGGGATCATTTCAGTCTTTGAATTCCCAGCACCTCATCAATGCCTGGTCCAGAATTATGGCACTTCAAATGCATAGCAAATGGTAGGAGATGGACCTAATAATGAACTTCCATTTTGATTATCTACTTTTTACAAAAGCATTTGAGAGTTTAAAGCATATCTTTGATTTTTAACTACCAGTATCAGTTAAGCTAAAGTTAAAAGAAGAGAAAACTGAGTTAAGAATAACGACAAAAATCTTATGGTGCTTCTTCATTTGTAAAAGAGAGAAAACTAACATTACCCAGGGTCTTAGCTTTCAAAAGTTCCCTTTCGTTCAGTCATTTCAAGTTATGTTCCTAAGCTCTAGAAATTAGGAAGGAAAACAGCAGCAGTAACCCATTTAAATATACAGAGCATTCCAAAAGTCTTAGTGCAGTTTGAAATTGTTAAATCTAAAAAGAATGTTACTCCTGCATTAGCTGATCTGTCAAAATGTGAAACAATGTTGTACTATATACTCCTGAATTTAGTAACTTCTACGTTCTTAAAAGGAAGAAGACCCCTCTACAGAACAAGACCTCCCACTCATACTGGCCAAATCATTTGGTCAGTCCTTTCCCTTTATGTTTCTTGGGGAGAGGGGAAGGTTACAGTTAGGAAAGAGGTTTTAGTTTTTTTAACCCCAGTGAAAGTAAAACTCAAAATTTTAAATGAAAAAAATTACTATCCTACCTTGCATGTTCTTGAACTCCCACAATCTCTACTTCACTGTCAGAAGAGGCAATATTAATCTCTTCATTGAGTTGTGCATTGCCAGAAGCTGTTTTGTCACTTGCAAGAAATCCTGGATCCAAATGACCTAAAAGAGATAGAGGAAAGCCAAGCACTGTAATTTGATTTCTTACAAAGAACAGAAAATTCTTGAAGGCACTTTTTAATCCAGGGTCAATCACAGAATCAAGTTACTTGATTAGAATAAAATGCAGTAGAAGTACTATTTATATAACATACTTCAAGATTTTTTTTTTTAGGTTTTTGCAAGGCAAATGGGGTTAAATGGCTTGTCGAAGGCCACACCGCTAGGTTATTAAGTGACTGAGGCCGCATTTGAACTCAGGTACTCCTGATTCCAGGACTGGTGCTCTATCCACACTGCACCACCTAGCACCTATACTTTAAGATTTTTTAGCTTCATCTTGGCTTGCTTTAAAAACATCTCTCAGGACAGACCTATCTCTCAGCAGAAATCTACCAAGGAAAATGTTAGATTAGTGCTAAAAAAAAGAATAAAACTCTATCCCTGAAAAAATTTTAGTAGAAACAGAATAATTAGAATTCATTACCAATATTATACTAAAATTTTCTTTTAATTCAGACATTTTAACAAGTTTTCTAAAGGAATGAGCTCTTAGCAACAGTGAAACAAACTATTAAGAAGGGGGAAATTAATCCTTTACACATTTTCTAATACTAATAATATTCATTGTTACAGAGTATAATTTTTACAGTTTTTACACTGAGAGTATAAGTGCATAAGTTTATAAAGAGCTTTCTTCAAATTTACCTCATGAGATAAGCAGCATTATCCAAGAAAATAAAGGGTTCAAAAACGTGATAAATTAGAATTCCATGAGAACAGGGAACTTTTTACCTCCTCAGCACTCACACATGATCTTCTAATTAAACTGACTTCTCTAAATTAAGGTGATATAAATAATAAGTTTAACTTTATGAAGTTCACTTGAAAGTTCAAGTCAATGATCCCTTGTATCTGATTTATGATTTATATAAATTTACAATAATGTCTCACTTTTCAGACTTAATACCTATAACAGCAGATGTAATTGAATCAATGTATGAAAAATTGATCCTACTTCCAAAAAGTACTTCTAAAGAAAATGTGAGAATTTTATGAAAAAAAAATGACTTCAAAACAAATTTTTCCAACCAATTTAAAGCATTCAACCACAGTAAATGCTCAAAGGCCACAACTAATGACATATAATCCTAACTATGTAAGTTAAGTAATGCTTTGTACTATAAAGCTTTCCAAGGACAAGTATTTCTCTGCAACTTCATTTTCCCCATCGAATTAAGAAACACCAAAGATCCAAATGGTTACAGGATTTAGACATAAAAAAAATACTATAAGCAAATTAGAAGATCAAAGACCAATTTACCTGTCAGATCTATGGAAAGGGGAGCAGTTTATGACCAAGAAAGAGATGGAGAATATCACCAAAAACAAACTAGATGATTTCAATTACATTAAATTAAAAAGACTTTGCACAGATAAAACCACTGTAACCAAGTTCAAAAGAAATGTAGTAAACTGGGAAACAATCTTTACAACTAATAATTCTGACAAAGGACTCACTTCTAAAATATACAGAGAATTGAGTCATATTTGTAAAACAAAAAGCCATTCCCCAATTGACAAATGGTCAAAGGATATGCAAAGGCAATTTACAGATGAGGAGATCAAAGCAATCCACAGTCACCTGAAAAAATTGCTCTAAATCATTATTAGAGAAATGCAAATTACAGCTTCTCTGAGGTACCACCTCACACCTCTCAGATTGGCCAATAATGATCATTGTTGGAAGGGTTATGGGAAATCTGGGACACTATTACACTGCTGATGGGGCTGTGAACTCATTCAACCTTTCTGGAGAGAAATTTGGAACTATGCCCAAAGGGCAAAAAAATTGAGCATACCCTTTGATCCAGCAATACCATTACTGGGTCTATACCCTAAAGAGATGATGAAAAAGGGTAAAAACATCACTTGTACAAAAATACTTATAGCAGCCCTGTTTGTGGTGGCAAAGAATTGGAAATCAAGTAAATGTCCTTCAATTGGGGAATGGCTTAGCAAACTGTGGTATATGTATGCCATGGAACACTATTGTTCTATTAGAAACCAGGAGGGATGGGAATTCAGGGAAGCCTGGAGGGATTTGCATTAACTGATGCTGATGATGAGGAGAACCAAAAAAACACTGTATACCCTAACAGCAACATGGGGGTGATGATCTACTTTAATGGACATGCTCATTCCATCAGTGCAACAATCAGGGACAATATTGGGCTGTCTGCAATGGAGAATACCATCTGTTATCCAGATAAAGAACTGTGGAGTTTGAACAAAGTTCAAGGACTATTCCCTTTAATTTAGAAAAAAAAAAGATACCTTACTGTCTGATCTTGTTATCTCTTATACTTTTTGTTTCTTCCTTAAGGATATGATTTCTCTCTCATCACACTCAATTTGTATCAATTGTACAACACGGAAACAAAGTAAAGATTGACAGATTGCTTTCTGTGAGGGGGAGTAAGATTGGGGGAAAAATTGTAAAACTCAAATAAAATCTTTAATAATAGGAAAAAAAAGATATTTAAAAAAATAATTAAGAAACACCACTAAAGGGGTGGAATAAATCCCTGCATTGCTTCTTTGTACTTGGGTTTTCTGTTCTGTCAAATTTGGACATGACTAAATGTCACTTTTCAAACTTCACAGAACTGTAAGATCTAAAAACTGGAAGGGCCCTCCAGAGACTATGCAGTTCAGCCTCTGTATACAAAAAGCAAACGCATTAGAGCATACCCAGTAAGGATGGTGTCTACTTGACGCCTTATTCATTCCAATTCTTGCAGTTCTAATGGTTAGGAAGCTTTTCCCCTAACATTAAGTTTAAATTTGCCTCTTTGAAATAGCTCTTCAATCATTCCATGGCCAAACAAGTAAAGTCTAATCCCTCCCCATAATGACATCCCTTTAAACACTAGAAGCCAACAATCATCCCCCTTCCTCCAGACCTGGAGTTTTCACTTCATTAGTCTAAATATGCCCAGCTGCAACAAATGCTAAAAGAAAAAGGTCTCAAGGCCTTTTATCACCTTGTCTTCTTTTGTAAACTGTAGCTTATCAATGCCCTCCTAATTCTTTTTAGAAAACTGTAACTTTTTGTTTAGTATCCCTTGTTGTTTTTTCAAATTTCATACCTTCAAATCCTCTAGGAATCTTATATACGTATCTGTATCTCCCATTAGAATATAAGCTGCTTAAGAGAAGGGATAGTTTTCATTCTCCATAATGATATTTCCAGTAGCTATCAGTGTCTGGAATAAAGTAGGTGTTTAATTAAATTGCTTTTTGATGGACTGATTTTTTAAAAAAATGCCTACAAAATTCAAGGAATTGTGTAAGAAAAAATGTTACTAAAAAACCCAAGACAACAAAAATTAAAAAAAAAATCAACCTAAAGAAGCTTACAATTTAATATAGGGATTTCTTTTCTTTTTTTTAAAAAAAGATTTTGCAAGGCAATGGGGTTAAGTGGCTTGTCCAAGGTCCCACGGCTAGGTATTCATATTAAGTGTCTGAGGCTGGATTTGAACCCAGGTACTCTTGACTCCAGGGCCGGTGCTCTATCCACTGCGCCACCTAGCCACCCCAGTATAGGGTTTTCTCAACCTTTTCTGTGTCATGAACTCCATTGTTAATCTGGTAAAATCTATGGATACCTTAGAATGTTTTTAAATGCATAAAATATAGAATATTGTAAAGGAAACCAATTATATTAAAAGAAAGTTATTACAATATTTTAAAAAACAAGTTTACAAACCCCAGATTAAGAACTCATTCTATTAAATAGCATATAGATGACTATAATGCAAAAATGAAATACAAATGCCCAAGAGGAACTATTCAAGGTACTTTTTTGGTGAGAAGGAATTCTCTGATCAAGGCAAGGAAAAGGATGAGTAGTATTATTAGTTAAGGGGGCAGTTAGGGGACAGAGTGAATAGAGCACTGGCCCTGGAGTCAGGAGGATCAGAGTTCAAATCCTGCCTCAGACACTTAATAATTACCTAGCCATGTAACCTTGGGCAAGCCACTTAACCCCATTGCCTCAAATTAATTAATTTTAAAAGAGACCTACTAGTTAAAAGTTGGACTTTAAAAAGGGGGGCAGGATTTCAATTGGCAAATAAGAGGGAAAATATTCCAAATGTAAGGAATGATATTAACAAAGAATGCTAGACATCAACAGTTTAGTGGTGCAATAGAATAGGCTGCTGCTCCCTGGAATCAGGAAGACTCACCTTTTTAATTTCAAATCCAACCTCAGTCACTTACTAGCTAGGTAATCCTAGACAAGTCACTTAAACCTATTTGCCTCAGTTTCCAATAAAATATATCTCGAAAAAAAATCAAAAACTACTCCCATATCTTTGCCAAGAAACTCTAAATGAGAACATTAAGAGTCATACACGGGGTGGCTAGATGGCCCAGTGGATAGAGCACCAGCCCTGGAGTCAGGAGTATCTAAGTTCAAATCTGGTCTCAGACACTTAATAATTACCTAGCTGTGTGGCCTTGGGCAAGCCACTTAACCCCAATGCCTTGCAAAAAAAAAAAAAAAGTCATACACATCTGATGAACTGAACAACAAGAGTCCCAGATATATTCAGGAAACAGAAACTAATCCTGTGTAATTGGAACTTGGGACAATAATTTTAGGATTTAGAGCTGGAAGGGACCTTAGAAATAATGTATTTCTAATACATTTACATATTAAGAAACTGAAGACAACAGAAATTGAGGTCACAAACTCTGGATTTGAATCTAGTTCCTGATTCCAGATCTAGTAGTCTTTCCATTGCATCACACTGCATCATCATCATCAGTAATGGGGGGGGAGCCATAAGATCATATCATGTTTTAATAACTCAACCTCCCCCAAAATAACTGATATATAATTTGAATTCAGATTTTCTAAGTCCATCATACCTTCTACTATTAACAAGAAATATTTAAGAAAGATTGGGGGTTAGAATCAATAAAACTTGAAAATTGACTGGATGTGGTAGGCCAAGTAGGAAAAATCCAAGATGATTTTGAGGTTCTAAGTTCTAAATTTTGAAGTGAGATGAATGACTAGAATTATGGTGACATTTAGGGGAGAAAGTCAGGGGAAAAAAATTTCATAAGAAAAATAAATTGACTTTCATGTACATTAAGCATGACAGGGTAGTTAGGCACTGATAGGCACTAATAAGTATAAGGAAATTCAATTGAAGTTTGGGAGAGTGGTAAAGGCAAGAGTTAGAGATTTAGGAATCATAACAGCAACAATAGCTCCAAGAGGTGGTGGGGGTAGTAATAGTAGGAGCAGGAGCAGGAGCAGCTAGCATTTATATAACACTTTTAAGGTTTACAAAGTGCTATACAGATATTGTCTCACTTTATCCTCACAACCTTATTCTCTCCATGTTATAAATGAGGAAAGTGAAGTAAACAGGTTAAGTCCAGGGTCACCCAGCTAAGTGTCTGAATTGGAATTTGAACTCGGGTCTTCCTGACTCCAGTCCTAGCACTCTATTCACTAGGCTACCTAGCTACTACTATAACATAAAATAACTTTCTCAGGGAGACAAAAACCTGCTGGCACTGCCCAATAATTCCACAAAATAGATGTGGTTTTGGCGATTGAAGAGATAGTCTTTTCTTCCCTCTACACTTGACTAGCCCATTAAGAGAGATTATCTGCCTTGTCACTTGTGCTGTCCAGACTCCTAGAGGCCTCATCATATGCCCAGAAATTGAATCTCCTAATGCCAACTGGAGGGAGTGAAGGAGGGGGCCCAAGTAAAATATCATGGGATATAAAACTAAGATTCAAATTATTCACTTAATCAGGGGAATTCAGGCTTAGAAAACTTTTTCTAATACAAAGGCAATTTTTATATGAATGTCAGGATCTGAAAGGTTGATTAAGATTTGTATTTCAAAGTCCTCTGTACATTACAGCTTCCCTGAGAAAAGCATTTACAGGCTTCCACAATTCACTTTGTCTGTCTACCACTTTCTGGAAGTATGGAGTAACTTCCAGAAAGATCACTGAGCTACAGCCCTGAAAAACATCAACCAGTTTATAACAAACGTGGACCAACTGGTAATTCTTTCTCCTTGACTGTTTTTACAAAGACAAATATGAGGGAAAGACTCTAACAATTCCTGGAAGAAATTGGTCATAGAAATTCCTATTTGGTGGAATAATTTGGGGAACATATCAGTCAATGATATTATTAAACATGTCCTACTGTTTACCTATCAAATTGGCAAATCCAATTTGAATACAAAAGATTACCTTTTGGGGGTAACTAATATAACATACTTTATAATTATGACTTTATAATGGTATTTGAAAAATAATGTATCTTTTAACAAAATTTTCTAAATGTCTATGTTTATTCCAGCATAAATACAGTAACCAGTAAATGCAAAATTTGCCCAAATATACCCACTAATTCAATTTCCCAAAATTCTTTTTTTTTGTCCAATACATAAAAACTTGGAATCAAACTTGCTATATTTGGTTCAGTTAATTGAACTTATACTATTCAAAAAAGATAATGGAAAAAAACAGGACTCTGTTCTTTTGTAGTTGGCAATTTTTTTTTTTATTTTTGAACAAGACAATCAATAACAAGATAAAAAGGCAAAATGAACAAGTGCTCAGAGACAGAAATGTGAAACAAATTTTATGGCAACTGCTGGGGTCTTATAGACTAGGGGGATAAGCTAGCCTGTCACATTTCCAGCATTATGGAAAGGAAGATGTATTAAATGTTGATAAGGCAGCTGGAATATGCTCCAGGCCTGTGAGATGCTGTTCTCCATAAAGGGACATCAAGCATATTCTTAAAGAGTCAGGGATGTAGCCCCACTCACATCTGCTTTCAGTTGTTTGGAGCCACAGCCTACAGGTGCTTCCTTTCACTGAGAACCTCCTAATGTCATATCCCAAATTTCTTTAAGATCTTCCATTGCAAGCCCTAATACCCTCTGGCCTCTTTACTGGCTCCCTCGTAGTTTCATGGAAGCCCAGTGGCAAATCAGATGTCTAGAGCAAGCAGGGAAGTGAAAAACTCTAAAATGTTCTCTGAGACATTGTCAGTGGTGATGGTAGTCTTCTCCAGCTCTGATGAAAGAATCAGGCCTGCAGAGAAAGAAGTGTAAATACCACAATTATCATATATTAAACTTTATAATAAATCAAGATTATATTTAGCTATCATGGCAGCTGGTTGTCTCTGTCTAGTCTCTTTGCACTACCCAGACACATCTTTGAAAAGACAATTTCCCTAAATTTCTAGAGTTGCCAGAAAATTCTTAAGTTTTTGTCCTACCACAAGAGACCTTTTCAACTTTTATAAAGTAGTCAGGAGATGGCTAGTACTGACTAAGAATAATAACCAATAAAAAATAGCAACTAGATTATATTGTGATAATTACTTCCTCAAAAACAAATATAACTATCTAAAGACTTTCAAGTCTATTAGGCAAAGGCCAAACCTAATTTGCTAATTACCATCTACATTCCATTCCTTTTTGTTTCTTTAAATTAAGAGAGCAGTGATAAGGTTTTTCTGTATCATTCACTTTGCTTTATCAGCCCTTGACACAAGGCATTAAGATTTAAGAGGATATAATAATCATTTTGGTTTTTTAGAAAGGATTCTTTAAGGGAGACATTCCTAAATATTATTAAGGAATTCTAGATATAAAATCTTATATATCTATTCACTGATTGTATGATTCTAAACATTCACATGTAATACCCTTAAATAAAAAAAAGCAAAAATACTGCTGATATACCGGAATATGAAACATGTAATTCAACATATACCAGAAAGATCATTTCTCAAAAACATATCATTCACAGGAAGCAGGCAATCAACCTCGAAAACATTCAAGTCATGCTCTGCTTTCATCCAAGTAAATAAAAAGCCCAAAGTGAGGTTAAAGTAGCCTGCCAATACCTTCCCAAAAAATGTGTTAAAGAAAATTACTCTTCCCAATAGTTAGAATCATCCAAAGAAAAATATTAAGAGGGGCAGCTAGGTGGTACAGTGGATAGAGCACCAGCCCTGGAGTCAAAAGGACCCGAGTTCAAATCCAGTCTCAGATAGATAGATGAATAAATAAGAAAAAGAAAAATATTAAAAGTGTTATCAAAAATAGAGTAATGAGCTGACTAACAATGGCCATCATGGGAAGGCTCAGTCACAATATTACTACTGATCTAACACTGGTCTAGAAATAAAGAATTTAAAGTTCAATTCTATATCCCACTACTACAAGGAGGAAAGAAAATCTTTGTACCTCAATTTATTCATTAAAAAAAGAAATAATATTCGTCTTCTATCTCCCTATAACAAAAATGTTGAGAGAATAAATGAGAATATAAATACACACATGTACATACACACATACAGCCTTGAATGCTTTTGAGAAAGATCTCTAAATAAATTAAACTACCATAAAAAAAGTGTCTCACATTCTTAAGTTCATTCAGGCTCAAAAGAATCTATTCTCCTCTTTTTACATGCTTCCTATCTATCAAAAGAAAAGAAAGAAGAAAAGAACTAGCTTACAGTGAATTACTAGTGGTTATAGTAAAAAAGATTTTTTTTCAAATTTAACAAGAGAAATGAATCCCTAGGCATAATGAGGAATCTATCCCAGTCAATTTACTACTGTTTTTAATAACAGCAACAAGTAAGAAAAAGGAAGCAAGTGGTAAATATAGTACCTGAATGATCCAATTCCTTTGATGTTTAGAGGCTGGCCTGACTTCTACTTCATTTTCCTTAATTTGTTGTTGATTTAGTTGTTCTGTCTTGGTTTCAATGACGTCCACTTGAGTCCCAGAATATCCAATTCTTTTACAAGAATGAGTGAGTTATTCTGACCTCACTAGGGTCAGAACTATCTCAATTCTACTCCAATTTTAGGATTACAATCATGCAATCTAGGTTGCAAAATTTAGCCTGAGGTATATCCCCCCACACATCCACACCCCTTTTTTTAACAGTATTCATTTTATTTATTATTTTGAAAGATTTTATTTATTTTGAGTTTTACAATTTTTCCCCTAATCTTGCTTCCCTCCTCTCACCCCCCCCCCCCCACAGAAGGCAGTCTGTTAGTCTTTACATTGTTTCCATGGTATACATTGATTTAAACTGAATGTGATGAGAGAGAAAAATCATATCCTTAAGGGAAAAAAATAAAGTATAAGAGACAGCAAAATTACATAATAAGGTATTTTTCCCCCTAAATTAAAAATAGTAGTCATTGGTTTTTGTTCAAACTCCACAGTTCTTTCTCTGGATACAGATAGTATTCTCCATCACAGATAGCCCAAAATTGTGCCTGATTGTTGCACTGATGAAATGAGCAAGTCCATTAAGGTTGATCATCACCCCCATGTTGCTGTTGGGGTGTACATTCTTTTTCTGGTTCTGCTCATCTCACTCAGCATCAGTTCATGCAAGTTGTTCCAAGCTTCCTTGAATTCCCATCCCTCCTGGTTTCTAATAGAACAATAGTGTTCTACGACTTAACATATACCACAGTTTGCTAAGCCATTCCCCAATTAAAGGACATTTACTTGGTTTCCAGTTCTTTGCCACCACAAACAGGGCTGCTATGAATATTTTTGTACAAGTGATGTTTTTACCCTTTTCATCATCTCTTCAGGGTATAGACCCAGTAGTGGTATTGTTGGATCAAAGGGCATGCTCATTTTTGTTGCCCTTTGGGCGTAGTTCTAAATTGCTATCCAGAAAGATTGGATAAGTTCACAGCTCCACCAACAATGTATTAGTGTCCCAGATTTCCCACATCCCTTCCAACATTGATCATTGTCCAGTCATAATGGCCAGTCTCAGAAGTGTGAGGTAGTACCTGAGGTATTCCCTTTTTAATCAAACTGTAATTTTAAATAGCTTTTAGAAATCCAGATTCACATTCAAATATCTCATACAGCTGACCATTTGACTCTGTCAAACCATCAGTTTTTGTGGCTCAAAATTATGAGGTAAATCAGGGACAAACATAATGTATCTAAGCTCTACATTACGGCACAATAGATATACTTCCAAATTAATATGCTGGTTTTCTGCTGTTATAATTTGAGAGCATTGGTAGAATACTATCAACAATGTTGAGAGGTAGAACAACAATGAGGAAATGGTCCTGAAATTGAGGAGTAAGAGGAGGTAGGTACAAAGTCTGTTAAAAAACTGAAAATGGTCAAATTCCCTGACCTAATCTAAAATCTAAAAAAAAGGAATTTATGCCAAATTTAAATATCTAAAGTTCTAATATGGATATTAGATTATATATATTGAAATGTTTATAGTACAGGTATATTTAAGAAAGCTTAATTTAAGATTAATCAAAAAAGACTTAAGAGGGGAAAAATTCCTAAATATTAGCAGGAATTCTAGTTAAAAACACCAATAACTGTGGTGTTACTTTTTTTAATTATAAAAAGAATTCACTACCTCATTGTTCTTAATTGATAGAGGAGGAAATACTTTTATTAAGAGGAGCCATTGACAATTTCATATCAAGCAGAAGAAAACATCCTTCAAATGACTGAGTCAAAAAGATGTGATTCCAATTAAGTAAACAATTCACATGAACACAGACTGCATAAAGCACAATATGAATAAACATGAAAAATCCTGTGATTTGTTCTTCATACCAAAGATGAAGACAGCTAGGTCACCTGCCTTATATTTTTATAATACTTTATACTCTTCAGAATGCTTTTTTAAAATGTTTTTCTCATCCACATTCTGGACACCAATGAAGTGAAGTCATAATCATTATTACCCATTTTACAGAGGGACACTGATGCCCAAAGAACCTAAGTTAACTTCCTTAAAGTTATCATAGTTTATTTTATTAGCAGAAGACTCTAAATACATAAACCAACCTCTTGCCTCCTAGTCCAATGCTCTTTTAAAAACACACCTGATCTAACTCAGAGTAAATCTCAATTTAAATACAAAAGAGAAATTTAGAAGAGAAAACATTTGTAAGTAAATCAGGAAAAAAAGGGTCCAGTAACAATCTTCTTTTAACCGCATTTTAGTTACCAAAATTTTCAATACTGACAATACCCAACACAAGACTGTTCCAAACATGCAATTACAAATTCATTACTTGGAACAATTTATTTTCCATATAAACCATGCTACAAATGATGATTAATTTCTGAGGTTAGTTTACAAAAGCCCCGTTGGTTTATTCTTAAATAATACAATTAAATAATAACAAATAGCAAATTCAATAACTAATGTGTATTAAGCATCAAGTATTGCAAGGCTCAAAATTTGGCACTAGGAGAGGCTACAATGTCAAAAATGACAAGAATACCTGCCCTTGAGCTCACATTCTATAATATTGTGACATTAAGAATTTCTAGACAAAACAGAAAAACTAAACTTGTCAATAAAGTTTTTTTTAACTTAAATGCTGGTGCTTGAGAAAAGTCACATCTACTTTTAAGAGAGGAAGGTAAATTTAGAATTCTGGTAAGAATCTAAAGAATAATTTCTAGAAGTGTTATAGAGTTTTATAATATAGGTTCTTAAGTGTAACTTCATTCAAACCTTAGGAATTTCCTCTTTGGTATCCCTAGCACTACCTCTGCATGATGATCAGTCAAGTAATTGGGACTTTTTTCTTAGTCCACAAATGGAATAAAGGAGAAAAAAGAGAAAAGGGGGAAGGGGGAGGGGTAAGCAGGAGTGGTGCTATTCTTCTGAGATAACCAGACAAGAACTAGAAAAGAATACAACAAAAAGCAAAAGGTGGATATATATATATGTATGTATGTATGTATATAAATGTAAAAATATGACAGGAGCTGCATGCAGATGAATCTGTGATAAGTGAAAAATGTTAAAGATTGAGGCCTAGTTAAGTACACAATTTTCAAAGGTAATGGAGAGAACTATCTACAGCAAGAGGCTTCCGGTCTTAAGAAAAAATTGTCCTCAGATTAGGTGGAGTTAGTATTCAAAATCTGATGATAAGTGGATTACCCCACATTATACATCACACAGTTAAAGAGTCAGAATTCAAATCCAGGGGTATTTCACTGCCACCATTCTATCCTGGTGGAATCCTCAACTACATTCATAAATCTATGTGGCACAATACTATATCCTGGACAGACACTTGCCAAATGGCAATATAAAATGCAACTGATCTGACCCAATCTGTTTTGCAGGCAGGCTACTACTAAAAGGAAAATGACTGCCAGGACACATGCATGTTATGGCATCAGAGAAGTGGTTAAAGTCGACCAACCTGCCTCAGCATTCAGTTCCTCTAGAAGCCCGCTGGTCCTCCAGGTAGCTCCTGTGTCCTGGCTTCCTACAGAATTATTGTGCTCTTGAACTACTGCAGCCGCCAATAAATTGTCCACATTTACCACTTCTGGGTCAGAGTTGGTGTCAGATATGTCATAATGAGCTACAACTGAAGGTCCATCTGGGAAAGAAAAAAAATGTATACTGTATCTATATATGGGGAGAAAAATATTCCTGGAAAAAAAGCCAAAAAAGTTCTCTAAATGTTAGATTCCTTTTACTATCTTAATGTATTTGCAGCAGCAAGAGGTGTCCTTCACAGAACTAAAATTTAAACAAAAATGTGTTAGTACAGAGTTATCCTAAGCTTAAAAAAGTACATAATTTCAGAACAAGGATTTGTTCATTAAAAGAAGAAAATAATTCTTTTAATTGTGCTGAACAACATATATAATTCTCTTCATGATCCTAAAGAACAAAAATTTAAGAGTAAGAGGATTGATTCCTCTCCATAGAAGATGAAAGTGAACTTTTATGGAGATTTTTGAAAGTTTAAAATTGATATAATCCATTAACAAATGAAATTATGGGCTTTCTTCACTTAATTTGACAGTAAATAGCTTTCAATAGATTACACTAATCAAATTGTATTCTAGCAAGAAGAAGGATAAGGAAATTTTCCTTACTTAATATTCACGGGGCAAGTACATTGCAATTTGAAACATGAAATCCCAGCAGTTTCTAAAAGAAGGTGAACAAATACAATAGCAATTCATGACTGACTTGTCTAATCCAAGCAATGCACTGTGATAAAAGAATACTTATAATATTTACAATATAAATCTGTTTTCAAAAATCAATAAATCCGCAATATCCATGTTCAGGATTTTATTTTGATAAGCTTATAATGGAGAACACATTGTGAAAAACGATTTTTCTCTTTAGTCAAGGCAGTCTATATTATTCAGATAAAAAATGAGTAATTTGTAAATTAAATTAGGTAAAACAGATAAATAGAAGTCCCTGAAGGATGCTCAAATTTTCATAAGTAAAGTTAAGAAAGAGATCCTTCCCCATTCTGATTGGTATTCCTGAAGAAGATTCCTGGGGTGCATTCTAAAGTGAGCATATTCCAGAAGTCCATGCCACAGTACCTCACTATTGGACAGGTACATGCTAAAAACAAAAATAAACACAGCTCCTTTAAGTCCTCTCAACAATAATGACTGAATTAAAAATTTTCCTTAACAAACTAAGAATAAATTGGATCATAAACTTAAGAATTTGAAGTGATTTCAGAGGTCATCTAGTCTAATCTCTTCATTTTGCAAATAAGGTCCTCAGGCTATGAGATGTTAAAAGACATGTCCAAGGTCATTAATAAGTATAGGAATACACAATTTGAACCCAGGTTCCTCTGACTTCAAAGCCATGTTTTTCCACTGTATTATCTTTCCTTTAATCATACAAAACCTGTAACTTCTAAATCTCATTAGATTTAGAATAAATGGACATTAAAAAAATGTCATTTTTTTATTAAAGGCAATGTGCAACAAGCCTAAAAATCTATGCATAAGGGATATTTTTGTCATCTTACAAATGGTCATTGCAACAACTGCCTTTTCAAAGAGAAATAAAGCTCACCTTAATCACACTAAAATATGACTCCAAAATAAACCATTAAAGATCAATATCTAATTTTTAAAAAATTTCCACTGAAGGAAAAAGGAACAGTAAGGTTTTTGGGTCTCTGTTCTTCCAACTTAACCCATAGATCAAAAAAAAAAAATTCTAACCCAACATAAAAATAAATGCATAATTAGGTGCCAGCATATAAAGAACGAACATGCCACAATATGAAATTCTGACGATTATACTTAAAACAAATTTCAGGTGATTTAAAAAGAAAGTTGATCTTCATTCCTCAAAAAGGGGGAAATTAATTTTTAGCAAGACTTTTAAATAATTTAAGAATGATCCATGGTTTTATTAAAGGTTATGTACTTTAAGTTAAAAAAACTGAACCATGATAATTTTTTTAAAGAAAAAACACATTTGATATGTTATCGTCAGAGTTCAAAATGATATATATATGTATGTGTATATATATGTGTATATGTATACATAAATACAAAATTATTTACATATAAACACACACACACAAACATATTGTGTGATTGCTTATTAAAAACACACACTTGAGTGCAGAAGATACGAGGGTCAAGTACAATATTGACTATTTGACCAATTTTTTTGGAAAAGAACACCTTTTAAATTAAGATTTATTTCCTCCAATAAACTTTTTACATGAATGAGTTTTTGATCATTTTGCCAATGGTTAAGAATGGTTAAGAAAAATTTAGACAAAGCTAGAAATTTCAAATCAGATCTAAACAAAAAGTCATTATCAACTCAAAACTTTTAAAATTAAATTTAATTAAAAATTATTTTAACATATAATTAGGGAAAAGTAAAATATTAAAAGTCTTTATCAGTCAAAGTCAAAATTGTACCACTCCTACATGTATAATCATGCAAAATGTATATATATATATATAATAAATGTATATACATGCAGAGTGATTTTTCTTATCACCTACCCATGGGAATAACTTGTGTGAAAGTCTTCTTCAGTAGGAAATACAAGCATAAACTTGTTATCTGTAGCTCCACTCTTGTATCTTCCACACTTCCAAACAGCTCACCTTATAACTTAGCTTAAATTTAGTATACATTATAAACAAAAACAGCAACATTTTTCAAATTTTGCATTCCATGACAGTAATAAATTTGCTTGCTAACCACATTTTTGATTTCCAGAAAGTTCAAGCAATAAAGTGATCAATATTTTACAATCCTCTATTATCCTCTAATAAAGAAAATTGGCTTTTCAATATTATTCAGATATGAATTTGAAACTCATGGTTTTTGTGTGCCAGGGTCAAAGTAAACTTACTGTCAATAAAGATATAAAAAAAATTAAGATATAAAAAAACCTATGTCATAATTTGTCTGCTTTCACAAAGGACAATTTTCCCTCCTGAAAAATGATTCTGAGACTACACAGGTGTTAAGGCAGCTAACTTGGCATATTTATGCTGTGAAATTGAAAGTCCGTCAAGTAATTATATTAAAGAACAGAAACAACCTCTGTTCTATCATTTGATTATCTCTCCAAGGCTTGGGGGGAGAAAAATCATACTATCACTGAAGGGGGAAGAGATGACTTCAGTTTTCATGAGATTGTAATAAAGAAATGTTCAAAATTTTATGTTCCTAAAAAGCCATCTATAGTGGCAAGAAGGAAAAGTTTACTTGGGCTCATCTCTTGGTTCTCAGGAGAGTCCAAGCAGAGATGAACTACAAGATTATGAACTAATTATACCTTACAAATTATCCAGTTTATTATTTTGAAAATGTGATAATCATCTTTTTTTCTTCTTCTTAAAATCTCTGTTATTCCTCAGGCTATCAGACCTGTTGTTATGCTAGAAGATTTTTAAATACTTCCATACTGTTAATTATCCTTTACCAAGGTGGGGAGAGGAGAGACAAAGGAAACAAAATCATTCTATTCACTGACTTTTTAAAATAACCATTTAAAAAGAAAAATGTTTCAGGCAAAGGATGTTTAACCTTTCTGGTAACGTAAGAACTAAGGATTATATATTTCAATCACCCATTAGCCTGAGAAGAATTGTTAAGTGATTTCTCATCAAGTATTGTAATTCCTATAATTTTCTGTTTGAATCCCCCCTTCTATTCTCCTTATGAAACCACTAAAAAGTCTATGCTGCTTCTTTTCCTTCCTTATCTTAATATTAGCACTCATTTTATTCTGTTTTACTCAGATTTGAGTTCTCGGTGATCTGTTCTAATATTCTTTCATAAAAGTTATTCACAATAAAAAATTCTCAAATATATTCTTTCATATAAGCTTCCCTAATATTGTAGCCTTTATTCTTTTGCAATTTTTGGCTTTCTTCTATTATCATTCTTCTGATAGGATTTAATCAAAGTTAACTCTACATTCAACTCAGATGATCCAATATATCCTTCAAGAGGACATGAAAACTAGTTTGAATCAAGAAGAGAAATCTATGTCAATCTACCTTTATTTGGACATTCAACTTGAATAAAACATTAGATGTCAACTCCTATTTTTCCTTTTCCCTTCCCTATCAAGGAAAATGATCTTCAGACTAAAGAAGTAATGGATGAAAATTGCATAGAAATACATATCAGCTTTGAAAATTTTAAATGTGGAGCTAACCAAAAATGGAATAAACAGTTTCCTCAGGTAGCGTGCTCCCAATTACTGGAGATCTTCAAGTCAGAGATGTTGTAGGATAAATTCCTGTTATAAAGTTAATAGGTCCAAGCTTATGTGTGTGATATTTAAGAAAATAAAACAAAGAGTTAAGTAGGAATTGAAATCCAAAAATGAAGAGAGCACAGAAGTGATTCTTAATATGTTCAAGTTACCTGGTCTAGTCAACTTGGACTTTAAGGTATATAAAAAAAGACTTGCCAATATGAATACTATCAATGAGTTCTGAAGAACTGTAGCAAAGAAAGAAGACAATATAAGACTGGAGGAGAGATAAACATCCTAATTTTTAAAAAAGGCAAAGAAGGCTGATTCTAACAAATTGTATCAGCAAACAAGACAGTGATTCCTAAAAAAAATTTCTAGAAAGGGTTATTTTCATGAGTACTTACTAAAAAGTGATTACTGAAAGTCAGAAGAACATTAAGAATGTTAAGGCCAAAAATATCTTGGTTTCTCTTTTTATTTTTCCCCTGACATAGTTTTAATAAACTAATAAATCAGGGGAATGCAAAGACATTGAGTCTCAATAAGGAAGCTAATGATGTCTGTCATGGTATCTTTATGGATAAGATAGAGATAAGCAGATGAAATAAAGTACAGATAGACATATTCAAAACTGGCTAAATAACTAAATCCAGCACATCAATCTAGAAGGAGGTTCATAAGGCTCTCTACTTAGCTTGCTATTCAAAATTTTTAACAATAAGTTGGAGAAAGGACTAGATCAAATTTATGAATCTAGAAAGTTGAAAAAAATGATCAATACAGGAATAACAAAATTGATGTTCATTACAAAACTAACATCAGACTGTTAAGATGAAATATAAGAAATGAATGTAAAAGTCTTATATTTAAAAAATAGCTCAGTAAAATATGCAAACACAGACTTGAGATTTTGATTGGTTCCAAACTCATCAACTACTAGAAAGTCAATCTTAACAAAAAAATGCAATCTTAGGTCACAACAATAGAGGTAAAGTAACCAAAAGAGGAAGGCAAATGTAACCTTTAGGACATCATGCTCAGTTCTGTACCCTGATAGAAATTTGACTTGGATGATGAAGAAAACTAAAATTAGACTATAAGAGCAATTAACTAAAGGATAGAGGTAAGTTGGAAAGGTGAAACCAATCAATAAATATTTATTAAGCACCTACTGTGTGCTGGGCACTATACTAACTTAGGGGAATACAAAAAGAGGCAAAAGGCAGAAACATCTACCTTCACATATCTGATGGGTTATCACACAGTGGCAGAATGCTTGGCTAGAAACCACACAAAACCAAAGTAGAAAAGGTAAATTCTGGACCAAAATGAAAGGCTTCCTAATAATTAGAAAATCTGTATACTGTTACAAATTAATGCTTTCTAGATTCTCACCTCAAAATTCTGTGCAGATCCATTCCTCATAAACTGTCCTGCTTACCAAATCCTTCCACTCAAACAGTAACTAGTCAAAAAAATAATAGTTAGTGCATGACTCTTGACTGCCCTTCTTCATTAACACTATGAGGGGTGGCAGGTCAGCATGTTGGGGAGTTGAGTTCCTGGCATACTGATCTATCTATATGATTTTTAGTTTCTTTAGTATAATTTAATATAGACTCCACTTCAGATGATCATTTCTTCTTCATCATCTTCTTGTCATCCTTCTTCCATATATTTAATTGGTTGCACAGATTTTTTTTTCATTCAATATTTGCTGAACATATATCATGTACAAGACACACTCTTGGGGAGCACAGAGAATAATAAGCCATATTCTCTATTCTTAAAGTGGAAAAATGCACTAACTTTATAGAACACAAGTTGTTTATGAACTATGAGGATTCAAAACCTGACCATTTCAATTTTACTGTTACAGGAAGCATGAAATTTAATAATAGTATTTATCACCTTATACCAAAATATCAATTTATATAGATTAAATATTGAGTTTAGAAAACAACTGGCATCAGATTTCTATAAATGTCATTACTATCAAGAAAGAAAAAACTGAAAATAAAAGCCAATTTAAGAATAATTAAATATTTTTCTAAAATAAGAATTATACTAAACACAAAGTCTTCAAGATATGGAATAATATAAATTAAAGTCAATTAAACAAAAATGTCCAAGTCCACCACACACACAGTGAAAAAAATTAAAGTGTTATGGGAATTTAAATAAATCAAGGTTCAATTTCGTACTTTCCTACTGCACTAACCTCATAAATTTTACTTAGAAGTAAAATGAACTTATGTCACTTAAACCAAGTTTAGGAATAGACAGATTCTAAGACAATCAGTGCTCTTGGATCTACCAGTGAAACAATTACCCAGAAGAGATTTTTTAAAAGTTGTTTTACAGCTTTACAGGATCACAGAACAATTTTAAATAAGAAAATACTGAAAACTGCTAAAACTGTTAAAGAAGAAACTGTAATTTTAATCTACACTACAAATAAAAAGGCAGTTGGGGGCAGAGGGAAATAGAGAAGCAGGTCTGGATTTCAGCAGATTTTAAAGAACTCTAGTTATTCTGAAAGTCATATCAATGACATTCAAGAGAATCCATCCTTAAAAAGGATCTATACTTTGAAGAATTCATTCTTTTTAAACATATCCTACAATCTCTGGAACAAATAGAGACAGTATTGCAGAGAGGGAAGGAAAGAAAAGGAGACTTGGCAAAGAAGACTATCTAAACCTAACAACTGACAAAGAAAGCAATTAGAACTAGCTTAGAACCAGATAAGACAGTGAATTTTCCCAAGAATTTGTTTGCTAAAGTCCTTCTGTCACTATATGCAAATAAAGTTTTTACTCATCACAATTTTCAGTCCTCCTAAAAGAAGCTTGCCACATTATGATTCAGTTTAATTGTCATTTGCCAAATAATGGCATTTAATAGAAAATTGTCTATGCTTATTCTAAATTGAAAGAAAAAAATAAACCCTGTTTTCTTAAAATATTTCTAAATCATTTATTCATTATTTGACAGCTAGAGGGGTCAAAAACAGCTTCTATCAATTGAAAGCAAAGGTAAATGCATTTTTAAGTAGCACAACATGAGTTTTTGAAACGTATCACTATTAAGAAAATTCAAGAACTGAATTAAAATCTTTCATAAAAACAATCTTACTTGATTTACTTCACAACTAAAGAAAACAAATCTTTGAAAGTTGAACAAATATTAGTTGTTATCATAGGAATGGACTAAAATATAGAATATATTGCCCATTTTATAAATGTAGTAACAAGAATCATTTAATCACATTTTATATTTATTTAAGTCAAGATTGCAGTACAATTAAAATGTACAGGATTAGTTTGGCAAATAATACACAGTGAAAATACAGAAAATAAAGAAGCTTAATAGTCCAGTAACATTTTCCCTAAAGCATTAAAATTGAATGCAAATAGAACTTCATTACTTAAAAAAAAAACACTCCTGAGAGTTCCTTCATTTTATAAGCATCTGATTTACACTGTAGTAACATTGGATTTAAATCTTTCAATGATTGGATTATTCAAGTTTGATTTACATTTTTCTAACACCCTTCCTGAATTTGGGAGTATTCAAAGAGAAGACAAGAAAGGGTAATTTGTTCATAAAACTCTCTGGGTATTTGATGATTAAATTAAATCTAATTTGTCTTGTAATACTTATTCCAAAGGCAACCTTCTCAGCTATCTTTAAAGAGGATTTGAATACATTTTCAACAGAAATTGCTCTAGGAACCTTTTTTTTTTTAAAGGTTTTTGCAAGGCAATGGGTTAAATAAGTCGATTTGTCCAGGGCCACACAGTTTGGTAATTAGTAAGTGTCTGAAGCCAAATTTGAACTCAGGTCCTCCTGACTCCAGGGCTGGTGCTCTATTCACTGCACCACCTGGCTGCCCTGAACTATTTCTATAATACAAATTATATCACAATTTAAACTGCCTACATGGAATGTACCAAAAGTCACATTGCAATATTAAGCTTTAATAGGTACATATACATATATTTTGGTTACACAGTAGATAGAGAGCTGGGACTGGAGTCAGGAAGATCTGAGGTTCAAAATTCAACCTCATTTGACATACTAACTGTTAAGACCCTGCGCAAGTAACTTATCTGCCTCAATTAAAATATTTTAAATGAAAATGAACTGGAGAAGGAAATGGTAAATCATTCCACTATCTACCAAGAAAACAAGTGGGATCTTGAAAAGTCAGACATGACTGAATAACAAAAACATATATTTAAAAGGGAGAGAATGGGGCAGCTAGGTGGTGCAGTGGATAGAGCACCTGCCCTGGAGTCAGGAGGACGTAAGTTCAAATCTAGCCTCAGATACTTAATACCTAGCTGTGTGGCCTTGGGCAAGCCACTTAACCGCATTGCCTTGCAAAAAAAAAAAAAAAAAAAAAACCTAAAAAAATTAAAATAAAAAAATTTTTAAAAGGGAGAGAAGTTCTGTGGAATTCACATGGATTAAACTATTAGGCACAAAAAATTATCCTGTGAAAGGCACTCTCAATTTTTTTAAAAAACTTCATGCAATACAAGATAGTGAAAAGAATAATGGATTTGGAATTAGAGCAACTTATTTCAAATCCTGCCACTGCTACATCTGTGAAAGCAAGTCAATTAAACCTCTCTAGTTTCTTATTTGCAAAATGGGCATCAGAACAGATAACCTAAGTACCATGCAGCTCCCCTACAACCCTAACACCTCCTATTATAACAAGTGTTTCCCTTTCCAACTAAACAATCTCAACATTGAATTTGAAAATTCAAATTACAAAATAAAAATTAGAGATTATTCCAGGTCTTACAAAGGGATTTGCATGAAAATTTCTTTAAATTAAATGGGCAAGAAAAAAAAAAGCACTTATTAAGCACCTACTATGCGCCATTTTACAAATATCCCATTTAATCCTCACAACGGCTATGAACTAGGTGTTGCTATTATGTTATCCCCAATTTAGAGTTGAAGAAATTGAAGCAACAATAAAGTGACTTGCCCAAGGTTACATAGCCAGTGGCAAGTGCCTAGGGCTGGATTTGAATTCAGATCTTCCTGACTCCAGGTCCAGTATTCTATCCACTGTGCCATCTGTGAGCTGCCTCTAATCCATTTGAAAATAATTTCAGGTATAAGATTTGATCTCACAGAACTGAATCAAAACCATTATGTAAAGTGAGGTTTCCTAAATGAAGATGTGCTAAATCTATTAAAACATGAGGAAATTGGGAATTGAGAAATACTACAAAATTAATGAACAATACTTTTCCTTTGTTGCAATATGGAGCAAACTCATTCTCAATAAATATATTTAGACAGGCTTAGGATGGGGCATGGGGAACAAACTTGATCATAATGTCATTCAAATTAACGTGAGCTGTGTTTTTATGGTCACAAATTTTGGCTTATACAACAAAAAGTCCATAACTAAACCAATGCATACTGAAATATTTTAAAATCTGTGGTCAGGGAAAAGCCTATCAGAGACCATGTACATCTTATTTCATAACACAATACTTATACAGAGCATGAGAAAAGAATCTGGAGTAAAAATAAATTAAGAAGTAGGTACACTCCTCCACATTTGCTTCTATACTTTTGTTTATTGTTTTACAAAGAAAAAATATTGCAGGAAATATGGTGTGTGAAATCAAATGAACTTGGAGAAATATTTGGCTACAAAGGGGAAAATGTTAAGCTATTTTTAAATACTTGATAGCTCATATTGCAAAGGTCACCTCTCTAAAAAAGTTTAGTTCGTATTAATTATCAGGAAATTTATTCATACCAATTATATGCCTACAGGGAAATCCTCTCAAAAATATGAAAACTTTAATATAAATATAGTTCAATTGACTATAACTGACAATAATATTGACAATCGGTCAATCAAAAATGAAATTCAAAATTTTGTTCTTTAATCATGAAGAAACTAATGAATTTTTACAAAACTGGGGGGCCTATGATCTTATCTCCCAAGTAAAGAAATTCCATTTACCAATGGATATCAGAAACTAAGAGGAAGAACTGTTTAAGGTTTTTTTTTGCCTTTCTATCTCTATACTTAGACAAGGGGTATTTACCCATAATAAGTACTTAATAAAATGCTTGTTGATTTCATTTCTACAAGTTAAACTTTAAGTGACTTGCCCAGAGTCACACAGTAAGCATCATTTATCAGTTTGACTTGAACCAGGTCATCTTTACCCCATTTATAATTATGTATTTTTATTCTTATGAAGCATTTTGCAAATTATGTCTTAACACAGATATATCTAAAAGGGCTCCAAAAGCCAAGGAGAGAATTTATGGGCTGAAGCCAAAAAAAAATTACATGAAAAAGAGTTCATGGGAATCTCATATTTTAAGGTTATTCTGATGAACTATCCAAGTTTTCCAAACAAGTATGAGTAAAAATCACAAGATGCTATTAAGAAGAGTGAAGGGATGAATTTGTTTATTTAACTAATAAGCTAAAGAGGTGAAATGAAAACAAGGGATTCTTATCTGAAGACTCCTGTGAAGCTGTCTGGGACCATATGATATTTTCCTTCCAGTGATCCAGAAGATAGCAAAATGATGGGTGACAATGTGGTCCTATCACCTTTGGCAAAACAAAATTCAGAGGAAGTGTTTTTATGTCATTAAGCCTGAAGCTATATTTTATCTTTTTCTCTCCCAATGAGAATAATTCTAAATCTTTGCAAAGGCTTTACAAGTCTTAATTTGGAATTCTCTGACTTGTCCACTTATATTAGGAAATCCTTAAGACCCTACTAATTCAGGATGTATTATTTTAAAATATGTTTTAGGCAATAAATTGTAAACTATATAGATATTTCAGCTTGCTCAACAAGCTGAACTAACTTAGATTAATTTTATATGTGTGTGTGTGTGTATACACATATATAATACACATATACACAAGATATATGTTATAAAGCACTATTGTAGTTTTAAACACTGAAAGGAGTAAGTAGTCCCTTGGCAAGAAGTGTTAGAAGACGACCCCTATTCCAATGATACTGCTGGTGCTCAAAGCACATTTGATATATGTTTAAGAATGAGACAGTATAATTTTCTTTAAAAAGTGATGTCCCATTACTTCATATTCTTTTTCTGACCAAAGATAGAAGCTACCTCCCAACTCAAATCCACCATCAAAGAATGCTGCTTTGTCACTACCAAGGATATGATACTGCAAAGATCACTAAAGGCAAATTTCAGAGGGAGTTCCCAAAGATGCCTTAAATATCAGTAGATTAAGTATAGCCACCTATTTCCAAGGTGACACTTATTTGATATGTAACTTCTGTTACTTGATCTTAAAGAATTTACAGTCATATTTTGTACTTAGAAACAATATTTACTGACCGCTCCTTCTGGCTGCCATCACCCCTATCCCACATTATTACTTATTATACACCAAATTTTTAAAATTACAAAAACTCTAAGGGGATATTTAAAATCAACCTGGATAAAGAAATACTTCTAAAGCTCAATAGAATAAGTATATGCTATATATACTCAATGGTATATAACATTTCCTATGCAGAAATATTATTTACTATAATTTGTGGGATTGTTCTTCAAAGAAAGGCTTCTACAAAATTAATTCCCTGAGGATATTCTGTTGAAATCGTGATTTCAATTCTATGGTTTTAACTTCATTATTCAACTTTTCTGAGGCATAAGCTAAAAAATCAAATTCAGAGTAATAATTTGACAGCTCTAATAGATTCTGTATAAAATTTGAGTTGTTATTAATATATACTCAAATAGTTAACCCATTAAGAAAAATGAATGTCTTTCAGTGTCACTTTGATTGGCTGACTTCTCCAAAAGATTATTACATGGCAGATGAACTAGAATCTCTACATGGACCAAATAGAAAGGACTTTGTGGCTTGCATCTTTTGTGAAAAAAAAAAAAAAATTCACCATGTAAATGCAAGGAAACTGAAAAATCAACAGCCCAGTCATCTTCATCCTTTCCTCTTCTAGAAAACAAATTGCTACCTAAATGAAACAATGACATATTTTTTTTCTACTAAAATGTTCATGAATTGTTTTATGTACCCATAAAGAAGGAAAAGAAAAATAGAATGGGAATAGGCTTTTATTCATAAATACTTCAACCAAAAATTGGATTAATTTAAAAGCTTGATGGAAGGGGAGTTTCCCCCTAGTATCAAAACTTATGGGCTAACAGTCAGAATGGGGCATATTTCTAATATTTATGAAAACACTTAACATCTTTATCTTGTACTCAAAAACAAATGCTTTCTTACAAATCCAAGACTGAATAATGAAACCTTGAAGGAATTACAGGTATTTTTGAAATTATACTATCTGAAATTATAATTAAGTAAAATATCAGTTCCAGCCCAATGGAAATATCAAGTGCAAGTCGAATACTGAACCTTCCATTTCAGGAGCGTTCATTATTCACACTGATTCACACTGAGACCTGGTTGTACTTTTAATTAAAGGACCACAGAAATACTCCATTGTGAGCAGTGAGATCATAGTAGAAACATTATTTCACTTTTATACTTTTCAAATAGTATTCATGTATCACAAATAAAAGACAATGAGTCCAGAAATATCAATCTTCATTAGGAGAAAGACAAGGAAATGATGTGCTCCGATATCTTAACATATGAAGATATGACAAAGGAAGTAAGAACATTAAGCCTACAAAAGAAGACTTAGGGTACACACAATAATTTACTTCAAAAACATGAATGGCTGTCAGATAGAAAAGAGATTAGATTTCTTCTATTTGGTCAAAGAAGACAAAGCAATGAGTAGATCGATACAAAGAAACAAATTTAGTTTTGATAAAATGAAAAGCTTCCTAATAATCAATGGGCTGCCTTCCAGAGGTAGTGGATGCTCCCTCAATCCCTGGAGATCTTCAAGTGGTTCATTTGGGTGTGTTTTAAAGGGGATAACAAACTGTTCAGATTTGAACAACCTCTGTCACTGAGATTCTTCCAAGTTTGTTTTTCAAAACAATATTCCTTTCAACAGTAATACATTATGATATATTCAAGGCACGTAAGCAAAACTGATCAAGTTTTTTAAATTACATCAATTAAATGTTTTGGCTATAAAATCGTTATAATGCTAAACTTCTCACATAAGAGAATAACTCAAAACCTATTTTTGAATGGAAAAAGTTATAATGTTCGGGGGGGGAAGAGGGGGCAGGGTTTCTATTAACTAAAGAGTTATACTTGTTTATTTTTAAAGTCCCCTTTATCTTTTTGCTAAAACTTTTACTACTGAATTCTAAACACTGTATGTTAGGAACTTCACAGTACTTATGAGCCCTTTTTAATACAAAAATATTCCTACATAAATACAAATTAAAATGTTAAGACTCATATTTAGGACACATTTCATCCATTCCATTCAACTGTGTGCTTTCTAATGAATACCAAAAAAAAAAAAAAAAGATGAAGATCATACTATCTCCAGTGCAACTGAATCAACAAGTCATGTCAATGTAATTCTAGCAACTACTTAGTTGGTTCAAGTCTACATGCCAGCTTTTCCTTTGTAAGATATTTAAATGTTTTATTTTTTAAAATAAAAAGAATACCTGGACATGCTTAATTTCTTAATACTAGTTGATAGATGAAAAATAATCATTTAACTTTAAAGCAGCTTGTACATACATGGAAAAATCAGTAGTGTTAACATGCTAAAAATTAATTTGGTTTATATTTCTAAAAATTTATACATAGTAAAAATCTATTATTTTCTAAAAAGGGGAATAGGAAAATTCCCTTGAAAAATCTCACCATTATCTGAGGATAAACTAATTAGCCATTCAAAGCCACAGCTACATTTTTCAATTTACCTACAACTATAAGATACACAGTATAATTTTAAAGAAATGGTCATATAATTTCATCCAAAGAGATGTATAGATTATAGTGAAAAATTCATACCTAAAATTACATAAGAAACTGAGGACAGGTCATCTAAAATCTTTTTAAACTATGATTCTATTATCAAAAATTATCCACAGAGGGTCTTTTATATAAGCATTATATAAAAAATAGGAGATTTTCGATCTTTCTCAACTTGTTCTAATTTCAATGGATGTTTCTTGGCTCCTACATATTCTTTCAAAGATAACCATAAAAGAACAAAGTCTATCACCTGTAAAATTTAAGAAGTTGAAGAGGTCCAATATCTCAGTTTCTACCTTCCTTACCCATTTTAATCCCTGTTTTCATATTCAAGACTTGACAAAGGGGGGAGGTGGAGATAAAGGAAAGTAGAAAAAAAAATCACATAGCATTATTTTTCCAATTCTAAACCATACACACATAAAATTGAAACGGAGAGAAAACATCAGCTTGACCAGGAAAGATATTAAAAACATACTCTCTAGGTTTAATTTACAAACTACAAATAAATGCTCTTCATTTCAACAGAAAAAAATTAATTCTTTTTACTTCATTCCAAACAGTCTGTTGACAGATTCAAAACTAAATTCACAAAGCATAATCTAGAAAAAACTCCAAAAAACAACCTATTCTTCTCAATTTCTAAAATACACAATTAAAACATTCCTCAAATCACAACTGCAACTTTTTCATCCATTAAAATAAGTACCCATCAAAGATGATTAACTATATTAATGTAACTTTGAAGGATGAGCTAAAGAATAATTTTTTAAGGCTAAGCCAAGAAAATGGCACCAAGAAAAAGAGAACTACCATAAAGGTCCAAAATAAGTTATTCCTATTAAACACTTTCTCCTTTTTATAAACATCAATATCCTCAATGTATCTGCATATCAAAAAATAAAATTCAGTATTTCTGAATCTTGTATAATTATAGTATCTACTATAGTATAATTTAAACTTGTGAAAAATCACCCCAATTATCATATGTCCAATAGAAATTCCAATGTATGAGTATTTATGTATTTCCTTGAGTTACTAATTCCAAGTCTAACAAAATTAAGACAAACTTAGCACTTAGCTAAACTGACCACTTTACTCAAAAGTGCCTATTAATAATTAATATTTTTAATAAGACTACTCTAAAAAGATAAAAGAAAAATGTGTGCATTTTAGGTAAGAGTGCAATGGTGGCCAGTAAAAATTTCTTAGTTGAAGATATACATTCATCTATGAACTAATTTATGACACAATTATTTTTACTAAATAGAAGTCAAGGTTTTTTGAAGGAAGAGACTATTGTTTTATTCATTTTTAGGCATCCTAGAGCACCTGAGAGATACTCAATATCTGATGAATGATTTAGGTTCTTTTTCCTCCAGGTGAATGTGTTATTTTAATTATGTGGCAAGGAAATTCACAAAAGACTACTGAGTAAAAGTGAATGATTAAATATTATGTGGATTGATGAGACATATATTGTCATGCACATTCATTACCTATGCAATCTTTGAGGTAAGATTATTTTATAGAATCTGCCAAATTGAAATAAGGAGGGAAACAAGAATGGAGACAATGATATTTAGGAAAGTTTAAATTGCAGAATGTAAGTAAAAACAGATACATATGAAATTAGCAAATGCTCATAACTACTTGGATGCAATGGGATTTCTTAAGTGTCAAATTTTTAAATTAAATTTTTCTATAATTTCGGCATGCAAAATGCATACAAATGAATATTATTCCTATTATAGTATAATACTCATAATGCTAATGTTCCAAGAATATATAACAAGGATTCTAGTTTATATCTCACAAAGTTTTGGTGATTATTTTTGTGTTGTTTTGAGCACATAAAAATTTTCCTAAAATAAAACATTTATTGTTATTGTGTTTAAAACATCAAAGGGGAAAACAACTCACAGGGAGAAAAGTTTGTTTTGCTTTATATAATCCAAAGAAGTTTTTAAGACTTATTTTAAGTCTGTGATGGATTCAAATCATGCTCTGCAATATTTCCATTTTCTGAGAAGTTAGTTGGAAAATTGTTATTAAAAGTCGTCGGAAACTCTAATGTAGTATCAATATTTTGACAGCTCACATAAGAACTGAAGGGCTGTTGTGGCAGAACGTGGTTCTCAGGGATCTGTATAGATGCACCTGATTGAGTGGTAGGGGGAATTCTTTGGCCAACTAGTTGAATTTTAGGTTCCCTGGGTTCCAGTTGCTGCTTGCTTTCTTCCTCAGTGTCCAGGCGAGTAAGCTTTTCTATCCACATGCGAAATTTCTCCTCTGTCTGCCTCTGCATCTCGGCAAAGCAGTTCATGGCCTCTTCCAGGACATTGCCTATGCAGTTCCTATCCCACACGGTGCCCCTGTCAAGCAATCCTGGAATTTCCCTGGTCGCTCCTCCAGATCCCCCAGCACGACTGAAGTCAGCTTTAAAGACATTGAGGCCATTTGATAAGACATCATTAAGTCAGAACATTATATTTATTTAAGACATGCTAACTCAGGAAAATAGCATAAACAATGCTAATGGCCAGGTGGATACAAAACTGATGAGCAAGTAGCCTGCAACCTCCAATTACCTGAAAAAGTACTTTTAAGAAAAGCAAAGGAGGCAGTGGGGGTGTGATGGGGGCGTGGGGTGTGTGAGAAGGGAATGTTGTCACTAATATTACTCTATTCTTGTTTCAAAATAGATGTGTGTGTGTATATATTTTCAACCATAAGTGACTTAGTCTATATCCATGAATGTTTCTAGTACCACAATTAGTGGTTTAAGATCTTTTATAAAAAATAATTTTTATATATCTTCACAGTTAATAAATATCCAAAGCAGCATGCAATATTTCATGATTTAAATACTAGCTTTCCTGAGACTGCAGGATATCATTTAGCTTATTGCTAATTGAAACATCAAGAACATCACATTTAAAGGTTCTTACTACAAGATAAAGGTTAGGCAAATAAAACTAAATGAACAGTTGAAGAAGAGTAAAGTGGATGTTTTGACTGTATGCCATCAGGGATTCCATCTGTATTTATTTCTGAAAAAATGTTGAGCAATGGATTGAGGGACAAAGGGGATGTTGGAGAATGGAGATAATCTGCAAAGATAATTAGTTGTGGATGGCAATAAATACTGGATTAAGTTAATAACAAAAGGTGAAAAAGTAGATGAATCTGTTCTGTTCTGATCTCCTAAATTCATATGGATAATCTACTTTCAAAACTCTTATCCTCTTGAATAAAAGCAAGTTTGCACTACTATTTACATTCCTGTATACCAAAACATTAAGAGTTACTTCCTTCCTTTATGAAAGAAGTATCTATAGCTACAAAAACAAGTGAAGAAAACAAGGAACTAGCACTAAAAAAGTTATTATCAATGAAAGAAGCTAGCAAAAGGCAGAATTCTACAAAGCTAAGTTTCCATGGATTTCGAAGCTTGTAAATCTAAGTCACAAGCACTACCAGATATAAAAGAATTCATATTATCATTTAAATAATGTGCAATTTTAAAACAAAGGATAAAGAAAATTATCCAAAGATATCTTTTGTTTTAAATTACTATATAAGTGTAGGATAAAATCTTCATTTTTGTTTTCTCTAGAAATGTTCTAGTACACATCATTGATTAGCTTCTCCAAAGCATTAAATTTCTTGCATTAGAGTAAATGTTTTTCCTCTGTATATATATTTTTAAAAAGTCTTATAAATTAAACATAAAAATTCTTTCCCAAGAATAAACTTCTGAGAATCTAATTATAATCTAATTTACATCAAGGATTCTAAAAAAATAGTTCCTTAAACACAAGGCTCTAAAAAAAACAACAGAATAATGTATAATTTATTAATCTGATTATTTTTATAAAGAATTTCTGCTCCCTAAAAATAAACTTTTATAAATATGCATTATCATTACATTAATGTTCAATATAAAATACTTTCTATTCTTGGACCATTCCCCCACATACGATTCTCCTAATCAATTAGCTAAAACATCCAGATTATCTCTGAAATTTGACAAGAGATTTTAAACATAAACAAACATCTGTTTTGAACATCCAAATGGAGCCAAGATACAATCTAATTCTAGTTGTTCAAATAATTAAACCCTTGCACTAAACTAACAGTTCTTACCTCCATAATAATTTGTTGTCCCAATCATAAATTCAATTCTTAAGGACAAACATATATGGAAACTCAACCAGTAATTATTTACACTCCTAAAATAAAAGCCCATCAGTCAAACTACTTTAGAATCATTGAACATTTCAAACCATGCTGGAGTTTTAAAAACACATTTCCCCTTTGACTTTCAAGGTCACTTTTAAACATGGAAAAATCTAAAAATAACAGATACTTTTTCTAAAGTATATGTGTGAAAAAAGATGGAAAATAACAAAAGCCTCAAACAACCTGACTGTCCTTCTTGGTTCCACAGATGCACAGACACTACTGAACTTGGCTGCCCACACGGTTCTGTCATCCTAGTCACATTTTTTCCAGCTTATCTGCATTTTCCAGGTTTTGTACTAGAGTTCTTTCAGAATGTATCCAAAACAGCTAATTTGCAAATGAGGCTTAAAACACTTGTCTTTATTGCAAATAAGACAATATTTCAATATTAAAAATCATGCTGACTTCTTGGGAGTTTTGAGGTATATCTATGTCAAAATAATAAGCACATCAAAAATAAATGCATGCTAGCAAATGATTTCAGCAATGACATTATGATTTTGTTGAGGTGACTAATATTAAAGACCCACATGATCTATAGTTTTATAGTTAAAAGTAAAGAGCATAATCACAGACTAACTGATTTCTCATTTAAATTCTAAGTTATATAGTAGTAGTATTATATAGAAAGAGTACTAGTAAGACCTGAGTTCAAATCCTAGCTCCAACAATCACCAGCTATGTGATGCTAGGCAGTCATTTCATTTCCCTATGCCTCAATTTCCTTCTCTATAAATAGGAATAAATATGTGCACTATCTACCTCAAAGAGGTAGGATTAAGAAAAGCATTATGACAATCTTCCATCATTCTATAAGTGTGAACTATTGTTATTCTTACCCTCATCTTATTATGGATTTGCTTCCTGATAATCACTTCAAATATCACTGCATTGTTTTAGAACTCACTACATGCCATTCTTACTCAATATGAACTGCAGTGAGTGAGAAAATATATTCAGAGAAAAGATGAACTTTCATTTTTTAGTTAATAAACTGTAGAAATAAAAAATTGAACAACGTATTTTATTGATTTAAAACAGAAATAATGAAGCCAACCCACTACCAAAACTATTAGAAAATAGAAACATGAATTTGGCTTTTGAATTAGGCATAGCAATGGAGAATCAGAACATTCCTCACACTACCTTTATAGGAATTTTGTCTGATCTTCAATGAACAGTTTATTTAACTCAGATTTTTAAAAACCTACATTAGAAGAAAAACTGTAGGGAAAATTATAGCTATCTTATGTCGCAGAGGCAAATTATAAACCTGAAAACTATGTCCTTAATAAAATTAAAAGAATTAAAAGTATCAGAAAACCATCATATGGACAAATTGAACTGCTGGGCATAAGCAATGGAATTTACCCACATAATGTATGAGGAAAGATTTTCATAGTTGTTATAAGGTATTCCTTTTTCAGTATTAAGTATAAAAATTTAAACATCACCTAGAGTAAGGGTTCTTTTCCTGGCATCCTTGACCTTGTTTAGAGAAAAGGGAAGATGCTTTTAATTCCATTGTAATTTGCTTCCTTTGCAATTCTATTTTATTCATTCAAACACATTCTAAGGAGGTCCACGATGCAAAAAAAAAAAAAAAAAAAAAGATTAAGAACCCCTGAACTAGAGTTTACCTTATAACAACTCAAACATCTTTGCTCTCTCTTGTATTTAAATGCTCATTTTCATCATTTTAACCCACTTCACAGCAGGAGCTCCAGTGTGACAAAATATCAAAGAAATAGCTCCCATAGGGAAACAAACCCCACTCACACAATGGAGATAGTGAAACAGTGACAAATATTTCTAAAGACTGAAAAACTTATCTTTAATATGCATAACATTATACAGATGATACTATGCTTTATTCTTATAATCATTTATATAGCACTTTAATATGTATAAAGTGCTTTACAATCGTTCTTGTTATGCAATGTATATAGATTTAGGTCTTTGTAGCTTTATCTAACCAATACGGTTTTCTTTTAAATACTCCTTTTACATCAGCAATATGCTGTTTTCTATCATGTGGAGGTAAGCACACCCCAAACATCCTTTAGAAAAGTAGAAAGAAATAGTATGACCACCCACAAAAATTTGGAAAACCAAAACTTCCCCCTCTTTAGGGTTGCAAAAACAAAGCAAAGATCAGAAAGATGCTACATAAGCAGTTTGCAAAATATTCTGATCATGCTATAGGAGTCTCTTAAGAAAGGAAGATTCACCAATTAAGAAACATTCAAAACCTCATCTTTTTTATTCTATGAATTACGAGACTGCCCCTGTAATAATTTTTCCACACTCAATTATATGGTGGAGGCAGACTTAATAAATTATAGACCCTTGCAACATGAAAGCTAGTAAACAGATTGGTTTAAATTTTTTTAAATCTTAGAAGGTTGAAGGGGGAAATTTTGCAAAAACATTTTTTAATGAAATAAGTGACAGCTTCACATAGCAATAATGCACAACAAGAGCAATTAAGCTTGTCATGCACTGAAATGTATATATCAGAATCATAAAACATAAAAGGAGCAAGCACTGTATTAAGCAGTAAGGAGTTATGAGAAAACTCAGATAAAAGATGAACATTTCAGACACCATAAACTTAGGAGCAGCTGCTGTGTAATGAAACAAAGTGCCTACTCTTCAGGAGAACGTATTTAGTAATGAAGCTGTATAACGATTATTAAATCTAATCAATATTAAAAAGCAAGGATGGGAGTTCATTTAATGGTTTACAGAGAAAAATTGTGAGAAATTCCATGACTTGATAGGGTCTTGTCCCTATCACTTTACCATTTAGTTATTTTTGTTGATGTGCAAAAAGTGCACAAGAAACCTCAGAACAGGTTTGGCTTTAGTTTGGTTTTGTTTTTAATTGGCCATGTCTTGTTAATACACTGCAGTCTTCAAATTTACACAGAGCTGCAGGTCTCCTGGTTTTTCTCAAATGTCACTCATCTAACTGAGCCAGACAGCTGAGAAACGGTGTCAGGCGCTTTACTGTTCAGTTTAAAAAACATCCTCTACCTGGTATCTCTGCAGTGACTGTCTTGCTGCTCCCTGAAACTTCTTCGTCATCATCTGACGAACTCGTGCTCGAGTCACAGGTCAGGTCACTATCACTGGTACTGCTGTCCTGCAGCAGGTTATACTTCTTGCGAGCAGCAAGCTCCCGCTTCTGCCTCAGTAGCCGGATTCTTTCTTTGTGCTTTTGGCTCCGGTGACCTTTAACCTTGGCAACTCGGCCATTTTGCTTATCACTGGACTGCCTATTTTTCTTGGCAGCCATTGTTGATGTTTCACTTTCAGATCGGGACCGTCTAGACTTGCGACCAACAGTTGATCCAGATACTCCAGAAGGATCTCCTTCTATAGCAGTTTCTGCCTGGGAGGGCTCGTTCTCTTCTACGGAAGACAATGTATCTGAATCTGCCAGATGTCCACTGGAGGAAGGTGAAAGCATGCAATGATTAGAAGAGTCACTCTCATAAACTCGGCCAATTGTTGGTTTATCACTTTCTGTAGATGCCAGTTGAGACTCTGAGGAGTCCCGTCTTAATTCCATTAGCAAGCAAGGCATTGATGAAAGAACTGCAGAATCACCCACACCATCTTTCTGAGAAGGAGACTCTAGCACTATAGGTCCATCTTCTGTCTGGACTGCTTCTTGTTTTTCAGACATCTTTGGTGGAACTGTAGACTCAGTAAGTTCTTCAACTTTTCCCACAGTCTCCTCCATCTTCATTTCAAAATTCCACAACGTTCCTAGATCTAGATCATGGAGCAGGTTTGGGGTCCAGGAAACTAGGCCAAAGATTCAACAGGAAAGTGACCTGTACAAAAATATTAAAAAAAAAAAGTCAATGAACTGAACTAGAATATTAAACATAGAATGATACCTATTTTTCTGAATCAGTTGACAGAATTAGTTATTATCTTAATATTTTAGCTACCCCAAAGTAAGGTATAGTTGTGTTTGTTTTGTTTTTTTAATTCAAATTAGTTTTACTAACAGGAAAAAGTAATCTGAACTCTACTTTTTACTAGAAAATTTGAAATTCTGTCACTCTGCATAAGTAATACCATTTATTTGAAGACAGAATTCTAATGTAAGAGGTAGGACAGCATAGAGCTGTTTTCAGGGTCGGGAAAACATGGGTTAAGTGATGTGATGAACCATATTGTACTGCTCTGTTATCCTAGTAAAGTCACTAAGGGTCTTAGTACTCCCAAGGCAACCCTGTAACAAGTTTAATTTAGAGCAAAGAGCAACTATAAAACATTTTTAAAGCACAGGGTGGGGGATGGAAGAGTCTTAGACTCTAATTTCAACTCTTACTGGTTATTCTAAAGAAAGGAAACAATCTGACATCTGCATTAATGCTTCCCCCACTCACTTTTATAAATGCAGTTTTGATCACTTTCATCCAAACTTCTCAAAATAATCATAATGATACTGAATGTCAATAACAACAGGTAACATCATCAAGCTCACTACCATAAGATTCTACAATTACAGGTATTCTCTAATACGTTCTTAGAAAATGAGAAAGAAAAAGCTGGCTTGCCCAAGGTCACATAGCTAGGTAATTAAGTGTCTGACGCCAAATTTTAACTCAGGTCCTCCTGACTCCAGGGCCATTGCTCACAAGAAAAGCATTATTAAACATTAGAACATGAAAACGTTCTAATAAAATTTTCATTTCCTGAACACAAATGAATGAGCAGATTTTTACTGATTTCTTATGTAAAATAAATGGTAACCTCATATGTTTTTTCCTTTAAAAATTATTCATAAACTAAGGAGCATCCCTCAAAAGGCAGCAGGAGGAAGTGTTACAACCCTATTCACAGAATCACACAATAACCAGGTTAGTGACCCCCATTAGGGACTGAAGTCAAGAGGAGCTGCTAGTTGTTTGGCCCTGAGCAAGTTACTTAAGGTGATTGACTCACAACAACTACAACAACAACAACAACAACAATAATAATAATAGGTGAGGAATAAATTACAGAATTGCTAACAAAAGCACTTTTTCCTCAATAAGAAAAACATTTTCTACCTTTTAAAGGGTAGTGGTTTTATATTTTGAACAATGAGGGAAAAGGAAGGAGAGAATGTGTACTTTTTTAAAAAAAGGGAAGCTAAGTAAACTACTTTAATGCAATTAAATTGTAAAATCTAAGGCAAATTCTTTAAGAAAAATCCTCAATCATCCATAGTGACCATGAAAACAGAAGACCCAGACTCTTCAATGTGTGCCATATAAAATGTTTTAAAAGTAAAAAAGATAAAAATCACTTGCAAATCATTAATATTGTCTTGGAAAAATAAAACACAAAACACACATATGTTCATTCTCTTTCTCAACTACAACAATGAACAACAGTGTGAGTGATTTTCACTGACAATTTTTTTAAAAATAACCATCTTGTTCATTGGTTGGGGAATGGCTGAACAAATTGTGGTCTATGAATGAAGTGCAGATATTTGAAAAAACCTGGAGGGGCAGCTAGGTGACACAGTGGATAGACTGGCCCTGGAGTCAGGAGGACCTGAATTCAAATCCAGTCTCAGACACTTAATAATTACCTAGCTGTGTGGCCTTAGGCAAGTCACTTAACACCATTTGCCTTGCAAGAAAACCTAAAACAAAACAAAACAAAACAAAAAAAAAACCTGGAAAAGACATGAGGTCATGCTAAGTGAAGAAAATAGAACCAAGAGAAGAGTATATAGTAACAGTAACACTATGTGATGATCAATTATGATAGATTTGACTTTTTTCAATGATACAGAGATCAAAGACAATTCTAAAAGACTTGTGATAGAAACTACCATCCATATCAAGAGAAAGAGCTATGGAATCTGAATGCAGATGGAAGCATACTATTTTCACATTTTCTTTCTTGTACTTTTTTCCATTTTGCTTTGATTCTTCTTTCACAACATGACTAATATGGAGATAAGCTTGATAGGACTGTACATATATAACATATCAGATTCTATGTTGTCTGGGAGATGGGGAAAGGGAGAAAAATTTGGAACTCAAAGTCTTATAAAAATGAATGCTGAAAACTAGCTTTACATGCAATTGAAAAATAAAATATTATTGATATTAAAAATAGATATCTTTCACCTAAAGTGATCAAAATACAATGTTCACTGAAATAATGACACTGAATTCTCACATTCAATGTTAAAACAATAATTGGGAAGCAAAAAATTACCTATCTCTCCAGAATATTCCCTAGATTTTCCTCATCATGCCCCTGAAACTTCTTCAGTCTAAATGCTCCCTCCAGATCAGGCATTGATACACTGAAACTAGACTCTACCTCTTCCTAGAACCTCTAACTCAAGGAGAAGACCCATGCTAGCCACAGCATCCTTTCCAAACTGACCTCCAGATTTCCTTTTCTCCTTGTCTTTTTCCTTCTCCTACCCATCTTCCCCACTATTACCTCCAGACTCTCTCTATAGGTGCCTGGCTTAATAAAATAGGTTTAATAAATATATTTGTAGCTCTACCTTGGTAAAACTCTTCAACTGTCTCCAAGTTGGGACATGCGACTCCATAACAAATTTGTTACAAGGAATTCCACCAAGCATCTCAATTTTTTCACCATAATAAAGTCATAAAAGTTTCAAAAAACAGAAAATGGAAATACTTAACAATCACTTAAGAATCAAGTTCTTAGCATCTCATGTGGCAATCTGATCTAACTCTTCTTCATTTTACAGAGGAGAAAGCTGAGGTACAGAAAGGTTAGATGACCTACCCAACAGTAATAACAGAGCCAGGATTCAAACTCAGGTCACTGACACATTTACAGTGTATAAAATAGAACTGAGAGAGTTTTGAACTTAAAGGAAAAGGGTGGTACTGTACAGAGTATCACTCCCTTTCTTCTCTGAATACTAAGATAATATTTCTATATTTATAAGTTTGTTAATGAATTAAACCAAAAGTTTTCTGGGGTAGTGATGATTCTAGATATCAAAGACTAGATGGCATGATGGCAGCAAAAACAACTTTTGATTGGGAAAAAAGCTCAGCTCTCCATTTCAAATTTCAGAGTGAATTTGTTAACTATTATGAAAAACATTCACCATTCTTTACTTACAAATAAAGAAACAAGGAATATTAGACTGTTAATTGATTGAAGGTATCCTTAAAGGCATCTACTGAAACTGAAAGGAGTGACTTTCATTGACAAAAAGCAAAGAACCTATATAATTGAAACATTCTACTATATAATTTGTTGAAACAAGATTAAAAATATAAAAACAAACACAAACACTTGTTCTGGGGAAACCCACAGGCAAATAGAAATGCAGGAAAATCTCATTTATCTGAATCCAAACTGATTTTTCATAGCATAATAATGATATATGTATATATGAGGGAGATATATTTCAGTAACATTCTGGTTATCAGCAACTGTTTCTGGAGAGTGAAGAAAAAGGAGCAGCAGTGATAAATTCTAGAGTATCAGAATGGGTAAGTTACTAACAAAACTATTTAAAACTAAATAAAATTAATGATATCACTTAATGTTTATTAACAGCATTTGCGTTACACATACACAGCTCATTTTTCACAATATTATGTAATCAATTTCGGTCTGCATCTTTTTAAAAAAGTTTCTATTTTCACATTATTTATTATGGTCCATAATAAATATCTATTTCTACCTTTTTGCATGGTTATAATTCCTCTATGTCCAAGAAAATGATCAGTTTTTTTAAAGGTACCATAGGATGCTGACAATGTGTAATACTTAATATTCTTATTTGAAGTTATCATAGGGACAGTAAAATATAATCCTCCCAAGAATCTGTTCAAACTTTTTAAATTTTCCTAACTTGTCTCTCTTCTGAATTGATCAAACCCAGAGGGGCATATTAAAGTCTACTACTTTCATTTTATTACTGTGGTTTTCCCTTTGAAACTGGTTCTGCTTTTCTTTTTAAAACTAGAAGCTATGTCATTTATTCAGTAATATTCTTTTTCATAGTCATGATACTTTTAAAGAATAACTTATGCTTGCTTTTTATCATTCTTGACATTATTCATTTCTATTCAGTACTAATGAAACCCAGTAAGAACAGAAACAAAATTTCATTCAAAACTATGAGAGAAAATATCTGGGTATTAAGTTAACAAGATATACACATGATCTGAAAAAAATACAATTAAACACACTCTTTGGAGAAACCTTGTAACACCCTCAGACAGTTGGGTGCTATAGGGCTAAACTGACAGGGGCACTGTCTATATAAGGCTGTACCTAAATAAAAAATGATGCATCATCATTAGCCTAATCAAATTACTGAGGATATTTTACAAACCTAGAAAAATCCCTCCCATGCTTTTTAAGCTCTTCACTTCTCCTTTTGAAAAGACACTGTAGGGCTGCTAGTTGGCACAGTGGATAAAGCATCAGCCCTGGAGTCAGGAGTACCTGGGTTCAAATCCGGTCTCAGACAATTACTTAGCTGTGTGGCCTTGGGCAAGCCACTTAACCCCATTTGACTTGCAAAAAAAAAAAAAACCAAACCTAAAAAAAAGACACTATAAAATGGTCAAAGGATATGCAAAGACAATTTACAGATGAGGAAATCCAAGAGAATCATAGTCATATAAAAAGCTGCTCTAAATCATTACTTATTAGAGAAATGCAAATTAAAACATCTCTGAGATACCACCTCACACCACTCAGACTGGCCAATATGACCAGAAAGGATAATGATCATTCTTGGTAATGGTTGTGGGAAATCTGGGACACATATTGTTGGTGGAGCTGTGAACTCATCCAACCTTTCTGGAGAGAAATTTGAAACTACACCCAAAGGACAGCAAAAATGTGCAAACCCTTTGACCCAGCAATACTACTATTGGGTCTATACCCTGAAGAGATGATGAAAAAGTATAAAAACATCACTCGAACAAAAATATTCACAGCAGCCCTGTTTGTGGTGGCAAAGAATTGGAAATTAAGTAAATGTCCTTCAGTTGGGGAATGGTTTAACAAACTGTGCTATATGTATGTCATGGAAGACTAGTGTTCTATTAGAAACCAGGAGGGATGGGAATTCAGGGAAGCCTGGAAGGATTTGCATGAACTGATGCTGAGTGAGATGAACAGAACCAGAAAAACACTGTATACCCTAACAGCAACATGAGAGTGATGGACTTGCTCATTCCATCAGTGTAACAACCAGGGATAATTTTGGACTATCTGCAATGGAGAATTCCATCTCTATCCAGAGAAAGAATTGTGGAGTTTGAACAAAGACCAAAGACTATTATCTTCAATTGAACCTAGGGAGGGGAGTGAAGAGAGAGACTGCAGAGCTCTGTCCTCTGCCCCTGGAACAGGACTCTGGGGCTCTGAACACATTCAGATCCTGATTGTAATCTAGCCCCCCCCCATAGAACAGCAGGGCCCCCCCACCTCAGCCCCGTGGGAGAGGGGGGTGCATATGTTCATTCACAGACCAGAAAGGAGGGCAGAGCCTCACACACTGAGATCCTTGTGGGAGTGTCCCAAAAGCTCAGGAAGCACCCCAAAAACAGGCTTAGGCTGGGAAAATGAGCAAGCAGAGAAAAAAGAGGAACACCATAGAGAAATGCATTATCTATGATCCCAAGAAGGATCAAAATACTCGGTCTGGAGATGAGGAAACACAAGCTCCTGCATATCTAAAGTCCCCAAGAAAAACAGAAATTGGGATCAGGCTATGACAGAGCTCAAAAAAGACTTTGAAAATCAAATGAGGGAGTTGGAAGAAAAACTGGGAGAAGAAAGGAGAGAGATGCAAGAAAAACATGAAAATGAAGTCAGCAGCTTCGTCAAGGAAATCCAAAAAAAATGCTGAAGAAAATAGCATGCTAAAAACCAGCTTAAGTCAAATGGATAAAACAGTTCAAAAAGTTGAGGAGAAGAATGCTTTAAAAAGCAAAACTGGCCAGATGGAAAAAGAGATAAGAAAACTCTCTGAGAAAAACAAATCCTTCAGACAAATAACTCAGGGAGATTGACTAATTTACGAGAAATCAGGACTCAACACTTCAAAACCAAAAGAATGAAAAATTAAAAGAAAATGTGAAACATCTCATTGAAAAAACAACTGATATGGAAAACAGATTTAGGAAAGATAATTTAAAAATTATTGGAATACCTGAAAGTCATGATCAGGAAAAGAGCCTTGACAGCATTTTCAAAGAATTACTACAGGAAAATTGCCCTGATATCCTAGAAGCAGAGGGCAAAATAGAAATGGAGAGAATCCACCGATCCCCCCGAGAAAGAGATCCCAAAAAACCCCTAGGAATATTATAGCCAAGTTCTAGAACTCCCAAGTCAAAGAGAAAAATATTACAAGCAGCCAGACACAGTTCAAATATAATGGAGCTGCAGTCAGGATCACACAGGACTTAGCAGCAACTACACTGGAAGCTCGTAGGGGGGCAGTAGGCGGCGTAGTAGATAAAGCACCGGCCCTGGAGTCAGGATTACCTGGGTTCAAATCCGGTCTCAGACACTTAATAATTACCTAGCTGTGTGGTCTTGTGTAAGCCACTGAACCCCGTTTGCCTTGCAAAAAAAAAAATTTTAAAAAAAAGAAAAAAAATTTTAAAAAAAAGCTTGTAGGGCTTGGAATATAATACACTGTAAGGCAAAAGAGCTTAGAATACAACTGAGAATCAACTACCTAGCAAAACTAAATGTCCTCTTGCAGGGAAAAAGCTGGACTTTCAATGAACCAGGGGAATTTCAAATGTTCCTGTTGGAATGGCCAGAGCTGAACAGAAGGTTTGATCTTCAGATACAGGTACTTAATGATGATGAACTGCATGTATTCCTGCATAGAAAAATGACACTGATAATACTCATATGCACTTTCTCAGTTAACAGAGCAGGTAGAAGGAGCTTTTACAGTTGAAGCACGGAAGAAAGCTGAATTTGAAGATAAAATATGGTGTAAAAATGGAGTCAACAGAAAAAAGGGAAATGTAATGGGAGAAAGAAAAAGGAGAGGAGAATAGGCCAAGATATTTCATATAATAAGATTTTTCTTTATCACAATGAGCTATTGCAATGACATGGAAGGGGGAAGGCAAGAAGGAATGAAGGCAACTTCGCTCTCATCAGAGGTGGCTAGGAGAGGAAACAGCATATATATACTCAATGGGGTATAGGCATCTGGAGTAAGAAGGAGAGGCGGGGACAGGGGGAAGGGGGGGATGTGAATGAAGGAGGAGAGAATGGACCATGGGGGAGAGTGGTCAGATATAACACATTTTCTTTTTTACTTCTTGCAAGGGGCTGGGATTGGAAGGCCTGTCCAGGACCATAGGGCCAGGTGGATGCTGAGTCTAAGGGGTGGTAGGGGGTCTTGGGGCCTCTTGGCCTCAGGACCAAGGATCTGTCTGCTGCGCCACTCAGCTACCCTACAGCAGAGTCAGAGGGAAAGGAGAGAGAAAATATAGTACATGGTAGTGGAGAAATAGGAAAGGAGGGAGTTGTGATCAGCAATGGCAAGGGTGGAAAAATATGGAAGTAACTTTTACGATGGATTTACCATAAAGAATATGATCTACCCCTGACAGAGTTGTTGGTGTTGGAACAAAGACTGAAGCACATTTTCTATTATTATCATTTGGGGGGGGGGGGCAGGGCAAATGGAGCTGGGTGGCCTGCCTGGGGCCGAGTGATTGTTGGGTGTCTTGAGGCCGGATTTGGACCAGGGTGGTTCCTGGCTCAACGGCCAATGCTCTGTCCACCACCCAGCCGCCCCTACTATTATTACTATTTTATTTTATTTGGGGTCTTTTTTTCTTTTGTTTGTTTTTTGCAGGGCAGTGGGGTTGGGATGGCTTGCATGTCACACAGCTGGGTGACTGTTGGGTATACGGGGCCAGATATGGGCTCGGGTGCTCCTGGCTCCAGGGCTGGTGCTCCATTCATTGCACCACCTGGTCATACCTACAATTGTTACTATTATTTTTTTTTATTTTAATTTTTTTCTCTCCCCTTTACCTTATCACTCAAGCGAGTCTATAATTTTTTTGGGGAGGGGGTATTTTGTTTACTCTTAAACAAGAATATTTCATTAATGTATAAAAAAGCATTATTTGTACAAAATGAGAATAAATATTAAATAGAATTGTCCCCGATAACTGAACTGCTAAGAGGAGCTGAATCCATCAAAGTTGATCATCACACAATGTTGCCATCAATGCTTATAATAGTCATTTTGCTGGCTTCACTCAGCATCAGTTCAGGCAAGTCTTTCCGGGTAAGTCTGAAGTACAAGCACTCTTAAGTTCTTACAGAACAATAGTACACCACTACATTTATATACCATAATTTGTTCAGCTATTCTCCAGTTGATGAAGAACCACTGTTTCCAATTCTTTGCTGCTACCAAAAGAGTAGCTATAATTTTTTTGTACATGTGGTTCTTTTATCCCATTTTTATGATCTCTTTAGTATACAGACCTAGTAATGGTTGGTTCTTGTCCTTAGTTATTGAAGACCAAAATGACATGACCACATTTGAGACAAATTATAGTGTGTCCTACAGTGGCTGATCAGACCAACACAAACCCAGAATGCTCCACCACAGGTCACACACAAATAGTCCAAGTGAATACCTAGGTACTCTTTAACTTACAATTGTCTCATTTCCTTTGAGCTGTTTCAACCCTGCCTTTCTCAAAGAGCACAGCACTTCACTGATGAGGGCACACAATGCTGGGTGGTCCTGCACCATACAATCAATTCGGTATTGCTTCTTCTGATCCCCTTCTGAGAACTTGCCCTGTGTGAGTTCTCCATAAAATAAGTTTTTTTGGAAAGCGTATTTCTGGTATTCTAACATGTCCAGCCCTGCACTCACTGTAGTGATATTGGAATACTAGGCAGTTTAGATCAAGAAAAGACATGGTATCTCCTGCCAGATGATTTTCAGAATCTTCCAAAGACAATTTAAATGGAAGCAATTCAGTTTCCAGACATGGTGCTGGTAGGCTGTCCAGGTTTTACAGGTATATAGTAATGAGATCAGCACAACAGCTCTGTAGACCTTCAGTTTGGTAGGCAGTCTAATACCACCTCTCCAATACTTTCTTTCAGAGCCTCCCAAATACTGAGATAGCTCACGCAATTCTTGTTACAAGCTCATTGTCAATGTGTACCTCCTTGCAAAGGACACTGCCAAAAGGTTAAGTGAACTTGTCCACAGTACTCAAAACTTCTCCATTTGCTGTCATCAATGGTTCCATATTTGGATGGTGTGATACTGGATGATGGAGCACCTGTGTTTTCTTGGTTACTGTTAGACCAAAATTAGCACAAGCAGCAGAGAATCGATCCTTACTTTGTTGCATCTCAGCTTCAAAGGCTGCATAGAATGCACAATCATCTGCAAACAGAAGATCATGCACCAACACTCCTACACTTTGGTCTTGCCTTGTAGCCTTTTCAAGTTGAAGAACCTACCATGAGTGCAGTAGCTGATCTTGAAGTCATGTTCATCCTCAGTTTAATAACATGGCTGAAAACAATCTTAAAAAGAATGGGAGCAAGGATATATTCTTGTTTCACTCCATTTGATGACTGGGAATTCTTGAGAGCATCATCCACCATCTAGAACCCAGGCATGCACACCATCATAAAACTGACATACAATACTGGTGAACTTCTCTAGACAACCAAATTTTGACACAATTTTCTATAAACCTTCATGACTAATTGGTATCAAAGGCTTTAGTCAGATCCACAAATGTTGTATACAGATCTCTGTTCTGTTCCTGACATTTTTCCTGGAATTGTTGGCCAGCAAAACACCATATCTGTTCCTCCAATCTTTCTGAAGTCACACTGGACCTCAGGGAGGTGACCATCTTCCAGGTGAAGGGTCAACATATTCAGGACTCTGGCAAGAATCTTAACCTTCAATGACTAAAAGAGAAATACCTCTGTGACTGTCACAGGACAATCTATGCCCTTTACCTTTATAGTACTGGATGATGGAGACAGGCTTGATTTTGTGGAAATTAGCCTCTTCATGCCACATAACCTCGAAAATTTCAGTCAGTTTTTGGATAAGTAATGACCCCCCCCTCCATAGAACTCAACTAGAATAGAATTAGTATCAAGGTTCTTGCCACTCGAAAGGAGCCTAATGGCATTCAAAAACCTCTTTTTCAGTAGGAACTTCAGCAAGGGACTGATTGACTTCAACTTGAGGTAAATGGTCAAAGGCTTCTCCATTGATTGATGTTGTTGGTCTGTTAAGAAGCCACGGCTAGGTGGCACAGTGGCTAGAGCACCAGCCCTGGAGTCAGGAGTACCTGAGTTCAAATTTGGCCTCAGACACTTAATAATTACCTAGCTGTGTGGCCTTGGGCAAGCCATTTAACCCTATTTGCCTTACAAAAGACTAAAAAAAAAAACCCTATGGAAGTGATTCAACCCATTTCTCTAGGATCATGTCCCTACTGTTGATCAATGTGGATCCATCAGCTTTGAGCAGTAGAGATGCACCATGTCTTTGGACCATAAATAGCCTTCAGGGCATCATAAAAGCATTTTGGTTTATTACTGTCTGCAAAAAATTGAATTTTACCTGCCTTCTTACTGAGCCAAGAGACCTGCATCTCTTAAAGCTTCACCTGGACTTTACTTTTGATGGAATTAAATGGTGCCTTCTTAGAAATGGATGAACCATCCTGCTTAAACCCAGTGGAGTTCTTGTTTTTCATTTAGCAGCTTCTATATTTCCCATCATTTTCATCAAACCATGTGTTCTGGCCCAGGTGAGCAAATGCAGTGCTGTACATCAGATGTCTCAAAGTTTCCCACTCCTTTTCTGTTCCACTGTTGCCAACTGTGTGTTGGCTCAGTTTTCCCTCCAAGTTAGCAACAAATTGTTCCCAGAGACTAATCTCTTGACATTAATTCTTCTAGTTTTCATTTCCCTTGGGGCTACCACTTCAGTTGAATATGATTATTTAGCTTAGAGAGGATGAGTCAGTGATCAGTCCAACACATTGCCTTTGTCACTCTTACATCCTATCTATCTCCTCTCATTATTATCACATAGTATAATAGATGACAATGTTTGCTATGAGGGAACATCCAGGAAGTTTTATTGCCTTTAGGCAAAAAGAAGACAGCGATAAGAAAGTGATGAAACCACAAATCTTCAGTAGAAGGTGGTCATTGCTTTTGTTATTTCCAACTCCACTCTTTCTAAGAACTTTCTGCCATGTCTGGTAATCTGAACCTACTCCAGTATTAAAGTCACTTTGATATATGGACCTATAATGAAATTAGTGGGTCAAAGAATATTTAGTCTTTGAGCATAATTCCAAACATCTCTTCAGATGGTTATATCACCTCACAACTCCACCAACAATGCATCTGTATCCCAATTTTCTCACATTAACTCCATCACTGATCATGTTCCATTTTTTTTATCATTTTTTATCATTTCTGATAGGTGTAAAGTGGTACCCCAGAGTTGTTTTAATTTGGACTTCTCTAATCATTAAGAGCATCTTTCAAAATGACTACAGATATACTTTGACCTTAATAAACTGGAAAATGATTTGCATTCTTATAAATTTGACTGAATATTTTAGAATGGAGTCCTTTACCAGAAACAATAGCTTATACAGAGAACTGAGTCATACTAAATAAAAAAAAAAAAGCCATTCCCCAATTGACAAATGGTCAAAGGCTATGCAAAGGAAACTTACAGATGAGGAGACCAAAGCAATCCAAAGTCATATGAAAAATTTCTCTAAATCATCAATTAGTAGGGAAATGCAAATTAAATCTTCTCTGAGGTACCACCTCACACCTCTCAGACTGGTCAATATGACCAGAAAGGATAATGATCATTGTTGGAAGGGTTGTGGGAAATCTGGGACACATATTGTTGGTGGAGCTGTGAACTCATCCAACCTTTCTGGAGAGAAATTTGAAACTACACCCAAAGGACAGCAAAAATGTGCAAACCCTTTGACCCAGCAATACCACTACTGGGTCTATACCCTGAAGAGTTGATGAAAAGGGGGTAAAAACATCACTCATACAAAAATATTCATAGCAGCCCTGTTTGTGGTGGCAAAGAATTGGAAACCAAGTAAATGTCCTTCAATTGGGGAATGGCTTAGCAAACTGTAGTATATGTATGTCATGAAACACTATTGTTCTATTAGAAACCAGGAGGGATGGGAATTCAGGGAGGCCTGGAGGGATTTGCATGAACTGATGCTGAGTGAGATGAGCAGAACCAGAAAAACACTGTACACCCTAACTGCAACAGGGGAGTGATATTCAACCTTGAAGGACTTGCTCATTCCATTAGTGCAACAATCGGGAACAATTTTGGGTTGTCTGCAAAGGAGAGTACCATCTGTATCTAGATAAGGAGCTGTGGAGTATGAACAAAGTGACTATTCCCTTTAATTTAGAAAAAAAAAACAGATAGCTTATTGTCTGATCTTGTTACCTCTTAGACTTCTCTTCTCTTTAAGGATATGATTTCTCTCATCACACCCAATTTGGAGCAAGGTACAACATGGAAACAAAGTAAAGACTGACAGAGTGCTTTCTGTGAGGGGGAGGGAAGCAAGACTGGGGTAAAAAATGTAAAACTCAAATAATATCTTTAATAATAATAAATTTTAAAAAAAAGAATAAAAGACAAATAAAAAAAAAACCCCAAACACTGTCTTTCCTTTATCGAAATACAGTAAAACTTCCTGGATGCAACCTCGTAGTAAATATTAGTATCTAATAGACTATGAGCACTGTACACCCTAAGAGCAACATGGGGGTGATTGTTGATCAACCTTGATGGACTTGCTCATTCCATCAGTGCAACAATCAGGGACAATTTGGGACTTTTAGCAATGGAGAATACTATCTGTATCCAGAGAAACAACTGTGGAGTTTAAACAAAGACCAAGGACCATTACTTTAAATTTAGAAAAAAAAAATATCTTATTGTCTTATCTTGCTATCTCTTATACTTCATGTTTATTTTTTAAGAATATGATTTCTCTCTCATCACACTCAATTTGGATCAATGTATACCATGGAAACAATGTAAAGACTGACAAATTGCCTTCTGTGTGGGGGTGGGAAGTAAGATTAGGGGGAAAATTGTAAAACTCAAATTAAATAAAATCTTCAAAAAAAAAAAAAAAAGAACACTAGCTGCAGGACTTCCGGCCAAGATGGCAGGGAGAAGCCTAACACTGTGCTAAGGTCTCCTGGCTTTCCCTCAGAATTAATATGAATCAAGCCTCTTAAAAATTTTGATCAATAAAACCCAGAAAAAGAAGCAAGGAGAACACCATCTCCCAACAAGGTCTGCTGCAGTGGAGCATGGGCAAGCCAGGAGCAGAGAGCAGAGAAACAAAGAGGTACAAAGGACCTACTTCAATAGAGGGTGAAAAGGGGGGGGGGGGGGGGGGGGGAGAACTGCCTGAATTTTATTCTTATCAGATTTGGTTTAAAGTTAACATACATACACTGAGTTAAGTTAAGAAATTTATCTTACCTTTCAAGTGTTAAAAGGGAAAAAGGGGAGGGGAAAGGGAGAAAAAGAGGAACTAACAAAAGGAAGGGAAGGAAGAAAGTGAAAGGGGAACAAAAGGGGGGGGTTGATAAAAGAGGGCAAACACACTGAAGAAGGTGGTATTCAGAAAAAAAACTGGGGAATATGGATAAAGGGGGAAATGGTGAAAAATACAGAGGGAAGAAAGCATGGAGGGCAAAAAAAAGTTAGTAATTATAACTTTGAATGTAAATGGAGGGGCGGAGCCAAGATGGCCACAAGAAGGGATGGAGTCTTAGGAGCTCTCTGATAAAACTCAGCTAAGGACTCTAAACTTTCTAGAGACAGAACCCACAAAGGGACGGAGTGAGGCAGTTCTCCTACTCAAGGTAACCTGGAAAAGAGCAGAAAGGCTCTGCTTCCAGGGGTCGGAGGGGCTGCCCCCAGAGGGGTGGCCCGCCAGAGGGAAAGAACTTCAGCCTTCCAGAGGCAGCCCCAGGGCACTGGGAGCCGGGGCTCACAGCAGCTGGGGAGTCTCCTGAGCTGCACCCCGAGGAGCACCGGGCTCAAAGTGGGGGAACAGCAAGGGACCTCTGCCAGAGCTAGCACCTGGAGCCCAGCCCTTGGGGCACACAGGGAGCAACTTGGTCTTTCTGCAGCCCAGATGCGGAAACAGAAGCAGGAGGAGCCTGTAAGCAGGAGCCTCCAGGGCAAGAGCCCACTGAGCTGAGGGAGGGGAGTGAAGAGAAATTGCAAGCTCCGTCCTCTGCCCCTGGAACAGGACTCTGGGGCTCTGACCACATTCAGATCCTGATTGAAGTCTAGGCCCCCCCCCCCAATAGAACAACAGGGCCCCTCGACCTCGGCCCAGTGGCAGAGCGGGGCGCTTATGGTCATTCACAGACCAGGAGGGAGGACAGAGCCTCACACACTGAGACCCTTGTGGGAATGCCCCAAAAGCTCAGGAAGCACCCCAAAACCAGGCCCAGGCTGGGAAAATGAACAAGCAGAGAAACAAAAGGAAGACTATTGAGAAATATTTTGCAAATGAGCCCAAGAAGGATCAAAATACTCAGTCTGAAGATGAGGAAGCACAAGCTCCTGCATCTAAAGACTCCAAGAAAAACAGAAATTGGGCTCAGGCTATGATAGAGCTCAAAAAAGACTTTGAAAATCAAATGAGGGAGTTGGAAGAAAAACTGGGAAAAGAAAGGAGAGAGATGCAAGAAAAACATGAAAATGAAGTCAGCAGCTTAGTCAAGGAAATCAAAAAAAATGCTGAAGAAAATAGCATGCTAAAAACCAGCTTAGGTCAAATGGACAAAACAGTTCAAAAAGTTATTGAGGAGAAGAATGCTTTAAAAAGCAGAATTGGCCAGATGGAAAAAGAGATAAGAAAACTCTCTGAGGAGAACAAATCCTTCAGACAAAGAATAGAATTCAGGGAGATTGATGAATTTACCAGAAATCAGGAATCAATACTTCAAAACCAAAACAATGAAAAATTAGAAGAAAACGTGAAATATCTCATCGAAAAAACAACTGATATGGAAAACAGACAGGAAAGATAATTTGAAAATTAGTGGAATACCTGAAAGTCATGATCAGGAAAAGAGCCTTGACATAATTTTCAAAGAATTACTACAGGAAAATTGCCCTGATATTCTAGAAGCAGAGGGCAAAATAGAAATGGAGAGAATCCACCGATCCCCCAGAGAAAGAGATCCCAAAAAACCAACCCCTAGGAATAATATAGCCAAGTTCCAGAACTCCCAAGTCAAAGAGAAAATATTACAAGCAGCCAGAAGGACACAGTTCAAATATCATGGAGCTGCAGTCAGGATCACACAGGACTTAGCAGCAACTACATTGGAAGCTCCTAGGGCTTGGAATACAATATACCAGAAGGCAAAAGAGCTATGGAAGGGGGTAAGGTGAGGGGGAATGAGGGAATCTGCTCTCATCAGAGGTGGTTAGGAGAGGAAACAGCATATGTACTCAATGGGGTATAGGCATCTGTAGTAAGAAGGGGGGGACGGGGGAAGGGGGGGATGTGAATGAAGGAGGAGAGAGGATGGACCATGGGGGGGAAAGTGGTCAGATATAACACATTTTCTTTTTTACTTCTTGCAAGGGGCTGGGATTGTATGACCTGTCCGGGACCATAGGGCCAGGTGGATGCTGGGCCTAAGGGGTGGTATGGGGGCTCAGGGCTTCTTGGCCCGAGGACCAGGGATCTGTCTGCTGCGCCACTCAGCTACCCTACAGCAGAGTCAGAGTGAAAGGAGAGAGAAAATATAGTACATGGTAGTGGAGAAATAAGAAAGGAGGGAGTTGCGATCAGCAATGGCAACAGTGGAAAAATATGGAAGTAACTTTTGTGATGGACTTATCATAAAGAATGTGATCCACTCACGACAGAGTTGATGGTGTTGGAACAAAGACTGAAACACATTTTTTGTTATTATTATTTGGGGGAGGGTGCAGGGCAAGTGGGGCTGGGTGGCCTGCCTGGGGCCACATAGCAGGGTGATCATTGGGTGTTTGAGGCCGGATTTGGACTCAAGTGCTCCTGGCTCAAGGGCCAATTCTCTGTCTGCCACCCAGCCACCCCTACTATTATTACTATTTTATTTTATTTTGGGTCCTTTTTTTTCCTTCTTTTTGGTTTTTGCAGGGCAGTGGGGATCGGGTGGCTTGCATGTCACATGGCTGGGTGATTATTGTGTTTACGAGGCTGGATATGGACTCGGGTGCTCGTGGCTCCAGGGCTGGTGCTTCGTCCATTGCACCACCTGGCCATAGGTACAATTATAACTATTATTTTTTTTTAATTTTAATTTTTTTCTCCCCCCTTTACTTTTTTTTGCCCAAGCAAGTCTATCTATATTCATGGGGGAGGGGTATTTTGTTTACTTGTAAACAAGTATATTTTATTAATGTAAAGAAAAACATTTGTACAAAATGAGAATAAAAAATAAATTTAAAAAAAAAGAATTACTTTACCTTTTTGTCTTTAAAAAAAATAAAAAAGAGGTAACATTTCTATCTTTCCTTGTATGCTCCAACACTAAAACCAGTTATATTTTAAAATCATTTTGAATTTCAAAATCTTACAGCCTAGAATAACTAATTTCCTAGGCAAATAAGCAAACCATAGAAAAACTGGTGATTTCAATGGAAACCAAGAAAAATACAACCTAAAAGGGAAAAAAAGTCAAATACCAATATAACAAATGTAGTGAAATTTACATTTATAATTTATTTGGGGTAATGATAAAAATTCCTTACAAAATAAAATGGTCAGTCTCTGGTAATTCCGTGAAATTTGCTCTAACACATTTAGGATTTATAACATCTCTGTGTCTTTTCCTTTTTGATTAATCTTATCTAGTTATTACAATAGTCTAAGTTTCTATTCTCTCACAACTCTCAAGCTATTTTATATACCAATGCCAAATCAGTCTTCCAAAAAAAAAAAAAACTTACTCTCTCCTGTTCCTAGGCTTTATTATTATGTCTGATACACTTCCTCCATCATCCCAACTAACACAGGCACACAGCAGGTGCCTGATTTTAATAATAGTAGGATCCTAAACAAATCTTCCAGAAAAAAAATGAAAATACATTCTACTGTCATTTTATCCATACCATTACTTCCCTTACAGTACAGGTAATAATAAGTAAGGCTTGATCACAAAGTTTCTAAAAGTATATTGATGATTTTAAATTTTATGTTAAAATCAGGTAAGAATTGAGATTCAGTTGTCATATGGTTTGAATTTGGGAGGAGAGAAAGGGTTTTGCTGGGAAAGAGGGAGAAGACTGAAAAAAACTTTGAACATAAAAGAAAATAAAAATGTATCTGGATGAGATTGAACATGTTTCTCTAAAAAATTTTCATAACAATTTTTCATATAACAATTTTTATTCTTGTGTCCAAATACACATAATCTGAGAATCCAGAACAAAGGGCAAGGTTCAGGAAAATCATTGATATGAGTCTATGCAATATAATACTAACACAGAAGCCTGGTGATTAATCATGTCTTAATGTTAAGTTTTTATAGAGTAGATACTTTTATCAGAAAGTGTTTTCAAAGTCCTGTCAAACTACTTTTTACACACATACAAAAAAGGTTTATCTTGAGTCACAATCCACAGGTAAAAGTGAAGAAAAGTCACCATGGCCTTTGTGAGTCAACTTTAAACCAACATCCATTAAACTGAATGGTGGAACGAAAGAACTGTGCTTTCCTTTCTAAAATTGTAAACATAAACTTAAATTCTTGGCTGTTAGAAATTTATTCTGTTGCCACAGGCACTCTTCCGTTGAAACCACAAGTTGACACATGCATAGTCCATGAAATGTGGCTAACTGAATAATTTCTTAGTATATCAATTTGTTGCTCAACATATACATAACAGTTCTAACTTACCCTACTCTTACTCCCAAGAAATGTATATCACATTCTCACCTTTCCCCACCTGTTAAGAAGATCTTTAACTTATCTATATGAATTGATTAACTCATCTGGCACCTCTCCAAATGTATATAACAAGCAACCATCCTTCAAAATTCCAGAATACTCACCATGCTTATCTTGTACAAAACAAAACTCTGGCAAACATATATTTTCAAGGTTTCATTTTTGAGAAGAGTAGGACTACTTTGAAGGGGTTGTCACTGTCTTGATATTAACTACAAAGATCTATCTGACCCTTTTGTATTGAAAAAAATGCAATTATTTCTCAGGAACAAAAATTAGAGATGAAAAAGCCTTAGAGATGAACTATGCAGGATTTATCTAATCTAGTCTTAAATATCAAAATATTGAACTTCTCCTAATTTCCTTAGGAAAACTATTGTATTGGTGGAATATAAGGCACATGTTTCTCTAGGATTAATGTACTATTCTCATTCACATTTAAAGATGATGCTAAAGATGGTGAAAATTCAATAAATAAACAGTGGTCTTCAACAGGCATACGAAAACCAGACCTTTGGCATGGGCATTTCTGTATTTTCAAGCTTTAAAATAAAAAAAAAGGCCCCTGCTCTCAAATAATGTATATTTGGAAATCAAGGCATGTACAGATCCTCCCAGATAATTTTTGTATAAAAATAAAATGAAGCATGAGTTAAAGAATTCCACTGCTTCTAACAAGCTTTATTTGTCTAAGGGATTTAAAAAGTAGGCAAATTTCAATGAATAATTTATCTACCATAGCTCATGGTAACATGTAAAAATGGCTCAATATTTTTCATTTTCCACTTCTTCTACCTTTCCAATAAGACTGACTCTTGGTTCAAACACATCCTAGTTATGTGAGCCTGAGAAGTTACAACCAATAAGAGTTTCAGGGCTGGTTTTTTAATCTATATATTAAGGATAATCAGTCCACAGGTTACTTCAGAAGAGCTAGGAAAGCAAAAGAGTTACATAAAGGTGAGAGGTTATTATTATTATTCTTATTCATGATATATTCCTCCACATACTTCAAAGAGATCCCCTAAATTTAAATTCCACACTCTAATCTACTAACATCTTTACAACAGCTACTGCTACATTCTTCAGAGGAACTACTCAATCCCACAGAAAGTGTTTCTCTAAGTATTAAGAAATAATGCCTTGAAATAAATACTGAAGGAAGGAGAAAAGCAAGGATTACAGGACAGAATGATTATAATACAACAATCTGGAAATATTATGAAGTTGAAAATAATGTTGGTTTGGACTCTATATCTTCAAGTTTGACAAATCAAAGAAAATGTCTTTAATTTCCCTTGTCAAAAAGTATATAGAAAATTATATCTTTGTAGCAGACACATTTGGTTAAAGAATATATTGAATAGGGGCGGCTAGGTGGCGTAGTGGATAAAGCACTGGCTTTGGAGTCAGGAGTACCTGGGTTCAAATCTGGTCTCAGACACTTAATAATTACCTAGCTGTGTGGCCTTGGGCAAGCCACTTAACCCCATTTGCCTTGCAAAAACCTAAAAAAAAAATATATATATTGAATATGTTATGAAAATAAGGTACATATCTAATTTTTAAGAATACTTTATCTAGAAATATTAATTCATTAAGATTCTTACCAAATTGGAGGTAATTAATAGAGGAAAGGCAATAGAATTTAGGAGGATCAGAAAAATGATATACAGAAGGTAGATGAGACCTAAAGAAAGCATAAAAATCCAGATCATTGGGAGTAAAAGGAGAGAATTCCAGGCTTCAGAAACAGCAAGTAAAAATTCTCAGAATCGGGAGATGGGAGAGTCTTTTGGGAGGAACATAAAGAAGGGCAGTATCTCTCTGCATTACAGAGAAGGGCAGTATCTCTGCATTACAGAATAAGTGAAAGAAGATTGGAGATAAGGGAAAGATTATGAAGGGCTTTTAAAAAGTCAAACAGAAGAATTTATATTAGATCAAAGTAACTGGTAGCCTTTGGAATTTAATGAATGGGAGGAGTGGTAGAGACATATACAATAAGAAAACCATTTTAATAGCAGAGTAAAGGGTTTAGATTCAAATGGGGGAGATACTTGAGGCAGGGAGACCAACCAGTAGACTGTTTCAACAGGCATAAGGCAGGAGGAGATGATGGTCTTGATTTAAGTTAGTTGACAAAGTGTGACAGATAAAAGTAGAAATGAACTTAACAATTATTAGATATAGAGTATGAGAGTAAAGGAAATAAAGATAACACCAGAGTTTTGATCCTGGATGTTTGGGATAGTGTAAGTATCTTCACACTAACGGGGAAGTTAGGAAAAGAAGCAGATTTAAAGGGAAAAGATAATGAGTTTAGGTTTGGACATGTTGAATTTAAGACGTATTTGGGACATACATACAGTTCAAGATGATCAACAAGCAGTTAAAGATAAAAAACAAAGTAAGAACAAAGGTTAGACTTGGATAAAGAAAGATGAAATGAGTTTCTAAACCACCTTAGAAGTGAAGGATCATGTGTTCATATTAATTAGGTATAGATGAAAAATGAACTATCTTATATTGTGGCTATACTAAACAAGTTAAACCTCCAAAAGAGTTTTGGCAGTCAAAAAACCTGACAATATCAATTCCCATTAGAAATGCAGCAGAACAAGGGTGGAGACAAGATGGTGGTATGAAGGCAACATTTCCCAGAAAAGCCTTCCCCCCCCCAAAACTCCAAAAAGCCAAAAAGTATGACTCTAGCCAAAATTTAGAGGGGCAGAACTCAAAGAAAGGCTGATTGATACATTTTCCCAGTCCAAGATAACTTAGAAGTTCCATGGGAAAGGGTTGGAAAAAAGCCACAGCAGCTCAACCCAGCCAAGCCCAGCCCAGGCCAGAGATCACGGGCAACAGCTTGAAGGGACTGTGAGAGAACTCTGCTACACCAGAATGAGTGTGGAGTGAGGAGCATAGCCTCGGAACCTGCAGCAAGAATGGGATGGAGGGGTGGTGGGGAGGAACCAGCCTGCACCTCCAGAGTACAGCCCACAGATGGTAAGGGAGTCGGGGGAGACTGCAGAAAGTTCCCCTGCTCTCCCTGGGGCAGGACTCTGCTGTTTGCAGATCCAGCTGGCAGACTGGCCTTCCATACTAAGATAACAGGGCTCCTCCTCACAGCTCCAGGGCAGAGGAGAGTGCCTGTGGTCATCTATAATCAAAGCACAGGCAAGAGGGTATATGCCTTTGAAGGAATAAAGGTCCCAGGGGGTTATACCAAGAACTTCCCAAAGTGGGTGTCCCAATAATACTCAAAAGCTTAGGAAGCACCCCGAAACTAGGCACAAGCTGGAGAAATGAGGAAACAGAAAAAAGAAAAACATCACTGAGAAATACATTGTTCATGATCCCAAGACGGATCAAAATACTCAGTCTGAAGATGAGGAAGTACAAGCTCCTACATCTAAAGACTACATGAAAAACAGAAGTTGGGCTCAGGCAGTGACAGAGCTCAAAAAAGATTTTGAAAATCAAATAAGGGAGATAGAAAAAATCTTGGGAAAAGAAATGAAAGAGATGCAGGAAAAACATGAAAAAGAAATCAGGCAGTGCTCCTGCCGGCTCAGGCGGTGCTCCTGCTGGCTGAGTTCCGCACAGGTCCCAGTGCCACTTGCATCATGGCCTTACTTTGCCCCGTGCTTCAGCGCCTAGGGAGTGCCAGGGCCCTGGAGCCTTGTTAGTCTCAGCCTCCTGTCCACACCAGAGCCCCAGGCTGCAGAAGGGCTCTCCCCCATCCCTCCCCCATCCCACCCCCTCCTCATCGTCTGTAGAACCTCTGCATGAGAGCTGCTTGGGAATTTTGCTGGTGTCATCACTAGCTGCAGAATGTTCCCTTTTGACATCTTTGTCCTAACTACATAACTTCCATGGACTTTCACCTGTGTTTTCAGCATAGGAAAATGTGCTTTATTGATTTATTTGGTGACAGGGAATCAGGATTCTGGATCACATCTGAATCACAGTCTTTCATGGCATCATCCAGAGAGCCAGATGTGCCTGCTATTGAGCACAGTATAGCTGGGCTTCTAGGCAAGATGACTTTGCCAAGTGGAATGCAGCAACGGGCATTCAGTTATGATGTCCTGGCGGATCCCACACCAATGACTCCACCTTCATCTGACATGTGCAGTAAGATTCTTTGGGAAAAGCCAGTCATCCTAGATCGGAAGTACCAACAGCTTTCCAAGGTTGAGGAGGGAGACAATTTCTCCATAACCCTCAGCTTCCAGTGACCAAATGAACAAAGACCCAGAGGTGAAGGCCAAGGCTACGCATGTCATCATGAATTCTCTAATTACAAAGCAGACACAAGAGAGCATCCAGCGCTTTGAGCAACAGGTAGGGTTGAGAGACGTAGGGTACACTCCCCATAAAGGCCTCACCACAGAAGAAACCAAGTACCATCATGTGGCGGAGGCAGTCCATAAATTGAAGTTTCAAAGTGAAGATATGACAAAAGATAGACTGACTGCTTCAGCCCAGTCCACTCCAAGTAGTACACCCCATTCTTCTCCCAAGCAAAAACCCAAAGGTTGGTTTTCTCATGGATCTTCTACTTCCTTACCTGGCCTAGACATTAGCAGCATGGATGCTGGGAATGGAGACAGAGACAAACCCTCATCTGAAAAATGAAGTCTTTTTGGATCAAGAACCCTTCAGAAATCTGACTCAGGTTTCAGTGTCCAGTCCTTCAGAGGTAATCAGAAGCCATCACCAATGGAACTTATTTGAGTTCAGGCTACTAAAATTGCAGACGACCCAGCAGCCTTCAAGCCACCTAAAATGGATCTTCCAGGGATGGAAGAAAAGAAACAATCTCCCTGGACCCATAACCTCAAACCAAGGGACATGAATGTGTTGACACCTACAGGGTTCTAAATCTCCCTTTTCATATGAGCAATGTTGTTTTCCCTGGTGATCCTCTGTTATGTAGAGAGAGTATCTTACATTTTTCTTTCTTTCCATCCACCTTGCACTTGACATAGGAAAGATGTCATCCATTTACATTTCTAATGAGAATGATATTTCTGGGGAGTTGGTAATTGTTTCTTTAAATTTGTAACACTTAAATCTTTCTAATGCAGGAAGATGTATTCTGTAATGTCCCAAAGTTGGTTTAAATAACTTCTCAGAGCACAGTTGACTATAGCCTATTACTGAACTATAGAACTAAATTAATTGTAGGGGGCAAGGGAAACAAAACCTGGTAGACTTTGTTCTTCATATTTATCCAAGAAAAAAAAAATCAACAGTTTAATCAAGGAAATCCAAAAAAAAAAATACTGAAGAAAATAACATGTTAAAAACCAGCAAAGCCAAATGGATAAAACAGTCCAAAAAATTACTGAGGAGGAGAATGCTTTAAAAAGCAGAATTGGCCAGATGGAAAAGGAGATAAGGAAGCTCTATGAGGAAAACACATCCTTCAGATATAGAATGGAGCTGAAGGAAGTTGGTGACTTCACAAGAAGTCCAGACATAATACCTCAACACCAAAAGAATGAAAAATTAGAAGAAAATGTGAAACATCTCATTGAAAAAACAACTGATCTGGAAAACAGAATCAAGAAAGATAATTTAAAAATTATTGGGATACCTGAAAGTCATGATCAGGAAAAGAGCCTTGACTTCATTTTTAAAGAATTCCTATAGGAAAATTGCCCTGAAATCCTAGAAGCAGAGGGCAAAATAGAAATTGAGAGAATCCACCAATCTCCCCAGGAAAGAGATCCAAAAAAAAAAAAAAAAAAACTCAGGAATATTGAAGCCAAGTCCCAGAACTCCCAAGTCAAAAAGAAAAAACTAAAAGCAGCCAGAAGACACAATTCAAATATCATGGAGCTGCAGTCAAGATCACACAGGACTTAGCAGCAACTACATTAAGAGCTTGTAGGGCTTGGAATATAATACTCTGGAAGGCAAAAGAATTTGGAATGTAACTGAGAATCAACTACCCATCAAAACTGAACATCCTCTTCCAGGGGAAAAGATGGACTTCCAGAGCTGAACAGAAAGTCTGACCTTCAAATACATGACTCAAGTGAAGCATAGAGAGCAGAGAAGGGTAAAATGTGAGGGACTTAATGATGATGAAATGCATGTATTCCTACATAGAAAAATGATACTGATGATACTCATATGAAACTTCTCATTTAATAGAGCAGGTACAAGATTTTATAAGATGTTGCAAAGGAGAGCACTAAATCCAAAAATATAACCTACTGTAAAAATAGAGTTAATGGCTAAAAGGGAAATGCACTGGGAGTAAGAGAAAGGAGAGGTAGAATAGGCTAAGCTATTTCGTATAAAAGAATTTTTTTTTTATATTTTTTTCAATAAGCTTTTGCAATGATATGGGAGGGGGGAAGGCGAGGAGGAATGAGCGAACCTTCACTCCCATCAGAAATGGCTCAGAGAGGAAACAGAATACACACTCAATAGGGTACAGACATCTAGAAGAAAAAAGGAGAGAAGGGGGAAACAGGAAAGGAGGGTATGTGGGTGATAGAGGAGACGGTAGATCATAGGAGAGAACAGTCAGACATAACACATTTTCTTTTTTACTTCCTGCAAGGGGTTGGGATTGGTTGGCCTGTCTGGGACCACAGGGCCGAGTGGTTGCTGGGTCTCAGGGGTTGTATGTGGGGTCAGGGCCTCTGGGCCCCAGGGCCAGTGATCGGTCCACTGCACTACTCAGTCACTCTACAGCACATTTTAGAAGTGGGACAGAGTGAAAGGAGAGTGAAAAATATATGGTAGTGGGGAGGAAATTACAATCAGCAACAGCAACAGTGCAAAAATATGGAAGTAACTTTTATGACAGACTTATCATAAAGAATGTGATCCACCCAAGACAGAGCTGATGGTATCAGAACACAGATTGAAACACATTTTTTTTCCCCTTTCCTCTACTTATTTCTCATGATGGCCTATATTTCGGGGGGGGGGGGGGGTATTATGTTTACTCTTAAACAAGAATATTTTAGTAATGTATTAAAAAAACACTTGTACAAGAATATTCACAGCAGCCCTGTTTGTGTTGCCAAAGAATTGGAAATTAATGTAAATGTCCTCCAATTGGGGAATGGCTTAACAAAATGTGGTATATGCATGGGATGGAACACTGTTGTTCTATTAGAAGCCAAGAGGGATGAGAATTCAGGGAAGCCCAGAAAGATTTGCATGGACTGATGCTGAGTGAGACGAGCAGAACTGGAGGAACATTTTATACCCTGGCAGCAGCATGGGGGTGATGACCAACCTTGATGGACCTGCCCATTCCATTAGTGCAACAATCAGGCACAATATTTTTCTTCCTTAGGGATATGATCTCTCTCTCATCACATTCAACATAGATCAATGTATACCATGGAAATAATGTAAAGACTAGTAGACTGCCTTCTGGGAGTGGGGGGTGGGGGGAGGGAAGCATAAAGATTAGGGGAAAAATTGTAAAAAATTCAAAATTAAAATAAAAGCAGCAAAACCAAAAGAAATGGCTAGTAATTACGGCAGGAGAGGGATCAGATATATATGCATATAATGTGTGTGTGTGTGTGTATATATATATATATATATATATATATATATATAAAATGGTAATGATTCAATTGTACATGTATAACTTCTATCAGATTACTTGCTATCTAAAAATTGAGGAAAGGGAAGAGAAGGAAGAAAATGAATGCTGAAAATGAAATATAATTGATGATGATGATACTCTGAGATGATGATATTCTTGAGAACTCTACTTCAAACCATTATTAGATAAAAGTCACCTATTTATTTCCTAATTAGTATTTGTCTAATACTATCAGAAGAAAAACTGAAGTCAAGTCATAATGTGATTCTGACAGCCCTTACTTAATATAACCAGGCATATTTTTTAAAAATCTACTATAAAGCTAAATATTTACACACATATGTACTGTTGAGACAACAGGACATCATTGGATTAAAGCAAATAAAGAGATGAATATTTCTACTAAAGATGCTTTAAGTATTCTAAAATTAAGCCAAGAAAGATAGTTGGAAATATGATCATCAAGTAACAGCTATTTGGATATACTGATTCTTTGTATAGCTCTAAGTTGTTGTAATTGTCGAGTTATTTCAAGCATGTCTGACTCTTCATGACATCAGGTTTTCCTGGCAAAAATATTGGAATGGTTTGCCATTTCTTTTTTGAGTGGCAAACAGAAATTAAGTGACTTGCCCAAGGTCTCACTGCTAGGAACTATCTGATGTTGGATTTGTCTTCCTGACACCAAACCAGGGATCTATCCAGCTAAGTGGCACAGTGGGTAGAGCACTGGCCTTGAAGTCAGGAAAACTGGAGTTCAAATCCAGCCTTAGACTCTTGACATTAACTAGCTGTGTGACTTAACCCATATTGCCTCACATGCAAAGCCATCCCAAGTCACCCTGATTCATGTCTGGCTACTGGACCCAGATGACTCTGAAGAAGAAAGTAAGACTTGTGACTTAGCACAGCCCCCACTTACTAAATCCAAATCATATGCTTGTCATGGCATCACCTCCCTGATGTCATGGTCTTCTTCAAGAATGAAAGACAAGGGACAGCTAAGTGACACAGAGGATAGAGCACTGGCCCTGGAGTCAGGAGTACCTGAGTTCAAATCTGCCTTCAGACACTTAATAATTACCTAACAGTGTGACCCTGGGCAAGCCACTTAACCTCCTTGCCTTGCAAAAAAAAACAAACAAAAAAAAACAAACAAAAAAAAGAATGAAGGACAATTATCATCATCACCAACAGATATCTGATTAACTAAGGGCTCACTAGTCTATTATGTTTGGAACTCTTTCCAATATATGCAATTATACTAGCTTTTAAAAGTTATTTTCAATTTAGCAACCAGATCAGTAATTACACATCAGGTTTTGGAATAAGAGTTGAAAAATAAAAATTGGTTATCACTAATAATAGTCCACAGTTGCAAAATAATAGTTGACATTTATATTTAATCTATTGTTTATCCTTCATTTTTGAGGAAGACCATGACATCAGGGAAGTGATGCCATGATAAGCACATGAACTGAATTTGAATGAGGGGGTGCTGTGCTTTGTGTCTCACTTTCTCCTCTAGAGTCATGTGGGTGGTGGCTAGATGAATCAGGATGACTGGAGAAGGCCCTGGATTCGAGGCAATCAGGGGTTAAGTCACTTGTCCAAGGTCAAACAGTAAGTGGCAAGTATCTGAGGCCAGATTCAAACTCCCATCCTCCTGACTCCAGGGCCAGTACTCTATCCACTACATCAATTAAGTTGCCTTTGACATTTATATAGAACTTTGAAGTTCTAAGGGCTTAGAAAAGGTTAAAAGGTTATAATTACATCATGCGAGATAAGTAATTCCCATTTTGTTGATGAGTAAATTAAAATTCAGGAAGGATAGGTGAAATAGCCTCCTAAGTACCACAATTTTAACTTTAATTGAGGTAGTCTGACTCAAAGTCCTAAATTTCTTTCATTATAATATAATCTTCATCACTGATTATATTAAGTACAGAAAATCACATGGCAATGACTTTATAAAAGACTCAGAAGTACAGGAGAAATATACCAAAAATTAAATGTGACTAAAAATATACAATGCTTGAAATCAGGATGGGTAGGGAAAAAAAATTTATATAGCATCTAATAGGTACCAAGTACTTCTTAAAAACGAACTAACAACTACTGATATAAAATGAGAATTGGGATTAGTGTTATAGTACAAACCTCAAAGTTTTGTGGATTATCTTTTTTCCTCTTCTTATTTTCCTTGTCACTCACTTTCTGATTCCCTATCCTTTGACTATAATGGTTTGGGGTCTATATAATAAGTAATAGTGAAGAGGCAGAGAATATTAGAGACAAAACTTAGCAAAACCCTATCTACAAGTAAATACATCTTTTGTTGGACTATATTATAACATGGGAAGATACATAGGGGATTGGGGGAACAGAGGTGAGAGATTAAAACAAAGTTAGTAAATGAAGGGAAAGTGGCCTCAGTGAAAGAGGGGAACATACAAAAGAGTTGGGAAGGGGGGTGGAATTTGATAAGAGGAATAGAGAAGGCAGCCTTACTTTGGAGGGAGAAAGGAGTTTCACTGATGAATGCTTCTGTGGGTGAAGATAAATGGCCAGTGAAGGGAGATGAGGATGTTATATTAGATGAAGTCTAACAGATTTGATGCTAAAAAAGTCTATTTGGAGGACTTCCTGGGCAGAGCCAAGATAGTGAGTGGCATTCCCAAGTGCCTTTCCCTACCAAAAAAATAAATAAAGCCTCTATTCTGACTTAACTATAATTCTGACACACTATAAATCCCACCAAGAAAAAGAGAAAATTCAGGTAAGTTTTCGACTATAGACATCATGGAGGATATTCAGTGAAGGTATCTGTCTCAGGGGGAAAAAGTGGAAGTAAAGTCCAGGAGGCAGGAAAGTCAGAAGGAGGCCTTTAGCCACAGTGCATTCCAGGTTCCCGCTTAATAATAACAAAGGTCCCAGCAGCTAGATAGCAAGTCAGCAGGGAGGATCCCAACCCCAAACAAAGTCTAAACCCTGAAAACACCAGGGGTATAAGACAGGACTGGGTCAGGAACTATCTTCTGTTAAGTCAGAACATGGACATAAAGGAGGGGAAAAAAAACAAACCTCTGCAAAAGGAAAGGCATGGACTATATAGGCGACATCTTGAAAAACAACAAACCATGGATCAGACCTCAGCCTCAGCAAAAAAAAAAAAAGCTTGAATCTATACTCCATGTGTCTTAGGAGCAGAATAACAACACAAATGAACCAAAAGGCTAAAAGAGCACTCATTAAAGAAAACTACTTCACAGATAAAGATAACAGCAATGACATGTCTGAAGAAAGCAGTGAAAAAAAATCACTCATAGGGCAGCATTCTATAAACTGGACTCAAATACAAAAGCAATTTAAGAGCTTAAAAAAAGAAGTTAGAAATCAAAGAACAGATGAAGAAAAATGGGAAAAAACTGAAAGTCATACAGGAAAATTGTGAAAAGTTGCAAAAAGAAATCAAATCCATTAAAAATAAAAACAACCAACTGTAAAAGGAAGCACAGAAGATAATTGAAGAAAATAAAATCCTAAAACTCAGAATTGAGCAGTTAGAAAGCAATGAATCTACAAGACTACAAGATCCCTAATCCCAAAGAGCAACAAAAATGTGCATACCCTTTGATCCAGCAATACCACTACTGGGCCTATACCCTAAAGAGATGATGAAAAAGGGTAAAAACATCACTTGTACAAAAATATTCATAGCAGCCCTGTTTGGGTTGGCAAAGAATTGGAAATTAAATGAATGTCCTTCAATTGGGGAAAAGCTTAGAAAACTATGGTATATGTATGTCATGGAACACTATTGCTCTATTAAAAACCAGGAGAGATGAGAAATCAAGGTAGCCTGGAAGGATCTGCATGGACTGATGCTGAGCAAGGTGAGCAGAAACAGACAAACATTGTACACCCTAATAGCAACCTGGGGGCGATGATCAACCTTGAAGGGACTCACTCATTCCATCAGTGCAACAATCAGGGATAATTTTGGGCTATTTGTGGAGAACACCATCTGTATCCAGAGAAAGAATTGTGGAGTTTGAACAAAGACCAAAGACTATTACCTTCAATTAAGAGGAAAAAAAAGTTATTTTGTAATTTTGCTTTCTCTTATACTTTATTTTTCTTCCTTAAGGATATGATTCTCTCTCATCACATTCAACTTAGATCAATGTAATGGAAACAATGTAAAGACTAACAGACTGCCTTCTGTGAGAGTGGAGAGAGGGAAGCAAGATTAAGGGGGAAAAAACTATAAAACTCAAAAATGAATAAAATCTTTCTAAAAAAAAAAGAATAAAGGGAAAAACCATTATCTTACTATGTAATTTTACTATCTCCTATACTTTATTTTTCTTCCTTAAGGATATGATTTCTCTCTCATCACATTCAACTTAGATCAATGTATACCATGGAAACAATGTAAAAACTAACAGACTGCCTTCTGTAGGGGATGGGGGGAAGCAAGATTAGGGGAAAAATTGCAAAATTCAAAATAAATAAATAAGTTTAAGTGTTAAAAAAAGATTCCATCAAGCAAAATAAAAAAGCTGAAAAAAATTGAACATGTAAAGTACCTTCTAGGAAAAAGGAATGACCTGGAAACATATCCAGGAGAGACAATCTATGAATCACTGGACTACCAGAAAGCCTGGATCAACAAAGGAACCTGGAAAACAACATGCATCCAATCTACTAGAACAAGATAACAGTATAACAACTCAAAAGATCCACAGAACGCCTCCAGAAAGAAACCCCAGGATAAAAAGTCCAAGAATTTTAATAGCCAAATTCCAGAACCCTCAAATAAAAGAGACAATACTGAAAGCAACAAAAAGAAAACATTTCAAATGCAAAAGGAACACAGACTATCACAGGATGTATCAGCCTCACACTGAAGGAGCAGAAGAACTGGAATAACATATTTCAGAGAGCTAAAGACCTGGGATTACAATCCAGAATGTACTACCCTGCAAAATTCAGCAAATACTGTCAGGGAAAAGATAGAAGTTCAAAAAAATACAGGACTTCCAGTATTTCCTGATACAAAGACTAGAACTGAACAGAGACTAAAGAGTTACATAAAAAAGGTAAAACAGGAGACTAAAAAAAAAACAAAACTGTTTTAAATAAATGTTAGTCCCTAGAGGGAAGATATAATAATTCTAATTCTTTAGAACTTTACTTCTCTAAGGATAATTAGAGGGTAGAATATAATCTAAGAGAATTTAACTAAAGGATATGGGTATAATTTGATCTTGTCTCTCAATTGAAGAGGTCCAAGATCATATCACTATGTTTGAGACAAAAAGCCCTGGAAAAAAAAAGCGGGAGTGTTAACTTTAAGTGTCTCATCCTTTGACTTTAATCACAAGGTGCCTTGTCCAATGAGGGCATCATAAACTGGGAAAACCCGAGACAGTGTCTCCTACTTAAAATCATTTGTAAAGTTCTCAGATAAGACCTCCAGAGTCTTCCAATACTTAAGAGTTAATTAGGTCAGGGTTTTGAATTAACCAGTGCTTCAATTAACAAGGGGTTAAGGAGGCAGCTAGGTGGCATAGTGGATAAAGCACCAGCCCTGGAGTCAGGAGTACCTGGGTTCAAATCCAGTCTCAGACACTTAATAATTACCTAGCTGTGTGGCCTCGGGCAAGCCACTTAACCCCATTGCCTTGCAAAAAAACTAAAAAAAAAAAAGGTTAAGTTGGGGGAGGGTAAAGTGTAAAAGAAATTAGTGCCGGGGGAGGGTCACAAATAATTCAAGAAATGATATAGCTTTGGATGCTACTTTAGCTTATAAGGAATTTTGTGTGTACTTGGAAAGATACTTGAAAAGGAGGTAAGGTTAAAAAAGATTATAATTATAATTTCATGTAATTTGAGTCAATGCTGCTTACTCATCAAGCAATCAAGTTAACAATTTGTGACTATCTTGATAACAATTGAAGCTTATCAAGCAATCAAATGTGATTGATGATAACTGATTAATAATATTAGAGCACCAAGGGAAGAGGCACAAAGATTTATAATTTTAGAGGGAAAGAAGGGAGAATGTGAATGCTGGGTAAATTCTATTCAATAGATTTAGCCCAGTGAGGGAAAAGATATATTCCCATTTGGGTTTAAAAATCTAACTTAATCTACAGGAAAGGGGGAGGACTAGGAATGGGAAAGATAAGGGAAGAAGGAATCAATAAAAGGGAAGGGAAGGTGTAAGTGAAAAATAAACTGAAAGTTAAATTTTTAAGAGAAAAATCAAAGGGGAAAGGTAGTAAAATTATGGTGAGGAAGAATAAGAGAAATGGAGAAATATAGCATAGAGTGAAATACATCTGAAGCAGAGACTATATCTTTTCCCTCACAGGGTAAAAGGTAAAAGCAAAATATATCATGCCTCAGCTGAGGTAAAAAAAATCTGGGGTAGCGATCCTAATCTTAGAAAAAGTAAAAGCAAAAATCAATATTATTAAAAGGGATACGGAAGGAAACCACGTCTTCTTAAAAGGCACCATTGGAAATGAAGCTATATATCTTTACTAAACATGTATATGCACCTAGTGGCATAGCATCCAGATTCCTTGAGGAAAAGCTGAATGAATTACAAGGAGAAATGGACAGCAAAACTTTAATAATGGGAGACCTCAATCTCCTCTCAGAACTAGATAAATCTAACAAAATAAAAAAAGAAAAGGTGAATGAAATCTTAGAAAACTTAGATATGACAGACCTCTAGAGAAAACTTAACGGGGATAGAAAAGAATATTTTTTCTCGGCAGTACATGGTACCTTCACCAAAACTGAATGTGTACTAAGGCACAAAAAAAACATTAAAATCAAATGCAGAAAGACAGAAATAATAAATATACACTTCTCAGACCATGATGCAATAAAAATTACATGTAATAAAGGGTCAGGGAAAGATAAACCAAGAACTAATTGGAAATTAAATAATGGGTGGATCAAACAGCAAATAAAAGAAACAATAATTATACCCCAAAAAATTATAAGACATCACACCAAAATTTATGGGATGAAGCTAAGGAAGTTTTGAGGGGGCACTTTGTATCTTTAAATGCCTATATGAATAAAATAGAGAAAGAGGAGATCAATGAATTGGGTATAGAACTAAAAAAATTCAAAAAAATTAATATCCCCAATTAAATACCAAATTAGAAATTCTGAAAAAATCAAGGGAGAGACTAATAAAATAGAAAGCAAGAAAACCATCGATCTCATAAAGAAAGAAACCACTGATCTCATAAATAAAACTGAGCTGGTTTTATGAAAAAGCCAATAAAATAGACAAACCTCTGGTTAATCTGATTAATAAAAGAAAGAAGATTACCAATATCAAAAATGAAACGGGTGAACTAACACCAATGAGGAAGAAATTAAAGAGATAAATTCAGAGCTACTTTTCTGAATTATATGACAAAAAATTGGACAACTTGAGTGAAATGGATGAATATATACAAAGACAAATTGTCCAGATTAACAGAAGAGGAAATATAAATTACGTAAAAAATCCCATTTCAAAAAAAAAAATTGAAGAAACCATCAATCAACTAACTCCCTTTTCCTTAAGTCTCCAGGTCCAGATGGATTTATAAGTGAATTCTAGCAAATATTTAAGGAACAATTAATTCCTATTCTACATAAACTATTTTGGGGTATTTTTTTTTTTTGCAAGGCAATGTGGTTAAATAACTTGCCCAAGGTCACACTGCTAAGTATTGTGTGTCTGAGGCCGAATTTGAACACAGGTCCTCCTGACTCCATAGCTGGTGCTCTATCCACTGCGCCACCTAGCTACCCCTACATAAATTATTTTTAAAAATAGCAGAGGAAGGAGTTATGTCAAACTCTTTTTTATGATACCAATCAACCAGGAAAAACCAAAACAAAGAAAATTATAGACCAATCTTCCTAACGAACATTGATGCAAAAATAAGACTACAGCAAGTTATTATCAGGATAATACACCATGATCAGGTTAGGTTTATACCAGGCAGGCAGGGATGGTTCAACATTAGGAAAACACTACACAACATAATTAAACATATCAATAGTAAAATCAACAGCAATCATAAGATTATCTCAATGGATGCTAAAAAAAAGTCTTTGATAAAATACAACATCCATTCCCATTAGAAACACTTAGAAAATTTAGGAATAAATAAAACCATCAACAAATATTAGGGAATAAACTCAGAGCATTTCCAATAAATTCAAAGGTGAAACGAGGCTGCCCATTATCATCATTACTATTCAATACAGTACTGGAAATGCTAGGAGTAGCAGTAAGAGAAGAAAAAGAAATTTAAGGAATCAGAATAGGCAATGAAGAAGCAAAACTTTCACTCTTTGCAGATATTATGGTATATACCTAGAGAACTTGAGAAAATCATCTAAAATTTCCATGAAACAATTAACAAATTCAGCAAAGTAGCAGGATATAAAATAAATCCACATAAACATCAGCATTTCTATATATAAACAACAAAGCCCAAGAACAAGAAATAGAAAGAGAAATTCCATTTAAAAATAATTGTAGACAACATTAAATACCTGGGAATCTACCTCCCAAGACAAACTAGAAATTGTTTGAACACAATTATAAAAAGCTCTCCTCACCCAAATAAAGTCAGATCTAAATAATTGGAAAAACATCATATGCTCATGGATAGGCAGAGCTAATATAATAAAAATGACAATTCTACCCAAATTAAATTACTTTTTCAGTGCCATACCAATCAAACTACCAAATAACTACTTTACTGAGCTCAGAAAAAAAATAGTAACAAAATTCATGTGGCCTTGGGCAAACCACTTAACCCCATTTGCCTTGCAAAAAAAAAAACTAAAAAAAATAGTAACAAAATTCAAAAAATGTAAAGGAAGGTGGACTAGTTCTACCAAGATCTCAACCTATACTATATAGCAGCAGTCATCAAAACTGCCTGGTACAAGGGGCAGCTAAGTTGGGGCGGCTACGGCTAAGTGGCAAGTGGATAAAGCACTGGCCCTGGAGTCAGGAGTACCTGGGTTCAAATCCCGTCTCAGACACTTAATAATTACCTAGCTGTGTGGCCCTGGGCAAGCCACTTAACCCCATTTGCCTTGCAAAAACCAAAAAAAAAAAAAATGCCTGGTACTGGTTAAGAAATAAGAGTAATGGACTTCTGGCCAAGATGGCGGAGAGAAGACAAGGACTGAGTTAAGCACTCCCTGTGTCCCCTCAAAACATCTTAACAGAAACTTGATCAACAAAACCCAGAAAAAGAACCTAGAAGAACACCTACCAACAAGGTCAGTCTCAAGGGACCAGGTGACCAGAGGATCAGTGCAGAGACAGCAAGGGGTAGGGAAGGGGTGGGAGCCAAAGGATCACTGTCAGCCTCAGAGACCTTAGTGACAAGATGGGTTTAGAACCAACTTTAGCCACAGTCTTTGGCCAGGGGGAGGGGAGGTCTGCATCCTGGAAACCACCCAGCTTGGTGAGGAACCTGAACTCCATATTTCTGGAGCATTCTTCCAGGAACAAATGGTAGCACCCCCTCCCCAACTCCCTCAAGCACAGGTGTGGACTAAAGGGAGCTTGGCTTCCTGGCCATTGCTCAAGGTCTACTCAGACCCTGCTGCCCCTCCTCCCTCCCTCCAGGATTGGAAGAGGGCTTCAATCACTTCAGCGAAAGCAACCAGCACCCCCTACTGGCCAGTGCCTTGGAATTACTAAGCCAAGTGAATAAAGCCTCTTAAGATCTTCAAAAGCAAATCTCTGAGAGTCAACCCCATTCCCCCCAACACAAGATCCTAGAAAAATGAAGAAAAACCACCAAAAACAGGGACCCATGGAGAAATACTTAAGAGGCACAAGATTCTAAACCAGATCTGGCACTTCTGAGGAGAATATGAATTGGTCTCCAGCACAGAAAGACTTCTGAAGAAATCAGGAGTTTAAAAATCAATTGGAAAAGTTGGGAAAAGAAACTCTAGAGAAAATTAACACATTGCAACAAGAACAAAAAACATCTGAAAATATAACTGGACAAATACAAAAAGAAAATAATTCTCTCAAATCTTCATTTGGGCAAATGCAAAAAGAAAATTCTCCCAAATCATCAATTGGGCAAATGAAAAACTCCTTCAAAAATAGAAATGACCAACTAGAAAAGGAGTTGCAAAAGGTAAATGAAGAAAATTCTTCTCTAAAAAAGAATAAAATCTATGGAAACTAATGACTTCATGAGGCAACGAGATTCTGTTAAACAAAACCAAAGGATCAAAAAAAATAGAAAAAAATGTAAAATATCAGCAAAACTACTGACCTTAAGAACCAATCAAGAAGAGACAACCTGAGAATTATAGAACTTCCTGAAAACATTGAAGAGAAAAAAAGCCTGGACTTAATATCATGAGACTTAGTGATGGAAAATTGCCCTGATATCATAGAACCAGAGGGCAAAATAGTTATTGAAATAATACATCAACCCCCTCCTGAAAGAGATTCTAAAACGAAAACACCAAGAAATGTTGTGGCCAAATTCCAGAACTATCATATAAAAGAGAAAATCCTGCAAGCATTCAGAAAGAAACAATTTAAATACCTAGGAGCCACAGTAAGGATTATGTAGGACCTGGCTGCATATTCTGAAGAGCAAGGGAACTTGGAATGCAGCCAAGAATCCACTATCTGGAAAAGCTGAGCCTTCTCTTCCAAGGGAAAAGATGGACATTTAATGAATTGGGAGACTTCCAACATTTTCTGACCAAAATAAAAAAGAGCTAAATAGAAAATCTGGACATCAAACAGGAGATTCAAGAGACACATGAAAAGGTAAATAAATATATAAATGAACACTGCTATCCAATAAGATGACACTGGCTTTATACCCACTTGGGAGAAAGAGTCTCATAACTCTTGAGAACTGTAATTCTATTAGAGAGAATATACATAGCCAGAAGTGATGGACATTCAAAACTTTTCTGTGACTCAGAATGATTTAAAAACAATACTAGTTAAAAAGGGGGAGAGTAAGGAGATGTGAGGATAGAGGAGACTGAATGGGGTAAACCTCATCACCTCAAGAGGTACAAAAGGGGGCGGCTAGGTGGCGCAGTGGACAGAGCACTGGCCTTGGAGTCAGGAGTACCTGGGTTCAAATCCGACCACAGACACTTAGTGATTACCTAGCCATGTGGCCTTGGGCAAAGCCACTTAACCCCATTGCCTTGAAAAACCTTTAAAAAAAAAGGTACAAAAGACCCATTGTAATAGAGGGGAAGAAAGGAGGTGGTGAGAACCATCTGAATCTTCCTCTCATCAGACTTGGCTTAAAGTTAACTTACACACACCCTCAGTTAAGAAACTTATCTTACCTTTCAAGTATTAAAAGGGGGAAAGGGGAGGGGAAGGGGAAGGGAGAAAAAGGGAAACTAACAGAAGGAAGGGAAGAAAGGGAAAGGGGAAAGAAAGGGGAAGGGGATGATAGAGGATGGCAAACACACTGAAGGTGGGCATTATTCAGAAACAAAACACTGGGGAATATGGATAAAGGGAAAAAAGATAGCATGGAGAGCAATAATGACTTGGTAATTATAACTCTGAATGTAAATGGGATGAACTCTCCCTTAAGAGGATAGCAGAGTGGATTAAAAAACAGAATCCTACAATATGCTACTTACAAAAAACTCATTTGAAGCAGAGATACACATATAGAGTAAAGGTAAAAGGTTTGAGCAAAATATATTTTGCTTCAGCTGAAGCGAAAACAGCAGGGGTAGCAATCCTTATCTCAGACAAAGCAGATGCAAATAATAGCATTAAAAGAAATAAGGAAGGAAACTATCCTCCTAAAATGTACTGTAGACAATAAAGTAATTTCAGTACTAAATATATAACATCCAAATTCTTATAAGTTGAAAGAGCTACAGGAAGACATAGACAGCAAAACTATACTAGTAGGAGACGTCAACCTCCCACTCTCAGATTTAAATAAATCTAATCATAAAATAAGCAAGAAGTTAAAGAGGCAAATAGATTGTTAGAAAATCTATAGATGATAGACCTATGAAGGAAACTGAATGGAGATAGGAATATACTTTTTATTCTGCAGTACAAGGCAATACAAAAATTGGCCATGTATTAGGGCATAAATACCTAATAATCAATTGTAGAAAGGCAGAAATAATACAATAAAAATCATATGCAAAATTGGGCCAGGGAGATACAGACCCAGAACTAACTGGAAACTAAATAACCTCATTTTAAAGAATGAGAGGATCAAACAACAAATTATAGAAAGAATTATTTCATCCTAGATAATGACAATAATGAAACAGCATACCAAAACCTATGGGATATATTCAAGGCAGCTGTCAGGGGATATATTCTATCTTTAAATGGTTACATGAATAAATTAGAGAAAGAAGAAATCAATGAACTAAATATGCAACTAAAAAAATTAGAGAAACAAATTAAAAATCCCCAATTAAATACCAAATTAGAAATTCTAAAGATTAAAGGAGAAATTAATAAAATCAAAAGAAAACTATTGAATAAAAAACAAACTATGTAGCTATTCAAATCCCATTCTACACCTCCATTCACTCAGATATCTTGCTATTCAACAATAAAAGTTCCACCATCCCTGAAAGTTACCCCCTATAGATACTGTTATCATCTGAATATGTGTTTTGATCTTCCATGGGATTAAAGTAATTCTCTATGGTCACATTCCTCTTTTTCCTGTTGTTTACTGATTTCCTCAGCTCAAGACCAATTTGCAGCACTTCCAAGGTTTTAGGGTTTTGGGTTGTGCTTTGATATGTAGATGACCTCCATACTTCCCTCTGCCCTGGAGCTGTAAGGAGAGGTCCTGCAAGAAATCAAGTTTTCTTGGGAAAAAAATGGAGGTATTGAGTTTTGACATCCTAGACAAAAATTCTGATATTTTCCTCTTTTTGTGATAAAATATTTTAACTCCTCCCAGTTGTTTCAAAAAGTTGCTATGTCCTACCTTGTAGGTGGCTAGATGACTAAAAAAAAAAAAAAGAAGAATCCTGACACAAGCTAAACTATTGCAGGGTAAGTTAGAAAACAGAGAAGTTATAAGATTTGTAGCTTAAGGCTAAAAAAAGCTAAACAAATTACTACATGTTGTTCCACGCCTCTGGGCCATTTAGCTTTATTTTTCCCCCACATAAATCAGGGGGAAAAAATATAGTAGTAAATGTACTCCATGTGCTCAAATTGTTCTCAATTTGATTCTTGCTTTAACAATTACTGAAATAGGGCAGCTAGATGGCACAGTGGATAGAATACTGACCCTGGATTCAGGAGGACCTTAATTCAAATCTGAGCTTACCTAGCTGTGTGAGCTTAGGCAAGTCACTTAACCCAATTGCCTAGTAAAAACTTAAAAAAAAAATTATTACTGAAATAAATAAAAATCTACTACTATTGAAAGCAGGTCCTGATTCAGTGCTTTGACTTTTCCCTCTGAAAGTATTCAATCTACAAGGAACAGAAATAAGGACAATATATGAATTTATAAATTTCTGCTATGTATACTTTTTTTAATTGTATGTTATACAATACAAATAAAACCAAACTGCCCTGACAGTATCCCTTCTAAACATCCCTCTATTTTCTTTTGAGTTTTTTATTACATTTTCTTTCTTTTCTTCTACCCCTCTCTCCTCTCCCCCCAAGTATGGCCAACTTCACCCTCCTCTTCCCCTTCTAGAAGCCATCCTTTCTAACAACTTAAACAAGGAAAACAAATTAACACAATTGGCCATACCTGAAAATGAAAATTTCATAGTGAAACTCTATTCTAAAATGTAAAAACTATCAAGGAATGTGAAGAAATCTTTATTATCTGTCTTCTTAAGTCATGATTGGTTAAAATTGTTGGGGTTTTTTTACATTACCATAGTATTCATATACTTTGTTCTACTGGTTCTGCTCACTTTATTCTGTTCTGTTTCATACAAGTCTTCTCAAGTTTCTTTGAAGCCATCATTTCCTTATTTTATGATAGAACAATATCCCATTAGTTCCTCCAATTGCCTCAGGCTAAGTCTTGGGAACTTAATCAAGGACAATTTGAAGACAAGGTAAAATTAGAATGCAACAACATTGTTTCTGGCTTTCATTCTCAAAAGATATATTCAAAATATAATGGGGAGTTTGAGATGTGCAAAGAAATACATGACACTTTGATAATTTCCATTTCTGTGATGGTAATATTTTAGTTTAAAAATTCCTTTGGTGGTTGATATTAACTTTTCCATTTTTACCTGTATTTTAGCCAGTTTTCCTAAGTGTCATAAAATACATAAAATACAGGTAAAAACAGAAAAGTTAATATCAACCACCAAAGGAATTTGTAAACTAAAATATTACCATCACAGAAATGGAAATTATCAAACACCCCTTTGCTTTTCTTTCTTACTGATATTTTTTTTCCCAATTAGATGTTTGAAAGATTTTCAACATTCATCCACGTGCGTATTTCTAAATTACACTGTTTTCTTCCACCCTCCCTTCCAACCCCCCTCCCCTCAGCAGTGTGCAGTCTAGGAAACATGGAAACATGGCCATTTGGGTTTAATACATTCAGTCATTTTCTGGATGAAGAAATAGGACTAAGGGAAAAGAAAAAAAACCACGGGATAGGAAGGAAAAAACATAAGAGAAATTTTAAAAAGTGAATAGTGAACCCTATTGTTCTATTAGAAACCAGGAGGGATGGGATTTCAAGGAAGCCTGGAGGGATTTGTATGAACTGATGCTGAGTGAGATGAGCAGAACCAGAAGAACACTGTACATACACTGTACATACACCATAACAGCAACATGGGGGTGATGTTCAACCCTGAAGGACTTGCTCATCCCATCAATGCAACAATCATGAACAATTTGGGGCTGTCTGCAAAGGAGAGTGCCATCTGTATCCAGAGAAAGAACTGTGGAGTTTGAACAAAGTTCAAGGACTAGTCCCTTTAATTTAGAAAAAAAAACAGATCTTATTGTCTGATCTTGTTACCTCTTAGACTTCTTGTCTCTCCCTTAAGGATATGATTTCTCTCTCATCACACTCAATTTGGATCAATGAACAACATGGAAACAAAGTAAAGACTGACAGATTGCTTTAGGGAAGTAAGATTGGGGGGAAATTTTTAAAACTCAAATAATATCTTTAATAAAAAAAATTTTTTAAGTGAATAGTGTTCAGATTCCATAGACAGTTTTTTGGTTTTGTTTTCTTCAACTGGATGTGGAGGCCATCATCCATCAAAGTTGATCAACTCACAATGTTGTTAATGAAACACCAACCCCTTTCTATACATGGTCCACAATCTAGAATTCTATACATGGCCCATAAACTTTCTGACATGTAGAAAAGGAAATATTCCTCCATTATTGAGGAGCTTATCCATGTTAAGAATCAGAATCTCATCTTAAGTTACTTATATATAGATGGTATTACCAGATTCATGTTGAGAACAACAGTCTTGAAGTGGAAAGTGTTATAATTTTTCCAAAACCATTTCAGTATAAACTCCAATACACAACAAAATACCTCAAGACTTCTAATATAGGTCTATTATAGCTTCATGCATTTTTCTCCCAAAATTCCACTTTATGAATCTTTTAATACCACTGTAGTAACTTTTAAATTGATGCTAGTCATCCATTCAGAACCTACTGTTAAAATCATGACCCTACTTATTTGACAAAGACTATTAAGAAAACAGTCATGGGGCAGCTAGGTAGCACAGTGGATAGAGCACCGGCCCTAGAGTCAAGACCTGAGTTCAAATTCAACCTCAGAAACTTAATAATTACATGAGTGACCTTGAGCAAGTCACTTAACTCCACAGCCTTGCAACACCCCCCCCCAAAAAAAACCTGGTCATATGCTTTGCAGAAAATGTTTAGATTAGCATTGTCACATTTCCACAATAATTTCCAACAATTTCTACTCAACCTAAATATAAAAGTAACATTGTTAAAAATAAATAACATCCACACAATGGGATGGGATCAGTATAGTTTGAAAAATTCTAACCCAAATGATAAATTAGATCATTTAAACAATATGAAATCACCAACAAAACTAAGAAAAATCTAGAAATTGGGGAAAATATATCATATAATTAAGAATTAAATGTGTTACAGAAAATTAATACAAAAATATGAAATTAAGAACCATTTTCTAACAGCTAAGTGGTCAAAAGAGATGAACAAACGCACTCAGAATTAAGAAATACAATTAACAAATAAAATATTACAGCAAATCACTAAGACCAATGAAAATCGTAAAACCATTAGTTTTTGTCTCACGTTAAACTGAAAAGCATGAAATAAACACAAACCAGCAATGGAAATTCATTCTGGTGGTAGAGTTCTGTACTGATTACAATTTGGAATTTATCAAGAAAAGTCATTTAACTATTAGAACTCTTTGATCCAATCAGTCAACCAGACACATTACAAAATGAGGCCAAAGCTGTATTTGAGTAAGGGAAAGTCTCACATTACTAATATTACTCTTTATGGTAGAAACAACAAATTTGAATTATTCAATGAAACTTGAGAAGACTTGTATTAATATGTGAAGACTAAAGAAATCAAAATTAAGACTTATTTAATAGAAAGAAAATACTAAACAATAAAAATTCAGGTTAAGGTAAATAACTAATATTAATTAGAAGACTAATGCAACATGTTTTCTCTCAGCAGAAGGTTGAGGGTTTATGGGTATGGAATGCAGAGTCAATAGGGTATCTATTTCACTTAACTATTTTTGTTATAAAAGGGAATGGGGCAGAGATACATATATTGGGTAAATGCTCTTTAAAAATCATTTAAATTGTTTTTTAAAAAAAGATTAAGGACAGAAAAAGGCTTCTTGCAAAAGGTACTTTAGCTGACACTTGAAGACAGAACATCTAGGATGAGGAGGGAGAGCAGTCTAGTCATAGCAAACAGCCAATGAAAACACCCAGAATCAAGAAACAGAGTCTTGCGGAAGTAACAGCAATGAAGCAAGTGCCATTGGATCAGATTAAGTTTAGGTAATCAAGTATAAGATTGAAAGATAGGAAAGGATCTAGTTATGAAGGTTTTTCAAAATCAAACAGTATTTGGTCCTCGAGGTAATAGGAAACCACTGGAATTTACTGCACAGGGGGAGTGGCACAGACATGTTCATTAGGAGGATCAGTTTGACAGCTGATTCAAGAAAGGGAAGATGTTTGAGGCAGAGACACAACTAATAGGCTACTGCAATAGTCCAAATAGAAGATGAGGTTTTTACAACAAGATTGTTGCATAGTTAGAGTCAGAAGAGAGAGATAAAGATATGCAAGACAACTTATGAAGGCAAAAAAGACAGGAGTTGACCACTGATTCAATTTATGGATCAAGAGAGAGTGAAGTGGGGCGGCTAGGTGGCACAGTGGATAGAGCACCAGCCCTGGAGTCAGGAGTACCTGGGTTCAAATCAGGTCTCAGACACTTAATAATTACCTAGCTGTGTGGCCTTGGGCAAGCCACTTAACCCCATTTGCCTTGTAAAAATCTTGAGAGAGAGAGAGAGAGAGAGAGAGAGAGAGAGAGAGAGGCGTGAAGAGGAGCAGTTAGGTGGCACAGCAGAGAGAACACCAGCCGGGGAGTCAGGAGGGTCTGAGTTCAAATATGACCTCAGAAACTTAATAATTTCCTGGCTGTGTGACCTTGGGCAAGTCACTTAACCCCGTTGCCTTAAATAAATAAGTTTATTAAAAGAATGAAGAGACAAAGATGACACCCAGTTTTTGATCCAGAATGTCTGAGAGGATAGTGGTACCTCCCACTAACAAGGAAATTACAAAGAAAGGAAGTTTTAGTGGAAAGACTATGGATTCAGGTTTGGAGATGTTGAGTTTTAAATGCCATGGGACATCAAGTTCAAGATGTCCAAAACACAACTGAAGATGTAAGACTAGAGGATCAGGCTAGAGGTTGAGGTTAGATAGGCAGATCTGAGAATTATCTATATGGAAATAAAAATGGAAAACATGGGAGTTGATAAGATGACCAGGCAAAATAGTACAGAGGGGAAAAAAAAGGGTCCAGGAAAGAGTCAGCTTAGTCAGTGTCTCATCAACTGAAGTTAATATAGTAGAATATAGAACTGTGATTTAAAAAATAGCTGACTCTTTTCTTCACAGCAATATGACACTGGAGTACATTCCAAGAATAGGGAATGGACTTTGCAAAAGCATTGAGGAACAAAACTTTAAGGAACAAAACAATCAGTTTTGCTGGATCATAGAGTGCATGAAGGGATATGACATAATTAGGCTGGAAACAGGTTGTGTTAAATATTAAATCAAGGCTCTTCTATTTGTTCCTACAGCTAACAAGGAGCCAGTAGTTTATTAAACAGAATAGTAAGGTTGGAACTGTATAATAAGAATGTCATCTAGCAACTATGTGAAAGATAAACAGGAGAAATTTATTGAAAAGAATGATACGGTCAAATCTGTATAATAGGAATGTCATCTAGCAACTGTGTTTGGAGTACAGACAGAAGGAAAAGCCTGAAGCCAAGGAAGATAATTAAGGAACTACAAACAGTAGTTCAAATGAGAGGTAGGTAAGGGCCTGAAAGTAGGGAAGTGGTTGTGTAAATATAAAGAAAGGAATGAATATAAAAAATAATGTTTGTATGCCAAGAAGGTAAGTGCCTCACAGTAATAACCCTGGAAAACAAAACTTCTGAATAACTTTATAAAAAAAAAAAATCACTCAAAAAAAATCACTCACAGTAACTAGAAAGGTAAATGAAAGCAAATGCTATTTTTTGACTTTTGAATTTTATGCATGTGCCTTATGTTGATGAAACAATATAAGTCCCTCAAGGGCAGGGAACATATTCCAATACCTACAAGACCCTAATAGCAATAAGAAAGACAAGTGAAGTAGGAATAAGAATGAGACTAGGACTTAAATTGCTTGGATCTACAACCTTAATGAACTTGCTCATTCTATCAGCGCAACAATCAGACACAATTTTGGGCAATCTGCGATGAAGAACACCATCTGTATCCAGAGAAAGAATTGTGGAGTTTGAACAAAGACAAAAGACTATTTCCTTTAATTAAAAAAAAGTTATCTGATTATGTAATTTTGCTATCTCTCATATTTTATTTTTCTTGCTTAAGGATGTGATTTCTCTCTCATCACATTCAACTTACATCAACATACACCATGGAAACAATGTAAAAGACTAACAGACTGCCTTCTGTGGAGGGTGTGGGGAGGGAAGCAAGATTGGGGGAAAAATTGTAAAATTCAAAATAAATAAAATCTTTCTTTTATTTAAAAAAATTTACTTGGATCTAAATTCTGCTTTAGACATTTAATAATTTCTGTGGGGAGACGACCAATTCACTTAACCTTTCCAACCCTGCAATATGAGAATAACAAAGCTTACCACAAACAATCTAGGAGGCTATAGTAAAAATCATTCAAATGGATGAATGAATAATATATTTAAATTACTCTATAAACAAATCTTAAAACCCTACATATTGGCAACTGTCATAAAGGAACACAATAAATATTTATTGATGGTGGTAATTCAAGCTATTGAGGACAGATGCTTTAAAAACAAACCTACTTATCTTTTTTTATATTCTGGTAAAAATAAAAAACAAAGTATCCATTGCATTATTTTTTTCAGTGAACAGAGAACCTGTTATGAGTGGGAAAAGTAAAAAATTTACAGAAAGTCACTTCAGTGAGTGGCTCTCTCTGCCTCTAGACTTCCTGGAGAAAACCTGTGCTTTAAAGGGCCACTTTATCTTTTGCTTTTCCTGAAACTGAAAGCAGAATTTCAAGGTGAGACTACCCCTAGGAAGTTTCAGAGACAGAATATAATCACTCAGCAACAATTTAGTTAGGACACTTTCAAAAATTTTTAAGATCATTTAAGGATCAAAAGAGATCAGGTGTTTTGGCTAACTTGTCATCTAAGAGACCTTTATGAATAAACGCAGCCACTTATACATAAAAAGTATTCAATGAAAGTTTTTCTATGTGTTTGTGTTAGTTCAAAAATAGGTGCAATTGACATTAGCTGAGGACAGAGTCAAGATCCAGGATTAGGGGCAGCTACCCAGCTTAACTCTCAACATTCCCCTCCAAACAACTTAAAAATAAAACCTCACATCAAATTTTGGAGTAGCAGAATCAACAAAAGGTCAGGGTAAGAAATTTTTCTAGACCAAGGCAATTTAAAAAGTCAGCAGAAGAATTCTGTGATATCAAGAGTGTAAAGCTATCTAGATAGAGTCCACACAAGCAGCCACTATTGACTCCTCCACAGCAGCAGCCACTTCAGCAGCTCTCAATCCAGAGACATGAAAGGGTTCAAAGAGAGATTGCAGGGGACCCTTTGCACACACTGAATACAGCTGGTACTGACTGGCAACTCTATTGTCCATACACATTTCTGGGTCATAGTCCTAGGGAAGACAGAAGCATTAGGGGTTGAACACAAGGGAGTGGCTCTGGTGACAATTCCAAAGCAAAGAGGAGTGCAAGCATTTGCAGATTAGCTACAGAGGACCAGGGACCCTTCCTGGGTAAAGACTAACACAGACCAAAAAAGCAGTAACTATACCTCTTCCAGGATCACATCACCTTGAAAGAATCAAAAATTTGCAGACCTTTATAACTAGCTATGAAAAGAGAAGCACCAAAAAGTCTGAAGTTTGGCACAGTCCCATCCACCCACTCCCCAGGTAGTCACAGTCCAATTTTACATAAAGTACAAAGTCAAGAAATAGGCTGAAAAATGAGCAAACAAAAAAAAAAAGAATATGACCATAAAAAGTTACTACAGAAGCAGGGAACAGTAAGGCATAAACTCATAAAATAACAATGTAAAAGCAGTTACCCAAAAAAATCTCAAAGAAAAATGCTAACTGAAATCAAACATAAAAAAGAATTCTTGGAAGAATTAAAGGGATAAGAGTGGCATAGGGGAAATTGAAGAAAAATGAGTGACAGAAGGAAATTATGAAAAGAATAACTTGGTAAATGAGGCACACAAAAAAATGCATAAGAAAATATCTTAAAAAACAGAACTGGTCAAATGGAGAAAGAGGCACAAAAATCCACTGAAAAGAAGAACACTTTAAAAGACATAATTGGTCAAATTTTTTAAAAAAAGAGGTAAAATAAACTCACAGAAGAAAATAATTCCTTAAAAACTTGAATAGGGCAATTGGGAATTAATGACTCCATGAGACATCAAGAAAAATAAAGCAAAGTCAAAATAATAAACTAGAAGAAAATGTTAAATTATCTCCTTAGAGAAAGAACTGACCTGGGATCAAAGAGAGACAATTTTAAAATTACTGTACCAGGGCAACTAAGTGGTACAGTGGATAGAGCACTGGCCCTGAAGTCAGGAGGACCTGCGTTCAAATCTGATCTCAGACACTTAATAATCATCTAGCTGTGTGGCCTTGAACAAGTCACTTAACCCCATTGCCTTACAAAAAAAAAAGTAAAATTACTATACTACTTGAAAGTCATGATCAAAGAAAGAACCTAGAGATATTCCAAAAAATTATCAAGAAAAATTGTCCCCAATGTCTTAGATCCAGAGGGTAAAATAAAAATTGAAAGATTTCACGAATCACCTCCTGAAAGATCTTAAAAAACTCTTGGAAATATTATAGCCAAATTCCAAAGTTCTCAGCTCATGGAGAAAACACTTCAAACAATCAGAAAGAAACAATTCAAATATGCTGAAAACTACCATTGCATGTAGTTGGAAAAATGAAATATTTCTTAAAAAAAGAATAATTAAGAAACAATTCAAATATTATGAAGTTACAGTCAGGAACACAAGATTTAGCAGCTTTCACATTAATGTAGGAAAGGAATTGGAATATGATGTTCCAAAAGATAGAAGAACTAGAATTATAACCAAGAATAATCTACCAAGCAAAGTATAATCATGGGGGGGTGGCATTTAATTAAAGAGGTATTTAAAGCAATCCTGATAAAAACACCAGAGTTGAATAGAAAATCTGACATTCAAACATAAAACTCAAGAGAAACATAAAAAGGTAAACAAAAAAGAGAAATCATAAGGTTTCCAATAAATCTATGAGAAGATGATTCAGTTAACTCCTAAAAACTTTTATCATTATTCCTAGTTTGGGGGGGGCGGTTTTAGGTTTTTGCAAGGCAAATGGGGTTAAGTGGCTTGCCCAAGGCCACACAGCTAGGTAATTATTAAGTGTCTGAGACTGGATTTGAACCCAGGTACTCCTGATTTCAAGTCTGGTGCTTTATCCACTAAGCCAACTAGCCGCCCGACTTTTATCATTATTAAGGTAATTAAAAGGAGTTTGCATAGAAAGAGGGAGAAATGGGGGGGAGCAGGCAAAGTCTGAACCTGTCATCCCAACTTGTTTCAAGAGGGAATAAACAGTGGTTGACTTCATAACTCAAACCCATTACTCATCTCATTTTGATGAGAAAAAACATTTTAGTGCTCCTGCTCACTCACAGCACATGGTAGAACTACTATGTGTCATGATTCTACTCCAACAATCGCACACTAACCCAGGAAACAGTGCAGTACTCCAGGCTAAGTCCACTTGTTCATCATTTGCCTTGATTGGTTCAGAGTGAATTTATATAGCAGTTGTTCCTATTCTGGCCAGAAACCCTGAGGGCCTCTCTTCCCAGATTTTTTTTTAATTATGAAAAAGAGAGAATTTTTTCTTTATTTCTTATTTATTTGCCTAGTAACTGAGAGTCTGACTCTGGTCATTCTTTGCCTCCTCTCTCTTACCTAGCCTCAATCATTGAATGGGCTTTGCCTCAAAGAGTGACCTGGGAAATACCTTAAGTTTTAAAAGGCCAAGGAATGAATGCTACTGCATCCAAGGCCATCTTCATTATCCTGATCCATATCAACCACAGGACCCAAAAGTCGCCACAGGAGAAAGTAAGGTTGGTAACTTAGCACAGCAACCCCCTCACTTAAATCCAACTCAATTGCATGTCATAGATCACTTAAGGTCTTCTCCAAGAGCGAAAGACAAACAACAATCCATTATACCAGGAACTTCTCAGACAGGCAATGTGAAGTTAAATTTTATTTTTAATTTAATTTATTTTAATTCATGTCTATTTAATTTTAAGGTTCTACATTATGAAACAATTTCACCTAATTATTAGCCCAGTAAAATTTGAAACTTCTGGGAAACTTTTACATTTTCATATTTCCATATTTTATATGAAAAAAATTCATTCCCTCTTTGTTGGTTTCATCATTCCACAAGAGTTCTGGAATTGGGAGGGGGGCACCTAGGTGACACAGTGGATAAAGCACTGGCCCTGGAGTCAGTTCAAACCCGACTCAGACACTTAAAAATTACCTAGCTGTGTGACCTTGGGCAAGTCATTTAATCCCACTGTCTTGCAAAACTAAACAAAATTCTACTCATCTCCTTAACATCTTAAAAAAAAGTTTTAGAATGAATTAATGTGAAGTATTGTATATTCACACTCAGCTACTGTATATTCATACTCAGCTGTATATACAGAAATCTATCTTTCCCAATAGGAAAAGAGAAGGTTATCATAAGAGAGGGAGAGGGAATTATAAAACAGAGGGCAAATTAAGAAAGGCAAATTAGAAGCAAAACAGACTTTTGAGGAGGGATAAGATAGAGAGGAAGAAACAAGAAAATGGGATGGAGAGAAATGCACTTTGTAATCAACACTGTGAATGTAAATGGGATAAGCTTACCCATAAACAGAAGCAGATAGCAAAATAGATTAAAAACTAAAATTCAACAATTATTTAGTTTACAAAAAAAATCTGAAAGAGAAAGACATACAGAGTTAAAGAGATGGGGCATAATCTATTATGCTTTAGTTAAACTTTTAAAAAAGGGGGGTGCAGCTAGGTGGCATAGTGGATAAAGCACCAGTCTTGGAGTCCGGAGTACCTGGGTTCAAATCAGGTCTCAGACACTTAATAATTACCTAGCTGTGTGGCCTTGGGCAAGCCACTTAACCCCATTTGCCTTGCCAAAAAAACCTTAAAAAAAAAAAGAGATGATAATCATGATCTCTGACAAAGGAAAAGCAAAAATTGATCTCCTTAAAAGGGATAATCAGGGAAACTACATTTTGCTAAAAGGTACCAGTCAATGAAATATCAAAAATGTTAAGGAGGAGCAGCTAGCTGGTGCAGTGGATTGAGCACCAGACTTGGAGTCATGAGGACCTGAGTTCAAATCCAGCCTCAGACACTTAATTGCCTAGGTGTGTGACCTTGGGCAAGTCACTTAACCGCACTGCCTTAAATGAATAATTTTTTTAAATGTTATCAGTTTGATCTTGCTATCTCTTATACTTTATGTTTCTTCCTTAAGGATATGATTTCTCTCTCATCACATTCAATTTGGATCAATATATACCAAGGAAACAATGTAAAAACTGGCAAATTGCCTTTGGGGGGGGAGAAGTAAGATTAGGGGGGAAATTGTAAAACTCAAAATAAATAAAAATCTTTAAGTACAAAAGAAATGTTAAAGGTAGGGGGCAACTAGGTGACAATGGATACAGTATCAATTCAGGAGTCAGGAGGACCCGAGTTCAAATCTGATCTCAGATACTTAATTGCCTAGCTGTATGACCTTGGGCAAGTCACTTAACTTAAATAAATAAAAAAATTTTAAAGGATAGCAATTATAAAAAAAGTGAAGGATAAATGCTTCATTTCTCAAGTACTCAAATGTTTAAAAATAAAAGTTATGCCTCAATTGATAAATGATCAAAAGATATTAATAGGTAGTTTTTGGAAGAAAAATTAGCTATAGTAGTGAATTGGTCATTCTGAAGAACAATTTGGAACCAGAATTCAAAAGGGCTGTAAAGCTGTTGTCTACTCTTTGACCCAGAAATACTATTATTAGGTCTGGATCCCAAAGAAATCAAAGAAAAAGGGAAAGGACCTATATGAACAAAAATATTTATAGTCACTCTTTTTGTGATGGCAAAGAATTAGAAATCAATTAGAGGCTCATCAAATTGTAGCACATGATTGTAATGGAATTCTGTTGTGCTATAAGAAATGACAAGTAGTATGATTTCAGAAAAACATGGCAATCAAACTGATTGCAAAGCGAAGTAAAAAGAACCAGGAAATCATTGCGCACATTTACCAGCAAAGTTGCAATGATGAATAACTGTGAAAGACTTGACTATGATCAATATAATTATACAAGACAATTCCAAAAGACTAATGATAAAAAAAAAAATGCTATCTACCTCCAGAGAGAATTGAGTTCTAAGTGCAAATCAAAGTATAATTTTCACTTTTTTTCTTGATTTTTTAAAAAATGTGGTTAAAATTGAAATATATTTTTCCATATTACATGTATAATGGCTATCAAACTGCCTGCCTTTTCAGTGGGTATGGGAGAGGATAAGAAGGAAGGAGAGAACTTTGTACTCAAAAATTTTTTGAAAAGGTGCAATTTAAAGCTATTGCATATCCTGAGGAAAAGGTTAATAAATACCTTTATATATTTATATAGCATTTTATATAGGTCTGCAAAATGTTTTAATAATTATTAGTTACTTATAAGAACTACGTCTTATTTACAAAAAAACTAAGTAGTAGGTCACTGCCAGTTAAAGTTATCTTCCTTTTACAGAAGAGGAAATTAACATTCAAGACTCCCAACTTGCCTCAAAATGCATACCTAGTTAAGTGGTAGAGATGAATTCAACCCATAAGTTTATTTCCTATCTCCAAGTCCACTTTCCACTACATCATAATGTCTCTCATATATTCATATATATATATATATATATATGCATATATATATATATATCTGATACTATATATCCCTTCTATCACCCACTAGAGAATTCAATGCAATTAAATAAGTATTTATTGAACATTATTTCTCAATCTTAGTGAAGAGACAAGACCAAGACAGATTCTAGCTCTCCAGTCTAGTCTTAGACTACAATAACATTCAAAAAGTTTCCACTTTTTAATCAGTCCAAATTGCTGGTCAAAATAGTACTTTTTAGACATTCCTTTTCTCAACAAAATAACTATTGAATTACTATATATTTAAAGCAGTAATCAAAAAAGCAGTGCTTATTGGCAAGAAAAAATTTCTATATCCACACACCTTTTGAGTTTTTCTCAAAATAGTCACACTTCCAAAAGTTCTTTTAGTGGTTGCCAAGCAGTGTTTAATACAAGATGACAATCTAAAAACCATAATCACATTTTCTAAAAATGAAGAGAAAATAGGTACTAGAATAGCTAGGTTCACCCTTTTCCAAGTTCTATTCAGGTCCTATCAGTCCAGCCTAGGAAAAAAGGAACTTTAAAGTGAAAAAAGTTCTGGATCAAATATAAAATTCCTAAATCTTTACTGATAAAGTATATGTTAGGTCAAAAATTTCTACTACTCTATTGTTAACTAATTCCCTGAGGACACAGAAACAAACTGCTGACAATCAGTCAACACTTCCTAGAAAAATGCCATTTCTGGGCTCTCCTACCATATAAGTCTGTCTCTGATAAAAAGTACCTTTCACATACCTAACAACATTAGAAAGTCTGAAAATTTTCTCTAAACTAGCTCCACAAAGGAAATAAAAATTATTTGCCATACCATATTCTTGATCATACTCATGACTCACCCAGTAAAAAAAAAATGCTACATTTTGGTATGACATTAATAGAATGATATTCCATCAATGTATTAATATACTTTGTTGGTGAGGCTAGGTGGCATGGGGGGGGGGGGGCGGCTAGGTGGTGTAGTGGATAAAGCGCCAGCTTTGGAGTCAGGAGTGCCTGGGTTCAAATCCAGCCTCAGACACTTAATAATTACCTAGCTGTGTGGCCTTGGGCAAGCCACTTAACCCCATTTGTCTTGCAAAAACCTTAAAAAAAAAAGGATTATAAAAATCAGAATGCTTACATCTTTAACTTTGAACCTGTCACTTTTTCTTTCTTTTTCAATAACCTCAGGGATACCTCTGAACACAGGCTAAAGTAAACATGCATCTGCGCCGGGTCTCTAATGCAACCCTCCACCTACACTCTTCCCTGACTCTCTCCTGGCATACAACTGCCACTTCTACTCATAGCTGCTAAGAAATAGTACCCAAGAAAGCCTTTTCACAAGAGCAAGAACAGGGAGTGCGGAGACAGATTGGGGGCCAAGAGCCAATTGTAAACCCAACAAGATAAAACTGGAATGAAACAAGGCTTTCAAAACAGCATTCTGTGCCTACTTCCTGTGGGTTTCAGTAATCGTCACAGTCAGAATTTTTAAAGTTTATTCCACAATGTTAGCTGAGTTGGCTATCAAAGTGGTATACTGTGAAAATTTAATCATAAGAGATTTCTAAACCAGTAATCCTCTGAAAAAAATAGAATTTAATAATTATTGCATGATTTTATACACACAGGAATGTGTATGTGTGTATACTGTATAAAAAACATGGTTAACAAAGATAAGAAACTGAAAAGTATTATTTCATTGAGGAAAGTTCAATGCATATTTAGAGAAAAACAAATGGGGATTGTGATAAGATTATTTTTTTAAAACAACCAAGATCTTTAAATGTTAAATTTAATTTTCTTTTATTGTAACTGAACATTACTACTGAATTTAATGTGGTAAAAATCATTAATTACAGAATGTGAGAACTATAAAGGAAATCTGAATTTTGAGTTGGAAAAATTCCTCTATTTTATAAATGATGACACTGATAATCCTATATCATAAAATCACAGAATTAGAAGTAGAAAGGATCTTAGGAGGTCATCTTTCTTCTACAGAGGAAGAAACTTAGATGCAAAGGGGTGAAGTGACTTATTCAATGTCACACAGTAAAATAATAGGGATTAAATCCAAGTCCAGAGCTAGCTCTACTACACCACTTGCCTTTGTTCAGGTCACACAGCTTAACTGCAGTTCCAGGATTATGATCAGATTTTCCATCTCCAAAGCTAATATTCTTTACCCACCCAGTATCACCCACTCTCTTCCACTGATTTTAAGAGAAGTATCAGTTTCTTTACTCATGAAAATTTTTCATATATAATCTTTATGTTTTATTTTTCAATATACAGCAAAATTAAACCCATCAAATTTGCTAATTGCCTGATGAATCTCTTCCCTGATAATTTATAGTGCTTTCACCATTAGTTCACCTAAAAATACTCAAAAAGAATCAAGTTTTTGACTGACTTGACTTGAGAGCCAGAATATTTAAATTTGGTGAAAATGCTTCATTGATGGCCAAATGGCTCACTATCATCAATGAAATTTTTCTGAACTAATCTCTATAAAAGGCTCACTTTTAATAAAGGACGACAATATTCATTACATGTGGGCATGAAAAAGAGCTTATTCCATAATAATTTAGTCTAATTATACAGGCTATTTTCCCAGATTTTAAAAAAGGGGGGAGTAATCCATCTTTATTTATGCAGTATGTATACAAAATCCCAACTTAAAAGACAATGGTATTTTTATCCTAATAAGAACCTGAACTTCTGAGAGTAGCTAAGTTTTCAGGTATCTTCTTTGAGTGGTCAGTCGAGTTCAAAACTAAAATTTTTTAAAGGGATGATACACATAACTTGTAGCAGAAAGAAACTGAATGCCTACAAGGGGCAAAGGTAAATGAAACTAGCAAAAAGGCATCCTGCAAGTAGCACTCCTCTCAAATAACTTCTCCCCACTCAGTCCTCAGGAGGAATAGATTTTGGGGGCTATAAATAAAGTTTAGCACAGACTCAGGATTGGGGTGCACTAAGAAAGGGATGTTTGTCCTTCTTTCTCAAAGAAGACCATGACATCAGGGGAGATGATGGCCATGAAAAGCATAAGAATTGGAATTGAGTGAGGGGATGCTGTGCTAAGTCACCAACCTAACTTTCCCCTCCAGAGCCATCTGGGTCCAGTGGCCCTGGAAGCCAGGCAATCATGATTAGAAGTGACTTGATCAAGGTCACTCAGCTAATGGCTGGATTCAAGTTCCTATCCTCCTGACTCCAAGGTCAGTTCTCTATCCTCTGTGCCACCTAGCTGCTCCTACTAAAAGAGCCAACTTAATAAGACTTAAGTAATCCCAGGGCATAGATAGAGGAAAAACCAAAACCATCACTAGAGTCAAATAAATTTATAAAGTTGAACATCAACTCCAAAGTGCACTGACTTTGGACACTACCATGCTTAAACATAAATTGTTATGCTACATTCATAGAACAAACTTGTCTGCCATCAGTCCTTCCACTGATACAAAAATCTATAAATAGGTTAAGTGTGATAATGGTTATTACTGGAACCACTATTACTCTTATGTGTCTGGCTCAATATCAGGCTTTGGATAAAGCTTCAAATTAAAAACAAAATTAAATTATCAATCACATCAAATGGAATATAGAGAGTGACTCATTTTAAATAGGTCTTAGAGCTAGAGACTGCCTATTCCAAAAACCTCTAGTTCCAAGAGAAAGGAAGAAAACTATCAAGACAAGAAGCCTTTGAGATCCTATAGGAAAAAAAAACAATCTCAAATGAAAAGGGGGGAAACAGGTTCAAAAAGCGGGGAAAAACATAAATATTATACATTATCACAAACAAAAGCAGCTTTAGTGACAAAGAAAATTGGTTCTATTTAAAAATGTAGCAAAGTTAATATAAGGAACACTGTAAAGAAACCAGGAATATTTAAAACACAGGCCATATTTCTAACAAGAATCCTATCTTAACCATTTTATTTTTTGATAACTAAAACTCCGATTCAAAAAAGTGCTATGGCATCTCTACTTAGGGTACCACTTACTGAGACCTATAGGCCCAGAGAATGCTGCTGAACCTATATACTCTATCTAGTCTCTGGCCCATAATAAATAGTTAAGCTGGACAAAGCAATGTAAGGAAATCCTTAATGATAAAAGTACTGATCTCAGAACAGACTAAACTCCATTAACTATCATTTAAGATACTATCAACATTAAATACAAAAATAAGATAAACATTTTACTATGATCTATATCCATACTCACACTGACCAAGACCTCTCTCTGATAATATTACCTAACAGAATGCTGAATTCTACCTATCTAGTAAAAGATTAATTAGAACAATCAACTTCTTCTAGATTTTCCCTTAATCAGAATCTTGCTTTTCCTTTAATGATCATTAAACAAGATCATAAAAAAACTTCAGCAATATTTTGCATAATCTAAACTATCAGCTTTAGCAGACAATTTAATCATTCTATAAAGTCAATAAGATTTTAATTCCATGTGGTAGAAAAAAATAAAATGAAAATAAATCAGTAGTGAATCAAAATTTGTTAAAATTCTTAGCATTTTTCCCTTAGGTTTAAATAACTAAAAAGAGGTAAATTATTCTCCAGTAAATTCTGCTCATACATCAGTACCTTAAAATGGTAGGAAAATCACAGGTCTAGATTTCATCAAAATTCAAGTATGGCCAGAGTTTATTTCACACTCTTATCCTAAACTTTCTCCTTCTCCTTCATTTTCATTAAAATGATAGCACTTGGGAACTACAAAGGTCCTAGGTAACAATTTCCCCTTATTTTACAAATATGGGAATTAGGAATCCTATTTCTACCCTGATAATAGCCCATTTCAATAATATTTACATTATTATTTTTTTTAATTTACCAGCATGCTTTGAAATTGGGAGAGGGAGGGAAGGAAGAAATATAGTTTGAAATCTATGTAACTTTCACTTCTACAAAGCCAGTCTGACTACTACTACTGATACATGAAAATTACTGACAGCAGACAGACCTACACTAAGACAGGGCAACTTCTTCTGATCAAAGGCAGAGAGCACACTTGAAGCAATACTCTAGTCCCATAACCATATGTTAATTGATGTGTAAGGCACTCCAAAAATCAACAAGCCCTATAAACTGAAGCTGTAAAAGCTAACCAAGGGAGTAAAGAAATACTCAACTTGGAGTCACAGTAGTCATTCTAATTTGACTTTGACAATCAGCAAATCAGCAGCATTCTTTAATAAGGCAACACATACAAAAAATACACATGAGAGACTCCTCTTCGAGTCAGGAGACTTTGATTCAAGTCCTGCTTCTGCTACACAGTCAGTGTGTGTCCTTGTTTTAGGACAGCTCCCAGTATCCCAGGAAACTCTCTAGGGCTTTAAATTGCAGAGAATTCCACATCAAGAGTTCCCTCTACTGAGGGCAATATGCAGGTATAAACAAGTTCTTCCTGTCCTTGAATTTTTTAAAATCTCACTTCAAATTTCTCATAGTATTTTTCCTTCTCAAACTAACCAGACTTCTCCTTCATATTTATCCCACTATAATACACTGATTACCATCTTTTCAACCTTGAAGGTTGAAAGAAAGGTCCAGAATAGCTATGCAGTGTACATGAAAACAGTGGAATATCATTTTGCCTAAGAAACAACAAATATGCTGAATACAAAGAAGTATGGAAAGACTTACTAAAACTGAAACAAAGTCAAATAAACAGCCAAGAAAACATAATTACAACAACACAAATGGAAAAAAGCAACAACCCCAAAACAATAGAAAACGAATATTACAAATGTAAAGAATGACTATGGTCCCAAAGAAAAGACTTGAGAAGACACCTAGTCACCCTTGGCAGAAGTGAAGGGTCCATGACAATGGAACAATGCATTTATTGTCAAAAAGAAAAACAAATAGACGTGTGTGTGTGTGTGTGTGTGTGTGTATACATATGTAATATATATATATATATATATACAGATCATATATACTTACATAAAACATAATTATGCAATTATATATTACGTAAGTGTTTTTGTGGGTTTCTCTTTTTTTCTTTAAAATACTTGTTAAATGGAGTGACTGCAAAAAGGAATTTAAGTAATATTAAAGCAACAGATAAATAAAAATTTATTTTAACAAAAGAAAGGTCTGTATTAATCTATCCTCAGGAGTCAGTGCTTTACACAGAAGAGTTTAATAAATTTCCTCTAAATTAAACTTCAAGGGGTTCACATAGCCAAGAAAATAAAAACAAGCTAAACTGATATTCAGTTTCATTCTCACTCCTTTCTACCAAGGCCCAGTGGGTTGAGTGTGAAACTGAATTCTACTTTTGCTGAGAACAGCTTCCCACACAGAAGCTGAAAATGAAGACAACTTATTTCAATTTAGTTCAGTCATAACAGTACTAAAGGTAGAGAAAAGGAAGGTAGAATGATAACAAGACGCAGAGGAACTGAAAAAAATTGAAAAAGACTACAGTATTGAGAGTTAACAAAATTAAGACTGAAGTTTGGATGTTCAATGACTATTTGATGCTCAAAAAACTATGAGAATTGTCTTCTTATAACCAGTACAATCCCAGGACAGGAACAAAGCTGTATTTTTTAAGTCCTATTCAGAAAAGAATGAAATGAAAACAAACTGGTTTCTACCTTGATTTATCTTCAAACATTCACTTATCACAGAATGTCAGCCCTAAAAGAAATCTCTAGAGAACATCTAGTCCAAGTCCCTCATTTTGCAGTTGACAACTAACTAAAGTAAAGAAACTGTCCGAAGACACATCGCAAACCTGATGTAGATCTGGGACTCTTGAATCTTTACCCTACGCAGGTTTCTTCTTAAAAAATTATTACAATACAAGTGAGAAACTTGAGGCACTGGAAAATATTCATAAATATACATGCCATTATAAGTAAATAATAACACCTCAAGCTTAGGTGGGTTATTACTGAAAAGATAGGAAGATGAAAACAGCTAAATGACTGGGTTCAAAGGATCAAAACAGGCATCAAAAAATCCAAAATTCTCCAGTTCCTAATTTGGAATTGAATTTCAGTTGCTACCCAAAATCTAAATTTTCCTAGATACTTCTCGCAAGTATGATGGGGAACTGGGGAGAGACTGGGAGGGAAAGGCAATACAGGAAAATCACTTGAAACAGCAATGCAGGAAATGTATCACTCCTTGAATTAGGAACTGTAAATAAGCAATCAAACAAGTTACTAATCATTAACAAGGTTTGTTATCAAAGAAACAAAGATAATATCAATGAGACTAGGAGAAGAAAACCCTGTAAAGAGTTTTATAAAGAACTCTATCCTGAAAGTATTGCATTAAATTAAAATGGATTAATCCTTAACTTAGGAGAAATTTAAAAATCAGCAGCAGTTCTACTCTTGAGTGTAAATTAACCATTAATAGTTATAACTGGGTAACTACACTCTTAAAAGTCAAGACTACTTTCACAAAAATCCCTACCACCAATATTTCAGCAAGTCCAAATGAATATGAAGCTTTAAGAAACAATACTTCCCCCTCAATTTCCCTTGTTCTGTAATTATTTCTGTACATATAATATCTTCCCTAGTATAACATGTGCTCCTTCTGGGCAAGACTTATATATATATATATATATATATGTATACACACACACATGTATATATATATATCACCTGACTTTAATACAGTGTCTTGTTCATTTAATGTTTGTTGAATTGAAGGCCTTAGAAAATAGTGATGTCTCATAAGAAATTACAAATATACTTTGTTTTCAACAATGTACTTAGTATTTCCAATGTCAATTCCTTCAAAAACTTCTTTCTTCTTGTTTCACTTAGATTTTATACACCTGAACTGAAATTTCCATCTATAACATGGAAATACTACTCAGGGTAGGTATTATCTCATATTTGCATAGTACTTCAAAGTTTTCAAAGCAATATATTAAATATACTCTGCCTCATCTGAGCCTCATAATAACTATGACGTTAACAGAGGTCATTTTTCCAATTCTATACTTATGTATTCAGGCTCAAAGGCTCTAGACCTAAAGCCTAGATAATTTTCCAGTGTCCCACACTAAGAAGCAACACTAGATCTTAAACTTGGGTCTCCTGTTTTTTGCTTTACAATTACATAAACACCAAAAAGCTAATGCTACACTGAAGCTTCCAAATATGCAGAGGCAATATAGTGTTCAGGAATAGAGGACTGGACTGAGGAGTCAAACATAAGACATAGTGACTGATTAGGTGTGTCATTAAATATGTCAGTGCTCAGAAAATCCTCCAAAGTGATAAATTTCGGAGCTCCAATCACAGAATCCAATCCATTTGTTTAATGACTGAGTATGTGAAAACTAGACCACTTAATCCACTGCTGGTCCTAGGCACCAAACAATGCTTTAGTTTCAAATCGTCTTCAGTCAATGGGTACCCTTACTCTTTCTATCCCCTCCCCAGAACGAAACATTACAATTATCCCTTATTAGAGGAGTTCTCTATTAAAATGAAAGTTCGTTGAGGGCAGATAAGCCCTGTCCATCAAGCACAGTGCCTGTCATGTAAACTAAAAATGCCTTTTCATTCATGCATGCATGCACTTATGTGAATTGAGTTGAATCTGAACTGAAGGCAATTTCTCCCTGATAAAAATTACAAGAGCTTATTTTTTTAAAAGTTGAGCACACATATTTATTTCTCCAATAGGACATGTAAAATTTATTTAGAAATAAATGGTAATGTAGAAAACTATATAATCTAAACTCATTTCACTTTAAGTTTTCCTGAACTGTACATTTTACCATTCTCATAAACAGTGAACCTTTGATATGATTCTGACACTTGGTCTCCAGGTAACACTAACAATTGTGGGTCTTAAACCCCTACTAAGTTTGAAGAGCCAGCATTGTTGGAATAATTCAGATTGATGGAATAAGCAAAACTGCCATCATATTAGAAGGTTTATAACCTCCGTATTTAAAAGTGTTCCAGGAGAAGTAGATTCACATTTCTGTTTCAAATTATCTTGGGTCAGTGATATCACAAAATAATATGTCAGCAAAACTAATTAAATGTTCCAGAGTTTGATAAAAAAGACATTGATAGGGTTTTTTTATATCAAAAGCTGATTCATGCAAGCATGGGAAAAAAAGGGAAAACACAAGAATAAACTATTTTCCCTCTCCAACTTTTCCTTCACTACCACCAAAAATGGCCTCCCCCTCCAAAAAAATACAAAAAAAAACTGTATACCTGAGACAGAAAATAACTTTTGGGAAGCAGGAATGTAACAGCTATCCAGAAACCTCAGGGTTAGAGATAAATTCCCAAAGACAATGTTAAGACTGAGAGTGCCCTCCAACTGAACTTTGTGGCAGAGAAGGTGAGGCTGGAGAAGGTGAGGCTGGAGAAGGTGAGGCTGGGGGAGGTGAGGCTGGGGGAGGGGAGGCTGGAGAGGGTGAGGCTGGGGGAGGTGAGGCTGGAGAGGGTGAGGCTGGGGGAGGTGAGGCTGGGGGAGGTGAGGCTGGGGGAGGGGAGGCTGGAGAGGGTGAGGCTGGGGGAGGTGAGGCTGGAGAGGGTGAGGCTGGGGGAGGTGAGGCTGGGGGAGGTGAGGCTGGAGAGGGTGAGGCTGGGGGAGGGGAGGCTGGGGGAGGTGAGGCTGCAGAGGGTGAGGCTGGGGGAGGTGAGGCTGCAGAGGGTGAGGCTGGGGGAGGTGAGGCTGGAGAGGGTGAGGCTGGGGGAGGTGAGGCTGGAGAGGGTGAGGCTGGGGGAGGGGAGGCTGGGGGAGGTGAGGCTGCAGAGGGTGAGGCTGGGGGAGGGGAGGCTGGGAGCACTCAAGCCGTAGGGGCAGTGTCCCCTGTGGAGCTCGCCCTCCACTGCCCGAGAGGGCCCGGCCGTGTGAGCACCAGGCCAGCCTGCAGAGTTACTGCGGGGGTCCCCGGGCTCGGTGACAAATCCCAACGTGCCCCCAGGTGTGGGAGGCTCGGCCCTGCCTCCGCGGCCAGCTCGGGGTGCGCAGGGCGGCTCGCTGGGGTTCCAGACCAAGGGCCCGTGTGCCCGACAAGGGGGGGATCCGCGCCGCTGGACCCGCGCCCCTGCCCGGCCCGGGGTGGACTTGCCCCACGCGGCCCCCCAAAAGCGAAGGGAGGCAAGGGCAAAACACGCGCCTCTTGGTCACAAAGGGGGGCCCTCGAGCCTCCTCCCGCACCCCGATGCCCGCAGACTCGGGGGCGGGGGCGGCCCGGCTCAGCCTGGCTGCTCGCGTCCCGCCCCCTCTCCGGCACCAGGCTCCTCGGGGGCACGCGCGCACACTGACACACGCAGACACAGGCAGACACACACACACACGCACACGCCGCACAGTCACACGCGCCGCACACGCCGGCCGCACGCATGCAGACAGGCGCCGGCACACAGCTCCCACGCGCTGCGCACACGCGCACGCACACACACACACACACACACACACACACACACAAAGGGCACGCACGGGCACTCCGAGGCGCACACGCACCCCCGGGCCCCTCGGCCTCATCCCCTCCGCCGGGCCGCGAGGCCTTGGAGCCCGGGCCCGGCCCAGGCGGCCCGGGGCGCCGGCTCACCTGCTCCGCGGCGGCTCCTCCGCGGTCCCCGGCGCGCTGGCTCCGCCGGCCCGGGCCCGGGCGCGCTGCACGGCCGGCCGCTGGGGGCCCCCTCCTGCCGCGGTGACTGTGCCCCGGCCCCGGCGGCGGCGGCTCGGGCCGCCCACTCTTCCTTCCGGCCGCGGGCCCCGGCGGAACGAGGGCGCGGGAGCGAGGACCTACAGCGCGGGCGCCGCCGCCGGGTCCCTCTCCCCTCCGCGCCGCCCGGAGAAAATGTCAGCAGAGGCCGTTCCGCTCGGCTCCGCGCCTCACTTCCGCCCGGAACCAGCGAGACTCCGCCGGGCGGCCAGAGCGGCCGGCGCAGCGCGGCCCGGGGCGGGGAGGGGAGGCGGGGAGGGCCGCGGCGCCCCCTGCCGGAGCAGGCGCGCAGCTCCCCCGGCCGCAGAGCCGGCGCGGACCCGCGCCTCCGCCTCCGGCACGCGCTCCGCCCGCCGCCGCTCCGGGCGCTCTTCCGAGCTCTAAACGAAGTCGACCTCCTCCGAGAAGGCGCCCGGATTCACCAGGCAGCCTCGCTCCGAAACTCCCGCCAGCAGCGACGCCCCGGCCCGCAAGCACAGCCTCCCGCCCGCGGCCCGCCGCCCCGGCCCGCAAGCACAGCCTCCCGCCCGCGGCCCGCCGCCCCGGCCCGCAAGCACAGCCTCCCGCCCGCGGCCCGCCGCCCCGGCCCGCAAGCACAGCCTCCCGCCCGCGGCCCGCCGCCCCGGCCCGCAAGCACAGCCTCCCGCCCGCGGCCCGACGCCCCGGCCCGCAAGCACAGCCTCCCGCCCGCGGCCCGACGCCCCGGCCCGCAAGCACAGCCTCCCGCCCGCGGCCCGACGCCCCGGCCCGCAAGCACAGCCTCCCGCCCGCGGCCCGGCAGTCAGTCGGGAACTGCAGAGAATCCCCCAGGGCGGCCTCACATCCTCCCAGCGCAAACTGAGAAGCGCCGAGCGGCTCCTCTCCCCAAAACAAACAAGCTCCTAGTGCTTAGGCTTGATGTCTAAAAGTCTAGCAAGTTCATGTTTTGATCAGAGACTTCATGCCCTTTTAATGCAAATTATGCCCTGGAAATAATGACATATCAACATTCTGAAAGGAAGAGATTTTAGACCCCCCCTTTTTTTTTAAATCAAGTATTCTTGAAAAAGGGGGAAGGATGTGAAAGTGATGGAGAACCAATTGGACAATAAAAAACCTCTGAGACTAAACTTCCATTTCACAATTCTCCCAAGAAAACAATATTTGCAGGTTTCTCTGATAAAAGGCTGGTATCCAGAATCTGTAAGAAACTGATTAAAATGTACAAGAACACATCATTCTCCAAAGGAAGTAAATAGGCAATTTTCAAAGAAATCCAAACTATCAACAACCATATGAAAGAAATAAAAATTTCCAAATAATAGGTAGAGAAATGCAAACTGAAACTCCGAGGCACCACCTTACACTCATCAAAGTGATAGAGATAAGAAAAAAAAGGAAGTGATACTTTTTGGAGGGACTGCCAGAAAACAAACAGAAATGTCCTCTTTAAAATCTGTTTTTCAGACCAGCCATTTTGGAAATTATTTTGGAACTATACTCAAAAACTCAACTGAACTATGTATTCTAGGCATTGATACAGTACTAGGTTTAATTATCCCAGAGACAGTAAAAGGGAAATTATTGTAAAACTATAAAAAATAGAACTTTTTTATTATTACAAAAAAAGGGGGATGGGGGTGGAGATGATCATCACTTAGGAATGGATGATTATTACGCCATTAAAAAAAGGTAAAGGGATCCTTTGGGAGAACCCTGGGAAAAATTGTATGAACTGATGCAGTGAAGTCTATAGAACAGGAATAATTTATGCAATGACAAGAAGATTCATCAAAAATAATTTTGAAAACTTAAGAACTTTAATTGATACAATGACCAATCACAACTTCATAAGACCAGTGGTGAAGCAAGCCCCTGCCTAGAGGGATGAACTTAAGGGTCAGAAGGATACATACATTTTAAGATATGGTCAATATATGAATTTGTTTTGTTTATCTGTATTTTTTTTCCCTGGGCTTTCTGGTTTTGTTTTTGGATATCTTTCTGTTTTAGCTTTTTCAGTAAGGGAGAATGGGATGGGGAGGACTAAAAGCTAGTTATCATGTTGTTAATAGAAAAGAAAGAAAAGAGAGGCATTGTGTCATTTAAAAGAAAATGAATGGAATAAAACAGAAGGAAGATCAAAAACACAATCAGGATAACAAAGTGCCTGACTCATAGTAAGCATAGTAAAAACAATTGCTTATTGACTGTCAACTTTGAGAATAACACTGAGCTTATTAAATAAATTTTAAAAGAATAAGCTGTAAGACAGAGATTTGTGGTTTCATAGGCAATTTTCTTCTTTCTGTTTTACTTAATATGTTGGTATTTGTTAAGTGTAAATCATTTTAAAAATAAGATTTTAAAAAATTTCCAAAAGCCTTCTCTTATTCTTACTAAGAAAGGTAAAAGGCACAATGTAATTAAGTCTAAAGAAGAAAGGAGTTGAGTAATTTTGCTGATTTTTTTCCTCTTCCTCATATTTTTCTTTTTTTTTCTTTGAAAATATTTGTTGCATGAAATGGTTCTCTAGGAGTGAGGATACTGAGAGGAACTGTTAATGTAAAAAAGTCAATAAAAATTTATTTTTAAAAGAGAAGACAGAATTTAGGAAAAAATATTACCAATGTTTCTGGGGGCAGTTAGGCAACAGTGGATAGAGTACCAACCCTAGAGTCATGAGGAACTGAGTTCAAATCCAGTCTTAAACACTTGATACTCAATAGCGGTGTGATCTTGGGCAAGTCACTTAATCCCAATGCCCCACAAAACCAAAATAAACAAAAACAATGGTGCTGAAAATCAAGAGAGATTATTCATTCTACCACACTAAGGTACAAGAGACAGTATATGGTAGTATAAAATACATTAGAGTGAAAATCAGGAGATCTAGGTTCTGGTCCTGGCTCTGCTCTTGGGAAGCAAAATTATAAGTGTATTTGATTTTACTATTGTTATTTAGAAAGCCATTTAATATAACTGGGTGTAAAATGAGGGAATGGATTAGAATAAATGATGTTTATTCTCTCAGCAACATCAGCATTGCAAAAGAGAGTACTTGACAATTCAACTAATATCAGTTTATATTATTATAGAACATTAAAGTTTGCAAAGGACTTTCCTTAAAATAACCTTCAGAATTTGCATGAATGGATGCTGAATGAGATGAGCAGAACCAGAAAAACATTGTACACCCTCACAGCAACATGGGGGCGATGATCAACCTTGATGGACTTGCTCATTCCATCAGTGCAACAACCAGGGACAATTTTGGACTATCCGCAATGGAGAATACCATCTGTATCCAGAGAAAAAATTGTGGAGTTTGAACAAAGACCAAAGACTATTACCTTCAATTTAGGGGGGAAAAAACCCATTATCTTATTATGTAATTTTGCTGTCTCTTATACTTTATTTTTCTTCCTTAAGGATATGATTTCTCTCTCATCACATTCAACTGACATCAATATATACCATGGAAACAATGTAAAGACTAACAGAATGCCTTCTGTGGGAGGTGGGTAGAGGAAAGCAAGAATGGGGGAAAGATTGTAAAACTCAAAATAAAATCTTTCTTAAAAAAGAAAAATAAATAAAATAACATTCAGAAGTAAGGAGTACAAGTATTATGATTTCTATTTCATATACAGGAATGACTTGCCTATGATCCAGAGTTCTTTGCATCATCCCCCATCTCAAACTGGAAGGTACAGCACTGTAGCAGTAGAGAAAAAAATGCAAGTTACTATGGGTAGATACATAAGCATACATATATACATATATTTGTATATCATATTTATATTTACAAATATTGTATATACATGAGGAAGAGAGGGTCAGTTTTGAAGTTAAGATGACCTGGGTTCTAGTTCTGCCTGTATCATATTAGCAGTTTGACCATGACAAGTTACTCAATCACTGAGTGCCTCAGGTAATTTTCTAAAACTATAAATTGCAAAAGAGTTACCAATGATCACTACATCATTAGAGAGAGAATTCCTGATCTCAGGGCTAGATTTTATAAAATATCTACATATGGCACAGTGGATAGAGTCAGATAGGATCTGGAATCAAGAAGACTCATCTCTCTTAAGTTCAAATTCATCCTCAGCTATTTGTCCCTGGGAAAGGCACTTGATCTTGTTTGCCTCAGTTTCCTTATCTGTAAAATGAGCTGGAAAAGGAAACAGCAAACTACTCCAGTATCTTTGCCAAGAAAGCCCCAAATGGGGCCACAGATAGGATTAAAAAGGTGACTAAACAATAATAAAGATATATATATATATATAATATACATATGTATACTATATACATGTTTTTCTATGTATATAATATTATGTGTGTATAAGAATATAATAAATATTTATAACACATATATGTGCATGTTTCATATATAATCAAAAAATATTTATTAGATTCAGATCATGTGCTCAATACTTCCAGCTAATGGGGATAAAAATAAGAGACGCAGTCCCTGACTACAATGAACTTAATATCTTGTTGAGGAGATAGTATATTAAAATGTATGCTACAAGATAAATAAGAATACAAGGTAGTATGTGAGAAAGGGCCACTAATGATAATGGTGGAGATGATGATAATGATATTGAACTTCCATTCCATTACTTTTATTCAGTTCCAGAAAAACAGTTCTTTTAGCAATCTGAACAATAGGCTATAGAACTTTATTTGTTTTTTTTTGGGGGGGGGTAGGTTTTTGCAAGGCAATGGGGTTAAATGACTTGCCCAAGATCACATAGCTAGGTAATTATTAAGTGTCTGAGGTCTGATTTGAACTCAAATCCTGACTCTTAGGGCTGGTGCTCTATTCACTGTGCCACCTATATGCCCCTAGAACTTTAAATATAAAAGAATAATAGCAATTTGATAGGACTTTGAGAACTGGCTGGCATCTTGGGATTTGTAGTTTAGAGAGACAACCATTCTCTCAGCCCTTAGAATAATCTGAAAGTATTTCAATCTTTGAGCTAGAGGGTGGAATTGAGTCTTGTCATAGAATTCTTAAAAGGATATGCAGAATTTTTAAAAGTTGAAAAAAGAAAAAGGAATGATAGAGATAAGCCTCTACAGCTCCAACTTGGATTTAACAAGCTAAACGTTGAGACAGGTGCAACAAGAAAAGGGGAAATGAAATTAAATTAAATTAAAATGAGAACCGTCCTCCCCCTTCTGCAGTAATATTTGAGCAGCAGAATAGGATTAAAGCAGCCAATTGCACCTCAAAGACTGGGTAAATTCAACAAAATGGTCTGCTCTTTTCCAAGCTGCCCCACTCTATATCTATTCAATAAACTTAAAAATAAACATAAATGTAAATGAGTGTAACAAGCCAAATCTCTGTCTGACTAATAGAAATTTTCCTATTTGGGGAGTCAGAGTTACTATGATTTTTCTACTAGCTTTTCATCTAATTTAAATCCAGTAGCTGAGGAGGGGACATAGATTTTTTATAAATTACTAATTGTCCTAACAGACATAGCTGTTTACACCTTTAGGGACAATACAGGAAGAGAAGAAAGGGCAGTGAAGAATTTTGACTGCCAACTGTCCACTCCACAGCAACACCCACAACTACCAGTTTTAAAGGAGGATAGATGGGGTGGCTAGGTGGCGTAGTGGATAAAGCACCGGCCTTGGAGTCAGGAGTACCTGGGTTCAAATCCGGTCTCAGACACTTAATAATTACCTAGCTGTGTGGCCTTGGGCAAGCCACTTATCCCCATTTGCCTTGCAAAAACCTAAAAAATAAAACAAAACAAAAAAATAAAGGAGGATAGTTTCTTGTTCCAAGTCAATTTCTATCCAACAACAATGAAAAAAAAATGAAACAATAATAATATACTTCATTGTATACAAAGTGTTTTACACTCATTACCTCTTTTTGTCTTCACTACAACCCTATGAAAGAAGTCACGTAACTATTATTATTTTAGTCTTACAAATGAAGTAATTGGAGCTTGTGATAGGGGCAAGAGCTTGTGAATCAAAGAGTCAGGACACAAATCCAAGATTTGTATCCTATATCCATCATCCCTCCAACATAGGATAAGTGGTGAGAATCCAATGCCTTTCCTAGTGTTTGTTGAAGTGAAATTGAATTGCATGAGAATCTAATGGAAATTTTTAAAAAACTACATTTGCATCTGGGAAAATTCAATTTGACAAAAATTCCACTTCAGCCAAATCAATACACTAGGCAGGTCACAGTTCTAGCCTTTCCTGATTCTCCCAGTAGTTAGTACCATCCACTAAAATAGACTTGGTCTATTTGTATATACTTTGTATATAGGTCTGTATTTATACTGGTTGTCAACCTGACTCCAAGAGAATGTAATTTCCTTGATGGCAGAGATTATTGTACTTTTGCTGTAGTGTCCCAGCACCTATCATACATTAGGCAATTAATACACATGCTAACTGATTGATACAAAAACAGGTTGATACAGAACAGTTCCTGCACTTAAGTGAGTCATATGAGAGTTGAGGAAAAGGGGAAGGATTACTTAATGGAAAAGGAGGAATAAATCCTAAACCAGTTGGGAGGAAAGGCCTTCTTAGGTAGTGGGATTAGGAAAAAACTGAGCTGAGCCCTGAAGGAAAATTAGAATTCTAAAAGAGACTTGGAGAGAGTGCACTTGGAGATGGCATTATGTAGGAAATAAAGGGCTGGCTCAAGCTCAGGAACATCTTGGTTCAAGTATGCCTTATGCCTCCAACACATGCTAATTGTATGATCACTAGGCAAGTCATTAAGTGACCCTCACTGTTTCCAGATAACTCTCTATGTTATGATATAAAATGCTAATCTGAATAAGAAGAAAATTTCCATTATCAGGAGTTCTCTGGTTCTAAATAATAGGTCTAGAAGGAACAAATTGTCGAGAACAGTGGAGTCACCAAATTTTGACTCTAATATCACTATATGATAGGCAAAATAGCCTTAAAAAAACAGTTGAACCAAATCAATGATGCACAGAACAGGTAAGCATGAGAGGCTACAGATTTTTCAGAATACTATAGATTCATTCATATCTATCTGAAGAAAAGATAACAAACACGTCAGAAAAAAAGCATTTATGTTAATATATCTTTTAAAAATCAAGAAAATAACAGTAATTTGCTCATATATCTTTTTTCCCACATCTATAAAATCTTTGTGAAACCAGAATCTACTCAGGTATCAAGCCCATTCATGATAAAAAGTATTAGGGGCAGGTTTTTCAGCAACCAATATTCTACAATAGACTACATCTTTAAAGTCACACAATTGCAAAAGAATGTAAAATTTCGGGGCGGCTAGGTGGCACAGTGGATAAAGCACCAGTCCTGGAGTCTGGTCTTAGACACTTAATAATTACCTAGCTGTGTGGCCTTGGGCAAGCCACTTAATCCCATTTGCCTTGCAAAAAAAAAAAAAAAAAAGAATGTAAAATTCCACTGTTTATTATTTGCTAACTACAGAGAACATTTGATTGAAAAGAGTAAAATGCTCCTTAAAGCAGCAAGATGTCTCCCATATACATGTAAAAATCAAAAAAAGATTCCATGAAAAAAATTTTTTAATTTTATTTATTGAAGGCAATGGAGTTAAGTGACTCACCCAAGGTCACACAGCTAAAGTATTATTAAGTGACTGAGGTCAGATTTAAACTCAGTTTGTCCTGACTCCAGAGTTGGTGCTCATCCACTGTTCCACCTAGCTGCCCCCCCACATGAAAAATTTTGAGAAATAATTTTGTTCTTCTGATTCTCAGATTATTTCTAGCAAGTGAGGAATAAAACAGGGAAACTGATACTTGCCACTATCATAAAAGATGTCCAGGACAAAGTTCAGATAAAAGGAGTCACTCCTTATACAGGGGAGGAAGATCCTCCAAACACTCCTGTGGGTGGATGGCATATTTACTGCATCAAGCCCCAGAAAATTGCAGAGCCTCCTAAATCACTCTAGAGAATTTGAACCACCCAACTACACAGAAAACAACAAACAAAAAAAAACAAATGAATGAAGAATGCCTATTGCCCACAAAAGACTATGCAGTGGAAAGGACAACTCATAGAACTAGTCAGTCAGAATTTATGTATCAGACAGGAATTCAGGATTGATTCAATATTAGGACAACTGTTAGTATAATTAATTTTATCAATAAAAACCTATCAGAAATCATATGATTATATCAACAGATGCTGAAAAAACTTTTGACAAAATACAGCACCCATTCCTAATCAAAACACTAGAGAGGGGGCGGCTAGGTGGCGCAGTGGATAAAGCACCGGAGTCAGGAGTCCCTGAGTTCAAATCAGGTCTTAGACACTTAATAATTACCTAACTGTGTGGCCTTGGGCCAGTCACTTAACCCCATTTGCCTTGCAAAAAAAAAACCCTAAAAAAAAACAACACTAGAGAGTGTAGGAATAAATAGATTGTTCCTTAGAATAATAAGCAGTATCTATCTGAAATTATCAGCAAGCATTATATACAACAGGGATAGTCTAGAGGTATTCCCAATAAGATCGGGGTGAAACAAGGATGTCCATTATCACCACTACTATTCAATATTTTATTAGAAATTTTAGCTTCAGCAATAAGAGAAGAAAAAGAAATTGAAGGAATTAGAATTGTGAGGGAAGAGACAAAACTCTCACTCTTTGCAGATGACATGATGGTCTACCTAGAGAATCCAAAAAAAAATCATCTAAAAAATTACTAGAAATAATTAGCAACTTTAGCAAAGTTGCAGGATATAAAATAAATCTCATAAATCCTCAACATTTCTATATATGACTAGCAAGATGCAGCAGGAAGAGCTAGAAAGAGAAATCCTATTCAAAATAACCTCAAACAATATAAAATACCTGGGTGTCTACTGTCAGGGCAGACTCAAAAACTTTTTGAAAACAATTACAAAACACTTCTCATACAAAAAAAATCAGATTTAAATAACTGGGCAAACATCAACTGCACATGGATAGACTGAGCTAATAATAATAAAAATGACAATTCTACCAAAACTAAACTACCTGTTTAGTGCCCTTCCAATCAAAATTCCAAAAAGTTACTTTAATGAGTTAGAAAAAGTTGTAAGCAAATTTATAAGGAGAAATAAAAAGCCAAGAATTTCCAGGGATTCAATGAAAAAAAGTGCAAAATAAGGTGGCTTAGCCTTACCAGATCTAAAATTATATTATAAAGCATCAGTCATCAAAACTGTCTGGTATTGGTTAAGAAATAGAGTGGTGGGGGCGGCTAGGTGGCGCAGTGGATAAAGCACTGGCCCTGGAGTCAGGAGTACCTGGATTCAAATCCAGTCTCAGGCACTTAATAATTACCTAGCTGTGTGGCCTTGGCAAGCCACTTAACCCCATTTGCCTTGCAAAAACAAAAAAATAGAGTGGTGGATCAGTGGAATAGACTAAGTGCAATAGCAGGAAATTATTATAGTAATCTGCTGTTTGATAAACCCAGAGTCCAACTATTGGGATAAAAACTTTCCCTTTGATAAAAACTGTTGGGAAAATTAGAAGTTAGTATGGAAGAAACCTCACACCCTATACCAAGATAGGATCCAAATGGATACAGGATTTAGACATAAAAAACAATATTATAAGCAAACTAGAAGATCAAGGGGTAGTTTACCTGTCAGATCTATGGAAAGGGAAGCAGTTTTTGACCAAGAAAGAGATAGAGAACATCATTAAAAACAAACTAGATGATTTTGGTTACATTAAATTAAAAAGCTTTTGCATAGACAAAACCACTGTAACCAAGATCAAAAGAAATATAGTAAACTGGGAAACAACTTTTACAACTAGTATTTCTGACAAAGGACTCATTTCTAAAATATACAGAGAACTGAGTAAAATTTTCAAAAAAACAAGCCATTCCCCAATTGACAATCAAAGCAATCCATACTCATATGAAAAATTGCTCCAAATCATTACTTATTAGAGAAATGCAAATAAAAGCATCTCTGAGGTACCACCTCATACCTCTCAGACTAGCCAATATTACCAGAAAGGATGTGGGAAATCTGGGACACTATTATATTGTTGATGGAGCTGTGAACTCATTCAGCCTTTCTGGAGAGCAATTTGGAATTATGCCCAAAGGGCAATAAAAATGTGTATACCCTTCAATCCAGCAATACCACTACTGGGTCTATACCCTGAAGAGATTATGAAAAAGGGTAAAAACATCACTTGTACAAAAATATTCATAGCAGCCCTGTTTGTGGTGGCAAAGAATTGGAAATTAAATGAATGTCTCTCAGCTGGGGAATAGCTTAACAAACTGTGGTATATGTATGTCATGGAACACTATTGTTTTATTAAAAACCAGGAGAGATGGGAATTCAGGGAAGCCTGGAAGGATTTGCATGAACTGATGCTGAGCAAGATGAGCAGAACCAGAAAAACATTGTACACCCTAATAGCAACATGGGGGTGATGATCAACCTTGATGGACTTGCTCATTCCATCATTGCAACAATCAGGGACACTTTTGGGCTATCTACAATGGAGAATACCATCTGTATCCAGAGAAAGAATTGTGGAGTTTGAACAAAGACCAAAGACTATTACCTTTAATTTAGGGGGGAAAACTGTTATCTTATTGTATAATTTTGCTGTCTCTTATACTTTACTTTTCTTCCTTAAGGATATAATTTCTCTTTCATCATATTCAATTTAGATCAATGTACACCATGGAAACAATGTAAAGACTAACAGATTGCTTTCTGTGGGGGGTGGAGGGAGGGAAGCAAGATTAAGGGAAAAATTGTAAAACTCAAAATAAATAAAATCTTTCTAAAAAAAAAGAATTTATATATCAGAAAGATGCTAAAGATGAACAATGGACTGCTTTGAGAATTGAACAGAAAGAAGTAACTTGGCTGAATTGCCTTTGGAAAATTAAGCTTGGCCTTTAAATATAACAAGATCCTCCCTTGAAACAAAGGCCTATCTTTTTAACATAAATATGTTTCCAGTGAGGCTAAATGACTATGTATGATCAAAATCTACAGTCAAAGAAGATGCAGCTCACTCAAATAGCAAAGGAGAGATATGTTGAGTGTGACCAAGGACAAATTGACACTAGTACTAATTAACACCAGAAATACCAATAAACAAATATAGATAATAGAGGGTACCAGATAAATTCCAAGAAGGAGCTGTATCAAAAAAACTATATATTCTCAGAGATGTATAACCAGAAGACAAAGTGGGTCAATTGAGTAGTGAAAGTAAATAAAAAGTTTCTACACTCAAGTCACTCACATTATAATTAAGGGAAAGGTCAAGGAATACCTAATGAATCCAAGTTAAGTAGAACTAAAGAGGGGGTTGATGAAAAGGAAGAATATGCAATCCTAGGACAATGAGGAGGAAAAGTAGGTGGTGGGGGCGGCTAGGTGGTGCAATGGATAAAGTGCCCGGGCCCTGGAGTCAGGAGTACCTGGGTTCAAATCCGGTCTCAGACACTTAATAATTTACCTAGCTGTGTGGCCTTGGGCAAGCCACTTAACCCCATTTGCCTTGCAAAAACCTAAAAAAAAAAGTAGGTGGTGAAAACTGTAAATATATTCTCAGAAATGTATGATCAGAAGACAAGGTATTGAAAAATATGGAATAAGGAGTGACTCCTCAAGATTTTTGAGGAGGGATGAGGCATGGTCAGATTTGATAGTAGGAATATTAAGCTGGCAATTGCGTGAAAACAATAGTTCTTTAGAGAAGAGAGATTGGTGGCAAGGAGACCAATAGGTTGATGTTTGTCAGATACTGGGCAAGTCACTTAATCTTGTTGTCTCAATTTCCTCACCTATAAAATGAGCTGGAGAGGGAAATGTCAAACTACTCCAGTCTCTTTGCCAAGAAAACTACAAAACAACAATAGTTGTTAAGCAATGTGCAAATGACTTGGCCCAGGAGGTAAAATAGATGATGAAACTTGTCCTTCATTCCCAAAGAAGACCATGACATCAGAGAGGTGGTGCCATGACAACCAAATGCATTGAATTTGAGTAAAGGAGATGTTATACTAAGTCATCACCCTCCTTTTCTCCTCTGGAGTCAGGTGTTCCAATGGCCAGATATGAATCAGAATGACTTGGAGATAACTCTGGATTGGAGGTAATCAGGGTTAAGTGACTTCTCCAAGGTCACACAGTTAGTAAGTGTTTGAGGTTGGATTTGAAAGTAGATCCTCCAGACTCCAGGACTGGTGTTTTATCCACTGTATCATCTATATCTGCAGCTAAACACCTAGGAGATGTATTGCCAGCTTCAAAAAAGAAATAGAGGAAGAATGTATTCCAAGAGGAAAATATAGACAGGAACTGAAAAGCTTAAAGGCAATGATCTTGCCCTTTCACCTGAATTTTCATGCTTGATCATTTTCATTTTTATGGAAAGATCCATGAGGCCTCAAAGCAACTTTAGTGCCATAGACCTAGAAAACTCCTCATGGTTTGTGGAAAAGCAGTCTGTGAATTGATCCAAGAAGCAGGTTAGAACTCAGGGATGGATGGAAGTTTAAAAAAAAAGGGGGGGGGGGGTTCTGGAACCAAATCAGAGAGAATACTGGAGCAGATACATTGATTCTGCCAGCAGAAAGAAATGAGCTCAAAGTCAGATTAAATGTCTGTGGGTTTTAATTGGCTATCTGACTGTTCTATTGTTATGGTAAGGTCATCTCCCTAATTTTGCTGATACCTTGACTAAGTGAAAACAATTTTTTTAATCGAATCAATCAGACTGAGTGTGAACAGTTCCTTTATACCTACTTGAATCCATCAAAGCCATTGTGTAAAAAGATTATGTCACATTCCAAATCACTTTGTGTACAAGAAAAAGACTATCTCAAAAATGAAGAAGAGTTTCTGAGAGAGATTGGAGCAAAGAAAGGATTAGGTTGTGGCAGAGACAAGAGATATGAAGAGAATTTGACTCTACAGGCATTCTGAATAATTGGTTCTAGGCTAATATATCACAGTGGACAGAGTGCTGTGCTTAGAATCAGGAATGTGTCTGGACTGATACTTGTTGTGTGACCCTAGGCAAGTCACTTAACCTTTACCTCACTTTTCTGATCTGTAAAATGGGGTTATTAATAAAATCTATTTCACAACTGATGTGAGAATTATTATTTGTAGAGTTTTTGTACCTGTTTATCCATAGACACTGCGGTACTACCTTCCAGTTCATTATTCACATTTCCAGGAAAGCAAATTTTGCCTCAACATACAAATAAGCCAGATTTTAACTACATACATACATACATTCATTTATCCATCTATCTATTATAATCAGGCTTTGCATATTCCCCTGTCTCATGATTGGGAGCAGCCTCTTGCCACTTGTTGGTGGCCAGAACAGGCAAACTTTAAAACTATTAGGGTAGGAGCATCTAGGTGGTGCAGTGATAGAGCACCAGCCCTAGATTCAGAAGGACCTGAGTTCAAATGTGAGCTCAGAAATTTAAAATTACCTAGCTATGTGACCATGGATAAGTCACTAAACCCCATTGCCTTGCCAAAAAAAAAAATCACTAGTCTGGGATAGTTTCAACCTCTCCCTCTGTTCCTGTATCTCTCTCTATCTCCATCGCTACTTCCTCCTTCCTTTTGTGTTTTGTACAAAACACAATCAAATTTGGGGGTTGACTCTGTTTTCTTTTCATTTGTGGGGTTGAGTGTGTTTTGTTTATTCTTTTCATTTCTGGGCACAGGCAGTTGAGTGCTCAAGTCATGAAGACCTCAGAGACAGAATATTAGAGTAGAGGTTGTTACCGCCCAACAGGGGATCCCTGAGAAACCAATGTACTGGGTCTCACAACCAAGGGGACTTTGGTCTTGAAACTTGGTGAGGTTATATAATCTGTGTAATTGAGTTAAGTGATGAAGATAACCACCCTTTCCCCAGAGTATGATAAGGTATAAGAAGGAATTATAACCCCCTTGATCTTGGGAGGAATGTTAGTGTGTTTGTTGTTACTATGTCTTTAAAGTAATATTTAAAGTAAATATTATTTTATTAAAAACTTCTCTGTTAAATAGTTAAATATATTTGCCACTCAGGAGACTCCTACAATTGAGGAATGCAATCACTGGAGTCTTGAGCTAATGGCAGAAACTAGACACTCCTCAACCAGTTACCAGAGAACCCTGGGGACTTCAAGTAATGGGGCTCAGTGCAATCATATGTATGTTTATCTACTTGGATATAGGTATGTGTATATGCACATGTATACACATATACATAAAAACATGAGTGTGATAAATATGGCTTGACAAACCAAAGTTTTCCTCATTAAGAGCTCAGAACAATTTTAGACAGCTAAAAGAAATAACCTAAAAATAGAAGGAAAGGAAATCAAGTAGACATAAAGAGAGAGATTGAGAGACAGAGAGAAATAGACAGAGAGAGAGAGAGAAGAGAGAGAGAGAGAGAAGAGAGGGGAGAGAGAGAGAGAGAGAGAGAGAGAGAGAGAGAGAGAGAGAAACGAGAAACGAGAAACTAACTTGTAACAGTTTGTTATTATACTAAGGGCAGCTAGGTGGCAAGTGGATAGAGTAACTCCAGGTATGAAGTTTGGTCTCTTACACATACTTATAAACTGTGTGACCCTGGACAAATAACTTGTCTCAATTTTCTTATCCATAAAATGAACTCAAGAGGGAAATGTCAAATCATTCCAGTATCTTTGCCAAGAAAATCCCAAAACAACACTTGTTATTTTGAAAATGATTTTGGTCTCTGGAAATATGATGATGATGATGATGGTTGACCTTCATTCTAGAAGAAGACCATGGCACTTCTGGGAGGTGGGTGATGGCATGACAAGCATATGAATTGTATTTGAGTAAGGGGATGCTCTGCTAAGTTACCAGTCTCTCTTTCTCCTCTGGAGTCATCTGAGTCTAGTGGCCAAATAAGAATCAGGACAACTGGAGATATTTCTGGATTGGAGGCAGTCAGGGTTAAGTGACTTGCCCAAAGTCAAGCAGGTAGTAAGCATCAAGTATCTGAGGCCAGATTTGAACCCTGTCTCCTGAGGTAGTGCTCTATTCATTGCACCACCTAGCTGCCCCTCACCAGAGATAAACATTCTGAAAAAAGCTAAGTCCATTGCTTTATAAAATGGCTGAGAGTGTTCTAGTCTTATGACTAGGTGTGTGAAGGTACCATTTTTCTAAAAGACAAAGGCTGAACTCTTGGGGTCAATCTAAAAAATAAGTTGGCAGAATCTACTGTAGACAAGAATTAGGTACTCAAATGAGAACTGTCAATGAAGCTTGGAGGCAGAGAGTGGTAACTCCATGATGCCATATCCAAATTCAGACTAAGCAAGTAGCAGTGTCCGGGGGGAACAAGCCCAGCAGTCACTGATAATTCTGCCAAGGACACCTTGGCCCCATGTTTCCAAATTGTTCACTTTTCCCTCTACTCAAGTATACTGGTCACATGTATTCCTTCTAAATATCCCTAAACATGATGTCTATTTTTCCTCCATTCTTCTTATTTATAATGTGTGTTTTGTGGGAAAATGTGTCTCAGGTTTATATGAGGAAATGTTCTATTGATTTTTCTCTGACTATGCTGTTTAATTAACTATCTTTGCTTGAACTAATTAGGTCCTTTAGCTAACTAGTAGAAGTTAAGTGCATTGGTGGGGGTAAAGTTTGTAAGCTACAGTTCTGAGTATAAGTAGATCCACAAAATACCTTGAATCTATAATAGTTTCCCTGTGGGCTTCTCATTTGAGAAGGGAGATAAAGAAGTTGTTACATGGGAAAATATGATCAGGGCCTGAAATGAGTGCTGTCTGTGAATATATGGCAGGGGAGATCCCCAAAGACACATTTAACGATTTCTACAAGGTTTACTGCTATGACTAAGGAAGTCTTATTCTCTCCTTATTAATTACAGCAAAGTCAACAAGTCCCTATCTACAGGGTAGATGCAGAAGGTGAAACTTGCAGTGAAGCAGTAGGCTAGATACTAGCTGGTTTTTCTGTCTTGGTCCATAACAAAACTGAAGCTATGGAACCTTCAGTGAATATGTAGAAACTGACTGGCCAGCTGTCTATGCCGAAACTAAATACTCCTCAGGGTTTTGGTTTAGTTTTTCACACAGGCTAGAGAGTACTCTTGGAAGGAGCTGATCTCTGCTCCAGTTACTCTCAGACCCTCTAGTAGGAGTCTAGTTCAGTTTGAGAACATATCTCTGACTGCATGAATTTAATGCTGGAAGAAATTTCAGAGCTTGAAATTCTCATTCCTGAAGCAGTATTAGCCACAGGGAGATGGCAAACACTATCCCCATCCCCCTCCATTCCGGAGGACTAGAGTGTTCAGACAGTGACCTAATTGGGTCCTTTACTCAAATTTCTTCCCATGATTTCCTTTTTCTTCTAGTCTTGATCTTCCCTTTCTTTAAGTGTTGAAATAGGTTAGGAAAAGTTCTCATATCGGTGGTACATACTTGTCTGTTTTGAGGCAGGCTTCACTTGGGTTTATGAATTGTGTTTGCTAGAGAAAAAAGTCATATATACCCTGCTGCAGAACTGTGCTGCTGAGGATAGTGAGTGTGGCTGCCACACCTAGAATCCACCAGCCAGTTGCAACAAGTAAAATCATCCCATCTTTTGATTTCAACATCTTTGTTTCTTACCCCACCACTTCTTAGGAATCTTAGGGCCTGGTTTAGCAAAAATATAATCCCTGCAATTTAACTGAAACAGATTTCTCCAAGGTAATCAATGACCTAACCACCAAACTAGGAGAGAAGGAAAATAACAAGGATGTACAGTGTTTATTTTATAGTGCCAGGCACTGTGTTAACTGCTTTTACAAATATTTTCTCATTAGATCCTCACAATATATGAGGACAGGTGCTGTTATTATCCTCATTTTATAACTGAAGAGTTAGATGCTAGGTCTTGCCCAGGGTCAACAGCTATGAACAACATATGAAGCTGGATCTGAAGATCTCCCCGCCTAAAGAGGCATTACTCTATATCTAAACATTGTACAATGAAGCTGCCTCAAATATAGTGGCATTTTCCCAATCATCATTATCCTTTACCTTTCTTTAGAAGACAGCCTCATTTCTTGATGTCCCATATTTTGAAATTTCTCAATCCTGACTCTTCTACTTCACTTTCCAACCACTATTTCCAACCACTATCTTACTCCTTCATTAGATTTTTTTTTCTTCTGTCCTCTACCTATGGAAATTTCTTAAGAATATGATAAAAAGACAGGTCTGGTGTTACCTTACCTGTAACCCCTACTACCAAGAAGGCTGAGAATAATGGATGGTTTAGACTTCTGAGCTGCAAAAGGTGAAGCCAAGCATGAATTTGTACTAAGTCCCAAACCAATACAGTAAATCCCTGGAAGCTGAGGTTTGGAAAGAAAACCAGGTGGGCTAAGGAGGGACAAACCAGTCCAGATCATGGAGCAGGTCAAAATTTCTGTGACAAGTAGCAGTGGTCCTGGACCTGTGAGTGGCAGCTGCATTTCCAGCCTGTGTGACAGGGAAAAATTTCAAAAAGAAAAAGAAAGAAATTATGTTAAAGATTTGCTCTCTCTCTCTCTCTCTCTCTTTCTGTAATTTATTCTTTCTCATGACTTCGACTAACTACCACTCTATAGAAATAATTCCTAAATGAATGTTCAGTCTTAATCTCTCTTCTGAGCATCAAAATCATCTCTAGATCTTAAGGCCTGGTTTAGCAAAAATAGGAAAGCTCCCTGATATTATCTCAAAGTCAACATGTTTAAAGTTGAACTTAATATCTTTTCCTATCAACTTACATCTTATGACTTTGGTATTTCTCTCCTTGACAATATCATTCACTCCATCTCCCATGTTCATTACAAGTTCATCTTTGACTCTTCCATCTCCCTCACCTCTCAAATCTGATCCTATAGATTCTACCTGTGCAACATCTCTCATGTTTCCTTCTCTAATCCCATTATAACATATTAGCATATCTTCTTTTCCCACAAATAGACTCCTGAAATAGTATCCTTATAGCTCTTATCACTTCTACTCACTCCTACCACTTATAAAACTACTCTTTAAATAGCTACTAGAATAATTTTCCTTGTTCATAAATGCAATCATGCTATTCATGTGCTAAAAAAATCTCCAATTTCTCCTAGAACTCAGTGAAAAAATTTCAAATTCCTATATCCATATTCAAGGCTCTCTACAACATAGCAGAAGTCTCATCTCACAATCTCCCTTCCATAAAAATCAATACTAGATATTGAAGTTAATCTAAATAGCCTAAGCAACCCAAATATGAACTGTTTTTAATATCTCCATGCCTTTATTTAAGCTGTTTCCTATATCTGGAATATCATTTCCCCCTTATTGCCCCCCATTCAAAGTCTACCTCAAATACTATATTTTCCAGAAAATTTCCCCTATTCTTATTTGTAATAACCTTCATATTTCACATAATAAATAATGACAATTGATATTTATCACTTTAAAGCATATATATATATATATATAATTTGGGTCTTATAATAACCTTATGAGAATGAATTACAATTCTTATTCCTATTTTATATATGGAAAAAACTAATTGAAAGAGATTAAGTGACTGGCTAAAGGTCATATAGCTTAGAAGTGACAGAAGCAGAATTTGAACTCTGGTCTCTCTTAATTGTAGATCTAATAGTCTTTCCATGATACTGTGCTATTTTATGATACACTTATATAGCACTGTGTATTAATTATTAGTGTCTTATCCCCATAATGTAAATAGATTGTAAACTCCATGAATACAGGAACTATATATAATCTAAACTTGAATCTCCCTAACACATAATACTGTGTCCTGAAAACAAAACATACTTAACAAATGTTCATCATATTTGTATTTTTTAAAGTGCCACCCAAAAGAATGGGCATGGGGTACAGCTAGGTGGTGCAGTGGATAGTGTACCAGTTCTGGAGTCAGGAGTACCTGAGTTCAAGGGGGCGGCTAGGTGGCATAGTGGATAAAGCACCAGCCTTGGAGTCAGGAGTACCTGGGTTCAAATCTGGTCTCAGACACTTAATAATCACCTAGCTGTGTGGCCTTGGGCAAGCCACTTAACCCCATTTGCCTTGCAAAAAAAAAAAACCTAAAAAGAAAAAAAAAGAAAAGGAGTACCTGAGTTCAAATCCAGCCTCAGACAATTAATAATTGCCTATCTGACCTTGGATAAGTCACTTAACCCCATTGCTTTAAATTTAAAAATAAAAAAAGAATGGACATGGACAAACGTACTCATTTTTTAAAAAGGAAGAAAAGGTGAGTCCTTTACAATGAACCAATTGAACTTAATCCTTTGCAAAATACTAATAAAGTTTATTAGAAAGCTATATTTTGATGGTCTAGAAAAGAAAAAAAGCAATCACTAGGCGTCAAAACATGGCATAATGGAAATATCACAGACTTAGGTATTAGGAAACCTAGGTTCTAGTCCCAGCTCTGCTATTAAATAGAAATATATGACCTTAGGCATAACTTTACTTATTTATAAATTGAAAGTATAGAATGGTTAATTCCTAAGGTTCTTTTCAGCACTAAAACTCTGTGATTATAACTCATAGCAAACTATCCTCATCATATATATGCTATATTAATTATCATATCATATTATATCATAAATGATATATAACATATAACAATAATTATAATCTTTTGACTAAGTAAATCAAGGAGATAGTAGAGAAATAGTGTATCTTGATTTCTCATGGCATGCTTATAGAAAAGACAGAGTAGGGCAGCTAGGTGGTGTAGTGGATAAAGCACCGGCCCTGGAGTCAGGGGTACCTGGGTTCAAATCCGATCTCAGACACTTAATAATTACCTAGCTGTGTGGCCTTGGGCACTTAACCCCATTGGCCTTGCAAAAAAAAACCCTAAAAAAAAAAGAAAGACAGAGTAATGTAGACTAGATGATAAGGCAGTTAGGTAGATGTACAAGTTGTTTAAAATGCTTAACTCAAAACATGTTATTTGATGCATGTTTCAAAGTGATCTGGGAAGGAGATTTCTTTTTTTTTCTTTAGTTTTTGCAAGGCAATGGGGTTAAGTGGCTTGCCCAAGGCCACACAGCTAGGTGATTATTATGTGTCTGAGGCCAGATTTGAACTCAGGTACTCCTGACTCCAGGGCCAGTGCCCTATCCAGGGAAGGAGATTTCTAACAGTTTACCACAGGTACTTGTCCTCAGTCCTGTCCTGCTGAATGTTTTGTATGAAAACACAGAAGTCAAACAAATATCTGAGTGGAATAAATAATACTTTGGAAAAAAATTGAATTGACATTCAAAATAATTTTAATAGGATGGAATAAAAAAGATGAAAGTGCTTCATTTAGATTTTAAATATCAATTTTAGAGGGTGAGTATAGGAGAGTTCATATGAAAAGATTGGATCTTAATTGTCTGTAATCTCAACATATAAGAATTAGGGGCAGCTAGGTGATGCAGTGGATAGAGTACTGGCCCTGAAGTCAGGAGGACCTGAGTTCAAATACAGCCTCAGATATTTAATAAATACTTGACTGGGTGACCTTGGGCAAGTCACTTAACCCCACTGCCTTGTAAAACAAAAACAAAAAAGATATCAGAATTAGGATCAAGGTGAAGTTATTTCAGAGTATAGAAAAGAATTTGATGCAGAGATGTTCAACTATAGAATGGGCTGCATTTAAAATTAGCAAGTGTCTATCTTAACACTGAATGTATTAAAGCAGAGACCTTCATGGATGCTTGTTCATGACATTATCCTTGCCTCTCCAAATGAATCTTGACCTCTCCTGTTTCAGGCCTTACATTGTACTTTACTTACACTTATCTAAGGCTTTTATTTTATAAAATTCTTCTTTACAATAAACAACAAATGCTTATAAACATGAATGTTTCAAGATTCAAACAAGGGAGAAAAGAATTATATAATGAAAACTGTGAACTTCACTTACATCTTGCTTTTTTAAAAGTATATTTAATTGGTAGTAACAAAGCTGCCTTACTACCTTTCCTCTGTTATTTCTGTTAAGAAACCATCATTCTCTTTCCGGCCATGTAGAGCCAGCCAGTTGCCAGGTCCTACAGATTCTGTCTGTAAAATATCTGAAATTAAAGGCAACATGGAGTAGTGGTTAGAACATTGGATTTGGAGGGAGGAAGATCTGGATTCAGATGCTGCCTCAGTTCATTATAGATATGCGACCCTGGGAAAGTCCCTGAATCTCTCTAGGTCTCAGTTTTCTCATCTGGCAATTGAAGGGTTTGTACTTTTTGACCTCTGAGGTCCTTTCCAACTTAATGTGATTCTATGATCTCTTGTATCCATCTCCTTTCCATTCATATTCAAACTCTAACTGCCTCTTACTTTCTAAGTTTCCTTCTGCCCCTTGTATTTTAAACATTTCCTTAGTATTCTTTTCTCTATTTTTGTTTTGTATGACCATAACAACCACTATCATCAAATAGAAACTTTTTCTTGTGATAAATAAATGTAATCAAGCAAAATAAATTATTAACACATTGGTTATGATTGAAAATGTTTTATTCTGAACTTTTAGTATATCACCTCTCTACCAAGACACAGGAAGTATGCTTTATTGTCAGTATCCTGAAGTTATTGGATCATGGGATTGATGACAGCATCGATGGAAATTGTGATGTCCTGATAAATTAGTTTCACTTACATTAGTATGGTCATTATGTTAACTGTTGCCCTGGTTTTGTTCACTTCAGTTTCATTTCATTTCATTTCATTCAAGTTTTCTTTCAGCCTTATTGTGTTTCTATGAATCCATTATTTTGTCATTTCTTATTTAAAGGTGGGACTCTGTTAATCATTCTAGGTAAGAATATTTTTTGATTTAATCAATCAGAACTGAATGTGAAGAGGTCTTGTTCACTATTCTGAATGAATCAAAGCCATTGTGTGCAATGATAATTGCAATACAATTTAAGGAAATTGTATAAAAGAAAGGAGCTTATTAAAAGTAACTGATCTAGAAACTATTTAAAAATGTTTGAGTTCATTGAAAAACATAATAAGGAAAAATCCAGTACACTGTATTTCTTTTTAAAATTGTATTTAATTTTTTTAATGAACAAAATTATATTTTCTCTCTCCTACTATCTTTATTCACTGGAAAAAAGAAAAAAATGAAGAAAAAACTCTTCTAAACAGAGATGCATAGTCAAAGTAACAAATTACCACATTGGTCAAGAACAAAAAATAAATGTCTCACTCATGATCCTGAGTATGTCACTTCTCTATAAGGATAGAAAGCTTTTTCATTGGTCTAGTATAGTCACTGTTGGTCATTGAATTGATTCAAGTTCTTAAGACTTTCAAAGTTGTATCTCTTTACAATATTATTGTTATTGTATAAATTATCTGTTGAATTCTGTTTAATTAAATCTGTATCAGTTCATACAAGGTTCCTCCCAGCTTTCTGAAACGATCCCTTTTATTTTAGTTCTTATGACACAAGAACATTTCATCACATTAGTGTACCATAAATTGTTTAGTTATTATCCAATTGATGGGCACATTCTTAATGCCAAAAGCTTTGCTACTGCAAAAAGAGCTGCTACAAATATGTTTGTGCATATGAGTCATTTTCTCTTTCTTTTATATCTTTGGGACATAAGCCTAGTAGTGATATTACTAGGACATAGAGTATGTACAATTTAATTAACCTTTTCAATATAATTTCAAATTGCTTTCCAAAGCAACTGGACCAGTTCACAGTTCTACTAACAGAGCATTAATGTGCTTCTTTCTTTGATTTCCCCCCACCATTTGTCATTTTCCTTTTTTTGATGGTTTTGTCAATCTGATGAATGTAAGGCAGAACCTCAAAGTTAAATAACTTTTTATATCTTTAATTATTAGTGATTCAGAGCATTTTTCATATGGTTGTTAATAGTTTAGAAATATTCCTTTTATGACTGCCTGTTCATGTCCTTTTGACAATTTACTTATCAATCTTAGAAATTTGAGTGTTTCATATATATCTATAAATATATGAAATAAAAGCATTATTACAGAAATTTACTATAAATATTTTCCCAATTACTTTACTTTTAATTTAGCTGCATTGGTTTTGTTTGCATCAAACCTTTTTAATTTTGTATAAACAAAATTGTCCATTTTATCTTCTTAGATCCCCTATATTCCTTGTTTGATCATGAACTATTCCTCTATTCAAAGATCTGAATGGAAACTTTTCCTTGTTTCTCTAATTTGTTTATGATGTCACCCTTTATGTAAAAGTCATTTATACATTTGGAGCTTGTCTTAGCATATGGTATGAGATTTCGGTCTATGCCTAGTTTCTGCCACATTGGGGTAGGGACAGAGGAAATAGTATTTGCTTACCTAGAAAGAAGACTGTATCAAGGAGAACAAGTCTCAAATAAAATTTAGAAGCAGGGAGGGAAAAATAGAAGGAAGAAAATTTAGGCAATTATTAGAAAACCTTAAGAGACCTGCTTTGGTATGAAATTCACTTTTAAAGATGCAATGCCCTGAGGTCACTGTCTTGTAATGATCACAGTAAGTAAGTAATGTTTGCCCTTAATTTTCAAAGAAGACCATGAATAAAGAAGGTGATGCCATGACAGGCACATGAATTGGACTTGAGTGAGGGAGGACTGTGCTAAGTCATCAACCTCACTTTCTCCTCCAGAGCCATCTGGGTTCAGTGGACGGATATGAATTAGGATGACTGGAGCTAGCCCTGGATGTGGGGCAATCAAGGCTAAGTGACACACAGTGAGTGACAAGTGTCTGAGGTTGGATTCGACCCCTTTTCCTCCTGACAATAAGGCCAGCGATCTTTCTACTGCTCCACCTAGTGGCCCACTTCACAATCAATATTTAGAAAGGGAATTGTCCATTTATATAGCATCTACCACATATCAAGTATTTAACTGAACAATTTACAAATATCTCATTTATTCTTCACAACTGTATGAGGGAGCTGCTGTTATTACTCTGTTTTACAATTCAGGAAATTTAGGCAATTATTTGTCCAGGTGTTTCAGAGCTACACACAAATAAGTATCTGAGGCCAGATATGAACTCGGGTTTTCCTGACTCCAAGTACTCTATCCACTGTGCCATTTCAGAAGCTTCTATTAAATATTTACTTTGTGCCAAGACATTTGCAGTTCAAAAAATTACAAAAATAGTCCCAGGAGCTCACATTCTAATGGGGGAAATAATATGTAAACAACTATATACATAGGTGATACATATAAGGTAATTTGGAAATGATCTCAAAGGGAAGATAATAGTGTTAAGTATGAAAGGCTTCTGGAAGAGAATGGGATCTTATTTTCAATTTGGTGGCATATAAAATAAAGGACATTTACATAAAATTCCTAGCTACCTCTCAAGAGAAGGGGAAAGTCTCTAGTTTTGTGTTGAGATTTCAAGGATTACTTCAGAGAGAGAGAAGTCAAAGATAGTTGTTATTCAAAGCACAAAACCCAGGACACTATGTGTGATGATGTATTCTTACACATATAGTCCCCAAGTAAATTGATTTATTTGGCACCTGCTTTTCATCCTATGATCTTAAAGAGCTTGGAACCTTGAGAGTTTAAGGGGCTTGCCCAGGATCTTAATGATGCGGAGAATCATAGGCATGGGAATACTGAAATTAATAGGAAATAAATTTTATAAATCTTTTGTTTGCACTGTTAAAATCTTGTAATCTGTTGATCCTGCAACACGCTGTTAAAATATTTCACCTTGACCTCCAGTCTGACTTTGGTCATGTTTTCATTAGTAAGGCAAACTAGATTATACAGGTATAGAAAATCATCTTGAGACCACCCTGCACACAGAATCAATTCTCCAATGTAAGACTGACCACTCCCCAAAAGGCAAACTCCAATGCTGGACTTGGACAACTCCCAAGACACTGCCTTTTTCCATGGACCCTGAGGGAGCATCTAAGGAGATTCTGGCTAGTCCCTGCACTTTTTTCTTGCTTTCAGACTTCCTGCAGTTAATCTAGCAGCTGGCCTGCCTGGGAAATTTGCATTACTACAATCCACATGGCCTTTTAATCTCTCAACTTTTTCTATAACTTTCTTTGTGTTCTTAATTAATCTCTATTTTTCTTTTTATACCTGCATTCCTGAGTCAACTAGTGATTCATCAGAGGAAACACAGAGCCCCTGTAACATTATCATTTCAGTCAGAAGCAAAACTTGGACCAGAAACTTCCATCTTTCTATTTACTACACCATAAAGAATCCCCAGTGTTTGTTTTCTAGTATTAATTTTGATGTTGGTTTTCCAGAAGTTGGTGTACATCAGACTGACTTTTGCATTTGTCTGCTGACTGGTCCTCTCTTCATCTCAGTCCTTCTACCTAATATCAAAGTAATTTTTCTAAAGCAAAGCTCTTCTCTCCTTTCCCCTCCTCTCCCCTCCCCTCCCCTCCCCTCTCCCTCTCTCTCTCCTTCCTATTCCCTTCAACATGAAATATGAACTCTTCCATTATTACCCCCAAGGACTATAAAACTTCATTCTCCTTGACCCAGGACTATCATTATTAGGCCTGTATTCCAAAGGGATCACAGAAAAAGGACTTGTATCTTCAAAAATATTTATGGCAGTTCTTTTTCTCAGGATCTCAAAAACCATCTGAAGGAGCTATTATTCAGCAGTGTCACTGTGTGATCTCAGACTGCAGGCCTGATGGATGGGGGTGGATAAGGAATAAGCCTTGGCAGGTTAGGATGTATGTGGAAGCATTAATAAAAGAACTATCCCTTGTATCAACAGCAGGTTCTATGACAACTTCATGGCAGAAATTAAGTAGAAGACAACTTCCATTTACCCAAGTGAAGTCTAGCAATTTGAGAATATTCTCCCAGTTGATTCCTTAGTTACTTTAGTAGGTTTTTAGCAACACAAAAGATAATTAGAGATGTGAAATACTTAAAGGTGTTAGTTTCTGGATAGTTTCATGGTTGGTAGAGTCTGAGGAAAGGCTACTGATTAGCTTGGTGGGTCTAAAGTTGTCAAGGACTATAAGCAGAAAGGGGAAATATGCTTTTGTTACCTTTTAAAGATCTCTTGGTTAAGAAATATGATCAGGGGGGCGGAGCCAAGATGGCAACAAGAGCGGATCTTGTCTTAGGTGCTCTCTCATAAATGTTCGAAACTAAGGACTTTAACTAAATTTTTGAGAGACAGAACCCACAGAGGGACCCAGTGAGGCAGTTCTCCTACTCAAGGTAACCTGGAAAAGAGTAGAAAGGCTCTGCTCCCCGGGGTTGGAGGGGTGGCCTGCCAGAGCAAAAGAACTTCAGCCTCCTGGAGGCAGCCCCAAGACACTGGGAGCCACAGCTCACAGCAGCAGGGGAGTTCCCTGAGCTACGCCCCGGGGAGCACTAGGCACAAATTGGGGGAACAGCAGGGGACCTCTGCCAGAGCAAGCATAAACATGTGAAGTCCAGCCCGCAGGGGACACAGCCAGCAGCATGGCCAGTGCATTCCAGATACAGGAAAGATAAGCAGGCTAGCCAGTAAGCAAGAGCCCCCAGGGCATGAGCCCATTGAACCTAGGGAGGGGAATGAAGAGAGAGAGAGACTGCTGAGCTCTGTCCTCTGTCCCTGGAACAGGACTCTTGGGTGCTGAACACATTCAGATACTGATCATAATCTATGCCCCCCCATAGAACAGCAGGGCCCCCCTCCACCTCAACCCTGTGCCAGATGGGGGTGCATATGGTCATTCACAGACCAGGAGGGAGGACAGAGCCTCACACACTGAGATCCTTGTGGGAGTGTCCCAAAAGCTCAGGAAGCACCCCAAAAACAGGCTTAGGCTGGGAAAATGAGCAAGCAGAGAAAAAAAGGGGAACACCATTGAGAAATACATTATCTATGATCCCAAGAAAGATCAAAATACTCAGTCTGAAGATGAGGAAGACAAGCTCCAGCATCTAAAGTCTCCAAGAAAAACAGAAATTGGGATCAGGCTATGACAGAGCTCAAAAAAGACTTTGAAAATCAAATGAGGGAGTTAGAAGAAAAACTGGGAAAAGAAATGAGAGAGATGCAGGAAAAACATGAAAATGAAGTCAGCAGCCTAGTCAAAGAAATCCAAAAAAATGCTGAAGAAAATAGAATGCTAAAAACCAGCTTAGGTCAAATGGATGAAACAGTTCAAAAAGTTATTGAGGAGAAGAATGCTTTAAAAAGCAAAATTGGCCAGATGGAAAAAGAGATAAGAAAACTCTCTGAGGAAAACAAAGCCTTTAGACAAAGAACAGAACTCAGGGAGATTGATGAATTTATGAAAAATCAGGACTCATTATTTCAAAACCAAAAGAATGAAAAATTAAAAGAAAATGTGAAACATCTCATTGAAAACACAACTGATATGGAAAATAGATTTAGGAAAGATAATTTAAAAATTATTGGAATGCCTGAAAGTCATGATCAGCAAAAGAGCCTTGACAGCATTTTCAAAGAATTACTACAGGAAAATTGCCCTGATATCCTAGAAGCAGAGGGCAAAATAGAAATGGAGAGAATCCACACCGATCCCCCCCGAGAAAGAGATCCCAAAAAACCAACTCCTAGGAATATTATAGCTAAGTTCCAGAACTCCCAAGTCAAAGAGAGAATATTACAAGCAACCAGAAGGACACAATTCAAATATCGTAGAGCTGCAGTCAGGATCACACAGGACTTAGCAGCAACTACATTAAAAGTTCATAGGGCTTGGAATATAATATACCAGAAGGCAAAAGAGCTTGGGAATGCAACCAAAAATCAACTACCCAGCAAAAATGAATGTCCTCTTCCAGGAGAAAAAGATGGGCTTTCAATGAACCAGGGGAATTTCAAATGTTCCTATTGGAATGGCCAGAGCTGAACAGAAGGTTTGACCTTCAAATATAGGACTCAGGTGAAGCATAGAGATTGGAAGAGAAGGGGAAAATATGAGGGACTTAATGATGAACTGCATGTATTCCTGCATAGAAAAATGACACTGATAATACTCATATGAACCTTCTTAGTTAATAGAGCAGGTAGAAGGAGCTTTTATAGTTGAAGCACAGGAGGAAGCTGAATTTGAAGATAAAATATGGTGTAAAAATGGAGTCAATAGAAAAAAGGGAAATATAATGGGAGAAAGAAAAAGGAGAGGGGGAATAGGCCAAGATAGTTCATATAATAAGATTTTTCTTTATTACAATGAGCTATTGCAATGATATGGAAGGGGGGAAGACAAGGGGGAATGAGGGAATCTGCTCTCATCAGAGGTGGCTAGGAGAGGAAACAGCATATGTACTCAGTGGGGTATAGACAACTGGAGTAAGAAGGAGAGGCGGGGACAGGGGGAAGGGGGGGGAATGTGAGTGATGGGGAGAGTGGTCAAATATAACACATTTTCTTTTTTACTTCTTGCAAGGGGCTGGGATTGGATGGCCTGTCCAGGACCATAGGGCCAGGTGGATGCTGGGCCTAAGGGGTGGTAGTGGGGCTCAGGGCCTCTTGGCCCCAGGGCCAGGGATCTGTCTGCTTCAGCACTCAGATACCCTACAGCAGAGTCAGAGTGAAAGGAGAGAGAAAATATAGTACATGGTAGTGGAGAAATACGAAAGGAGGGAGTTGCAATCAGCAATAGCAACAGTGGAAAAATATGGAAGTAACTTTTGCTATGGACTTATCATAAAGAATGTGATCCACCCATGACAGAGTTGTTGGTGTTGGAACAAAGACTGAAGCACATTTTTTATTATTATTATTATTTTGGGGGGGTGCAGGGCAAATGGGGCTGGGTGGCCTGCCTAGGGCCACATAACAGGGTGATTGTTGGGTGTCTGAGGCTGAATTTGGACCTTGGTCCTCCTGGTTCAAGGGCCAATGCTCTGTCCGCCACCCAGCCACCCCTACTATTATTACTATTTTATTTTATTTTGGGTCTTTTTTTTCTTTTTTTTTTGTTTTTTGCAGGGCAGTGGGGTTGGGGTGGCTTGCATGTCACATGGCTGGGTGATTGTTGGGTGTATTGGGCTGGATATGGGCTCAGGTGCTCCTGGCTCCAGGACTGGTGCTCTGTCCATTGTGCTACCTGGCCATAAGTACAATTATTGCTATTATTTTTTTTAATTTTAATTTTTTCTCTCTCCTTTACTTTATCGCTCAAGCGAGTCTATATTTTTTGGGGGGAGGGGGTATTCTGTTTACTCTTAAACAAGAATATTTTATTAATGTATAAAAAACATTATTTGTACAAAATGAGAATAAATAAATATTAAATATTAAAAAAAAAGACAGCACAATCTAAAAAAAAAAAGAAATATGATCAGGCCTTTAAAGTTTCTGTTAACTGCCGCCCACATTCACTAGTGTTGACTTTGTTGCAAATGTGGACAAAATCTTTTGTGTTACACGCCAACATCAGTTAGATGCCCTAGACATAGTTTTGTAGCAGGAGAGAAATAACCATCAAAAACCTATTGTAGGCTGGCTTGTCATCATGGACCCTAAGAGCGAAGCGGGGGAGCCCGGGAAGGGGAAGCCTGGGAAGGGGAAGCCCTTTAAGCTTCTAGGAGTTTTGGATGTCCAAACTATACTCTGTGCACGAGACTCTATACTCTGTGGATCATTAGGATCTGCCTTAGCTGGCTTTGGACATTTTTTATTTACTAGTAGAATTAGAAGATCTTGTGATGTTGCAGTAGGAGTATTTATTTTGGGAACATTGGTTTCCTTGTAGATATAATTATGCAAAGCAAAGAATCCAGCAAAGAACTGTCCAAGAAGGAATAAAAAACAAGATTTTGTTTGAAAGCACCCACCTTGATCCTGAAAGAAGATATCAGCACCAAAAGTAGCAATTCCTAATTTAAACCAGAAGGCTAAACAACAGCTTGAAATCATCACCTATGTGGCAAAGTTGATCAGATGTAGCAACACTGAACAAGGATGCTTTAAAAAAAAATGGCAAATTTATTTCAAAATATCTGCAATGAATAAAAATGGCTAAATACTTCATTCTCTATATTGTAAATATCACCTTCTGATAGCATTGTTTAGTATTGTAATGGCATACCTGGAATAAACAATCATTTTAAAAAATAAACAAAAAACAAAAAAAAAACCTATTGTATTTGTCAGAAAGACATTTTTATCCTGTCCATAAGTAGAAGGATTTCTTGGCCTTATAGTTACCTGTTCCCTGCAAAACTTAAAATTCAATTTAAAATATGATTGTCTAATTAAAATATAGCTGTTATCAGGAATGAAAATACAATTCATGGTGGACAAAGTCAAACTACCTATGGTTATTAACACTCTCCTAAGTGATTTAAGACATCTGGGGTAAGAGTCAACTTTGGATTTAGTGGAAACAATCATTAAGCACCTATTATGTGCCAGAAAGTATGCTAAGCAATTTACCAATATCATCTCATTTGATTCTCATAATTCTGAAAAGTAAGTGTTTTTGTTCTTTACAGTTTTCCAGTTGAGAAAATTGAGACACATACAAGTGAATTAAAAATGGTATATTCAGTGGAAAATGTTACCACCTCCAGTTGCATACCTGGGAGAACATAAGCAACATGTCTTTAGAGTTGGTGTATATAGATTTTATATCTTTGCAATGGGATAGTTAACACAAACATCCTGGCAGTCATAGATCACTTGACTTAATATATATACAGGCATACCCAGCTAGGAACCACAGGATTTCCACAGTAGTCAGTGTTATACTTGTTTGTTGCCCAAGGAGCAACAAAACTGATCACACCCTTTGACCTAGCAATATCAACATTAGGTCTATGTCCAGAAGAAATCATAAAAAATATGAAAAATCCCACATTCCAAATTATTCAAAGAAGTACCTTTTGCAGTGGAAAAGAACTGGAAATTGAGGGGATGCCCATCCGTTAGGGAATGGCTGAAAAAGCTATGGTATATGAATATTATGGAGTATTATTTTCTATAAGAAACTATGAATGGTTGGACTCTAAAGAGGCATGGAAAGAATTACAGGAACTGATGCTAAGCAAAGGGAGCAGAACCAAGAGAACATTGTACACATTAATAACAACATTGTGAGTTGATCAACTTTGACAGATGCAACTCTTTTCAGCAGTTCAGAAAGCTTGGACAATCCTGGAAGACTCATTTTGGACAATGACATCCACATCCAGATGAAGGGGAAAAACAAAACAAAACAAACAAAAAAACAAACAAACCATAGAATATGAATGAATACTATGTTCACTTTTTAAAAATTTCTCTAATATTTTTCCTCCTTATCCCATGGTTTTCTTTCTTTTCCCTTAGTCCTAATTCCTCATACAGAAAATGATTAATATGTAAACATGTTAAACACAAATATACATGAAGTGTTCACTAGGACTGTTTGTTTTTGAGGGGAGGAGGGGGGTAGGAAAGGGATACATGTAGATGAATGTTTCATAATATGTAATTGGAAAAATAAAATAAAATGTCAAGAAAAAGAGACTGTCAATGAGTTCTTATTCATCTTTTGCCTCAAGCATTCAACACAAGTAGCTGGTGCTATATAAATGCTAATTACTTATCCTTATCCTTATAAACATTGTTATTTCTATTACCATTAAGCATTTCTTTTGGGTAGAGAGTGATAAATAGCTGTCCTATACCTGAACATTTCTCTATGCTTTTGGAAAGATCCTAGACATGATACAAAAATAAAATTTAAATGATTTTTCTGGGACTTCAGGGGATGTAAAGAGTCACATGAAGTGAGAAAAGAACCTGATGCCTCTCTTTGGAGGAGAAACATCCTCAGGACTAAATCTAAGTCTTCAATAATGAAACAAGAGATGGGTGATCCTCTCTGTGGGCAAGGGTAAGCATCCTGGCCTTTCTTGGCCCCACAACATCTGCTTTTACACAGACTTCTTTCTCTTCTCATTTCTCTTATCTCTAATTTCCCACTTCTATTTCTTCCCTTCATCCTCCCTATCCTTTTTTCCTGCTTCCTACTCCTTTTCTCCTTTCCCTACTGCTTCCCCAAGTCAATTTAGTAAACATCAAGTTCATTTTCTATGCAAAGATACTGGGTATAAAAAAATACCCTTCTCTCAATAAGCTTACAATTTAATATGGGTCAAAGCATATACATGACTAATAAAAGGAAGGGTATGATACTTAGAAAGGAAAGGTTTGGTCAAGGTGCTATGAGAAATTAGAGATCATTTTTACCTGGTGAAGGGAGATCTGTGTCAAATATGGCTTCATAGAGAAAGAAGAACCTTAGAAGACAAAGAAAGAAAGAAGCAAAAAAGAAGAGAAGGAACAGAGGGAGAGATTTCTTTTTTTTAATTTAATTGTATATAATTTTCATGTCTAAATTCTCTCCCTCCCTCCCTTCCACCACCACCATTTCCAATGAGAAAGCAAGGGGGGAAAAACCCTTTTATAATCACATATACTCAAGCAGAACAAAATTCCCACATTGGCCAAGGGGAAAAACAACAAACTAAGATCCAAAACCACAAGCTTCATTCTACACTTTGAGTTCTCTCTCTATTTGGAAATAGGCAGCATGTTATATCTTGAGTCCCCTGGAATTATGTTGGTCATTCTCCTAATCAGAATTACTAAGTCTTTCAAAGACTTTTTGTTTTTATAATATTGTTGTTGTATAACTCATTCTCTTGGCACTACACTCCTCATTTTGTATCAATGCATACGAGTCTTACAAAATTTCTCTGAAATAATTCCTTTTTAATAATTTTTATATTATTTTATCATATTCAGATGCCACATCTTATTTTGCCAATCCCTAATTGATGGGCATCCCCTCATTTTCCAATTCTTTGCCACCACAATAAGAACAGATGCAGGTGTGTGGGTGTGTGTGTGTATGGGCAGCCAAGTGGGGTAATGAATAGACCACCAGATGAAAGGGAAAAAAACAAAACAACCCCCCCCAAATGATAGAATCTGAACGAACACTATGTTCACTTTTTAAAAATATCTCTTATATTTTTCTTTCTTATTCCATGATTTTCTTTCTTTTCCTCTAGTCCTAATTCCACATACAGAAAATGACTAATATGAAAACATGTTAAGCACAAATATACAGTGTTCATTAGGACTGTTTGCTGCTCCTGGAGTCAAGAAAATCTGAGTTCAAATTCAGCTTCTGAAACTTGAAACTTGTTAGCTGTATGACCTTGGGCAAATCACAATCCTGAGTGTCTCACATTCAGGGTCATCCCCAGTTACCCTGATTCATATCTGACTGCTGAACCCTAGGAGAAAGTGAAGTTGGAAACGCACTTAGCACAGTACCTATCTCTCCCACTTAAATGCAATTCAAGTGCATGTCATGGCATCACCTCACTGATGTCATGGTCATCTTCAAAAATGAAGAATAAACATCATTATCATCATATATGTATGTAGGTGCATGTGCATATAGGTGTGTATATGTATATTTATAGATATATAGCTAGTACATATGGGTTAGGACTACATGGGTCAGAAATATGTGTAGTTTTATAGCTTTTTGAGCATAATTATACATTGCTTTCTAGATGACTAGACTCAACAATTTTACCAATAGTGAATTAATGTACTGCTTTTCCTCCAACCCACCAGTATTTGTCATTTTTACGCATAGTTGTAAAAATGATGCATGTGAAATATCTCAAATTGTTTTCATTTCTTTATTATTTAGACAATTTAAAAAATTTTGTTGCTGATAATTTGAATTTCTTCCTCTGAATACCATCTATTCATATCCCTTGATCATTTATCAACTGGGAAATTCAACTGGCTATTCTCATAATTTTGAATCAATTCCCTTATATGTATATTTTAGATTTGAGACTTCATCAAAGAAACTTGCTCCAAAGATTTTTTTCTCCATTCTCAGCTTCTCCTAATTCTAACAGAGTTAGTTTTACTCATGCACAAACTTACTTAAGATGCAATCAAAATTGTCCATTTTATCTTCTGTGAACCTCTCTATCTCTTGTTTGGTCATGAACTCTCCCCCTATTCATATACTTGATATGACAATTTCTTCATTGCTCCTCTGGTTTAATTATGATGTCACACTATCTAAATCACACACTCATTTGAAGCTTATCTTGGTGTATGGTGTGATATGGTACAGAATACTATACCTAGTTTCTACCAGATTGTTTTCCAGTTGTCTCAAATGTTGTTGAATAGTGAGTTCTTTCCCTAATATCTGGTATTTTTAAGTTCATCAAACACTGGTTTATTGTGCCTATTTGTTTCTGAATATTGTTTATCTAATTCATTTTAGTGATCCAACCTCTCTGTTCCCTATCCAATAACAAATTGTTTTGATTATTATGGCTTTGTAATATAATTTGAGATCTGATACTACTAAACCTTCATCTTTCCTACTTTTTTAAAATTAATTCCTTTGATGTTCTTAACTTTTTGTTCATTCATCTTGGGTCCCTATTGGTAAAAGTTGTAATGGACCCCCCTTAAGCCAGGGATTAGCTTTTTCTTGTCACAAGCCGTGTTGGTCTGGAGTTGACAAGGCCACCACAGGCAAGATTCGACATTCAATAAATCTAGTAGTTTTCTTAGAGATTAAATTAATTAAATGTTTGACCAAATGGAGCCCTGAATGATGTTATAACTAATCAAATGGCCCTTGGCAGAAAAGAGATTCCCAATCCTTGCCTTAAGCAGTGAAAGCCATGATGTAGATTTCCTAGCAAAATTCTCTAGCAGTAAGTGTTATGGTTAATATAGGTTTCTTAGCAAAAATTTTTATCAGTGAAAGTCTTAATAATAATAATGGCATGGAGTCCCTATCAATGAAAGCTATCTATAATTTAAACCAACATTAATGTAAGTCAAAAGAAAACACACTGGGGCAGCTAGGTGGTGCAGTGGATAGAGCACCGGCCCTGGAGTCAGGAGTACCTGAGTTCAAATCCAGCCTCAGACACTTAATAATTACCTAGCTGTGTGGCTTTGGGCAAGCCACTTAACCCCATTTGCCTTGCAAAAAATAAAAACAAAAAAAGAAAACACACTGACTAGGACATAGCAACAGTAACCAGTGACCAGGCCTTGTAAAGCCTAGCATGTCTGGGATTCTAGCCAAAACAGAACCAATATGGCACCCAAGTGTCTGGCACCTGAGTCTAATGATGAGCAAAGTAAACCCTAAAATATCAGTCAATCTGCACTGACTTTCTCTATATTACTCCTCCTCCATTTATACCTGACTTCTGTAATGACCACAGGGGTTTTGGGGGGATCTTTGTAGGAATTCCAATATGTTGTCTAGTTGTCATCCTAGATTGTCTCAATATGAATATCCCACTTTGATTATTAAACTACTTGTATAATCAACATGGAGCTCCCTGGTCTCTTTCTTCAGACTCAGACTGGACTTCTTGTTTTGGGGTAGCCATGAGTATTCCATGGGGGTTGGGGGGGAGGAGAGGGGGATTTTCAGACAAGACATTCCAGATGAATGTCACTATTTTTTCTTAGTTCCACAAACCATTCCTTTGGCAGTTTGATTATATCACATTGAATATATAAATTCAAGTAGTATTATCATTTTGATTATATTGACTCAGCCTGCCCACAAGCAATTAATTTCCTTAATTATTTAGATATGTATTTATTTGTATAAAGGTATTTTGTAAATATGCTTCTATAGGTTCCTGTGTATATCATGTCAGATAGATTCCCCATATTTTATACTATTTGTAGCTACTTTAAATGGACTTTCTATCTCTTCATGTTAAATTTTGTGGGTAATATACAGAAATATGAATGATTTATATTGGTTTATTTAATATCTTGAAACTTTGCTGAAGTTGTTTGATTCAGTTTTTTAGTTGACTCTCTAGAGTTCCCTAAGTAAACCATCCTACATCTATTAAAAATGATAATTTTCATCTTTTTTTGGTTATTCTAATTCCCTTATTTCTTTGGCTTGTCTTAATATTCCAGCTAGCATTTCTAATAGACAACCTTATTTCTGAATTTATTAGAAAGATTTCTATTCACATTTCAAACACTACAGACTTTGTTTTTGGTTTTTGTAAGGCAGTGGGGTTAAGTGACTTGCTCAAAGTCACACAGCTAGGTAATTACTAAGTGTCTGAGGTCGTATTTGAACTCAAGTCCTCCTGACTCCAGGGCTAGTTCTATCTACTGTGCCACCTAGCTGCCCCTCAAACACTACAGACTTTTAATTTTAAATAGTTCCTATTCATCATATAAAGTTTTATATACTCCTATGCCTTAGTGTTGTGTCTTATCAAAAGTTTTTATTATATTAATATCTTATGATTTGTGTTGTTTCCATCATCAATGTTATCAATTATGCTTGTAGGTTTAGAAGAAGCTAGGCGGTACAGTGGTTGGAACTCTGGGCTTGTAGCCAAGATTTAAGTTCAAAAATTTGATAGCTATGTGACTCTGGGAGTTATTTAACCTCTATCTGAGGCAGTTTCCACATCTATGAAATGGGGGTAATTAAAAAGCACCTTTCTCCCAGAATTGATTAAGGGATCAAATGAGGTAATATTTGTAAAATACTTAACATAGTATCTGGCTATAGTAGTACTAAATAAATGCTTGTTTCCTTTCTTCTTTCCTTCTTCCTATCATTGAAATATCTATCTGTGTGATAGTGTATAATCTTTATAATGGGTTGCTGTGATTTCTTTATTAATAATTTATTTAACATTTTGATATCATTATTCATTAAGGATATGTTTACAGTTTTCTTTTTCTTTTATGACTTTCCCTAATTTAGGTATCCAGACCATATTTGTATTTTAGAATTTGGTCAGACTCTGTCTTTTCCTATTTTTTTAGTTTATTAGAATTGTTTTTTTAAATGAGTTTTTTATTGATATTTTCTGATTCTTACATCACCACAGTATCCCATGTAACCCTTTCTCCCTCTCATAAAGCCCTCACATATGATTAGTAAGAAATTCATTATTCTTTAAATGTTTAATAGAATTTGACTGTAAATTCATCTTGTCCTGAAATCCTTTGGAATTTCATTTATGGCTTCATCAATTTATTTTTCCAAGGTAGAATTAAGTCCTTAATTTCTCATTCTGTTGATCTGGGCAATTTGTACTTTTGTAAATATTTAACTATTTCATTTAGATTGTTGGTTTTTGGGGCACATACCTGATATGAAACTGTTCCTAATAATTTATTTCTTCTTAATTGGTTGTGAAGAGAGAGGAATCTCAATAAACAGAAGGGGAAGGGAGTTCATTCACAATACTGGGCATGGCCCACCAAAAGTATGTTGAGGGCAGAACTGAAATAGAGCATAATGCTAACATTCAAGAGTGGTAATATATTTTTGAATGAAAGATAGACATTGTCAGAGTTGTATACTTTGCAGTTTTACTCGTACAACAATGAAAAAGTATAGATTACTGCAAGTTATCAGCTATTGCAGCAGCAATTGTACTCCAATTCTGGAATTTTTTCCACAACATCACAGTAATTCTGTAAGGAAAAAGAAATAAAGCCCTGAGCCCCTAATTTGTAGACAAGATAAGAAATAAGGGTAGATGGTAGAAATATTAGAATGAGAATCAATATGACTTGGTAACTGACTGGATATGTGGCAAAGAAGTGGAAGGGTCAAAAAAGTTACAAATCTGGGTGGCTAGGACATTGTTAAGTGTCATCAATAGAAATAGAAAAATTAGAGAGAAGGGTAGTTTTCAAGAGAAGATGATGAAATCAATTTTGGATATATTGATATGAGGTTTCAGTGGTACACACAGGAGGCAATTTATAAATAGTTTTTAAACATAGGACTGATTGGGGAAGGGTTAAGAGGTGAAAATACATAGAGCACACAGAAATGAAACTGACCCTACACTTAAGGACCTTACAATATAATGGATAAAAAGGTGTAACCAAAGTCCAAAGAGTAGATGTGATCAGTTAGCTAAAGAACTAAAGAGGGCAGAGAATACTTTAAGGGCATAAGGGACAAGAAAGACATAAAGAGCCTTTTTCTTTTTCCCTTCACTCTAACTCTAAAGTTTCTTCTAACTTTTCCTTTATCTTTTTCTCTTATCATCCTCTGCCACCCTTACTCTACACTTTCTTCCCTTAAAGAATATTTTCCAAACATTAAATGCTGGGGGGGAGGGAATGCTTGGATATTTATTGGAGAGTTTTTTTAATCAGGAAGTAGAGGAAAAGGATGGATTCCACTTGTCAAGAGACTTAATTGTAACAGGTTAAGCTCTGGTCTAATACTCTTTCCCAACACATCCCTCTAGGACATCAATTATTCCCTGAAAATAGATAGGTACTATATGCTTTCCAAATAAGGTTGGTCTAAGCTGTAGCCTCAGGAGGCACTTCGATTTCATCTTCCTGTGGTTCTGCAAAAAGGAGAAGGTTCCCTTTCTCCTCTCTGCAAGGTAGCTATGGTACTATGGAATGAATCTAAATCTGGAATTTGAGAACCTATGTTCCAATCCTAACATACTGCTAACAATATGGCCTTGGGCAAATCATTTCTCTTCTCAAGTTGTAGTGTTTCATATGATCATAGATTAAGAGTTGGAATCTAAAAATTCCATTTTATAAAGGTATTAATGTGACTTGCACAGGATCACATAATTAGTGTCATAGTTGAAATATGGAAACAATTCTTCCTGCCTGCCTTATCCAAAATGCCATAAAGCCTCTCAAAGCAAAGTTCACTAACTGGAATCTAAAGCAAAGATCTCCTGTTTCTAGAGTTTAATCATCTGTAAAATGAAGAACCAGATAATTTCTAAGATCCCTTCCAGCTCAGGAGTAGACAAGGAACTAGTCTCAGAGTCACAATAACCCAGATTCAAATTCCATCTCAGACATTTTCAAGCTGTGTGACCCTAGGCAAATCACTTAACCTTAATGTAATTGAGTTTTCTCCCATCTGTAAAATAAGAAAGTTGAACTGAATCCTCTTAGGTTCCTTTTCAATCTATGAGCCTATGATCCTCCAACAATTATTTATGCCTCAATCTTCTTTCATTCCCTCACCCTCAAATTCAGACTTAAGAGTGGTTTCACTGGAACTATGACCTTGGGCTGTATGCTCCAGATAGCCCAGAGAACAATAGAAAAGTAACTTTACTTAATGTCTTTGGTTCTCAGACAGGAAACTGCCCATCCGCTTGAGCTAAAGAACAGGCTGTCTCCTGTGGATTCACTCTCCTATTCATGTCACAACTATTCCACAAATTTTTTGTGCCCCAGAGCTCTGAACAAGAATCCATACTTTATACAAATTATTTCACTCTTCTGTGCATCAGTTAAAATAAAAAAGTTGGATGATATCAAAGAGTCCTTCCAGATCTAATATTAAATCATAAATTCTTGGCAAAATTATGGGAAGGGGAAATGAGATGGGTTGGAGGAAGTTTTTTAAAAAAAGGCATTCAAAACAGAAAAGGGGTTGTTGAGGGTTGAGGGTTGTATCTAAGAAACTCATCTGGACTTATTATATCCTGAACTTCATATGGTATCTTTAATAACTTAACCTATAAATAACTTGTATCCATGAACTAAAGGGTATAAACTATTTTCAGGTGAGGTCATTAGCTTCATATAATACATTAATAATTTCACTTTATAATTACAAAGCCCTTTTAATTTTTAAAAGCCCTTTTCTCTTCTATTATCACACTCTTTATGTGGCATGTATGATTACCTTTGGTGTTCCTTCTCTCTCCTTTCAGCATTGTCTTTTCCTCTTTAATCTCCATCCGGTGCAGGTTTTGTTCCGGCCTGTGTTACATTTCCAATGGCCTTGCTCTCAGCTAGCTGTCACATAACCCCTTCAAGAGGTACTTAAGTTTTAATGGTAGCCACTGAACCAAAAGAATTCAGGATTCTAAGAAATGAATTAATAATGTCAAAGTGAAACAGCCAGTGGAGGACTTTATCAGGGCCCCAATAAATCATATCATGTAAATGACTGCTATTTCTGTCCATACCCTGGGAGGGAAGTGGGGGGAATTGGGAGAAAGAGGATAAGCTTGGCAAGCTAATACTTTTTTTTTTCTCTTTCAAATCATTTCTCTTGGTTCTGAAGTTAAAAACCTTCTGTCACATTTCTTTCCCTTTCCAATTTCTTTTTCTTTCTCTCTCCACCTTCCCCTTTCAAGTAATGTGAATCAGTAGAATTATCTGAAATTGCTGCTCACATCCACAAAATTAATTTATAAAATCTGTTAAGAGACTAGACTGAGCTGAAACTTCTATCAGTTGAGAGAATTGGTGCTGAGAGCAAGAACTTATCTAAAAATAAATAAATGAATGAAAAAGCATTGATGGGTTACTATGAGTTAAGGATTTTTTGAGTCATCTGTCAGTAGATGGGAAGCATGCTTCATCTTGGATTCACTGGAATTATGGTTTATCATTGCATCAAACAGTGTTATAAAATTTTTTGCTTTTTGTTGTTGCTCCTCTGATGGTTTACTTCACTCTGCTTAAGTTCATCTATTTTCTTCCTTTCCTTATTTATTATGGTTTAATAAAATTCTATTATAGTCATATAACATAATTTGTTGATCCATTTCTCAAAAGATGGGTATCCCCTAAATCTCCAAATTCTTTTCTACAACAAAATTGCTAAAAATATTTTTTTCATATTTTCTTTTCCCTCTTTCTTTGATCTTTTTGGGGAATAGTAATGATATCACTGAGCCAAGAATTTTATGCAAGTTTAGTGACTTTGAGAGCATAGTTTAAAATTGCTTTCCAGAATGGCTGAACCAATTCTGCTTCCTCAAAGACATATATTAGGGTGTCTATTTCCCCACAGCTTCTCCAACATTTATCATTTTCCTTTTTTTGTCATCCTTTAGGTAGTACTTTTAGAAAAGAACCAACCTCTAATAATTTCCAATATTAAGCATTTAGTGAAACATCTGACTGAAAAAGGATCAACCATTTTTTCTTTGGGAGTCTAGGAGAGATATGTTGGAGGACTGAATAGGAATATAATCAAATAAATGTTTCTGAATGGTTCCATGAACTGAGTAGCTAATGGTGCTGTAACTTTTTCTTTTAATTGTTAGTGGATAACCAAACTCTCTAAGTAAAAAAAAAGTTAATCTGCCATATTTTATTGATATATATATATTTTATTATGTTTCAGAGCAGCTAAGTATGAATGGTAAGTAGGTCAATACATAACTATAATCTCTTTCAATCTTGCTTGGTTAAACAAAACCTTTTTCCTCTCTGGACTTACTTCCTTATCTGTAAAATGAAGGGATTGGACTAGATTTACTGTACTCTCTATGATCCTTAAGGTCTCTTCTAATGTTAATGTTCTATAAGTCTGTAAGTTTCTTTATTCCAATACTACAATGAGTCTGAGATCTCAGAAATATAGCCATTCCCTTCAAAGACATAGATAGCAACCAATACATACCTGCCCACTTTCTCCATGTGATCCTATAAAGCCAATATAGACAGTCCACCTAATATGCTAGGAGCCTTTCTCACCTTTTGCTATTGTGTGGTCATCAATGAGTTAGGTGAGTTGTCCATCAGTTATCCCTGGCCTCCCATTATGTGACTGGTCTATCTTCTTTGTCATTCATATATTTCTTTGACAATAGCTTTTCCATGGCTTGAATTTCATAATTTTCCATTTGTAATATATTGCTATCCTATTAACCTTTGGGTGATTCTCAATTTCAGATCTTTTAAGACTTGGTTTTCCAAGAATCAAAAGCATACAATAACTTGGAAAGAACATTTTAAAAGATATCTATTTCAGAAAAAAACTGGCACGGCACCTTTGTTACTTCTCAAAGACAATTTAGCCCATTTATCAAATAAATGTGTTGATGGATGAATTCTACAGCTTATTCATATTACTAACTAACATCTGGGTAATAAGCAGTTTTCATCTATTTCATTTTTCCTATTTAGACAGTAGAACAAATTCTTCAGAATAATTGTGGATCCCCTTTAGAAGGGCTTGATGTAATCAATACAATGTCCTCAAATGGAAGATCACAAGATATATTGAATCTCTTCTCAACTTAGACCAGTTCTTAACCTGTAGTCTGTGAACTTTTGAAAATACTGTAACTGCATCGAAATATAAGTGATTCCTTTGTAACCCTATATATTTTATTTTAAACATTTAAAAAAATTCTGAGAAGAAATTCATAGTTATTCACTAGACTGTCAGAGAGGTCTATGACATTTGAAAAGATTAAGAACTCCTGTTCTAGGGGCGGCTAGGTGGTGCAGTGGATAGAGCACTAGCTCTAGAGTCAGAAGTACCTCAGCTCAAATCCGAACTCAGACACCTAGCTGTGTGGCCTTGGGCAAGCCACTTAACCCCATTGCCTTGCAAAAAAACAAAAAAACAAAAAAGAACTCCTGTTCTAGACTGCACTGAATTTCTTTATCTGATAATGGTAAAAACCTTTAGCAAATATATTATTTTCTCTTTTATGCCTTTCTTATTACTGATAAAGGGTCATCACACAAAGGTATTTCACTATTATCTTTCGAAGACTCTTGTATAGCTGTACATTTATGTGAGAGAAAATTTACCAGATAAACGCCACAAAGGTGGTAACCCGCTTAACTGAATTAGATGCTTTTTAGTAGTCAACAAATAGTAAATAGAGTGGGAGATTCTACTCTTTCAGTGTATGACATGATGGAAAAGATTTAGTATAATATGAAATATTGATTAGAGTAGCTTGTCTATTTCCTTCTTTTAATTCCATCTAGGATGTCATTGATGTGTATGTATATTAGTCTCATGAATTTTAATGCAGATCAGAAAACAGATGAATAGGTCAGAAGTTATTGATAATCTTTTAGTTATCTTGGGAGGAGGAAAATGGAGGCAATAAAGTCTATGTTTTTTTTTCTTTCGCTTTTGTTTTTTACAAATTTACCATCTTTCAATCCTTCAGATATCAAAGACCTACCTACCAGAGAATTGTAATCTTTTTTGTGTTACGAATCCCTTTCAAAGTTCTCAGAAAAATGTATAAAATACATTGGGTTGTGCAAAGAATACCAATTACTCTGAAATATTTTCAAAAATTTTTTTAAGAAAAATTTTATTTATTTTGTTTTACAATTTCCCCCCATTCTTGCTCCCCCCCCCCACAGAAGGCATTCTGTTAGTCTTTACATTGGTTCCATGTTATACATTGATCTCAGTTGAATGTGATGACAGAGGAAATCATATGCTTAAGGAAGAAAAATAAAGTATGAGATAGTAAAATTACATAATAATATAACTTTTTTTTCTAATTTGATGATAATAGTCTTTGGTCTTTGTTCAAAGTCCATAATTCTTTCTCTGGATACAGGTGGTATTCTCCATTGCAGATAGCTCTAAATTGTCCCTGGTTGTTGCACTGAAGGGATGAGCAAGTCCATCAAGGTTGATCATCACTTTCATGTTGCTGCTATTGTATACAATGTTTTTCTGGTTCTGCTCATCTTGCTCAGCATCAGTTCATGCAAATCTTTCCAGGCTTCCCTGAATTCCCATCCCTCCTGGTTACTAAGAAAACACTAGTGTTCCATGACATACATATACTACAGTTTGTTAAGCCATTCCCCAATTGAAGGACATTGACTTAATTTCCAATTTTTTGCCACCATAAACAGAGCTGCTATATTTTTGTACTAGTGATGTTTGTACCCTTTTTCATAATCTCTTCAGGGTATAGACCCAGTAGTGGTATTGCTGGATCAAAGGATATGCACATTTTTATTGCCCTTTGGGCATAATTCCAAATTGCTCTCCAGAAAGGCTGGATTAGTTCACAGTTCCAACAACAATGTATTAGTGTCCCAGATTTCCCACGTCCTTCCAACATTGATCAGAACAAAAGGGGAAAATGCAAAAGGGGAGAATGCAAAAAAATTTAAATAAAGTTTTAAGTGAATATAGTATGCTTTCAAATGCATTCAGACTCCACAGTCCTTTTTCTGGATGAGGATGGCATTTTCCATCACAAGTCTTTTAGAATTGTCTTTGATCACTGTATTGCTGAGAAGATTCAAATCTATCATAGTTCATAGTTGATCATCACAACAATGTTACTGTTACTGTGTACAATGTTCTTCTCTGACTTTACTGAGCATAATACTCTTTCCAGGTTTTTCTAAAATCTAAACTAAATTTTCTAAAATCTGACTGCTTGTCATTTCTTACAGAACAATAGTATACCATTATATCCATATATCACAACTTTAGTCATTCTCCAATGGATGAATATCCCCTCAGTTTCCAGTTCTTTATAACCACAAAAATAGCTGCAAAAAAAAATTTTTTTTTTACTTGTTGGTGCTTTTCCTTTTTTAATGATCTCTTTGGGATGCAGATCTAATAGTGCTATTCCATTCTCCTTTCTATAGCAGGATAAGGCTTGATAGCAGGGTTCTTGAAATCAAATTTAGTTTAGGATTGGGAGTACCCTCTTTTCTATAGTGGAAATGTCTTCATTCATTGCATATTGAAGGTGAGATAAGCATCACAAATCTCACTTTCCATAAAGGAATCTTAGAGGAGAAGGGAAATGTGTAGGAGTAAGAGCTTCAACTCCTAAAAATAAGAAAACTCAGAATCAGGAAATCTTTTTTCTGCCTCCAACCTCACAGGAGACCTTCTACTGTGGAATGTGATGAAAAGGGAATACTGACACACTCTCTTCTTTTATCCAATTTTCTCTAAGTAGGAAAAAAGTCTTTTATCATACTTTACAGACATCTGGTTAGAAAATCTCATATACTCTCATCTAAACTTCAATCTAGTAATCTCTATAGCTATCTATAGTTATTTTTCTTCCATTCTCAAAGTAAAAATATATTTTCTCTCTAAAGAAAAACCTAGCAAATTCTAGACTCAGATAGATGGAATTTCCAACTTTATTCAGAATTTCCTTTCCATAATTATCTTCCCCTAACATCTCCAAAAAATTTTCTTTTTTTAAACAGGCTCCTTTGATATTCAGTGAATCCTCTTAAACTGTACTACACAATCTAAATAAACTTTTCTATCATTCACATCAGATTCCACAAACATATTGAATATCTATTGTCTTCATTTCCTAGTTACCTTTTTATTCTTTAATATTCTAAAATCTGGTTTTTACCCTACTACTCTGTCAAAAAAAATTTCTCAAAAGTCAATAGGTAATGCTAAGATCCCATATACCTTTAGAATTCTAAGAATCTCCTTCTAGTTAAATCCAAGATTTTCACTTCTTTCTCCTATATCTCCCTATGCTATTTAATATCTCTGAAATTTAGCTTCCTCATCTATTAAATGGGGCTACTACTACTTCGATGATATATTTCATAAAGTTATAAGGAGAAATCTTTATATATAAAGCACTTTACAGCTATGTTATTGTGCTACTGACATTTTCTAAATTCTTTCCTATTACTTCTCCTCTCTCCTCTCTTTGTCTTTCAATGATTCTTCCTCCTTCTGTTCTCTGTGTAGGTGTCCCCAAGAGTACTTTTGTAAGGCATAGTTTCCAATTAAGGCCCTCTCCATCCTAACTACCCTTCTCTAAAGATGGTCCATTTTGTCAATGACTTCCCTAAATTGTGGCAAGGTTCTGTTTTCATTTCTCCACTCAGTCTCCTACACATGGCCTGAAGAGCTAATCCTCATTTATGACTTTCAACTAGCACTTCTGTGCAAATAACAGACAAATCTCCATCTTCAGCCCCCATCTTTCTGCAAAGCTCAAAATATCATATTTACAACTACTTTTTCCAACTGTCCAGGATGTGTGAGCTAATGAGATGAAAGCTGTGGAAGAAGGATTGACTTAGGAATTTCATTGGTTTTAAAACACTCGAATAATGAAATTTCGTGTGTGTGTGTGTGTGTGTGTGTGTGTGTGTGTGTGTGTGTTACTGACCTATCCAAAGTTATAAAGCCAATATATGTCAAAGGTAGAACTTGAAGCCAGGGAAAATAATGAGGTACTGTGAAGAGAACTTGCATTTAGAATCAAAATGATTGGGTTAAAATCCTGCCATTGCTAATTATTATGTTTGTGCACTTATCAAATCACTTAGCCTTAGTTTTCTCATCTATCAAATGGGAATAAATAATTTCTTAAATCTCTTCTAACTCTAAATTCTCTACTCTCATTATCCTTTCCAGTAAACCACTCTACTTTTGTCAATTCCTATCTGAGGACAACCCTAGTAGACCTGTTATGGGCGATACCATTCGTATCCAGATGGGGGGAAAAAAACCCCAAAAAACAAACTACAGAATCTGAATGAACATTATATTCACTTTTTAAAAATTTATCTTATGTTTTTCCTTCTTATTCCATGGTTTTCTTTCTTTTCCCTTAATGACTAATATGTAAATATGTAAAAATGACTAATATGTAAACACATTACATGCATAATATTCATTATACTGTTCATTGTGCAGGGGGAGGGGGTGGGAAGAAAGTGTGAATAAAATTGTGTAACTTATAAATATGCATGTAGATGAATACTGAAAAACTTTCATAGTATATCATTGGAAAAATAAAACAAAATATCCAAAAAAATCAGTACCTATCTGGATTATTGCAACAACCCTCTAGTGAATTTGAAGTATTTGGAATGGTTATATAGGCAGGATTGGACTGGGAAAAGACAAGGGTAAAGAGGAGTCCAATGAGGAAGAGTGAAATATCCTTTTTGGAATTCCTTTTTTCTCTTCCCTTCCATTTTCTTACCTGTCTAAAATGCTCTCTTATTAATTTTCCTGCCCCAGTCAAAATCAGTTCTCTGATAGATATCCATTAGAAAGAGTCTGATAAATTCATTCTCATCATAGTTTTAAATCTCACTATTTCCAATGTGGCTTTAGGCAAGTCCTAATATCTATGGACAACAATTTCCTCATCTGTAATATGGGGGGTTTGGATAAATTATCTGTACTGCATATTTTTGCAGCTATAAAATCCAATGCTTTTAATGCTATTTATCTAAATAAATGAAATTTATTTATTTTTATTTTTTTTTTAGTTTTTGCAAGGCAATGGGGTTAAGTGGCTTGTCCAAGGTCACACAGTTAGATAATTATTAAATGTCTGAGACCAGATTTGAACTCAGATACTCCTGACTCCAGGGCCAGTGCTCTATCAACTGCACCACCTAGCTGCCCCACATAAATGAATTTCTGATGTCTCTCTGATGGGATTTCAGGCATCAGTGGGGAAATTAATTTGAGTATCGTTCAAATCACAGCAGCTTTTTCACCTAAAAGTAAAGTAAGTTCTGCCTATAGAAGGGGCAACAGGAGGGTTCTGGATGTCTTAGATAGAGAACAATGTGGAAAGGGAAATGGGATGGACAAATTACAGAAACAGCAAATGAAAAGACAAAGATAACAAATTTCAGTTCCATCACAATTTTGTCTCCAAACTAACTGCTCACAAAAATAATTATATTCCCTGGGTCAGCCAGAGACAGAGGAAGGTCCACAATTTGTTCAGGTCCAAATATTTCAAGGAATTCAATTGATAACTTCTTCTCTACTCCTTCACTCACTAAACAAATTAAGGTCCAGGGTCTTATACCTCAGCATGAAGTATAGCATGCAACTAATGTGATGTGGAGAAAAAGAACATTTGTTTTTCCTGTTTGATGAAAGCTGATCCCCCTCTGAAGTCCAGGAGTTATGCCAGTTGGGTCTGGTGTCCAATGCAGCAGATGGGTCATCAAGGACACAGAATAAGCACATGACTGTCTAGCTTTTTCACTGTCAGTCACCTCAAAATCACACTTTTAAAAGGGACCTCCTTCTACTCAACAATCTCTTATTTCAGTTCTTACTTAAAAACTGAGCTCTCCCTTCTAATAAGAATATATTTATATTGTGCTTTAAGGTTTATAAAACATTCATAATAACCTAAGAGTTAGTGGAAATTCTTATTATCACTTCTTGGAAACAGAAATTCAGAAAGGTTAAGAGACTTTCTATAGGTGCACTAAGTAGTATAGGTATTTAAATACTTAAAGCACTTCATATCTTTAACATGTAAAAAATCAAAATGGTGGAACTAGAAGGGATGTTAGAAATTATTTAGTCCAACTCCCTCATGCTACAAATGAGAAAGCTGAGGTCAGGGAAAGGGAAATAACTTGCTCAAAGGGGGGGGGAGAAAGGGAGGGTTGTATTAAAATGTGGAACTCATAAACTTGCAAATGCATGAAATGTTAAAAACTACCTCTGCATATAATTGGGGGAAAAAAAGATAAGAAAAAGAAATCATAAGGGACAGAACTTCAGAAAAGCCTGGAAAGACTTACATGAAATGATGCTAAGTGAACAGAACCAGAAGAATATTGTACACACTAACAGCAACATTGTTGATGATCAACTATGATGGACTTGCTCTCAGCAGTAGTATAATCAAAGACAATTTTAAAGGACATGTGATGGAAAATATCATCTTCATCCAAAGAAAGAACTATGGGGTCTGATTGCAGGCCAAAGCTTATTATTTTCAATTTTTAAAATTTGTTTTATGTATTATGATTTTTCCCCCCTCAAGTGTTTTTTCTTATTGATTTCATTCTTCTTTCACAATATGATTAATATGGATATATGTTTAACATAGTTTACATGTTTAACCTTCCATAATACTTCCATGTTTAAGTCTTCCATTGTTGGATTGGGAGGATGAGAACACTTTGGTCTAATAGTCAAGAAGCAAGTTCAAGCAGGTGCTGCGGAGCCCTTAGAGCTTGTTTAGACATCAAAGACATCAAGGTCATCCACTGCATCTAGAGCAATCACCAGCTGTCTTGCCATGCTGGATCATGATGATTTTGGAAGAGTGAGTAAGGCAGATGACTTCTTGTGGTTCTACCTCACTTAAATCGAATTTACCCATACATCAAAAGACATCACCCATACTTTACCACTTCTCAAAGTCCCGTGTCAACAGGCAAGTGATGAAGCAGCAGGTAGGTATACACTGGTGGCTGTAGTTACAACTCTGCACACAGGCAGTCCAGGCCAAAGGGTCATTTCACCACTGAAAGCAGCAGTGAGATTCAACAGCCCCCTGGGTGCCTGAGAAGCCCTTTTAACGATCACATTGTTCACCTCCTAATGTGAGGAAGGGGTTAGAAAAAGTGACATAAAAATTAGCTTTTTACCCAAACCTGGTCTGATCATTGGGCAGGGGGGAATCTTACAGTACAGTTGGGACACAAAAAAATCTACAAAAACTTCAAAGAAGATTCCACTCAACATTGGTGCATGGAAAGTGTGCACACTCATAGGCAACACAAGATCCAATAGGCAAGACTAACATGAAGTGATGCTAAGTGAAGTAAGCAGAACCAGAAGAATGTTGTACACACTAACAGCAACATTGTTGTGAGGGAACTCAGCAGGTATCATATCCAAATAGCAGCCCTGAGTGAAGCAAAGCTGTCAAATGAAGACCAGCTTACTAAAGTTGGAGCTGGATACATGTTTTTCTGGAGTGGTCACAGTGAAGGAAAATGCCATGAAGTTGGGGTATGTTTTGCAAACAAAACTAATCTAGTCAACATTCTTGAATGCCTATTAGGATGAGTGAATGACAGGCTCAAGACAATGAGATTGCCACTTCCAGGAAAACATCATGCCACCATCATCAGAGCCTATGCTCCCACCATGATGAACACTAATGGAGTTAAAGAAAAATTTTATGAAGATGCAGACACTATTATCATCAATGTACGAAAAGAGGACAGACTCTTAATTCTGAGTGACTTTAATGCTAGAGAGTAGGCTCAAATTACCAGACATTGCAATGTTCACTTACTATTGAAAATTTACACATCTCATGACCTTCTCATTACAAACACTGTCTTTCCAAAAACCAATTAGATGATTTTGATTACATTAAATTAAAAGGCTTTTGCACCGATAAAACCAATGTAATCAAGATCAAAAGAGATGTAGTAAATTGGGAAACAATCTTTACAACTAATGATTCTGACAAAGGACTCATTTCTAAAATATACAGAGAACTGAGTCATATTTGTAAAACAAAAAGCCATTCCCCAATTGACAAATGGTCAAAGGATATGCAAAGGCAATTTACAGATGAGATCAAAGTAATCCATAGCCATATGAAAAATTATCTAAATCATTAATTATTAGAGAAATGCAAATTAAAGCTTCTCTGAGGTACCACCTCACACCTCTCAGATTGGCCAGTATGACCAGGAAGGATAATGATCATTGTTGGAAGGGATGTGGGAAATCTGGGACACTATTACACTGTTGGTGGAGCTGTGAACTCATCCAACCCTTCTGGAGAGCTATTTGGAACTATGCCCAAAGGGCAACAAAAATGTGCATACCCTTTAACCCAGCAATACCACTACTAGGTCTATACCCTGAAGAGATGAGGAAAAAGGGTAAAAACATGACTTGTACAAAAATATTTATAGCAGTCCTGTTTGTGGTGGCAAAGAATTGGAAATCCAGTAAATGTCCTTCAATTGGGGAATGGCTTAGCAAACTGTGGTATATGTATGTCATGGAACACTACTGTTCTATTAGAAACCAGGAGGGACGGGATTTCAGGAAAACCTGGAGGGATTTGCATGAACTGATGCTGAGTGAGATGAGCAGAATCAGAAAAACACTGTACACCCTAACAGTGGCATGGGAGTGATATTCAGCCTTGAAAGACTTGCTCATTCCATCAGTGCAACAATTGCGAACAATTTTGGGCTGTCTGCAAAGGAGAGTACCATCTGTATCCAGATAAGGAGCTGTGGAGTATGAACAAAGTGCAAGGACTATTCCCTTTAATTTAGAAAAAAAAAACAGATAGCTTATTGTCTGATCTTGTTACCTCTTAGACTTCTCTTCTCTTTAAGGATATGATTTCTCTCTCATCACACCCAATTTGGAGCAAGGTACAACTTGGAAACAAAGTAAAGACTGACAGAGTGCTTTCTGGGGGGGGGGGGGGGGGGGGGGGAGGGAAGCAAGATTGGGGGAAAAATGTAAAACTCAAATAATATCTTTAATAAAAATAAATTTAAAAAAAGAATAAAAGACAAATAACAAAAAAAAAACCCAAACACTGTCTTTCCTTTATCGAAATACAGTAAAACTTCCTGGATGCACCCTCATAGTAAACATTAGCATCTAATAGACTATGATCATAAGGAGATGAGACAGACAAGATGTGAGAGGAACAAAGGTAATGTGTGGTTCAGAGTGCTGGACTAATCACAGATTCATCTTCTCTGAGCTAAATATTCACATTCAACCAAATAATAGAAGAATCAGTGTCAAGAGATTAGAGTGTCTCTCTGAGTGGGAACAATTTGTTGCTAACTTGGAGGGAAAACTGAGCCAACACACAATTGGCAACAGTGGAGCAGAAAAAGGAGTGGTCAGCTTTCAGAGATCTGGTGTACAGCAGCGCTGCATTTGCTCATCTGGGCCAGAACACTCGTAAACATCAAGACTGATTTGCTAAATGAAAAAAACAAAAACTCCACTGGATTAACCAGCAGGATAGATCATCCATTTCTTTTTATTTATTGCTTTTTGAATTTTAGAATTTTTCCCCCAATCTCCTTTCCCTCCCCCCATCTCCCCCACAGAAGGCAGTCTGGATAGTTTTTACATTGTTTCCATGAATAAAATTGAATGTGTTGAGAAACCATATCCTTAAGGAAAAAATAAAATATAAGAGATAGCAAAATTACATAAGATACCATTTAAAAAAAATTAACGGTAATAGTCTTTGGTCTTTGTTCAAACTCCACAATTCCCTCTTTGGATACAGATGATATTCTGCATCGCAGATGGCCCAAAATTGTCCCTGACTGTTGCACTGATGGAATGAGCAAGTCCATCAAGATTGATCATCACCCCCATGTTGCTGTTAGGGTTTACAGTGTTGTTCTGCTCATCTCACTCATTATCAGTTCATGCAAATCCTTCCAGGTTTCTCTGAATTGCCATCCCTCCTGATTTCTAATAGAACAATATTCCATAAAATATATATACCACAATTTGTTCAGGCATTCCCCAATTGATGGACATTCACGCAATTTCCAATTCTTTGTCACCACAAACAGAGCTACTATGAATATTTTTGTACAAGTGATGCTTTTACTCTTTATCAGTTCGTCCATTTCTAAAAAGGCAGCATTTAATTCCAATATACATAAAGTACAAGTAAAGCTTAGAGAGATGCAAGACTCCTGGCTCAGTAAGAAGGCAGATGAAATTCAGTTTTTTACAGACAGTAATAAACCAAAATGCTTTTATGATACTCTGAAGGCTATTTATGGACCAAAGACCTATGGTGCATCTCAACAACTCAGTGTTGATGGATCCACATTGATTAACTATAGGGACATGATCTTAGAGAGTAGGGCTGAACACTTCCATAATGATCTTAACAGACCATCATCAATCAAGGCAGAAGCCACTGACCATTTACTTCAAAATGAAGTCAATCAGTCCCTAGCTGAAATTTCAACTGAAGAAAAGGTTTTGAATGCCATTAGGCTCCTTTCAAGTGGCAAAGCACCTGTTACTAATTCTATTCTAGTTGAGATCTACAAGGTAGGGGTGGGGGTCATTACTTATCCAAAAACTGACTGAAATTTTCCAAGTTATATAGCATAAAGAGGTTATCCCCTAGGAATTCAAGGATGCCTTCATTGCCCATCTCTTGTGACAATCACAGGGTTATTTCTCTTTTAGCCATTGCTGGTAAGATTCTTGCCAGAGACCTTCTCAATAAGGTTGATCCTTCATCTGGAAGATGGTCATCTCCCTGAAAGCCAGTGTGGTTTCAGAAAGGGTCAAGGAACAGCTGATATGGTGTTTGCTGCCCGACAACTCCAGGAAAAATGTCAGGAACAGAACAGAGGTCTGTATACAAGATTTGTAGACTAATCGAGGCTTTTGATACCATTAGTCATGAGGGTTTATGGAAAATTGTGTCAAAATTTGGTTGCCTAGAGAAGTTCATCAGTATTGTATGTCAATTTTTTTTGTTAGGTTTTTCATAAGGCAAACGGGGTTAAGTGGCTTGCCCAAGGCCACACAGCTAGGTAATTATTAAGTGTCTGAGACTGGATTTGAACCCAGGTACTCCTGACTCCAGGGCCGGTGCTTTATCCACTATGCCACCTAGCTGCCCCATATGTCAATTTTATGATGGTGTGCATGCCTGGGTTTTGGAGAGTGGATGATGCTCTCAAGATTTCCGAGTCACCAATGGAGTGAAACAAGGCTGTGTCCTTGTTCCCATGCTTATTAACATGATCTTTTCAGCCATGTTATCAAACGCCTTCACTGAGGATGAACACAGCCTACCACACTGATAGCAAATTCTTCAAGTTGAAAAGGCTACAAGCCAATACCAAAGTGGAGGAGTGTAGGTGCATGACCTTCTGTTTGCAGATGATTGTGCTCTCAATGCAGCCTCTGAAACTGAGATGCAACAAAGTACAGATCGATTCTCTGCTGCTTGTGTTTAATTTTGGTCTATGAACACCAAGAAAACACAGGGACTCCATCAGCCAAAACCAAAATGACATGTACAATCTATATTAACTTGCTTCCTATCAGGGAACGTTGAGGGAGGGAGAGAGGAAAAATGTGAAACTCAAAACTTTACACAAAAAATGCATGTGGTTGCATGTAGTTGGAAAAACAAATAAAATCCATATGTGGAACCATTTATTACAGCAAATGGAGAAGTTTTGAGTACTATAGACAAGTTCACTTACCTTGGCAGTATTCTTTCCAGGGAGGCACACATTCATTGATCATGTGGTTGCATTGCCAGAGCTACCTCAGTATTTGGGGGGGCTCTGAAAGAAAGAATGGGAGAGAAGAGGTATTAAGACTGACCACCAAATTGAAGATCTACAGAGTCACTGTGCTGACCTCATTGCTATATGCCTTGAAAACTTGGACAGTCTACTAGCACCTTGTCAGGAAAAAGAATCATTTCGATTTAAATTGTCCTACAAAGATTCTGAAGACCATTTGGCAGAAGACCCCAGATACTGAGGTCCTTTCTCAAACTAGACTGCCTAACATTCCAACATTACCACAGAGAGTGCAACTACGATGAACTAGTCATGTTGTTAGAATGCCAGATATATGCTTGCCAAAAAGACCATTCTATCAATCACTCACACAGGGCAAGTGCTCACAAGGGGGTCAGAAAAAGCGATACCAGGACACCCTGAAGGTGTCATTGAAGAACTTTGGAATTGGACTCTAGCACAGAACCATCCAGCATGGCATGCCCTTACCAGTGAGGGTGCTGCACTCCATGAGAAGGGAAGAACAGAAGAAGCTCAAAGGAAACATGACATATGTAAGTTAGAGTGTCCATCCCAGGTGTTCACAGGAACTATTTGTGCCCAACCTGTGGCAGAGAATGCTGAGCTTGTATTGGGCTGATCAGCCACAGTCAGACACATTGTAATTTGTCTCAAACATAGTGTTGTCATTTTGATTTTTTTTATAACAAAGGGCAACAACCAAAATGACATGCACAATCTATATTAACTTGCTTCCTATCAGGGAAGGTTAAGGGAGGGAGAGAGGAAAAATGTGAAACTCAAAACTACACAAAAATGCATGTGGTTGCATGTAGTTGGAAAAACAAATAAAATATTTTAAAAAATAAAATTGATAGTCGACTAGAATTCAGATCTCATGACTTCCAGTCCAGTTTTTCTACCTCATCATTCACATTTTCCAAAAATTGATATGCATTACTAATTGTCTTTACAAGTGATAATCTTGTCTTCTCCACTAGGTTTTATTTTTTTTTACAATCAATTAATCAATCAGCAAGCATTTAAGTACCTCCTATGTCCCACGCACTATAGAAACAAGGACAAAAATAAATTAGCTCCTTCATTCAACTGTAGTTGGGTTTTTTTGTTTTTTGTTTTTTTAGTTTTTGCAAGGTAATGGGGTTAAGTGGCTTGGCCAAGGCCACATAGCTAAGTAATTATTAAGTATCTGAGGCCAGATTTGAACTCAGGTACTCCTGACTCCAGGCCTGGTGCTCTATCCACTTAGCCACCTAGCCATGCCTAACTATAGAGTTTTAACCAAGAGTCCATCCTTAATTTTTGAAGAGGACTGATGATATCAATCAGAGTATGATGGAGTCAGAGTATCATGTGTTTGGTTGTGGCTGATGATTCCAATATGAGTTTAGAAGGCTCTAGCATAGGGTAGGCACAAATGGTCTATTACAACATTTGTTCTGGATTTGTGCAACTCACATTTCCTTTGTGTCTCTGTGATTCTGATTCTGCTTTGCTCATGGAATATAAACCTTCTTTGATGTGGGCACTCCATGCTGAGTCATGCTATGTCACCATATCCCATGTCTTCAATAGATACACTAAAGTTCTTCAAAGGGATTACGGGTATCCTTATACCACTTCTTTTGACATGAGTGCTTGCCTTTGTGTGAGTTCTCCATAGAATAATTTTTCAAAAAAATACTTTTCTATATATTAGTTCCCTTGGTGATCTCATCAGCTCCCATGAATATAATTACCATCTCTACAGAAATGATTCTCAGATCTACCTTTCCTGCCCCAAACTCCACTGACTTCCAATCTCACATCTCCAACTGCCTTTCAGACTTCTCAAACTAGATGTCCAGTAGATATCTAAAACTCATGTCCCAAAACTCTTTTTTTCCCTCTAAACTTTCTTTTCTTATTACTGTAGAGAGCATCAACATCCAGTCCCTCAGGTTCACAATTTAGGAGTCATTCTAGATTCCTATCTCTCACCCCCCCCCCCATCCAAGCTGTTGTCAAAACAGATCTATTCCTTTGCACCATCTCTTGAATATGTCCCCTGACCTCTTCTGACACTGCCATCACTAATTTCATGCCTGAACTATAGTAACAGCCTGTCTCAATTCTCTCCTCACTCTAATCCAATCTAAAGTTTGTCTGATTACTCCTCCCCCACTCAATAAACTCCAGAGGTTCCCTATGGTCTCCAGAAGCAAATACAAATGTTGCTTAGCAAAGCCCTTCCTAACTTAGCCTCTTCCTACCTTTCTAGTCTTCATATACTTTACTCCCCAAGATGTCCTCGTCGATCCAGTGTCACTGGCCTCCTGGCTGTTCCATAAGCAAGACACTACAGGAATTTTCTCTGGTTGTTCCCCATACCTAGAGCACTCTGTCTCCTCCTCCTCCTCCCCTCTGACTACTTATTTGCCTGACTACGTATTTCCTTCAAGCCCCAAGTAAAATCCCACTGTCCAAATCTAAATCCTAACCCCTCTTAATTCCCAGTGTTTATCCTGTAAGTAGCTTGTTTTTTATACATTTGCATGTTGTCCCTCCCAAGAGACTGAAAGCTCCTCGAGGGCAAGTCCTGTATTTTGCTCCCCTCTCACTTTTTTTTAATCCCCTAGCACTTAGCACTGTGCTTGCCATTTCTTGAATGAATTAATGGATAAGTTTCTTGGCTTTGTGATCTGCTCTTTAAGGGTAGAAATGATTTTTTTTTGTCTTTCCTTGGGCCTTTAGTTTCTCATACTTCCTTGGATGAACCTCCTTAACCCACCTGGGATTATGGAATCTAGAAACACAAATGTAATAAACATAATGAGGTTCAGGAGTTGAATCTAATATGGATAAATATGTTCTCAATTTGGGTTCCACAAACATTTTATATGAAATAGGATGAAGGTGTGAACTTGGCTAGGTAACAGTACACACACAAGATTTAGGAACTTAAAGGGACTGCAAGTTCAACATTAAGTCAACAGTGCTATATGGTAACCAAAAAAAACTAGCATGACTTTATGTTGTACCAATGCAGTCATAGTGTCTAGATCCAAGGAAATTCCAGTCTGGATCTAAACCAGGCAACACTCAGCTTTGAAGAAATTCCACTCTCATCTTCTCCCTAAAAGGATTATATTATCCTTTTTTATATAACCTCAGCATCTAAAACAGAGGCACAAAGGCAGTAAATATTCTGACAGGAGTAATCCAACTAAGGCTTTCACCTTCCAAGATAGATTCTGTCAACTGAGCCCCCCATCTGTCTGAATTTGTCTTCTCTTGGGTGTAGGAGTTCTGGGCCTGGGTTGTGATGCCTTCCAGTCCATGGAAGTAACTATAGCAGCAGGAACCACCCCCAGCAACGTGCCATGGTTATTTAACTTACTCTAACAGCTCAAGAAATAAATTGTCCAAACAATAGGACAGTGAATTAAAGATTCTATTAAAATGTTATTCTGAACTTAAACTAGCCTTTGGTTTTATAGCATCTTTATTTTTAAAAAATCATTTCATGCATTAAATATCACAACTATAAGGGAGTGTATTTGTGAATTTCTAACTTCCCATTTGCAGAACCTTGAAGACAGCTGAATGTACAGTAAATAACTCTAACTTATTACCTCAGCAAAATCTAGATGTCAACTGTCTTCCCCAGTTCCATCTATTCTTAAGGGAGGCTTCTACTGGCTCTATGATGGCTAAAGATATGGCTGGTTTAGGACTTAAACTACATTAAAGGAACAAGGCTTGTCTGCAGGAAAATTATTACCCTTAAGATCTTACTTCAAAATTAATGTGCCCCTTAGGAATATTTTCCTTTCAAGACTGCATTTTCTCTTTTCTGTATATTTACATAGAACATTAAAGTTTAAAACTGTCCTAACATTTTGGGGATACCTTGTACTTTACAAATGTTGTAACATGCATATGTGAGTGCAAGGATCAGGAAGAGTAGAAATTATTTGTTTCAAATGCCCTGGAGATGACCTTGCAAGAGAGATATATGGAAGCTAGACTTTTTGCAGTACTTTTGACCCTAACTTGTCTTCATTTACCAAATGCCAGTCTTTTATATTGTTGTTTTAAAAAATTAAAGGTAAGATCGAAATATTATATCAACTACAATACCAATGGAATACCAATATCCCCAGGTTTAAAAACATGAAAACTTGGTTTAAATCCAAGTTATGCTACTTACTGGAGGAAAATGACAACTCTCAGGGTCTTAATTTCTTCATCTATACATTAGATTACATAAATGATTACCAATATTCTAATCTTGGATCCTATGTTTAAAATATGGTTGCCCTCTGGTGGCTAGAGAGTTGTAAATTCATATGGATCCCAAACATGCTATAAAACCAGTGATAAAAAATGCTATTAGGTTTCAAATATATTTCTATGAGTGTGACCTACCTCATAACTTCTGCTTGTGCTGGCTGGAATAAGAACCACTCATTTTTTTAAAATGAAAGAACTGATACAAATACTTTTCAGTTTTATTATTCAATTTTTGTGGCTTTTAAAAGTTCATGCCATTGAAAATAAAATTTTAAACACAAATTTAACTTGTTTTTAGTTATTTGTTCAGACTTGATTTTGTAGAGCGGAAACTGACTCCATGGCTCCCTGGTTGTTCAATCCTAATATCTGGTACAGACACAGTCATTTGAAGATGGCTATTAGCTCCCACAAATCCAGTAATCTTCTTTAGAAATAAATCTCACCATGCACAGGGACTGCGAACAAGTCATAGAAAAAGCTTCCATAGCTTGTGCTTACCTTAAAATGTTCTATGCATATGGAGTTTAGGTAATTATTCCATAATTACATCCTACTCTTCCACTCTCCTCTCACAGAACGGAAGCTCTCTGAGGGCAAAGATTTTTTTTCTTGCATACATTGAGTTTAGAACAATGATTTGCACATCATAGATGCTTAATAAAAAGTTGATTTTCTCCATCAGGAATGACACTGATTATCTGTGATTGGCACTGAACACATCTTCCAAAATAATTCATCATCTCGCTCCTTACAGGTAAGTGGGTAGCTAGGTAAATATTCCCCTCTCCAAATTCTTCTGTTGAGGCACCACTATTCTACTGGTTTGCAACCTGTTACTTCTCCATCACTAGCTCCAAGATGTCCAACCAGTTGTCAATTAGACATTGCCCAAATCTGTTGCTGTAACTTCTCCCTCTGTAGTTTTGCACATGCCATTCTCTCTTAATTTCTCCCTTCAGAATCTCTATTTTTCAAGGTTTAACTTGGGAATTTCTTCTTTTGTGACTCTTTCCCTACAATTATCCTTAATACTACTCTTTTGTTGCATGTGCCTCCCCATCTCCAGCAAAATATCATCTCTGATGGCAGAAATGGTTTCATTTTTGCCTTTCCATTGCCTGAGTCTCTCACAGAGCCTTGTACCTCCTAGGCACTAAATAATAAGATATCTCACCTTCTTTCCACTCATATAGCTACTACCCTAATTCAAGTCCTTATCACCACTTGTCTGACTCCTTTTACAATTAATTACCTCCTGATCTTCCATGCTTTCAATATCTCTCTAATCATCCATACCAGTGGTGTCAAACTCAAATATAAGCAGGGGATGCCAACCATATAAAAGGATCCCTGTGAACCGAATATTGACTTATGTGTACTCACATCTTTTTTTTTTAAATCAAACTTTACTTTGTTAAATGCTTCTCAATTACCTTTTAATCTGGTTCTGGCCATACTTGGGAGTGTTGTGGGCTGTTTGACATTCCTGATCTACATAGCTAATAAAACAATCTTGTCAAGGATTGGATGTGTTCATGCCATTCTCCTGGTCAGAAAGTATCACAGGTTCCCTGTTGCCTTCAGGATAATAAAAATATAAACAACTTATTCAAGTGCTTAAGGGCTTCTTCAGTCTGGTACTACCTTCTTTCCCAATCCAATTTCACATTATTTCCCTTTAAATATTAAATTCCAGTAAAAATGGGTTACTAGTTGTTCCTTAGACTTCCCTGATCCTCTTCTCCAATTAGTGCTGTCTCTTTCTTTAGTTGTCCTTATATAATACTTACTTGTGGACATTAGTCCTTCAATAGAACAAACTCCCTAAAAGCAGGGACAGTTTCATTTTTGTGCTTAGATACAAGGTTAAATGCAATGCTTTTCACATACTTCAATATTTCCATGGAGTTACCTTATCAAAGTGAGTGTTCATTCCAATAGTTCTGAAGATAACCTTCTTCATGTCTTCTTATTCTGTAGAATACCTGCTCATAAATTCCCATCCACTGGGGGTTCCCACAATGTTTTGAATGTCTTGTAGAGCAAGGAGACCAAATGGAATACAAGGATTGTCTAAGAGTTAAACCTCATTCTTCCTATGTAATAATCTACCACTTTTCCAGTCATAAATATCTTTGATATCTCTTAATGGTGTACAAATCTTTATTGGTAATTTACCATAGGTTTTCTTCACTTCAAATATCATGCTCTGTATTTGCTTTTAAAAATACTGCAAAGTAATAGAGCACCAGTCCTGGAGTTAGGAGGACCTGAGTTCAAATCCATTTTCAGACACTTAATAATTGCCTAGCAGTGTGACACTGGGCAAGTCACTTAACCCCATTGCCTTAAATAAAAAAAATAGTACAAAGTTAAGGTAGCTAGGTGGTGCAGTGAATATAGCATCAGGCCTGGAGTCAGGAAGACTCTAGTTCAAATCTGTCTTCAGATATATACTGGCTGTGTGACTTTAACCCTGTCTGACTAAAAACAACTACAAGGGGCAATTATTAGTCCCTCACTAACTTAACATCTTTACATTTCTTTTAGGACCTTAACACCTTATCTCCTTTACCTATTCCTTAAATTTTTTAATTTCATCAATAAGGTTATGGGAAAAATCTCTTAATCAACTTTGTTCTCCCACAATAATTCATTTACTGTCTGGTCTAGTGGTGATGAGCATCTCTATAATCTGACAGGCAAGTCTTCAGTCTGTCACTGAAATTCCACTTGAAACATGTGCAATCTGGTAGATCCTGGCACAGTTTATACTCTTATTAGCAAAGTTTTCAAGAATCTAAGGTTATTGCCACCCAAAGATGAGGCCAGCAGGTCTTTTATGGAGAGCAGTATCATAGTGGGTGTTTAAGGTTTCTTTTTAAATTAAATGTGGGGGCAGCTTAGGTGGCACAGAGCACTGGCTCTGGAGTCAGGAGGACCTCAGTTCAAATTCAGTCTCAGACACATAATAATTACCTAGCTATGTGACCTTGGGCAAATCAACTTAAGCCCACTGCCTTGAAAAAACTATAAATAAATAAATAAAATGTGATATGTCAGAAGGAATTGCTATTTCTTAACATTTCCTTCATGCTTCTAAGAGTGTATTTCACTTATAAATGACTAATTTTATATTAGGCTTAGTCATGCATTAACCTGAATTTTCCTTGATTTCATCTTCTTATTGTCATTTTATGAATGAGAATCCTGAGGTTTAGAAAGATGAAATGCCTTGCTTAAATCACCCAACTAAGTGTTAAAAACATCGCAACTTCAGTCTTTTGACTCTGACTAGTAATCTAAATTGCTATTCTATGTGCCTGTAAAGAGACAAGATACAAAAATGGAAAAAAGAGGTTAATACATGTCTAAGGTCTGTGAGCAAAGAGCCTTATAAACCTTAAAAAATTATATAAATGCAAATCACTATGGCAAGCTTTATATTGATTAGTTCATTATGTCCTCACAACATCCCTATGAGGTAGGTAAAACATATATTTCTATCTTCCTTTTAGAGATGAGAAAATGGAAGTTCAAGAAGGTTAAATATCTAAAGTCACTAAATAACAACCAATACCCAATCCCAAGAAGTACCATATTCTTTCCACTAAATCCTGATGTTTCAGGTAAGGGGAGTGAAAAGTCAACCTTAAACAGTGGTAGATATGACATGCAAAAGTTCACTTCTTGATATGTTCCTCTCCCTGCCACCCCCCCATCCCCCCAAAAAACCCAATTTGTACCAGGATGAGAAGGAGGAGACAAAAACCAAGAAATTAAGTTTAGCAAAAGATCAGGAAAAGGGAGGCAGAGCCAAGATGGCAACAAGAAGGGGTCGAGTCTTAGGCGCTCTCTGATAAAACTTGTAACTAAGGACTCTAACTAAACTTTCGAGAGTCAGAACCCACAGAGGGACCCAGTGGGGCAGTTCTACTCAAGGTAACCTGGAAAAGAGCAGAAAGGCTCTGCTCCACGGGACAGAGGGGCGGCCTGCCAGAGCAAAAGAACTTCGGCCTCCCGGAGGCAGCCCCAGGGCGCTGAGAGCAGCGGCTCACAGCAGCTGGGGAGTCTCCTGAGCTGCACCCCAGGGAGCACTGGGCACAAAGTGGGGGAACAGCGAGGGACCTCTGCCAGAGGGAGCACCTGGAGCCCAGCCCTCAGGGCACACAGTAAGCAGTGTGGCCACTGCATTCCAGATCCGGAAACAGAGGCAGGCAGAGCCAGTAAGCAGGAGCCTGAGGGAGGGGAGTGAAGAGAGAGAGAGACTGCAGAGCTCTGTCCTCTGACCCTGGAACAGGACTCTGGGGCTCTGACCACATTCAGATCCTGATCCCAGTCTAGGCCCCCCCCCATAGAACAGCAGGGCCCCCCACCTCAGCCCTGTGGCAGAGGGGGGGGGAGTTTATGATCATTTACAGACCAGGAGGGAGGACAGAGCTTCACATACTGAGACCCTTGTGGGAGTGTCCCAAAAGCTCAGGAAGCACCCCAAAACCAGGCCCAGGCTGGCAAAATGAGCAAGCAGAAAAATAAGAGGAAGAACATTGAGAAATATTTTGCATATGAGCCCAAGAAGGATCAAAACACTCAGTCTGAAGATGAGTAAGCACAAGCTCCTGCATCTAAAGACTCCAAGAAAAACAGAAATTGGGCTCAGGCTATGACAGAGCTCAAAAAAGACTTTGAAAATCAAATGAGGGAGTTGGAAGAAAAACTGGGAAAAGAAAGGAGAGAGATGCAGGAAAAACATGAAAATGAAGTCAGCAGCCTATAGTCAAGGAAATCCAAAAAAATGCTGAAGAAAATAGCATGCTAAAAACCAGCTTAGGTCAAATGGATAAAACAGTTCAAAAAGTTATTGAGAAGAATGCCTTAAAAAGCAAAATTGGCCAGATGGAAAAAGAGATAAGAAAACTCTCTGAGGAGAACAAATCCTTCAGACAAAGAATAGAATTCAGGGAGATTGATGAATTTACCAGAAATCAGGAATCAATACTTCAAAACCAAAAAAATGAAAAATTCAAAGAAAATGTGAAACATCTTATTGAAAAAACAACTGATATGGAAAACAGACTTAGAAAAGATAATTTGAAAATTAGTGGAATACCTGAAAGTCATGATCAGGAAAAGAGCCTTGACATCATTTTCAAGAATTACTACAGGAAAATTGCCCTGATATCCTAGAAGCAGAGGGCAAAATAGAAATGGAGAGAATCCACCGATCCCCCCGAGAAAGAGATCCCAAAAAAACCCACCCCTAGGAATATTATAGCCAAGTTCCAGAACTCCCAAGTCAAAGAGGAAATATTACAAGCAGCCAGAAGGACACAGTTCAAATATCGTGGAGCTGCAATCGGGATCTCACAGGACTTAGCAGCAACTACATTAAAAGCTCAAAGAGCTTGGAATATACCAGAAGGCAAAAGCTTAGAATGCAACCGAGAATCAACTACCCAGCAAGGCTGAATGTCCTCTTCCAGGGAAAAAGATGGACTTTCAATGAACCAGGGGAATTTCAAATGTTCCTTTTGGAATGGCCAGAGCTGAACAGAAGGTTTGATCTTCAGATACAGGATTCAGGTGAAGCATGGAGATTGGAGAAGAGGGGAAAAATGAGGGACTTGATGATGAACTGCATATATTCCTGCATAGAAAAATGACACTGATAATACTCATATGAACCTTCTCAGTTAATAGCACAGGTAGAGGGAGCTTTTATAGTTGAAGGACAGGAGAAAGCTGAATTCGAAGATAAAATATGGTGTAAAATGGAGTCAATAGAAAAAAAGGGAAATGTAATGGGAGAAAAAAAAAGGAGAGGGGGAATAGGCCAAGATATTTCATATAACAAGTTTTTTTCTTTATTACAATGAGCTATTGCAATGATATGGAAGGGAAGAGGCAAGGGAGAATGAGGGAACCTTTTGCTCTCATCAGAGGTGGCTAGGAGAGGAAACAGCATATATACTCAATGGGGTATAGACATCTAGAGTAAGGAGAGAAAGGGGACAGGGGGAAGGGGTGGGGATGTGAATGATGGAGGAGAGGATGGACCATGGGGGGAGAGTGGTCAGATATAACACATTTTCTTTACTTCTTGCAAGGGGCTTGGATTGGAAGGCCTGTCCAGGACCATAGGGCCAGGTGGATTCTGGGCCTAAGGGGTGGTATGGGGGCTTGGGGCCTCTTGGCCCCAGGACCAGGAATCTGTCTGCTGCGCCACTCAGTGACCCTACAGCAGAGTCAGAGTGAAAGGAGAGAGAAAATATAGTACATGGTAGTGGAGAAATACGAAAGGAGGGAGTTGCGATCAGCAATAGCAACATTGGAAAAATATGGAAGCAACTTTTGTGATGGACTTACCATAAAGAATGCGATCCACCCATGACAGAGTTGTTGGTGTTGGAACAAAGACTCAAGCACATTTTTTGTTATTATTTGGGGGGGGGGGGTGCAGGGCAAATGGGGCTGGGTGGCCTGCCTGGGGCCGCATAGCAGGGTGATCTTTGGGTGTCTGAGGCCGGATTTGGACCCAGGTGCTCCTGGCTCAAGGGCCAATGCTCTGTCTGCCACCCAGCCACCCCTATGATTACTATTTTATTTTGGGTCTTTTTTTCTTCTTCTTTTTGGTTTTTGCAGGGGATCGGGTGGCTTGCATCTCACACGACTGGGTGATTGTTGGGTCTTTGGGGCTGTATGTGGGCTTGGGTGCTCGTGGCTCCAGGGCTGGTGCTTCGTCCATTGTGCCACCTGGCCATACCTACACTTATTACTATTATTTTTTTAAATTTTTTTTCTCTCCCCTTTACTTTATCACCCAAGCTAGTCTATACAAGTCTATATTTGTGGGGGGGAGGGGTATTTTGTTTACTCTTAAACAAAAATATTTTATTAATGTAAAAAAACCCCATTTGTACAAAATGAGAATTAAAAAGCTTAAAAATAAATAAATAAAAGGCAAAGGAAAAAAGAAAAAGATCAGAAAAAGGGCTAAAAATCATCATTTTGACCTGGGATTAAAAGCAGAGTAGAGTATTGGAGATTTGCAATGGCCTGTAACCAAAAGTAATACAAAAAGTAGTACCTCCAAACTCATTTGTGTTTGCCCTAAAGTCTTTGTGTTCCTAAAATCATAGAAAGAACTTTATTTAAATGTCAATCTCTCCCATGTCATGCCAAGATTTGATTTAAACATTTGAAGATCAACCCCTAGCTATATGGAGTTTTCCTTTAAAGAATAACTTTTATTACTCAGCTTATCATCATTTAGGCAAGCCTCAAGTCCTTTGTCCAGTATCTGAATATCTTGTATGATTTGTATGTTATGTAATTCAGTCAGGGTCTCTCCACAAGCACAAATCTCTAGGAGCAGACAATTAGCACTGAGCTGGTTCAAGAAAGCTGGGAGAATCAAGCAAAATCTCAGTTGGGTAGGACATATCTAAAAATATATTATTGAGCAATATGAAAGGACTTTGCTAAGAACAGAGGGAATACCACATGGCATAATACTAAATAAAGCTCTCCAATCAGCTTCTGTGGGATAGAGTTCCCATCATGCCCAAGACTACCAGAACCCAGACAGAAGGGCCATTTCCAACCCTAGCTCAACGAACTATCACTTGCTCCCAAGAACAAAAGAAAAATTCGAGTTGGCAACTGAACAGACTTCAGGAAAATGAAGTACCTCCATTATACCCATATTTCTGTCTTCATTATTCAAACAAGTAGTCATTTCCCCTGTGTTCAATAGAAATTGTAATAACTAAAAGAACTTTATATAAATCCCCTAGAGGAAAATCCATCCATTTATGTCAGGGTTATTATGTAATATCCAGCAATACATGTCCAACCATGTGCAAAAGTTGCCATTGCTAATTATATCATGCATCCATCTCTGGCTCCAGCCTTGCTCAGGACATTAGAAATGAGATACACAGCCCACTTCATTCCAGGATTATATAATGACTCCAGTCTGCAAGAGACAAAGTCATGACCAGATCATGCTGGCTTACAACCACGTGAGAAGAGTACACATTTCAGTTTAGCTTCAAGTAAGTACAATAATCAAAAAAAGTTTCACCACCTTGAGTTTTAGAGGATTAATTTTTTTATACAGAAGCTTGCCAAATTAATGTTCCTATTCAACTGGTGTCAGATGAATAATCTTTTGTGATCAGTCTAAAGGATTATCTACTTTCAGATTTGGAACATGTTTAAAGAACTACAACTAAGAAATAGCTGGGGAGATAGGAAGCATATTTTATGAATAACCACTTTGTTTGGGCTTTCCTGAATGATACTCTAAACTTCAAGTGCAAGTGGCCTCTCCCAACACAATACCTCAAAATCATTTTTAAAATAACCCATTTTATGACTCATTTTTCTGAGCCTTACTAGGAAAGGATATTCAAAGAGTGATAATTTTGTCACCCTCCCAAATAACAAATTTGTCGTAACACAAAAAAATGACTAGGCTGAGAATTACAGGCACCATAGCAAGTCATTGTAGGAAGTATTTTTTTGTAACACTGTAAACTAACAAGAACTGTCCCTAGGATACAGAAAATTGCAGTGATCACCCCAGTATCAAAATTTTGGTTGATTTCTTGATTGGTCTTGTTTTAAACAATGCTGAAAAAACTAAGTGGCTGAAATCACAAAAGGATAACCTAGAGAAATAATATTAAACTATGATTCAAGAATCTCAAGTTCTAGTTCTGGTTCTGTTGAGTTCATAAAGTTGGATAAATCGCTTAACCTTTCACATCAATTTCTTTATCTGAAAAATAAAATATTTCAAGACTTGTCTAACAGATGGGGTGTTTAAGGAACAAATGAAACGTGTGTGAAAACACTGAAAATTATAAAGTGCTCTACAAAGTATTAATATTATCATTACTCATATTACAGATTTCAAGGACCTAGTAAGTTATGTGTAAAAATGACTTGGGGAACTATAAAATACTAGACAAACTATTTATTATTTTTGATAGGCAAGACCTGTGATACTGTAAATTCACCTAACCCTTGTATCTGTTTAAGCACAAAAACTAACACCATCAGTTCCTGCCCTTAAAATAATTATGTTCTATAATCAACAAGTTCATACAACAAAATGAAACAAATATGAAGCACTGTAAAATACAAAAAGAACTATGCAAGAGGAATCAAATTAATCTAATATCGAATTATTAATCAAATTAATAACCAAATATATTAATGCTTAAAGATGGATGGTACATTTCTCTGGATGATATAGATCCTTAGGATTCAGTCTGGGATTAGGCTAGATCTCCACTGTTTCTTTCCTCCACTAAGCATATTTATGCTTTCTTTTCCTCAGGCTAGAATATCTAAAGTATCCAAATTCTCATCAACCATTAAAACGCAAGTCCTACTTTCCTTCATGAAACCTTCCCTTACCATAGTGTGTCTACAATGATCTCTCCTTTCATAGAACTTGTTCAAAACTTCAAACTTATGGTTTATACTTAAGTTTAGATACTTTGTCTTATTATTTTCAAGTAATTTCTCCAGTGTATCCCTTGTTCTTTCCTCAACATTAAAGACTCTTTGTAGGTAGGAACCCTACACAGGAAGACCACTTGCATTTAAAGTACAAATACTTCTTTTGTATCTTCCCAACACATCTTGTTGGATACCTCTTGGTTTTCACTTGTTGAAACAATTTAAGAGGATAGAGGATAGCTACCATAATATTTAACTATGGAATGAAATAAAGGATACCAAACCTTTGAACTGTTAAGCACATCAGCATAGAAAACTGACAACCTAGCATCAGCAATTAGAGAAGAAAAAGAAATTGAAGGAATTCGAATTAGGAAGGAAGAGACAAAACTCTCACTCTTTGCAGATGACATGATGGTCTACCTAGAGAATCCCAAGAAATCATCTAAAAAACTACTGGAAACAATTAGCAATTTTAGCAAAGTTGCAGGTTATAAAATAAACCCTCATAAATCCTCAACTTTTCTATTTATGTCTAGCAAGAAACAGCAGGAAGAGCTAGAAAGAGAAATCCCATTCAAAGTAACCTCAGACAATATAAAATATTTGGGAGTCTATTTGCCAAGACAGACTCAGAATCTTTTTGAAAACAATTATAAAACACTTCTCACACAAATTAAATAAGATTTAAATAACTGGGAAAATATCAACTGCTCATGGATAGGTAGAGCTAATATAATAAAAATGACAATTCTACCAAAACTAAACTATCTGTTTAGTGCCCTACCAATCAAAATTCCAAAAAATTACTTTAACAAGTTAGAAAAAATTGTAAGTAAATTCATATGGAGAAATAAAAAGTCAAGAATTGCCAGGAGCTTAATGAAAAAAAGTGCAAAAGAAGATGGCTTAGCCCTACCTGATCTAAAATTATATTATAAAGCATCAGTCATCAAAACTGTTTGGTATTGGCTAAGAAATAGAGTGGTAGACCAGTGGAATAGACTAGGTGTAAAAGCAGGAGATGATTATATAGTAATCTGCTGTTTGATAAACCCAAAGAGTCCGGCCATTAGGATAAAAACTCCCTCTTTGATAAAAATTGCTGGGATAATTGGAAGTTAGTATGGAAGAAACTTAGATTAGACCAACACCTCACACCCGTTACCAAGATAAAATCCAAATGGTTACAGGACTTAGACATAAAAAACAATACTATAAGCAAATTAGAAGATCAAGGACTAGTCTACCTGTCAGATCTATGGAAAGGGGAACAGTTTATGACTTAAGGAAGAGTTGGAGAATATCACCAAAAACCAATTAGATGATTCTGATTACATTAAATTAAAAGGCTTTTGCACAGACAAAAGCCAATGTAACCAAGATCAAAAGAGATGTAGTAAATTGGGAAACAATCTTTACAACTAATGATTCTGACAAAGGACTCATTTCTAAAATATACAGAGAGGGGCGGCTAGGTGGCTTAGTGGATAAAGCACCAGCCTTGGAGTCAGGAGTACCTGGGTTCAAATCTGATCTCAGACACTAAATAATTACCTAGCTGTGTGGCCTTGGGCAAGCCACTTAACCCCATTTGCCTTTCAAAAAAACCCCTAAAAAAAAGACTAAAATATACAGAGAACTGAGTCATATTTTTAAAACAAAAAGCCATTCCCCAATTGACAAATGGTCAAAGGATATGCAAAGGCAATTTACAGATGAGATCAAAGTAATCCATAGCCATATGAAAAATTATCTAAATCATTAATTATTAGAGAAATGCAAATTAAAGCTTCTCTGAGGTACCACCTCACACCTCTCAGATTGGCCAGTATGACCAGGAAGGATAATGATCATTGTTGGAAGGGATGTGGGAAATCTGGGACACTATTACACTGTTGGTGGAGCTGTGAACTCATCCAACCCTTCTGGAGAGCTATTTGGAACTATGCCCAAAGGGCAACAAAAATGTGCATACCCTTTGACCCAGCAATACCACTACCGGGTCTATACCCTGAAGAAATGAGGAAAAAGGGTAAAACATGACTTGTACAAAAATATTTATAGCAGCCCTGTTTGTGGTGGCATTGGAAATGCAGTAAATGTCCTTCAATTGGGGAATGGCTTAGCAAACTGTGGTATATGTATGTCATGGAACACTATTGTTCTATTAGAAACCAGGAGGGATGGGATTTCAGGGAAATCTGAAGGGATTTGCATGAACTGATGCTGAGTGAGATGAGCAGAACCAGAAAAACACTGCACACCCTAACAGCAACAGGGAAGTGATGTTCAACCTTGAAGGACTTGCTAATTCCATCAGGGCAACAATCGGGAACAATTTTGGGCTGTCTGCAAAGGAGAGTACCATCTGTATCCAGATAAGGAGCTGTGGAGTATGAACAAAGTGCAAGGACTATTCCCTTTAATTTTGGAAAAAAACAGGTATGTTATTGTCTGATCTTGTTACCTCTTAGACTTCTCTTCTCTTTAAGGATATGATTTCTCTCTCATCACACCCAATGTGGATCAAGGTACAACATGGAAACAAGTAAAGACTGACAGAGTGCTTTCTGGGGGGGGGGGGGGGGAGGGAAGCAAGATTGGAGGGAAAAATTGTAAAACTCAAATAATATCTTTAATAAAAATTAAAAAAAAAAAAGAAAACTGACAACCAAGAGAGTATTTTATTTTCAGTTTTAACATGTGTTTAGATACAAAAAGGCAATACATTGGGGATTTTTTTTAATAAATAAGGACACTTTCATTTCATGCAAAGAACACAGGAATAAGGGAGTAGGGAAGGCAGAAAGAAAAATACAATAAAAAATTTTAAGTCCTTTTCCATTTACTTTGCTTATTTAGGTAAATCGACGCTTACTTTGATCTGGTAACAATTCCATCATGTCCACCTTCTTGGTGAGTTCAGCATCCACGGAATTCTAAAGGAAAAAAGTATTTTAGTACATAGGATTCAGGAACAGCTGTTTTAATTTCCTATCTTTACTCCTAATTATTTTAAACCAAAGGAGATTGGGGGAAAAACACATTAAGTTCTGGTATCGCAAATAATATGGATATTTTCAGACATTTTCTAATTTATCTGCCCCTCAAATGCTTTAGAATATATTTAGGATGCTAGAAATTTAACAATAATATGAAAAGTAACTAAATTATTTCCCATTATTAATATACCCTTTCAAGCTATCTCTTAGTCTCCTTATTCCTATTAGATGCTAGGAGTATACAATTCTTTCTTTTTTTAGGTTTTTTTTTTTTGCAAGGCCAATGGAGTTAAGTGGCTTTCTCAAGGCCACACAGCTAGGTAATTATTTAGTGTCTGAGGTCAGATCTGAACTCAGGTACTCTTGACTCCAGGATCGGTGCTCTATCCACTGCACCATCTAGCTGCCCCAGGAGTATACAATTCTAACCCTGCTTCCTATTCAGTAGTTTCCTTAGCCACCTGCTCTCAAGACTCACTCCAACTCTGTCTACCTTCCTAACTGGTCCTTTCAACTGTTTCCAAATGAACATTTATTTTATTGAAAGCAATGTATCATTGCTATTTTTAACAGACACTTCTTTAACCTCCTGGTTCTCAATGAAAACTGCTTTTCCTATGGTGAAACGTTTCTCTTGCAAACCTCTCCAATGGAGGATAATTTTTCTTCCATTCTATAACCTTCCAAGATGAATCCACATAACCTCTTTTTTCATTGCTATTTCCAGACCACATATGCGGCACCATCCCTCAATACTATTTTGAAATCAATTCCATCTATTTATATTACCTTTACCCATCCTTACTGATGTCTTCTAGATAACCAAGTCATATTCCTACCTTCCTAAATGATCAGTACCTATCTCAAAAGTCATCTTCTTCACCACCCATTGTCATAATGCTCTAACTTTTAATATTAATGTTGACAACTCCTCTTACAATCCTACCCTCAGAAATATTTGATATCACTAATTCAAGTCCCCCATTACAGCTTGACTAAGATGTTGCAAGAGCCTCCTAATCAGTGTTCCCCACCTCCAGTCTTCTGTCACTTAAGTATAGCCTATACACCTATGTCAAATTTATCTTTCAAATATATAAATCTATTTCATTTCTCTGCTTCAAACCTTTAATAATTTCTGCATGCCTCTTAAAAGGGCACTAACTTAAAAGTTAGAAAGAACCTCAGGAATTATGTAATACAATCTTATTTTAAAGATGAGGAAATCAAAGTCCAAAAAGATTAAATTATTTGTTCAAAGTCATGCAAGTAATAACACAGAACCAGGATTTGAACCTTAGTCCCCAGACTCTAAATCAAATCTTTTTACTACACCTTGCTGCTCCTCTCCCCTTAACTTGTAATTCAAGCCTCCATATTCTTTTTTTTATTTTTTTAGGATTTTGCAAGGCAATGGGGTTAAGTGGCTTGCCCAAGGCCACACAGCTAGGTAATTATTAAGGGTCTGAGGCTGGAGTTGAACTAAGGTACTCCTGACTCCAGGGCCTGTGCTTTATCCACTGCAAAACCTAGCTGCCCCTAAGCCTCCATATTCTGATACTTCTCTCATCAATGAACAAACATGTACTAAGTATTTACAATCAGCAAAAATTTACTAAGGGCCTATTATGTATCAGACACTGTGAAAGGTACTGAGAATATAAAGAAAAATGTTAACAGGCCCTACTCTTTGGGAATTTTGATTCTATTTAGGGAATTCAGCAAAAGCTTTTGGTAGAAGGTGACACTTTAGTTGAGTTTGAAAGTAAGCTAGGTATTCTGAAAAGAAAAGTATTCCAAAGACAAGGAGACATGTTTATGAAATATGTGTGACTAATAGCAAGTAGGCCAATTTGCCTGGACTACAGCAAAATGTGAAGATGAATAATTATGGAAAGGTAGGTTGAAGCCAGATTATTAATGGTTTTAAAAGGCAGAGAATTTTGTGTTTTTATCCTAAAAGCAAAAGGGATCTACCTTCTAGAATCTTTGAGCAATGGAACTGGCAAATCAGACTTGTTCTTTAGGAATCTCATTTTGACAATGGTGTGATTAAAAAAGGGGACAAACTTGAGGAAGGGGGACCAATTAGGAAGGAGGATGATGACTGCTGGCATTTATATCACACAGGGCTAAGCACTTCTTAATTATTATCTCATTTGATCCTCACTACAACTTTGACAGATATTATTATCCCAGTTTTATAGTTAAGGAAAATTGAGGCAAACATAGCTAAGTTACTTCCCCAAAGTCACAAAGCTAGAAAGTGCCTGATCTGGAATATGAGCTTAAGTTTTCCTGACTCCAGGCCTGGTACTCTAACCATTGTATCACCTAGTAGCTCAACATAAGAAGGAACAGACCAATCCAAGTGGAAGATGATGAAGATCTGATCCACGGTAGTCAATGAGTAAAGAGAAGGGAAAAAGAGATTTTGAACTAGTAATGGAGTAGGGAAAGGACAAACAACATAACTTGGTAATGACTGGGAAAGGGCCTGAGTGAGAATGAGGAGTAAGAAAGGGATGATCCCATACTAAATCACATTCGAGGTAAACTGAATTACATTTTCCTCACCTTTGGCTTTAGTTCCAGCCATTCCCTCTTTCCTTGGAACAAACTGTACTTTCATAGAATAAAATAATTATAGGTTTAGAGTCTGTAAGGACCTTGGTGACCATTTAGTTTAATTCCCTCATTTTATAGATGAAGAAACTAATATAGTTGTTAGAATCTAAATTTAAGTGACTGGTCACCAGGGTCACATAGCTAGAACATGTCTGAGGCAAGATATGAACCAGAGTCTTCTTGACTCAGTCCAGCATCCTATCCAGTTTACTCACTCTTCTTCAACTTTTCCACTGTAGTAGAAATCTTCTATTTAGACAAAACTTTGGCAGAATCTTTGAGTAAAATCCTCTAAAATTACCTTTAATGCTTATTAACAAACAACAAAGTTCATTTAAAAACAAACTTGAGTGGGATGGCTAGGTGGTGCAGTGAATAGAGAGCACTGGCCCTGGAATTAGGAGTACCTGAGTTCAAATCCGACCTCAGAGACTTAATTACCTAGCTGTGTGGCCTTGGGCAAGCCACTTAACCCCATTGCCTTGCAAAAAACCTAAAAAAACAAACAAAAAACCAAACAAACTTGAGATGTTTCAGGGTTTCTTACTCTACAGTTTAAGGAACACTGCACTACACCAACCTACAATTTACTCATATCTTGTATTACAGTTGAGCCTACCTTACCTTTTTTATTACATCATAAGTTCCTTGAAGGCAACATGGCATAATGGATAAGAACATTGGACTTGGGAGTCTAAGAGAGATGGATTAAAATTCAGCTTTAAATACTTACTAGCTGTATGATTTTAACCAGGTCTCCAACCCTCTCTATGCCTTGGATTCCTTATCAGTAAAAAAGAGCAAGTTGGACTTCATGACCTCTAAGACCCCTTCCAGTTCTAAATCTACAAACCAATCATCTTATATAATCATCATTGTATCTCCTAAGCTGTGACCTGCTCTTAGTTGTTCAATAAATATTTGCTGAACGAATTAAGGGGGAAAAAACTACTCAGAACTTTACTGAATACTATTGGTATCACATTTACAGATTTAAATTACATACCAATTCTCGCTTTGCTTCTTCTATTTTCACTTGAGCAAGAGAAGGATTCTTTTAAAGAGGAAAAAAAGATATGCATTAGATAATAGGGAATTTGTCAAGACTTAGGGGTAAGTCTTAATATGGTCTCTTTAATAAGTAAAATTGTGGGAAACGTTTTTTTAGTATTATAAATCTTTTTCAAAGGAAACTTAGTAAATATGCTCAGAAAACATACAAAGTTAAGAGATGACAGTAACCAAATGTGAAACACATATACTTCCCCATTAGAAGATTCTTGTAGTGAAACTAAACTCCCAGAAATATGCCCAATATTTCTGAATATGAAACTTTTTTTTTAAAGTAGGACACACTATAATAAATACCGGCATTAAGTCTAAATAGGATTCCAATTTCTTCTTCAGAGGTGCAGTCTGTTGTTTTAGTTCAGCCAGTTTCTAAGGAAATAAAAGAACCAAATTACCAAAGAGAAACAGACTGATGAAGACGTTTAAAACAGACACAGTTAATAAAACTAACTTCAAAGATAACTGAAAAGAAATTAAACCACCAATGAAAATGGAAACTTTACAAGTAGTTTAAAAGAAACATATATCCAACATAAAAAAATAGGAATCACCTAGTGCTATATAATCTGAAACAGGAATGTAATGAGGGAAACAGTCAAAATCTCAGTTATATGATGTCTAGTAAGCATTCAGTGCCAAGAAATCAAAATGGAAAAGAAAAAGACAGCAAAAGTTTAAAAGAACTTCAAGACACATACACACAACACAGAGAGAGAGAGAGAGAGAGAGAGAGAGAGAGACAGAGACAGATGGTAGCCTTTGGAGTTGAAAACATAAATTAAGCCTAGCAAAAAAATGAATGTGAGGTAGATGTCCATCTCCTGCAAGAACCAAACAAGTTGAAGTACGAATATGATATAATGGAATACTATTATTGTACTGTAAAAAAAGGAGTATAAAGAAATAAGGAAAACTTATATAAATTGATACAGATTGAAGAGAACAGAATATACACAATGATTGCCATAATGTAAAGGACAACACTGAGCCCATATCAGAACTCTGATTAATGCAATGACCAATCTTGACTCCAGAGAATTTAATGCTGGACACATCAACAGGCATGGTTAATGTGTTGGTTGATTTCATTTAACTATATTCATTGTTGCCAGGGAGGATTGCATGGGAATTGAGAGAGATTGGGAAGTAACAGTGGTGATATAAAACTGTTTTCAAAAATATAACAATAAAATGAATCCCAGTCCATTAAGAGCAAAATAAACAACAACAAAAAAAATGTACCTACCATATTAGCGGAACTTCAAAGAAGAAATAAAGAGAATAGGGAAAAAAAAGCTGTCATTTTAATAAGTACTCAATGCTGATTTCTCCAAAAAGACACAATGTAAAGAGTAAACAAAAATAGCACTAACAAAAAAGTAATGCAAGAAGTATAGAGATATCAAGTAGAAATAAAGCTGACCAAAGATCTCAGATATAGTTTGCATTCTACCACTCAAAAACAAGACTATACTAAAAAATAAGATATGGAAAACCTTGAGATTCAATTCCAAACAGCTAGATGGTACCATAGATAAAGCACTGGGTTTGGAAAGTGAGCCTCAGACACTTATTTAGCTGTATGACCCTGGGCAAATTACTTAAAGCTCTTTGCTTCCCTTTCCTCAAAAATAAAATAAGGATAATAAAATCATCCCTTGCAAAGTAGTTGCAAGATCAAATGAGACAGTATTTTTAAATGCTTACTTTAGCACAAGGCCTAGCTCATAGAAGGTGCTGGATAAATGTTTTTCCTTCCTTTCCCCTTTTCCATCGCTAGGTCCTTTGATCTAAAATAAAATCGTCTTCAGATATTCGATAATGAAAAATCTAGCTCTCTTCTATGCTGAGGTGGGAACTGCCAAAGATTTTACTACTTTATCCAGACGTGGTCAATGTATCAATTTTTCAGTAAAAATTTTTGTTTTATTCAGGTCTTGTGTTTATATAACGTCATCCCCCCCAATCAGTATTTCATATACAAAAACCACAAATTATTGTGAAGGATAAACAAAAGAACTCAATAAAGAATTTTTTTTTTAGGTTTCTGCAAGGCAAATGGGGTTAAGTGGCTTACCCAAGGCCACACAGCTAGGTAATTATTAAGTGTCTGAGGCTGTATTTGAACTCAGGTACTCCTGACTCCAGGGCTGGTGCTCTCTCCCCTGTGCCACCTAGCTGCCCTCAATAAAGCTTTTTTTAAAAAAAATACAGAAACAACTGGGCAGACATCAACTGCTCATGGTTAGGTCAAGCTAATATAATAAAAATGACAATTCTACCAAAACTAAACTACCTGTTTAGTACCCTGCCAATCAAAATTCCAGAAAATTACTTATATGAGTTAGGAAAAAGTTGTAAGTAAATTCATATGGACAAATAAAAAGTCAAGAATTTCCAGGGATTCAATGAAAAAAAAAATGCAAAATAGGATGGCTTAGCCCTTCCAGATCTAAAATTATATAAAGCATCAGTCACACCAAAACTGTTTGGTGTTGGCTAAGAAACAGAGTGGTGGACCAGTGGAATAGACTAGGCGTAATAGCAGTAAATGATTATAGTAATCTGCTGTTTGATAAACCCAGAGTCTAGCTATTTGGGATAAAAACTCTAATAAAAACTGCTGGGAAAATTGGAAGTTAGCATGAAGAAACTTAGATTAGTCCAACACCTTATACCCTATACCAAGGTAAGATCCAAATGAAGATTTAGACATAAAAAGCAGTATTATAAGCAAACTAGAAGATCAAGGAGTAGTTTACCTGTCAGATCTATGGAAAGGGGAGCAGTTTATGACTAAGGAAGAGATGGAGAACATTACTAAAAACAAACTACATGATTTTGATTACATTAAATTAAAAAGCTTTTGCACAGACAAAACCACTGTAACTAAGATCAAAAGAAATGTAGTAAACTGGGAGACAATCTTTACAACTAGTATTTCTAGGGCAAAGAACTCATTTCTAAAATATACAGAGAACTGAGTCAAATTTTCAAAAAAACAAGCCATTCCCCAATTGACAAATGATCAAAGGATATGCAAAGGCAATTTACAGATGAGGAAATCAAAGTGATCCATAGTCATATGATCAACTGCTCTAAATCATTACTTATTAGAGAAATGCAAATTAAAGCTTCTCTGAGGTACCATTTCACACCTCTCAGACTGGCCAATATGTCCAGAAAGGACAATGATCAATGTTGGAAGGGATGTGGAAAATCTGGGACAATAATACATTGTTGGTAGAGCTGAATTCAACCTTTCTGGAGAGCAATTTGGAATTATACCCAAAGGGCAAGAAAAATGTGCATACCCTTTGGTCCAGCAGGCCTATATCCTGAAGAGATGATGAGAAAGGGTAAAAAACATCACTTGTACAAAAATGTTCAAAGCAGCCCTGTTTGTGGTGGTAAAGAATTGGAAATTAAGTAAATATCCTCCAATTGGGGAATGGCTTAACAAACTGTGGTATATGTATGGAACACTATTGTTCTGTTAGAAACCAGGAGGGATGGGAATTCAGGGAAGCCTGGAGGGATTTGCATGAACTGACGCTGAGTGAGATGAGCAGAACCAGAAAAACATTTACACCCTAACAGCAACATGGGGGTGACGATCAACCTTGATGGACTTGCTCATTCCATCAGTACAACAATCAGGGACAGTTTTGGGCTATCTGTGATGGAGAATACCATCTGTATCCAAAGAAAGGATTGTGGAGTTTGAACAAAGACCAAAGACTATTACCTTCAATTTAGAAAAAAAAAAGCCCATTATCTTATATAATTTTGATATCATATTTTATTTTTCTTCCTTAAAGATATGATTTCTCTGTCATCACATTCAACTGAGATCAATGTATAACATGAAACCTATGTAAAGACTAATAGAATGCCTTCTGTGGGGGGTGGGGGGGAGGGAAGCAGGAGTAGGGGAAAAATTGTAAAACTCAAAATAAATAAAATATTTGGGAAAAACAATAACAGATTTTTTTTTTTACAATGCAAACTAGAAGCAACATTTTAAAAATTTGTATTTTTACCTTTTGGTTTTATATCCCCTTCAATTCCAAATATAACCCCACTCCCCAACCAAGACATCTCATAACAAAGAATACTAAGAGCTGAAACTTCTGAAGAATTCAACAAAACTAACCAAGACTTCCATGGAGTCTGACAGTAAATACACTGTTTCCATAGTCTTGCACCTCTATAAAGTAGGGAGAGGAGTGCATTTTTTCAAGTCTTCTTCAGAGTTAGTGAAGATCATTATAATAACAGATTTAAGGTTCAGGAATAAAACTTATTAAAATAAAAATAGGAAGACAAAGTGGCTATGTGAACCATAAAAGATTACCAACTCCTTTCCTTTTTGACCTCAAAATAAACTATTAAAACTAAACTCATTTTTAAAATAAAAAATAATTTTTTAAAAAGTTCCTTTATTTCTAAAACATCTAGGAATGCTCAGGTACTTTTATAACCTTTTTCATTTTTCTTTGCTCTTTTTGAGGTCTAGAAGTGGTATCACTGGCTTAAAGGGTATGTACAATATCTTTTGGGGTATAGTTTCAAATTGTTTTCCAGAATGCTTATACCACCCCCTTCACACCACCACCAACAATGATAAATGTGCCTGTTTGCCTTCATCCCCTCCAACATTTTTGTTACCTTTGCAAATCTGATGGAACCTCAGAGTGGCTTTAATTTGCCTATCTCTATTAGTAACTTGGAACTTTTTATTTAATGACTATAGACTGGATTTCTTAAGAACTGACAGACACTATTTAGAGAGATAAGAGAGTTGGAATTAATCTGCAAAACTTTCTTTAAGGATAGTCCTATCAGGAACATAGAGAACAAGGGACAAGTGAATCTAAACTCTTCCAAAGCCTCCAACAATCATGATATCATGATATGATCTTTGAGAAGCACTGGCCTAAATACGTGAAGAATGAGGCATATATTTTCAGACAGGGACAGTGTGTATTTCTTTTGCTTGAATATACCTATTTCTTACAAGAGAGAATTTTTTAGGGGTTAGAGGAGTCTTAAATTTTTTAAAAAGAAAGCAAAAATAAGCAGTATTTTAAAAGAAATCAAACATTTTATTCAAATTAAATAAAATGTTTTCAAAGACTATGTTAAGTTCTTAGATTATTCAAGAAACAGAAAATTCAGTTAGGTTAAAAGCAGCCCACCTCTGAAAGTGCCATTAATGACTGATGAGACAGAGAAGCATCCATTCCTCGAGCTGAAAGTTGCTCCTACAAAACAAAAACAAAGAATCTAAAATTCATAAGAATTATTTAACTGAAGATACTAGTATAAAATTTCAGTAGCATAAATTCAAGTAAATTTAAGCTGTAAGCCAGAGATAAAAGTACTACCCTATTCATACATTCAAGTACCTTTATCTATTGATTAACAGACATTCTAACATAGATGACAATTTACTTAAACAACTAACTCCTAAATTATGAGATATTTTATGGCATAAAGGAAAACTAGTAATAATGAAAATCCCACTACTTTAAGGAAACAATCAGGGAAAGATAAGTATAAAACTGCACCTCAAGGCTCAAATCCATTAATGGAAAAACAATGCCCAGAAGTACTAAGAGCCCAAGAAGAATTTCTTCAATACTTGGTAAAAGGGGGACACTCAGCAGATAAACAGTAATTCACTCTATCGATTAATAAAGGCAGATTTCTGAATGAAAATAATATTGAGAAGGTAGTAAATTGGAAAATGGAAAAGTCAAAAATAGGATTATGAATAAAATCTCAAAATAACTCTTAATATGATTAATCCCCAAGGATAATCAGAATGATTATTACACTGTCATACTGATTTTAAAATAATTCAGTAACTAAAGAGTAAGTATAAGGAACATTTAAAGAGCAATAGAGCAAAGTAAGAAAATTAATTTTTCATTTCAAATATCTACAATTAGGGTGGTCCTCCTGCTCTTTTCTTGTATCATTACCTATTGATCTCATAGGTTGAACCAAATATTAAAAAAAACCTTACAAACTCAGCAGTTAACTTGGAAGAGCCAAAGAAGCTATGAAAAGGTCTTGCCACTCACTTCTGAGAAGTCTTGTTTCTTTTTGGGGTTTGGTGGGATCTAACAAATTCAGTTCATATAAGGCCAAGAGATCAATTTAAACCACAAGAATGGGGCGGCTAGGTGGCGCAGTGGATAAAGCACCGGCCCTGGTCAGGAGTACCTGGGTTCAAATCCGGTCTCAGACACTTAATAATTACCTAGCTGTCTGGCCTTCAGCAAGTCACTTAACCCCATCTGCCTTGCAAAAAACCTAAAAAAAAAACCCCAAGAGAAGGCAGTATTCAACATAAGTAGATTGATTATTTAAGTATCAACAATGAGAAAAAGGCTGAGTCATCAATTGCTTTCATTTAGGATTTAAAATGAAAAACCCTTAAAAAAAGAGAAAACCCTCTACTCAGGGTTCTATATCAAAACATCCACTTAAAACAAGAGTAGAAAAGAGAACTATATACCATATAATATTAGCAAACATTGCATTGAAGGAATCTGAAGATGATGAACTTTTCTATTTTAATTGGAAAATCAGTTATTTATATTATTTGGCTTTTCATCTTTTCCTGTCATTGAACACAACTTATCAAACAACAACCCCGCAACAATGCTCATCTTTAAATGCTACTTTTCTTTTTTTGCTAACCACATTCAATGTTGTAACAGCATTATAGGATTTTCTTGGCAAAGATATTGGAATAGTTTTTCCCCCTGCTTGGAATGCTCCTGCCTTTTAGAATCCCTAATTTCTTTCAAGATTTAGCTCAAACATTACTTTTGTTTTTAGGTTTTTTTGCTAGGCAATGGGGTTAAGTGGCTTGCCCAAGGCCACACAGCTAGGTACTTATTAAGTGTCTGAGACCGGATTTGAACCCAGGTACTCCTGACTCCAGGGCCGGTGCTCTATCCACTGAGCAACCTAGCTGCCCCCAAACCTTACTTTCTGTAGGTTGCTCCCAGTAACCCACAGCTGTTAATGTCTTCCCTCTTAAGTTACCCTATATTTACCTTCTCCATTGAGTGACTTGTCTAGGGTCACACAACTAGTAATTGCCTGAGGTCACATTTGAACTCAGGTCCATTGTTCTATCAACTAGATCATCTAATTCCCTAAATGCTGCTTTAGTCAGAGAAAAAAAATCAAATAAATGAATAAATTGGATTTACTTCTAATTTATTTTGCATGATCTCAATTAGGTTCACTATAGGTAAGCAGTCCTCCTTCAAATGTATTCTTTTATTCTTAATCCTCCCTAACTCTCCTTCTGTGCATTTCATTACCCCTTAAAATCATTTTCTATTCTCTCCTACAGTACTGCACAATCTTTGATTGTTAGGAAGTTGTTCTCTTAATGAAGGCAATATCCTCCCATCTTTTCCAGCAGATTGTCCCCACAATTATCTCCTTTCACCAACTTTGAGTCTCTCCCCTTAGCTACTGATTCCTTTCCTGCTACCTATTAATACATTCAAGCCCTAGCCATATTTACAACATTCTTTAGACCAAATTATCCCCTCTAAATATCTAAGTGTCCAGTTCCTTTCCTCTCTTCTAAACTTTTTGCAATTTAGCTTCTAATTTTTTCTTAAATCAAACACCTGATCACATATCCCCTCTAATTCAATAATCTCCAAGGGTTCTCTATTACCTCCAAGTCCAAAAACAAACAAGGTGCTTTCCAGGTTATCTGGTCCCCTTTGCTTTTTCCAGACTTTTTACACATATATTCCCTTCTACCCAGTCTCTAGTCTAAGCATATACTGGCTTACTTGCTAGTCCATCTACATGTTCTCTCTCCCTCATCGCCAAGCATTTGCATGGCTTTTCCCCCTGCTTGGAATGCTTCTGCCTTTTAGAATGCCTAGTTTCTTTCAAGATTCAGCTCAAACATTACTTTCTGTAGGTTGCTCCCAGTAACCCACAGCTGTTAGTGTCTTCCTTCTTGGGTTACCTTATATTTACTTTGAATATGTTCTTGGTCCTCCAGATATTTAGTATTTTTATCAATGAAAAAAGGCATAAATGGAACGTATATCAAATCTGCAGATGACATGGAATTAGGAACAAACACTGAATGAATGACAGAGCTAGGATCCAAAAAATATAACAGTTGTGATGCTAATCTAATAAGATGTAATATGATAGGGATAAATATTATCTTGCACTTGGGTTCAAAAAAGAAATTTTAATTCAAGATGTTCTGAAGGGTACAGGATGAGAGGACCATGGCCAGATAAGGCATCTGGGAATTTTAGTGGACAGCAATCTGAAATAGCAAACAAAAATCCTAATACAATCTTAGGCTGCATTGAAAGACAAATTGTTCAGAAAAAAAAAAAAAGAGGTAACAGTCCAACTACACTCTGCCCAGGTCAGATCCTATTCTGAATACTATTTTTATTCCTGCGTTTCACATTTTAGGAAGCATACTGATAAGCTTGTGAACATCTAGATGGTGAAGGGCCATCAGAACATGCCATGTAAGGATTATCTGGAGGAACTGCAGAAGCAAGGAAAAGGCTTAGGGAGAACATGATAGTAGTCTTCAAGCATATGAAGATCTGTCATGTAGAAGAGGTATTAAATTTTTGCTGGTTGGTCTTAAGAGGGCAGAAGGAACAATAAATGGGAAGCAACAGAAGGGTAAGTTAGTGAAATATGCTGTCTCTTCAAAAAAAGGTTAGATGACCATGTGGATATGTTGAAGAGCATGGTATGGGTAAAGCATGAGCTAAACTTGATGGTTTCTGAGGTTCCTAGACTTTATTACCTAAGATGAGACATTTAACATGAGTCTGTTTTTTCATCTATAAAATAAAGATGAGGGGTATAATGGATAGAGGCAGCCCCATTCAGGAAGGCTTGAGCTCAGGTCCAGCTTTTAACTTATGGTGATTGGGAATCTAAGCCTGACCATCACAACCTTTCATTTCCTCAGGCACCCATTACAACTTGCACAGCAGGTGCCAATCTTCATTAGGTAAAGAATTAGCTTACTTGGAGTTTCCAAAACCAATAAAATTAGTTTCAGTATTTCTTTCCTCCTCCCCCCCACCTCCCCAAGGAGGTATTGCACCTCTGTCTCACCCGGTTGTTGTAAGAAAAGTCTTTTTTAAGACTGCTTTCTGTGGGGGGTGGGGGGAGGGAAGTGAGATTAGGGGAAAAAATGTAAAATGCAAAGTAAATAAATAAACAACTTTTTTAAAAAAGTCCTTTCTAAACTTTAAAGTGGCATGTTAGAGCTGGCTAGGTGGTGCAGTGGATAGAGCATTGGCCCTGGAGTCAGGAGTACCTGAGTTCAAATCCAGTCTCAGACACTTAATAATTACCTAGCTGTGTGGCCCTGGGCAAGCCACTTTATCCCCATTGCCTTGCAAAAAAACAAACAAAAAACAAACTTAAAAAAATAAAAAAGTGGCACGTTAAGAGTGAGGGTTTTATTAAAATTATTTTTTCTTCTGAGCAGAAATCCTCAGACTCTTAGTACCCACTACCCAAAAGTCTGAAAAAGCAAATGAAATCATGGCAGAAAATTGATTAGATTAAGGCCTTTATACAAACCTCTGCAGCTTTGATTCTTAACCTGAGGTCATCAGATTTGGCTTTTAGAAAATCTATATTGGAAATTCGACTGTCAACTTTGGCTTTTTCCATGGAAAGATGCAGCTCTGCTTTCTTGAGGTCCCTTTAAAAGGTAAAGTTTCCTTCATTTGAATGCTGTATATTTTTTAAAAGCATTAAACAGCAATACTAGTTTTTATATTCAACTTTCTATTATCCATTTGTGGAATATCTATTTTGTTGACTGTATGCAGTAATTTTAGATTCCAAGCTGGCTTTCTCTATCACCCAACATACTCCTGGTTACATTCCCCCACAATGCCAGTTGGTGTTTTGCTCAGAGAATGCAAATTAAGTTTAATATCACCTTATGTCAAACATGCTTAGAAATGTAAATCTGCTGTCCCCCCAAGTCATAAAATGCATTCCAAAGCTGCTTTGAAATTAATTTTTAATGCACCCTATTGTGGCTTATTATATTCCTCCAATATCATGACAACAATGTATAGAATTGGAAAGGGAGGTCCTAAAAGAAACCAGTTTTTATTTCTAAATAACTATTTTATATTACACTGTATTATTTTTCCTTTTTCTTTTTATCACAATTAAAAAATTCCAGTCTTATCAGTTGAATAATAGGAAGCATTTGATAAGTAATTCTAGATACAAGTATATTTGACATGTAAACAATTTAAGATTACAAAAGATTCTGGTTCTTCTGTATAGTCAATTCAAACTCACTATAGTAAGTCTATGATGAAAATTCTTAACTTTCTCTGAAGTTTAACTGAGTTGAGAACTCAACATAATAGTTCTTTATCCCCTGAAAGTTAGTAAAGAATGACAATATCGTTTAGTTACCATATATATAAAAATAAGGATATATATATATATTTATTCTTTAGATAAAAACAAAGTTTCAGTCTAATTTTGTTTTAGTTATTAATCATTTATTAAGCATCTACCATGTGTAAGTCATTGAGAATGATTTTCTTAACTTTTATGTACATTTTGCAAAATGCTTCTGTGCAAAGAGAAATAGAATTAAAGATACTGCCACCAATCTGCTATGTGACTGAACAAATTGCTTTCCCTCTCCAAGTTCATTTTTTCTACTATAAAAATGAGTGTTGAATTCAATGATCTGTAAGATTTTTTTCCAACTCTAAAAATTATGAGAATCTATGACACGTGAAGAGCCAAGTAGACCACCATGAGCATATATCCAGATAGAATAAAGCACATGTGCCTCCACAGATGCAAAAATATTTACTGCAGCAAATTTTGTTATAGCAAAGAACTGGAAACAAAGTAAATGACTCTCAATTTGGGAATGGTTAAATAAACTGTGGTACATGATTCTAATGGAATATTACTGTACTATAATAACAAATGTGATAAACACAAAAAAATGGAAAGATCTACACAAACTGAGGCAGAGTAAAATAAGTAAAGCCAAGAAAATAATATAGACAATGACTATAATAATGTAAACAAAAAGAAACAAAAAAAATCAGAAGTGAATGCTACAAAAATAAGAAAAACCAAATATGGCTCAAAAGAACTCTGAAAAGATACTCTCATCATGCCTCTTTGCAAAGACAGGAGTTTCTCCCACACATGGCACAATTTCAGACTTTTTCAATGTATTGCTTTGTTACACTGATTTTTTTCCTCCTCTTTTTCTTTTTTGTTTATACATAGTATATTTGTTTTTTAAAAAAAATTCTACTTGTTATATGGGATATCCCCTTATTATCTACTTGTTATATGGGAAAGAAAGGGGAAGGAACACTGGTAATTATGGTAATACTAAAAAAAACAAAAACCCAAACTTTTAATAAGTTTAAAAAAAAACACATGTTCATAGGCCCCCAAATACCACTGCACTTGTAAACAATATTCTCTGTCCTGTAATATCCCCAAGTCCCTAAGTCCACCATGAAGGGTTTAAAAGAAAATGTATATTAGCAAGAATGGAAAAAGGAAATAGAGAGAAATGAGCAAACACATACTAGAAAATTACAATTCTAAAACATATAAATTTGCCCCGAATTAATGATCGAACAATAATCCATTCTGCCTTTACCAATTAAGACAGACACTATTTCCCCTCATTTACTCACTCTTGTAGACATTTTTCTAGTATTAGAGTTGCAGTTAGATTTTTTCCCAATTTGCTCAATTCAACCTCCATTTCTTCATTTCTAGCTTTGGTGTGAAAAAGATCAGCAGTCAAACTATTCACTGCAGGGATAAAACTAAGACAAAAATATGATCACATAACTGGAGATTTGATGCAAAATAGAAACCAACAATCTTATTTCTAAAAGCCCTTTTAGTATCATTGAAAATTAACTATGAATTCTTATAATCTGAACATACATACACACACACGCCACTCTCTAGGTGCTTGGGCATGCACATGCACACACATGTATGTTTGTGTTCAGTCTCAAGCTGGAGTGTACACTCTGTCTCTCTCTCTCTCTCTCTCTGATAAAGGTCACTGGTTGAAGTATGGAGTCACCTTCTAACTTGAAGATTAACGGAGCAAAGGGAGCTCTGAGGCTAAGAACCTTTCAACCGACACACAGCTATCTAATCTGCTGCTTTTCTTATTTTTAGGGAACATGATAGTACTCCATAATCTCCCACAACCTTTCCAATAAGAAGTGAAAGTCATCCAAATGTTTGAAATTAAGCAAAATGAACAGGATGAAAAAACAAATGAAGTTTGACCCTGGAGAGAAAAAGTTATTTGATTTATTGATCATCTAATGCCCTTTATTAATTTGAACTAATGCACCTTTTCACTAGCATGGAAAATAAATATTTGACCAAACTCATTTTTTTTAGCCCATATCATTATTATTCTAAACTGAACACTTCTCAAAATGAAAAAGTCACTAAGTCAGTACCTTCTTGGGCAATTCATTGTATTACAACTGACTTACCTAGCTAGGGAGGTATCCTTTGTTTCAAGCACCAATGCACTGTCAACTAAAGCATTAAGATAACTGTTTCCCATGTTAGAGAGACTGGTGAAAGACAGATTAACACTTTCCATGAGAAGATCTTGGAGATACTTGGCTGAAAGATTAACAAAAAAATCTCATATGAATAGCACAGCTATCATAAATCATGGACCCAAATCAACTCTTACTTTTTTACTCCTGCATTTCTACTGTTCCTTTTTAAGCCCTTTAGATAGTCTATCAGTATATTTTCAGAGGTAACCAATATTGAACATTCACAATATAGAATTTACTATATGCTAGGTGTGCTAAGCATTTTTTATTTTTTAAAGCATTTAAAATATATTATCTTATGTAATCCTTACAATAATCCTGAGAGGTAGGTAACTGAGACAAAGGGAGGTCAAGTTACTTGCCCAACACAGAACTAAACTAACAGTCTAGGGCCAAATCTGATCTCAAGTCAGTCTTTCAGATGTCAGGCCTGAGACTTTATCCACTGTACTGCCTAATAGTAGCTCTATCCACTGTGCCACTGAGCTGCCCCAGGATCTAACATTTTAACTGATCAATTAATAAAAAAAAAAAATTTCCAAGTGAAGTTTGCATTAATTGACTGACTTTTTTGGTGTTAATGGTAACATTTTCTTGATCAGAAAAACTAATTTTCTCAAGGTGGATGAAAAATAAGTTTAAGCCTCCAAAAGTCTGTACTTTTTGTTCTCTAGATCAGACTTTCCTATTACTGTTTCCATCTCCAAAAATAAAAAAGAATTAATGTACTGAGTTACAGCTATACTACATTACTTCAACCTCAGATAACTAGACATTAACTAGGGTAATACTTTCATGTGCACTATTAGAGCCATGAAGTCTTGTGAGTTTGGACAATTAAAATTAACTAATGATCCATAAACTAGACCATTAAACTTCTGGTAAAGTTTTGGCCTACTTTAATCCCAGTTTCGAAACCATATTTTCTTACTTAAGTTAGATAAGAAAAGGTGTGATTTACTTTCAAATACTACAAAGTTTGTAGAATTCAAAGATCTGTGCAGTTATTATTAGACAGTTTGGCAATTAATGTCCTAATTGGCTTCTGATAAGTCACAAAACACTATGGTAGGCTATGTGGGTGATATCAAGAATAAGATATGATCTCTGCCCCAAGAAGCTTCCAACATAATAGGAAGATAACATTTACAATGTTATAAAACATATATGGTATAGGCCAAGTAGCACATGAAGGTTTAAAATGGGCAGGAGAATTCTATGAAGGCAAATATCATGTACAACCAAATGAATCAAGAGGCATTTTTGGAAGACATTGGCATTTGAACTGATTTCTGAAGACTATGTAAGTTCTGCCTTGTCAATAAGGTGAAGAGAAATGGTATTATTATTATATGTGATGCTGAGTAAATCCCCTAATCCCTTTGGATCTCAGTTTCCTCATCTATAAAACAAGGATTTTGGACTAGATGGACTGCTAATATCCATTCTTATTTTCTATGATTCTATTATATAACTCCTCTGCATCTCCCCAAAAATAAAATTTTATGTAGTTTTACAAAAAAATCAGTTAAGATTCCAAAACTAAACTCACCTTCTGATTCATATTCTCTTGCCTTCTGTTTCAAGTCTTCTATAACCAAGAAGACATCCCTATCTCGTGCTTGGTTACATTCTAAAAGGTGATACAAGATATCCGTGGTCCGTGGATTCACTTCATATTTCGGAATGGGTTGATCACCAAAAATTTTTTTCAACCATAAAGCAATCTGATTATTGAAAGGAAAACCCACATTATAAACAAATTAATAGTTAATATTTATATAGCACTTGAGTTTTTGCGAGGTATTTTTGTATCATTTAATCCTCAAACATTTATATTTACTATCTGATACTCACAATCCTGTGAGGTTGGTACTATTATTCTCATTTTATTTTATTTTTACAAAGCAAATGGGGTTAAGTGGCTTGCCCAAGGCTACACAGCTAGGTAATTATTAAGTGTCTGAGTGTGTATTTGAACTCAGGTACTCCTGACTTCAGGGCTGGTGCTCTACCCACTGCACCACCTAGCCACCCCTATTCTCATTTTATAAAGAAACTTGAGAATGAGAAAAATTAAGTGAATTGTTCAGGATCACAATTAACAAGTGACTGTGGCAGGTTTCCAACTCAGATTTTCTTGTTTCAAGTCCATGAGTACTACTGAGCAAACAGGTAATAAAAGGGGGAAAAAAATTACTAAAAACCACTTAGTTATCTTGAGATATTATAGGTTTCCAATGGATAGATGATGTTTTCCTTCATTCTCCAGGAAGACCATGACATCAAGGTGATGTCAAGACAAGCACATGAACTGGATTTGAGTGAGGGGGTTCTGTTCTAAGTCACCTGCCTCACTTTCTCTTCCAGAATCATCTTGGTCCAGCAGCCAGAGAAGAATCAGGAGGATTGCAATCAGGAGGAAGTGACTTGCCCAAAGTCTCACAGCTAGTCTGTGTCAAGTGTCTGAGGTCATATTCGAACTCCTATCCTCCTGACTCCAAGGCCTTTGCTCTATCCATTGCACAACTTAGCTGTCCTTTCCAATGCTTGAGAGGCATTCATCTGAGGAATCAAATATCCACTCATAATCTGGAAACGGGGAATAACACACCAACAAAAACTCCAAGAATATGGTTTACCCTTACAGTTCTATATAAATACAGTTATATTATTTCTTTATGTAATCTTTGAGTGAATTGGTTCCAAATATTTCACAACTGTGCAACTTGAACAAAAATAATGGGGAAGAAAGGAGAGGGAAAGGCAACTGTATTACGATACAATGTTAAAAAAAAGTTTCATCCTGAGTCCAAGTACCTGAGTTCAAATCCTGAGAAGGGGCGGGGAGAGAAACCTGATAATGGGGAGAAGCAGGAGAGGAGTGGAGGGTTGTTGTGCCAGGCACATCCGGGTGCTTCCAATCTGGTGGGATGGGGGGGGCTCCACTGGAGTGTAGCTGAGGGGCAGAGGCCCAGGGAAAGCGCTGGAACATCCTGCACTGGGGGAAGGGCTGGGGCCCGCACACGTTTGGAGGCTGAGACGGCCTCGAGGCAAGGTTCAAGCTCCCTCCTGGTGGGAAGGGTCCCGCAGCCCCAACTCCCGGTCACCTTCTCGGCCTTTTCCTCCGCCTCCTTCTGCTCCTCCTCCGGTCCCTCCATAACCTGGGCCTGAAGCTTGGCTCCCGCCAGAGCCCGCGCTGCTCGGCGCCACCCGCTCCGCCTCCGACTAGTGAACTTCCAGTTAAGAGGAGATGCGCGCGCCGGAGGGGAGGGGGCGGGGCCGCACGCGACTGTTCCGGTGAAGGTCCCCGCCCCCCCACTGGGCTTGCTGGGAGTTGTAGTCTTCACGTGGGTCACCGGAAAGCTCCCTGCTCAAGCCCCTCCTCCCTCCCTTCCGCCGGCGAGGGCGCATGCGCAACGCTAGCTACTCTGCATTGACCTTTTTCTCTTTTCCTTTTTTTAAAAGTACTTCCTTCCCTTTTAATTTTCGACTGAAATCCTTTATTCCTAAGAATACCTGCCCTTCATATTAGTGCGTGCACTTTCCACTTTTTCTTGCATTTTTGTGTAGTTGTTTTTATGTTTTGCGTGACTTTAAATGTATTATTGATTTCATATTTCTTACCTCCTCAGAATGGGTAAAAGGATCATTATAGAATTTTGCATATAAACCCTTAGACTTGGGCTAGTCCGTTTTCTTCATCAGTAAAATGAGGTGGACCGGATGGGTGATCTATGTTATGATCCTTCAGATACTAGTTAATAAATCAAAGTTACAGCCTTGAGAGTAATGTTATACACTTTTGTATTCCCCTGCATAGTAGACGCTAGTAATTTATCAAATCAATAAATACCCTAACTTTTGAATAACTGAACAGAGTAAATGCCCCCATTAACTCTCTGCAGCTTTTCCTCCCCCTATTTTTTGGGGGGTGGGGGGTTTGCAAGGCAATTCGGTTAAATGATTTGCTCCCAAGGTCACACAGCTAAGGTAATTATTAAATGTCTGAGGTTGGATTTGAACCCAGGTCCTCCTGGCTTCAGTACTCCATCCACTGCCCCACCTGGCTTCCCCCCCACCCCTCCATTTATTTTATAAGTTCTTAGTAAAATTTCCAGATATAAGTCGAAGCAAGCAGCTTCAATGTGCTAGGCACTCTGCTAGGTGCTGAGGATAAGAAAGGCAAAATTAGTCGCCTTCAGGGAGTTCACAGTGTCATTGGGAGAGAACACAAAAATAACTGCAAACAAGATATGTACATGACAAACTGAAGATAATCTCAAGAAAAACTATGAAAGGTGATCAAGAAAGTTTTGTAGGAAGGATTTTAACTGAGACTAAAAAGAAAACCAAAGAACCCTGGAAATGGAAACAGGGAAAGCATTTCAGGCAGGAGAGAAATGGATTATGCTTTCCCCCCCCTCCCCAAAGCTACTAAAATGTGCGAACTCATCTCATTGACCCAGAAATATCTTGGAGAGGTCTATACCCTAGAGAGATCAAATAAAGAACTCATAGTTACACAATATTTATGGCAGCTCTTTTCCTACTGGTTAAGAATTAGAAACTGAGGGGGGATTTCCATTAATGTATGTGCATCACTATGAATAAGTCCCACCTTTATGATGAAATATCACCTGTATTGAGGATTCTGTCTTATGTACACTGAAGGGAGGCAGAATAGATATTGCTAGCCTCTTCTCCCCCTACCTTTCTCTGAGGAGACTTTTATTCCTTCCAGGAGGGGAAGCAGGAGGTTGAAGCCAGAGCCCATGACTCTGCTCTCCTCAGAGAGAGGAGATACAAGACTAGAAGTGTATCTCTCTGGTCCTTTAAATATTGTTCATCCAGGGTATATGATTAAGTTCTATCTAAGTTTTGATCCCTTTGCCATTTCTGGAGGGAGAAGGAATTCTTAGGTACTATATCTTGTCTATAACCACCTCATACCAGTTCCACAATAAACAGACAAAAGGAATAGCAACCAACAAAAATATCAAAACCAAAATCAGAGAAGGTATATATGAGAGAATATGGACAGATTGAGTGAACTCATCCCATTGGGAGTGAGGTAACTCAATCCAACTAGAGATCTCATTGAAGGGGAAACTCCAGTAGTCTCTAGAACAGCAAACTGGGAAATAATGAAGACTGCTCTTCTCATGTCTTCCCAGTCTTTTCTTCAGTAAACTGAAGGGATTAGCCTCTTCCATCTTCTCTCTCAAAGCCAGGATTACCCAAATGATGATTCCCGGAGAATCACCTCTTCACTCTGTCCCTCATGTAGTCCTGAGCCCTCATCTCCACCAACAAACTATGAAAGACTTAACTCTGCTCACAAGAGAACCAACCACAATTCCAGAAGATTCATAATGAAACATTCTATCCTTTTCCACACAGAGAAATGTTCCTAGTGCAGATTGAAATATTTTTTAAAACATTGAAAATGCTAGTATTTTGTTTTGTTGTTTGACTATATATATCTGTAATGAGTTTTGTATTTCTTGCTTTCTCAGTGGTTTGAGAGAGGAAAAGAATTCAAAACTGAAAATAAAATTGAATTAAAAGTGTATTTTCAGAAGGTGGAATATTTTGTTTAAAGACCAAGGAGGAATCTAATGTCACTGGATTGGAAAGGTGGAAGGGAATTGGGAATAAGATTATTTAAGATCTTCACTAAATTACATGAATTGGTCTAAAGACAGGAAAATAAATAATTTCTATCGCTAGGGTTCAAGTTAGTTAAATTAATCAAACATTCATTTTTTTTTAGGTTTTTTTTTTTTTGCCAGGCAAATGGGGTTAAGTGGCTTGCCCAAGGCCACACAGCTAGGTAATTATTAAGTGTCTGAGACCGGATTTGAACCCAGGTTCTCCTGACTCCAGGGCCAGTGCTTTATCCGCTATGCCACCTAGCGGCCCATAATCATTCATTAAAGGTCTTATATGTTCAAAATACTGTGTTAGTTACTGATCATAGAAAGATGAATTTAACATGTGTTTGAACTCAGGTCCTTCCTGACTCCACTGTACCACCTAGCTACCCCTATCTTCAAAGGGGCTGATATTGCAACTACCATTCTTGAATAAGGACCCCAGCAATAAAACCCAATTTGCTTCCCTGAGTTTAGAAGTGGTAGACTCTATCAGAAAAGTTCATATTATATGATGTACCTGTCACCTTGGTATGTTTAACTGATTTTCTTTGTTACAAGGGAATGTTTTATTACTGAAAAAGAATAGTGGAATAAAAACAAAAATAGGGGTCAATAAAATATTTTTATGTGTCATTTTGCCTTTTGAGGGTATTTACTAAGTCTTTGTGATTTTCATTATTTGCTTTGCTTAAAAAGATATTAGGGTGGCTAGAGCTCTGGCCCTGGAGTCAGGAGTACCTGAGTTCAAATCCGACCTCAGACACTTAATAATTACCTAGCTGTGAGGCCTTGGGCAAGCCTCTTAACCCCACTGCCTTGCAAAAAAACTAAAAAAAAAGATTTATTAGCCTGATGGTTTAATTATCAAATGAAGGAATTTGGACATCATGTAGCAAATGATGGAATGTCATTAAAGTTTTCTGAGCAAAGTGGGTCAAAGAATTGTACGGAGGAAAAGAACACTGACTTGAGAGTCAATAAGATTTGGAAAAAGTTGGGATTTGGTGATCAGGTGGAGGTAGGTCAGGCATATGGTCTCAGTAGCGTCAGAAACTTCATGACCCTATTATGGGTTTTCTTGTCAGACACTGGAAGCGTTTGCCATTTTATTTTACAGATGAGGAAACTGAGGCCAATGGCTTAAGTGACTTGCCCAAGGTCACACACCTATCTGTCTGAGACCATATTTGGACTCGTGAAGACTGGCCTAGCTGTAGAATTTAGCAGTTAATCAGCTATATCTAGAGAAGGCTGAGCTTGTCAAGGGAAGCGGCAGATTTCTTGGGCCTGTGTAAGGATTGTAGGGGCAGAAAGGACCTTGCAGGTCACTCAGGAAACCCAAGGCCGGGCTAGACCAAGATTCCGTGTGGGACAGACGTCCGGGATGGGGTGAAGCCCAAGTTCCCCGACTCTGAAAGGACTGACTGTCTCATCCACAGTCTCTGGACTGTTGACAATGTTTTTAAGGGAAAAAAAAATCCTTTGTACAATAATAAGAATAAAAAAACAAATAAACAATGTTTTTAAGGGAAAAAACATCCTTTGTACAAAAATAAGAATAAATAAACATTGTTTTAAGGGGAAAAAATCCTTTGTACAAAAATAAGAATAAACAAATAAACAATGTTTTTAAGGGAAAAAACATCCTTTGTACAAAAAATAAGAATAAACAATGCTTTTAAGGGAAAAAACCCTTTGTACAAAAATAAGAATAAACAAATAAACAATGTTTTTAAGGGAAAAAACATCCTTTGTACAAAAAATAAGAATAAACAATGCTTTTAAGGGAAAAAAACCCTTTGTACAAAAATAAGAATAAACAAATAAACAATGTTTTTAAGGGAAAAAACATCCTTTGTACAAAAAATAAGAATAAACAATGCTTTTAAGGGAAAAAAATCCTTTGTACAAAAATAATAAACAAATAAATAAACAATCTTTTTAAGGGAAAAAACATCCTTTGTACAAAAATAAGAATAAATAAAGTGTTTTTAAGGACTTAGATTCTTTCCCCCTCAGGCCGGAGGGGATTCGCTCTGAAGGAACCCCGCCGCAGGCTCGAACCCGATAACCCCGTTCATCCGCTCGGCTCGGCGCTGGTGTTCCGGGTCAGCGGGGTCCTAGTCCCGGTCAACGCCCCTCAGAGGTCGCCTCGGAAAGCGGAACTGCCTCTTTGCGAACCGCGAGGCCGAGGTTGCGGGAGGAAGGAAGAGGTCGACGCACAAAAGCGACGGCCGTCAAGGGGCGCTGGGGGGGGAGGATCCCGAAGGACAGAGATAAAATTAGACGAGGTGAAGGCTCGGAGGAGGGAGTGCTTCCGGGTCAGGTGGGCGAGCCGAGTTGACCTTCTCCGGCGCCGCCGCCATTTTGTCCCAGTCAGTCCGGAGGCAGCGGCCGCACAGGAGCGCAGAGGAGGAGCTGCCAGGATGCTGTCTGTCCGCGTCGCCGCTGCCTTGGCCCGCGCCCTGCCCCGCCAAGCCGGGCTGGTGAGCACGTTGCGGAGCCCGGCGCGGACTGAAGGGAGGGAAGGATGCGGGGATTGCCGGCGCAGCTGCGGGCTCGGCGCGGGACGGCCCGGGGCGGGGGCCGCCATCTTGCCGGCGGTCCTGCAGAGGCCCCGGGCCGGGCCGGGCGGACGCCCGCCGCGTGCGGCCTCGGAGCCCTTAGGAAGCACGCGGCGGCCTGGGGAGAGGCCAGGGGCGTGGCGGCCGGGCCCGGCCCGGCCTGCAGCCCGCGCGGGGAGCTGCCTCGGCCGGCGTGAAGGTCAGACCTCCCCCGGGGCGGCCCCGGCCCTCCCCGGCTGTGCCCCCGCGCGCGCCTTTTCTCCAAGGTCAGGGGCCCGGCGTGCTGAAAGGGATGGCGCGGTGGGTTTGAAGGTCAGCGGGGCCAGGCCATGGCTCCTCCCTGCCTTGAATTTCAGAACGACCGAGGACCTACTGCCCTCTCGCCGGGGTGAGAGCCGGCAGGCCATTCATTGGTTTCTCCGCGAGCTTATAAATTGGCAATGACATTGCAGGTTTAAGGTGCTGCCTGCAGTGGTTACGTGCAATTCTGCAATTAAACCATTGGGGCCAGAAATCTTATTAAGTAGCACAAGCAAGACTGGAAATTTAATTTTTTTTTTAATTGCAAGATTCTGAGGGTGAGGAGGGGCTGTCGTGGTTGACCTAAGTACAAATCCCAGTTGTGCCATTTGTATGACCTTGAGCATGTCGCTTAACCGCTTATCTAAATTATGAGGGCATTGGATCGGATATCTTAAGCCCTTTTTAGTCGTGGAGTTATGACCCCTGAATGAAGAGCATCCGCTGAAAGAACCTTTAAAGGTCATTATGGTTTAGTCCCTTGCAGTATTATGACTATAATTCCTCCTGTAGAGTGAACTAGGAAATAATTTAAGTCTAGACTGCATTCCCTTCTTTTATGCGATATTATTTGAATGGAAAGGAAGGCAATTATTGTTACCTGCTACCTCAAACTTAGGACTTAGCCTCACCCGTGACCAATCATATTAGGATATCGTTTTCATCTCACAAAAGAGAAATACATGTGGTTGCAGGGCTAATAATTGTCGAATGCAGGATTTGGAACCCTGATCTTCCTAAACTCCCGGTTCCAGCCCCCTCATTATGATAGGCTGCCCAGAAAATCTGAAGTTCCTCTCTTTATGCAGCAAAAAAAAATTTAGTGATGTCTTTCTGAGCAATTACCCCACTAGTGAGTTCAGTAAATTAAGAGATTTTATTAAATACAAAATCGATCTGTTCAAATGAGTTTCTCACATCCAAATGAGGTTGAAGATACACACAAAATCTTGGCAACTTTAAATTGAGACTGATATTGATACATATTGAATATTTTCCTTTGGGCCCAGGTCTCTAGAAATGCCTTGGGGGCAGCCTTTGTTGCTACAAGGAATATCCATTCCTCTAACAAGCACCTGCAGAAGTCTGGTATGTTCAAATTTATATTCTTATGGCATGTATAAAGACTACCTTAAAACCATTTCAAGAAAGAGAAGTATTTATTTGAGAGGTTTTTTTAAAAATCTTGTGGAGCATTTTTTTGAGAAGTTGTTTGCTTAGGCTGCTTTGTCTCCTTTCCATGCCTTTGCACAAACTATCCACCCCCACTTTTTCCTCACCTCCACTACCTGCAATATCTACTTTTCTTCAGAGCCCAACTTCAGGTAGCACCTTCTATATAGACCTTTCCTGACCCCCCCCAAAATCTCACAAATTACTTTTTTTATTTTGTATGAACACTCATATTATCTTGTTTCCTTGGATTAAATATAAGTTTTCTGAGAGCAGAAATTGTTTTATTGTTGGTATTTGGTAGGTGATTAATAAATAATTGATTTTGATTGATTGTTGTCTCCTTTCCTCCACCCTTTAAATTTTTCGGAGGTTTAGTAAATGGTTGAATGCATTAGAATTTTTTCAACTGTTTTTTACCTCTTGAATCCACAGTGCTTAATATAGTGTCTGACATAATAGCTTAATGCACGCTTATTGACTGATTATTTTGTTTCCTTGTTAAAAGTTTTTAGTGTGAATCAAAGTTAGTACCTTCAGATGAATACATTGTAAAAAGCTGATAAATAATAGATTTTTCAATTACTTGGTCATAACCACCTTATAAAATAGATAGAAGAACTTTATTGGTGAGGTAACTGAGATGCTTGGGGCTGTCTTCCTCAAGGTAGTATTGATGATAATTTAGATTCTTAATGTTTAAATTTTTCTGTTGGAATTTCAATTTGTAATTTTTCTAATTTACCTTTTAGCTGAGCTGTCTAGTTACTACTGAAATCAGTTTATATTCTTAGTTTATGCAAGTTTCCTATAGTTATGTACTCCATAGGGTTGTATTTTTTGGATTCTAATATAGTCTAATATGTTCTGACAGAAGATAATTGAGATCTAGAGAATTTAAAGAACTAAGGTTATTAAAAGAATAAGGGAATAAAGAGAACTTGAAAGATAACTTATGTCATAACTATCATCCAGAATTTTGCTCTAAAATTTCCTTTCATTTGAACCTCTTTGACTTGTTTTTGTTGAAGCTGACAAGTCTTCTGTGTTAAATAAATGTAAATTTTTAAAAATTGAATTTTTAAAATTTCACACGAAGATAGTTTTCGACATTCATATTTTATAAGATTTTAGTTCTATTTTTCTTACCCCCAGAGAGCAAGTAATCTGTTATATGTTATACATGTATAATTATGTTAAGCATATTTCCATTTTAGTCACATGATGAAAACAATCAGAACCAGCAAAAGAAAAAAACCAAAAACAAATTTTTAAATAGTGAAAGTTTGGTCTGTTGTCAAACTCCATAGTTCTTTCTCAGGATGTGGAATTGACTTTGGTCTCTATTGTTGAGAAGATCTGATCATCACATGCTGTTTCTATATCAAATATTCTGGTTCTCCCCATTTTACTCAGCATCAGTTCATTTAAGTCTTTCCAGGATTTTCTGAAATCTGCCTGGTCATTATTTCTTGTAGAACAAATAGTATTCCATGTTCATATACCACAATTTGCTTAGCCATTTTCGATTTGATGAGTGTCCCCTCATTTTCCAAATCTTTACTACCACAAAAAGTTCTATTATAAAATTTTTTTTTGTATATGTAGGTGTTTTTTCCTTTTTTAATGATTTCTTTGAGCTACAGATCTAGTAGTGACATTGCTAAAGCAAAGGGTATACCCAATTTTATAGCTCTTTGGGCGTAGTTCCAAATTGCTCTCCAGGATGGTAGAATCAATTTACAATTCCAAGAGTTCTTTAGTAGTACCCCACTTTTCCCCTATCCCCTCCAAAATAAATGTAAATTCTTGAGCCTCTCATATGGAATTAAATGATTTCATTCCTCTTTTAAGGCTTATTTTCAAAGCTTGCTTGAGTTACTTTTGTGGAGAAGTATATAGAAGTTGTGGAAAGGCATCATTTGTATAAAAAGGCATTTAAAAACAAACCATGTATTGGTTCATATTTTATCCTAATTCTATTCTGATTTGGTAAACTGAGAACAGAAATAACTTGGCAGAATATAATTTCCAAAGATAAGTTGGTTCCCATAATGACGAAAATATACAAGGAATAGAAGAGGGAGAGTATTTTTAATTTCTTGAAGGATTTTATTTTCTTTTGTTTCCTAACTTGATTTGCATTGAATTTCATTTATTGCAAGCATTTTGATTTTAAGAAGCCAAAAATGAATACATAATGTTACTGTACTTTCTCCATAGGCACTGCCGAGGTGTCCTCTATTCTGGAAGAACGTATTTTGGGAGCTGACACCTCTGTTGACCTTGAAGAAACTGGACGAGTTCTGTCTATTGGTGATGGTATTGCCCGTGTACATGGCCTAAGGAATGTTCAGGCAGAAGAAATGGTGGAATTTTCTTCGGGCCTAAAGGTAAATTGCTTTTCTTTGTGGCAAGTTACAAATGTCTTTTTTTAGACTACTTTAGAACTTTGGGGGGGTTGAGTTTTGTATTTACTATTTTCATTCATTGTATGAATGTGATTGAGGAGCCAGTCCAATCACTCAGTATTAGATAGTAACAGTGAATTAGGGCTTAGCACTTGGGGAAGTCAGCTATTACTATTTTCTTCCTCTTAGCTTGATAATTCTAATTTCTTTAATAAATTTGCCAAATTCAACATTTAGTTGAATGTTGAAAAATTGCATGAAATATGATGACAGTTTTCATTAACTTCAGAAATCGGCTAGATACAAAGCTAAAGCTCTAAAAAGAGTTTTTTCTTCTGTCTTTTAAAAAAATTCTTCTTCACCAGTTACCAGGACAGAAAATAACAAAGTTATACAGATGCCAGTAGTTAAATAGTTATCTGCAAATGATTTGGAGAAACATGGTTTGTTTATTTCTCCTTGAATACATCTAAGATAAATTTTATTTTGCATGGTTAGTCTGTGAACTGTTGTGGATTATGGAGTCTTTTAAAATCCCCATGGCATTTATTAGTCTTTTGGTTATATATTTATTTTAGGGTATGTCCTTGAATTTAGAACCGGATAATGTTGGTGTTGTCGTGTTTGGTAATGACAAATTGATTAAAGAAGGAGATATTGTGAAGAGAACGGGAGCCATTGTGGATGTTCCTGTTGGTGAAGAGCTATTGGGCCGTGTTGTAGATGCCCTGGGCAATGCCATTGATGGAAAGGTAGATTTAGAATTGTTTAAACAACTAAGTTAGTGGGAAGGGTGTCAAAACATTTCTTAGTAATAATTCTTTCTTTTAAAGGGTCCAATTGGTTCTAAAACTCGTCGAAGAGTTGGTCTGAAGGCCCCTGGAATCATTCCTAGAATCTCTGTGCGTGAGCCCATGCAGACTGGCATTAAGGCTGTGGATAGCTTGGTACCAATTGGCCGTGGTCAGCGTGAGCTGATTATTGGTGACAGACAGACTGGGTAAGGATTCAGTAATAATGTTAAATGTTAATGGTTTTTTCCTCCAAAAGGACATGCCTTATATTCAACTTTAAAAGAATTCTTTAGAGAAGGATAATAGGTGTATTTAAGATTTAAATAGTTGGTAGCTAGTAGAATGTGGATTGAGACACCTTTTCTGACTGTTTAACTTAATCTGTTTTAGCAAAACATCAATTGCTATTGATACAATCATCAATCAGAAACGCTTTAATGATGGAACTGATGAAAAGAAGAAGCTTTACTGTATTTATGTTGCTATTGGTCAGAAGAGATCTACTGTTGCTCAGCTTGTGAAGAGACTTACAGATGCAGGTATTAAGAGACCTTAATGCTGATCATTTTTGTTTAAAATGACTAAAATTGCACTTGAAATATTTAATTTTTTAAAAATTTGTTCAGAGATATCTGAGGGAACTTTTAATTCCATAAAAGAACTAACCATTTCTACAAATCTGAAGCACTTAATCATAGTTTTACAGAAGATAAGGCCTTATGATTTTTCATAAAATAATTTGACATTTAATTTGAGGAGTCCTGAATTACAAATCTCTTAAGTTGATGTATTTTGGGAACTTTCACAATTTGTGGGATCTCATTTTTAAATGATAATTATTTGAAATCTGAAACTACTTTTTCTCTTCAGATGCTATGAAATATACCATTGTGGTTTCTGCCACTGCATCTGATGCTGCTCCACTTCAGTACTTGGCTCCTTATTCTGGCTGCTCTATGGGAGAATATTTCCGAGATAACGGCAAACATGCTCTAATTATCTATGATGACTTGTCCAAACAGGTTGAGTGAATTTAATTTTAAAACGGGAATGTTGAAGGGGGTGGTATTGAATATCGGCTGATTGTTTTTAACCTGATTTTGAAGAATATATCTGTCTTTACATACTATTTTCTACATATACTAGGCTGTTGCCTACCGCCAGATGTCTCTGCTGCTCCGTCGTCCCCCTGGTCGTGAGGCTTATCCTGGTGATGTGTTCTACTTGCACTCCCGTTTGCTGGAGAGAGCAGCCAAAATGAATGACACTTTTGGAGGTGGCTCTTTGACTGCCCTTCCAGTCATTGAAACACAAGCTGGTGATGTGTCAGCATACATTCCAACAAATGTCATCTCCATCACTGATGGACAGGTATTTATTAACCACAGTAAATAGTTTGATAGGTAATAGTTATTAATTCTAAGCTAGTAATTCTCACATTGAAAAAAATCCTTGCTAACAGGGTAGTGTTGGTTATCTTTTCCATATTTCTTCTAGTATATTGTGATTTTTGACAGGGTGGTAGGCTTTAGGGTAAGAAACTATTCATTCCAGCCTTAATGAAGAAACAGAAACTTAGGAAAGGTTGTCATGATCCAGATAATAGTATGGTGGAAAAGAGCACAGGCTCAGTGTATGACATTGAGTCTATCCCCTCAATAGTTCTGGAACTATGATCTGGGAAATCCTAAACCTTTCTTTTTAGAAATACTGGTTTTAAGCTTTTGAGAATTTAGTTCTTAAAACATTTTACTAAATTTCTTTGTATTTGTCACTGTCAGTAATTTAACCTTTCTCATTTATAGATTTTCTTGGAAACAGAATTGTTCTACAAAGGTATCCGCCCTGCCATTAATGTTGGTCTGTCTGTGTCCCGTGTCGGATCAGCTGCTCAGACCAGGGCCATGAAGCAGGTAATTTTATGTCACAGTTGTAAAATTAACAAAGTGCAGAAATGTTTAAATTAGTATTTGTGTTTAAGAAAGAACCTCATCCATGTTTACTTTCTGCACTCTAGGTGGCAGGTACCATGAAATTAGAGTTGGCTCAGTATCGTGAGGTGGCAGCTTTTGCTCAGTTTGGTTCTGATTTAGATGCTGCTACTCAACAACTGCTGAGTCGTGGTGTTCGTCTCACTGAATTGCTGAAACAAGGACAGTATTGTGAGTTGTACCTCTTGTTTTTGTTGTAGCTAGGATCTAAAAGCCAGTAGAGAACAGGAATTGAGTTGTTTTTATTCAACCACTTCATTTTTACAGATGAGGTTACTTGTTCAAGGGCACACAGGGTATGGCAGTTAAACCCAGATTTCATTCCAAATCCAGCCCTTTTACCAATATGCCATATTGATTTGATTTAGTTAATAATGCTTAAAGAAAAGTAGTGGTTATGTGTCAGGTTATAAATTTTTTTGAAGTTAGTTTATGAATATGTTGATTTTCATATTGCTTATGATAAAAACTTAATTTTCAAAAGAAAACAGTGTCGGCTTTTTTTTTCAGATAGATGATAGAAGAGATGATGATAATATGTAAGACTACACTTTATAACCAAGAGTAGTAATGAATTTCTTAGATTTTGGCATAATGATATGATATCTGAGGTCCAAGTAGACTTCAAAATTTTGACTTTGTTTTCAGCTCCTATGGCAATTGAAGAACAGGTAGCAGTCATCTATGCTGGTGTACGAGGGTATCTGGACAAATTGGAGCCCAGCAAAATCACCAAATTTGAGAGTGCTTTCTTAGCTCATGTCATCAGCCAACATCAGTCCCTCTTGGGTAATATCAGGTATGACCTTTGATAATAGAAGAGAAAAGGTTTAATTTTTTCATTTTAACAAAATGAAATATTTAGCAAATTTAAGTGAAAATTTTTTTCTAGGTTAGAAATTACAGTGGTGTTTTTTATTTTTTTGTCTATAGGACTGATGGAAAGATCTCGGAACAGTCGGATGCAAAACTGAAGGAAATTGTCACAAACTTCTTGGCTGGTTTTGAACCTTAAACTCCCATGAATTTTATCACCTGTCATTTTTTTTTTTGTCAATGTTTCTTCTAGTGATTCGGTTCCATTCATTATAGAACTTTAATAATGCACTCTTGCATCTAATGTACAGAAATTCCACTATGAATAAAAGGTTCCGTGTTAATGTCTTGTAGTTATTGAAGTTATTTCTGGAATTTAAACTATAATTAGAATAATTATTCTCATCACATTCAATTCAGATTGCTCTCCATGGGCGGCTAGGTGGCACAGTGGAAAGAATACCAGCCCTGGAGTCGGGAGTACCTGAGTTCAAATCCAGCTTCAGACATTTAATAATTACCTAGCTCTGTGGCCTTGGGCAAGCCACTTAACCCCATTTGCCTTGCAAAAATCCTAAAAAAGGAAAAAGACTATTGTATAGTATATTGTCAAATCAAATGACATTTTCTCTTCATGTTCTTTTTTGATTTTTTTTTGTGGCAGTGTTCTAGTTCTACTTTTCTTACCCCTCAATCTCTTGGTAGATTTTTATACAGACCATCTTGCAGTCACTCAAATCTGTTCTGAACCTTCTCCTTTCCATTTATATTATTGTATTCAGTTATCTCTATACAAATGATTCTCAAAAGTTCTCAAACTGAGCTCTCTCCCGATCTCTAGTTTCATATTTCAAGTTGCAAATTGGACATGTTAAATTCAGCTTGTAACTTCTCAATTGCTGTTGAGGGTGCCATCATCCTCCCCAATCACAGTCTTACAACCTAGCTAATATCCTCTACTCACCATTTTTCTTTTTTTTTTTAAATTGTTTTCCAACTATATGCAATCTTTTTTTTTACCAATCCTTTTTGCAAGGTTTTGAGTTTTACATTTTTCTCCCTTCCCCTTGCTTCTGATAAAGGCTTTACATTTATAACCTTGCTAAAAACAGATCCCTATTAATGATGTGAAAGAAGAATCAGATGCAAAGGGAGGGAAGAAAGCAGAAAAAAAATGACATGATAGTTAAGACAACTTTTAAATATTGAAGATGATAAGCTTTGGTCTTCATTTAAACTCCACAGTTCTTTTTTCTGGATATGGATGGTGTTTTCCATCACAAGTCTTAAAATTACCTTTGATTATTGTACTGCCGAAATGAACAAGTCCATCATGGTTGATCTTCTGATTCCACTCATTTCATTCAGCATCAATTCATGCAGGTTTTTCTAGACTTTTCTGAAATTCTGTCCCTCATGCTTTCTTATAGAACAATATTGTTCCATCACATACATATTACCAGTTTGTTCAGCCATTCCCCAATTGATGGACATCCCCTCAATTTTCTAATCTTTGCCACTACAAAAAGAGCTTTTGAATATTTTTGTACATGTGGGATTTTTCCCCTTTTTCACGTTCTCTTCAGTATATAGACCCAGTAGTGGTATTGCTGCTTCAGGGCACATTTTTGTTGGGCATAGTTCTGAATTGCTCTCCAGAAAGGTTGGATCTGTTCATAACTACAACAATACTCTAATGTCCCAGTTTTCCCACATCCCTTCCAGTATTGATCATTTTCCTTTCTAGTCATTGGCCATTCTGAGATGAGAAATGTACTCACCTTTTTCACACCTTTTCCAATTGAAAAGTCCTGTTATTTCTACCTTCAAAACATATCTCCCCTGACAGTGCCACCATTCTGGTACAGGCTCTTTTCTCTTTGATCTTGGACTATTGCAATTAACCCTCTGGCTTCTCTGCCTCTATTCTCACCCTTATCTAGTTCACTCAACTTTCAATTTGATCCTAAAATGTAAATATGACCATGCCACTCCTAATCTACACACAGGAGGGAGGAAGATGATCTGGCAAAATATGTACACGATCAGCCAACATTCCTGACATTCATATTTTACTTGGCATAACTCCATTTTGGTGATGTGTACGTCAACCTGCTTAAGCTTAATCACATCTTTATTTGGGTTACTTGTAGAATTCCACAATGGTAATGAACAATACAAGTAGGGGCAGCTAGGTGGTGCAGTGGATAGAGCACTGACCCTGGAGTCAGGAGGACCTGAGTTCTTGGGCAAGTCACTTAACCCCATTGCCTTCAATAAATGAAAAAAAAAGTAAAACTCTGTCAAACTTAAGGTGTGAGCTATCAATTATTTGCTAAAAGGACTAAGCACTAGGAATTAATGGAATAAGGATTCCTAAGTCTTGCTCCAACCAAAAATCACCTTCAATTTTCAAGTCAAATCATGAAAGCTATGGAAAAGTTTGTACCAACTTCTGATATAATAGAGCAATTATTCAAAGGGAAATGGCTCAAGGGTTAATGGTCGAACTAGGTGAGGGGCGGCTAGGTGGCACAGGGAATAGAGCACTGGCCTTGGAGTCAGGAGTACCTGGGTTCAAATCTGACCTCAAAACACTTAATGATTACCTAGCCGTGTGGCCTTGGGCAAGCCACTTAACCCCATTGCCTTGAAAAATCTAAAAAAAAAATGTTCAAGCTAGGTGGGCAATCAAATACCCTGATTAAAACATTGATATGGATTTCTAATTTTCAAGGTCTCAGTAACAATAAAATACGTCTATGGTAATCTTTGGTTTGTAGGATTATGGATAGAATAATTGAAAGCACCATAGAAACTATCTCCAACTTTTTGTTTTGTTAGTGAAGAAACATGCTTTTAACTCCAATTAACTTTCTGCCACCCTGCCATTTATTACTCTCAGTGATCTAATTTGATAGAAGCAAAGATGGAAAATTCATAAGATTTTTATTTTTCCATTATATAAGGGCTACTATTTTTAATAATTTTAAGAATGAATCCAATTAATGATTTTTGAGTTAAATTTTTCAGTTGAGTTACCATGGATTCTTCTGATTTCTTCAAGATTGCTGATTGTTTGCCAAAAGCTCATTTTCCTTCAGATGTATTACTGGACTATGATATAATTCTAAGTAGTCCTAAATTCTGCCAACTGCATATACTGATCCTGTGAAGTGATACCATTTATATAGCATTTACTATGTACCAAACACTAAGAACACAGTTGAGAAAACAAAATAAACAGGTTAAAGGATTTATTTGCCCAGGATCGTACAACTATTGAGTGTCTGAAGTTGACTCTAGTCCTGGCACTATTCACTGCCATCTCCTTTTGAAAGGCATATCAATACTGCAAATTTTTATGTGACATGGGATTACCAGTTTGACCTTTAGTACTATAAGTGAGGAATTAGACCTATCCTTCCTTTGAACACAAATGGTATATATGGTATTTTCCCCCCCAATCATGAATTTGACTTTTTTTAAAGGGACTAGTGATTTTTAAAAAAAATTTAATTAGGGGCAGCTAGGTGGTGCAGTGGATAAAGCACCGGCCCTGGAGTCAGGAGTACCTGGGTTCAAATCTGGTCTCAGACACTTAATAATTACCTACTTGTGTGGCCTTGGGCAAGCCACTTAACCCCATTTGCCTTGCAAAAACCTAAAAAAAAAAATTTTAAAAATCTCACCTCTCCTACTTCCACCATCACCATTGAATAAAAAAAAATACTATTGTAACAAATATTCATAGTCAAGTAGAATTAATTTCCATATTGACCAAGTCCAAGAAAAAATATTTCTATTGCAGAGTGAAGTGGTAAAACAATAAATAATCACTACAACAATGTAAACAAAATAAATCAAAATTATAAAGAACAACTTGACTTTAGAGAAGAGATGACAAGAGACCTACCCCTTTCTGTGGTTTACTCCAATGAATGTGCTTCATTGCACTTTGAAGATCAATTATACTAATTCCCCCCCCTTTTTTTATTAAAGATATTATTTGAGTTTTACTATTTTCCCCCCAATCTTGCTTCCCTCGCCCACCCCCACCCCACAGATAGCACTCCATCAGTCTTTACTTTGTTTCCATGTTTTACCTTGATCCAATTTGGGTGTGATAAGAGAGAAATCATATCCTTAAAGAGAACAGAATTCTCAGAGGTAACAAGATCAGACAATAAGATATCTGGTTTTTTTTCCCCCAAATTAAAGGGAATAGTCCTTGTACTTACTACACAGCTCCTTATCTGGATACAGATGGTACTCTGCAGACAGCCCAAAATTGTTCGCAATTGTTGCACTGATGGAATTAGCAAGTCTTTCAAGGCTGAATATCACTCCCATGCTGCTGTTAGGGTGTACAGTGTTTTTCTGGTTCTGCTCATCTCACTCAGCATCAGTTCATGCAAATCCCTCCAGGTTTTCCTGAAATCCCGTCCCTCCTGGTTTCTAATAGAACAGTAGTGTTCCATGACATACATATACCACAGTTTGCTAAGCCATTCCCCAATTGAAGGACATTACTGGATTTCCAATTCTTTGCCACCACAAACAGGGCTGCTATAAATATTTTTGTACAAGTCATGTTTTTACCCTTTTTCCTCATCTCTTCAGGGTATAGACCTAGTAGTGGTATTGCTGGTTTAAAGGGTATGCACATTTTTGTTGCCCTTTGGGCATAGTTCCAAATAGCTCTCCAGAAGGGTTGGATGAGTTCACAGCTCCACCAACAGTGTAATAGTGTCCCAGATTTCCCACATCCCTTCCAACAATGATCATTATCCTTCCTGGTCATACTGGCCAATCTGAGAGGTGTGAGGTGGTACCTCAGAGAAGCTTTAATTTGCATTTCTCTAATAATTAATGATTTAGAGCATTTTTTCATATGGCTATGGATTATTTTGATCTCCTCATCTGTAAATTGTCTTTGCATATCCTTTGACCATTTGTCAATTGGGTAATGGCTTTTTGTTTTAAAAATATGACTCAGTTCTCTATATATTTTAGAAATGAGTCCTTTGTCAGAATCATTAGTTGTAAAGATTGTTTCCCAATTTACTACTTTTCTTTTGATCTTGATTACATTGGTTTTATCTGTGCAAAAGCTTTTTAATTTAATGTAATTGAAATCATTTAATTGGTTTTTAGTAATGTTCTCCAACTCTTCTAGTCATAAACTGTTCCCCTTTCCATAGATCTGACAGGTAGACTAGTCCTTGATCTTCTAATTTGCTTATAGTATTTTTTTTTATGTCTATGTCCTGTAACCATTTGGATCTTATCTTGGTAAAGGGTGTGAGGTGTTGGTCTAATCTAAGTTTCTTCCATACTAACTTCCAATTATCCCAGCAATTTTTATCAAAGAGGGAGTTTTTATCCTAATGGCCGGACTCTTTGGGTTTATCATCCCCCCTTTTTTTTAATCAAAAAATACTATTCTATGGAATGGCCCTCTGGAAAAGGATTGGGGAAGGATACTGGACAGAATTGGTGATGCAAAAAAAAAATCTCTACAAAGCTATTCTGAAAAAGTAATCTATACTTTTATGCAGGTACTCCACTAACATTAACCATAGCTTTTCTAAAACTCAATAGATGGTCTCTTGAGTATTCCTATGATTCTAAAGTTCATTACCTTGAAGTCAGCCTGGTGAGTCTTTCTGAATTCAACCTGGCTGGTCTAGTTTCTTCTTGTTACAGTCTTGTTTTTCCTCCTGGAAATTTTTCCTTTTCCCCCCTTTCTCTATACCACTTTACCTTCCCATCAATTTGTACATTAGGTGATTTTACTTTCTTCCCGGCTTCAGTCTATTAGTTTTCCTATAAGACTTTCATTAGGGTGGAGCCAAGATGGCGACAAGAGCGGATCCTGTCTTGGGCACTCTCTCATAAAACTTCTAAACTAAGGACTTTAACTAAATTTTCAAGAGCTAGAACCCACAGAGGGACCCAGTGAGGCAGTTCTACTCAAGGTAACTTGGCCGCCAGAGCAAAAGAACTTCAGCATACTGGAGGCAGCCCCAGAGCGCTGGTAGTTTCCTGACCTATGCCCCAGGGATCACCAGGCACAAATTGGGGGAAGGGGGGGAACTCTGCCAGAGGGAGCACATGAAGCCCAGCTCTCAGGGTACACAGTGAACAATGTCCAGATGCAGGAAACAGAAGCAGGTGGAGCCTGTAAGCAGGAACCCCCAGGGCATGAGCCCATTGAATTTAGGGAGGGGAGTGAAGAGAAATTGCAGAACTCTGCCCTGGAACAGTTCTGAACACATTCAGATCCTGATCTCAGTCTAGGCCCCCCCACAGAACAGCAGGCCCCCCCCCCACCTCAGCCCCGTGGTAGAGGGGGACGCATATGGTCATTCACAGACCAGGAGGGAGGACAGTGCCTCTCACACTGAGACCCTTGTGGGAGTATCTCAAAAACTCAGGAAGCACCCCAAAAACAGTCTAAGGCTTGGAAAATGAGCAAGCAGAGAAACAAGAGGAACACCATTGAGAAACATTTTGCCTGTGAGCCCAAGAAGGATCAAAACACTCAGTCTGAAGATGAAGAAGCACAAGCTCCTGCATCTAAAGACTCCAAGAAAAAATAGAAATTGGGCTCAGGCTATGACAGAGCTCAAAAAAGACTGAAAATCAAATGAGGGAGTTAGAAGAAAAACTGGGAAAAGAAATGAGAGAGATGCAGGAAAAACATGAAAATGAAGTCATCAGCTTAGTCAAGGAAATCCCCCCAAAAATGCTGAAGAAAATAGCATGCTAAAAACCAGCTTAGGTCAAATGGATAAAACAGTTCAAAAAGTTATTGAGGAGAAGAATGCTTTAAAAAGCAAAATTGGCCAGATGGAAACAGAGATAAGAAAGCTCTCTGAGGAAAACAAATCCTTCAGACAAAGAATAGAATTCAGGGAGACTGCTGAATTTATGAGAAATTAGGACTCAATACTTCAAAACCAAAAGAATGAAAAATTAGAAGAAAATGTGAAACATCTCATTGAAAAAACAAGTGATGTGGAAAACAGATGTAGGAAAGATAATTTAAAAGTTATTGGAATACCTGAAAGTCATGATCAGGAAAAGAGCCTTGACAGCATTTTCAAAGAATTACTACAGGAAAATTGCCCTGATATCCTAGAAGCAGGGGGCAAAATAGAAATGGAGAGAATCCACCGATCCTCCTGAGAAAGACATCCCAAAAAACCAACCCCCAGGAATATTATAGCCAAGTTCCAGAACTCCCAAGTCAAAGAGAAAATATTACAAGCAGCCAGAAGGACACAATTCAAATACTGTGGAGCTGCAATTAGGATCTCACAGGACTTAGCAGCAACTACATTAAAAGCTCGAAGAGCTTGGAATATAATATACCAGAAGGCAAAAGAGCTTAGAATGCAACAAAGAATCAACTACCCAGCAAGGCTGAATGTCCTCTTCCAGGGAAAAAGATGGACTTTCAATGAACCAGGGGAATTTCAAATGTTCCTGTTGGAATGGCCAGAGCTGAACAGAAGGTTTGATCTTCAAATACAGGACGCAGGTGAAGCATAGAGAGTGGAGGAGAAGGGGAAAATATGAGGGACTTAATGATGATGAACTGCATGTATTCCTGCATAGAAAAATGACACTGATAATACTCATATGAACCTTCTCAATTAACAGAGCAGGTAGAAGGAGATTTTATAGATGAAGCACAGGAGAAAGCTGAATTTGAAGATAAAATATGGTGTAAAAAATGGAGTCAATAGAAAAAAAGGGAAATGTAATGGGAGAAAGAAAAAGGAGAGGGGGAATAGGCCAAGATATTTCATATAATAAGATTTTTCTTTATTCCAATGAGCTATTGCAATGATATGGAAGGGGGGAAGGCAAGGGGGAATGAGGGAATCTTTGCTCTCATCAGAGGTGGCTTGGAGGGGAAACAGCACATATATATATATATATATATATATATATATATATATATATACTCAATGGGGTATAGACATCTGGAGTAAGAAGGAGAGCAGGGACAGGGGGAAGGGGGGGATATGAGTGATGGAGGAGAGGATGGATCATGGGGGGAGAGTGGTCAGATATAACACATTTTCTTTTTTTACTTCTTGCAAGGGGGCTGGGATTGGATGGCCTGTCCAGGACCATAGGGCCACGTGGATGCTGGACCTAAGGGGTGATATGGGGGCTCGGGGCCTCTTGGCCCCAGGACCAGGGATCTGTCTATTGCACCACTCAGCTACCCTACAGCAGAGTCAGAGTGAAAGGAGAGAGAAAATATAGTACATGGTAGTGGAGAAATATGAATGGAGGGAGTTGCGATCAGCAATGGCAACAGTGGAAAAATATGGAAGTAACTTTTGTGATGGACTTATAAAGAATGTGATCCACCTGTGACAGAGTTGTTGGTGTTGGAACAAAGACTGAAGCATATTTATTATTATTATTATTATTATTGTTTTTGGGGGGCGTTGCAGGGCAAATGGGGCTGGGTGGCCTGCCTGGGGCCACATAGCAGGGTGATCATTGGGTGTCTGAGGCTGGATTTGGACCCGGGTGCTCCTGGCTCAAGGGCCAGTGCTCTGTCCGCCATCCAGCCTCCTCTACTATTATTACTACTATTTTATTTTATTTTAGGTCTTTTTTCTTCTTTTTTTGGTTACGCAGGGCAGTGGGTTTGGGGTGGCTTGCATGTCACACAGCTGGGTGATTGTTGGGTGTATGGGGCCAAATATGGGCTTGGGTGCTTCTGGCTCCAGGGCTGGTGCTCCATCCACTGTGCCACCTGGCCATACCTACAATTATTACTGTTTTTTTTTTAATTTTAATTTTAATTTTTTTCTCTCCCATTTACTTTATCGCTCGAGTGAGTCTATATTTTTTTGGGGGAGGGAGTATTTTTTTACTCTTAAACAAGAATATTTTATTAATGTATAAAAAAATTGTACAAAATGCAAATAAATAAAAAATTAGGAACGTCAAAAATAAATAAAAATATTAAAAAAGGGCTGCTAGGTGGGGCGGCTAGGTGGTGCAGTGGATAAAGCAGCAACCCTGGAGTCAGGAGTACCTGGGTTCAAATCCGGCCTCAGACACTTAATAATTACTTAGCTGTGTGGCCTTGGGCAAGCCACTTTACCCCATTTGCCTTGCAAAAAAAAAAAAAGAACGCTTATGCCTGGTAATTTCCTGATTCCCTTCAAAGAGGTTGAAAAGAAGAAAGGAGCTGCAAGAAACTTCCCTACAAACAAGGGGCTGACTAGAGAATTAAAGGAATTGATGCTGCACTAAGGAAGCAGAACCAAGAGAACATTCTATACATTAACAACATTGTGAGTTGATAAACCTTGATGAATGCAGGTCCTTTTTAGCAGTTCAGAGTTAGGACAAGCCTAGGACACTGTATATGGATAATGCTATTCCCATCTAGGAAGAAAAACAAAATGCACAATAAACCCCTATAGAATCTGAATGAATATACTATTCACTTTTTTTAAAATCAGAATTCTAGATCCCTGTTTCATTTTTTTTTTAATTTAAGGCAATGGGATTAAGTGATTTACCCAAAGTCACACAGCTAGACAATTATTAAGTGTCTGAAGTCACATTTGAACCCAAATCTTCTTGACTCCAGGGCCGGTGCTCTATCCACTCTGCCACCTAGCTGCCCTTACATTCACTTTTTAAAAATTTCTCTTATGTATTTCTTTACTAGCTCTTGGTTTTCTTTCTTTTCCCTTAATTCTAATTCTTCATCAAAAAAATGACTAATCTGTAACATGTTAAACAGAAATGTGTATGTACAGTATTCATCAGACTGCCACAGGGAAGGGGGGAGGAGGGGTGAAAAGAGGATGGATGGAAGTTTTGTTATTTAAAACTATGCATGTGCATGTGAATAAATGTTGAAAAACTTTCACAACATGTAATTGGAAAAATAAAATAAATATCAATTAAAAAAGAAAAAAGAAAAATATAAGAGCAAGTATTAAAAAAACAAACAAGGGGGCTGGTCTCTGGTGCAGGGATGAGATAGGTCTGTTTGGAGTTTCTCTTCCTCACCCTGAAACTCTGCATCTGCTTTATCACTCCTCTATCCATAGGTGGTGCTATAGCACTACTAATTCCTTCTGAATTTACAGATGAGGCATCTAATCTAATCCTTGGATCTTTTTATCAGATTAATCTTCCTGCAATTATATTTTCCTTATGTCATGCCCTTGATTGAAAAATTATTTTAATTGTAAAACTCAAAATAAATAAAATCTTTCTTTAAAAAAAAGAAAAAAAGAATTATTTTAAGAACTCATTGCCTGAGAGAATCAATCTAAATCCCTTAGCTTGGCATTCAAAGCCTTTCAGAGTCTGATATCTTCCTTGTCATTTTCTTTTTTCAGTCCTTCCCAAGATGAACCCTTAGGCTCACAAATATTAGTAGAGAATCAAAGTTGGAGGGTCCACATAGTTTTGAAAACTAACACAATAGCTGTATAAATATGTTGGATGTTCAAGCATTTGGTGTGCATTTATCAGTTTTTTCCCGTTACATAATCTGTTTACGAGAACAAATGTATGCACACAAACACACACACACATGAATATATATATATGTGTGTGTATATATATATATATATATATATATATATATATATATATATGTCAGTAATTTGATGTTCCATGATTTCATCAATTTGGCTGTGGATCACAATCCAGTCACTCCTTTCCATTTTATACAATAATAAGTAATCATTTCTGGGAATATATTGTCAATGTTCACCTACCATGCCTATTTCCATTGTCTTTTGTGCTAATTGCAACCTGATTGTTTTGAAAATAATGTATTCCATAACTCTTGGTCATATGGTATCACTGAGAGAATATTGATTGGAAAAAGATAGACTTTTCCAGTAGGAGCAGTTTTGGATAATTCAAAGGACTATGAAAAAGTGATTTGATTCAACTTTACTCAATTAACCAAACATTTCCTAAACAGTTCACTTTTTTTTACTATTCTGTTGTATACAATGTTATTTTTCACCAAACTGTGAAAGAGGCCCACAAGATTAAGAAACCTTGGTCTAAAACCTATCCTTATTCCTTTTCAAACTCTTCTCAATAAACTGTCAATATAAAGATAAGAATCCATATTTACATAGGACTCTGGCAAGGGGGCAAGGGGAAGCTATGTGACACAGTTGCTTGAACATTGGCCCTGGAATCAGGAGGATCTGAATTTAAATGTGGTTTCAGATGTGTGGCTTAATGTGTGACTCTGGGCAAGACATTTAACCCTGAATGTAGTAGTTTCTTTGTTTGTAAAATGAACTGGAGAAGGAAATGACCAACCACTCCAGTATCTCTGTCCTAAATGGATCAAGGAAAAGTCAAACACTACTGTAATGACTCAGCAACTGGTTGGCAAATCACTTTCATCATAATGACCCTGTGAGGAAAATAATCCAACATTTTATCTCCATTTTATAAATGGAACCCCTCTCCCACCCCCACAGATCAGAAATGATTCTCAGAAAAGTTAAAGTGATTTGACCAAGCTATTTGGTAGCAGAGCAGGAAACAAGAACTCACACATTCTCTTTTTTTTTTCTTTTTCTTTTTCTTTTTTAGTTTTTGCAAGGCAATGGGGTTAAGTGACTTGCCCAAGGTCACACAGCTCAGTAATTATTAAGTGTCTGAGGCAGGATTTGAACTGAATCCAGGGCTGGTGCTCTATCCACTGAACTACCTAGCTGCCCCTCATACATTCTCAATTAGCTCATCCCATTACAACAAAAAGAGTAAGGGGGAATGAGAGGAAGGTTATTTTATCTCCTGCTTTGAATTTGTCTTCTGGGCAAAGGTTGTGCAATGATTTCAAATGATCTCAAATATCCTTGGGCACACATCAGATAAAAATCTGTTTCTCTTGTCACTATATAGCCAAGTCTGCATTGTCCTCTCATCTAATTTACAGTTCAATCTTCTAATTTACCACCCAGCCATGTATTGAACACCTACTGTGTGCTAGGTTCTGTGAAGAAAAACAAAAATATGAATTTCTCAAAGTACATGTAGTGTATCTCAGGAGACAAGACATGTAGATGGGAAAAGAGGTAGATTTGAAGTCTATATTTGTGCTGAAGAGACTACAGATGCTAGGAGTCCTAGAGACTAGCTACAGTGTACTGGAGAAGTTGGGGCCGCTAGGTGGCTTAGCAGATAGACCACCAGCACTGCAGTCAGGAGTACCTGAGTTCAAATCTGACCTCAGACACTTACTGTGTGGCCTTGGGCAAGCCATTTAACTCCATTTGCCTTGCAAGGAAAAAAACCCCTAAAAACAACAACAACAACAAGAAGTTGAAGAAGGTTTCTTGAAGAGTAATCAATTGCTCAGTCAGACACAGCTTTAGTGTAATGAATAGAGTGTTCTTGAAGTTGGCAAAGGAGATCTAACTCTAAGTGGGATAGTGCATCTAATAGAGCTTTTGTAGCCAGGAACATCCGAGTTCTGCTTTTGACACAGACCCTAGCTATCCCTTAGCTTGCTTCAGTTTCCTCTTCTGTAGAATGGGTATGATGAGAATCAAATGAGAACTCATGTAAAGCCGTTTGCTGCAAAACTTAATGAACTATAGAAATAATAATGTGAGGGGCAAAATGCTGGCTTTTCAGAAACATAGTGCTAAATTAGTCTAAGCCATAGGCCTCAGTTTCTATTTCTCAAGAATCAGTTGAGTGTGAGAACCTGGGTAAGGTGTAAACAAAGATAGACCTTCCTGAGAAAGCTTAGGTACACTCCCCTTCTCTTAGGACCATCAAGTTTGACCAATTGTTGTAAGGGTCAGCAGAAAAGATGAGGGGAAATGGGTTGTGGTTTTTGTGGCTTTTTAACCCTGCTTCAGCTTCAGTAATTCCGCTTTTCCTTCTAGGTCTCTCTCTCTCATAGAGAGTTAGGAACTGCCCTGCTTCTTGCAAGAACCGAAATAAATTTTAACTCTTTGCTGCCACTTTGGGTTTGTTTTTTTTTTTTTTTTTTAGGTTTTTGCAAGGCAAATGGGGTTAAGTGGCTTGCCCAAGGCCACACAGCTAGGTAATTATCAAGTGTCTGAGACTGAATTTGAACCCAGGTACTCCTGACTCCAGGGCCGGTGCTTTATCCATTGCGCCACCTAGCCTCCCCTCTTTGTTGCCACTTTGAGAGCACTCAGAGTAGTCATTTTGGGTTAGGGTCTCAATACCCCACACACTATTTATTAGCAGCTACTTCATAGGATTTTCTTGAGGCTCAAATGAGTAACAATTATACATTACCATAATTTTTGGAAAGGTCACCTCAATCAGCCATCCTGAGGCTCAATTTAATTTAGGAAGACCCAAACACCATTTTCTGGTTATTATTCTTTAGTTTGAATTGATCCATTAGAAAGTAACTTATTTGAGAGCAATCTGTCTCACTTATGAATGCGTATCTTCACTTCTAAGCTTAGTAACTAACAGCTGTGCTTATTAATGCATATGAAGGTAAAAGAGGGGGAAGCTAAGATAACAAAACGTTTTTTGAAATCTTTTTTTTTAAGGATTTTTTTGCAAGGCAAACGGGGTTAAGTGGCTTGCCCAAGGCCACGCAGCTAGGTAATTATTAAGTTTCTGAGACCGGATTTGAACCCAGGGACTCCTGACTCCAGGGCCAGTGCTTTTATCCCCTATGCCACCTAGCTGCCCCCCGTTTTTTGAAATCTTTAAGGGGAATATAAGTGTGTGAGCTGCTCCTAGTGGGGACACAGCTTTAAATGAGCATTTTTCTTTTTGCTGCTTCTGCCCGTCTGATGATGGGATTATTCTAAAGATCTCTGCTCCCCTGTAACCACTGGCCGAGAGATGATGAGGAAAGCCCGGGGATTCCGACTTCTCCAAAAGCCTTGACAGTTGAGGACCCGGGGCGGGGCGGGTCGATGAGGAACTCAAAAATTACAGCCTTGGGCTGGGGTTGCCACACCGCAGTCACTCAGCCCTGCCTGCTAGCCGGACCTGGAGATCCACTGCCCAGCTCCAACGTCATGAAAACCTCCAAGTTCAGGGAGAACTTCTGGGTGAGGAAGCGGGAGCGATCGGGGCTGGGTGCCGCGGGCTAGGAGGAGGAGCAGGCGGCGGGTCCGGCGGGTCCGGCGGGTCCGGCCGGTCCAGCCGGGAAAGGAGCCGGCGCGGCTACAGTTACAAGGGGGAGGAATGGAAAGGTGTGGGAGGGAAAGCCGGCTCCTGGAATCCGGCCTGGGCAGTCCTGGCCCCCAACAGCTGGGCCGGAGGGCACCCTGGGGACCTCGGAGCTCCCTTCCAACTAGCAATATCTGAAGTCAAAGGGTGGGCGGTAGGGAGGGCGCAGCAGCACCGGACTGGGATGCTCTGGGAGTTTATGCCCATTAGGACTGGCCTTGAGAGAGGGGAGGAAGGCGACTTTCCTGGGCTTGGTTGGTGCTCTCACCGGGCTTCTCCAGGAACCTTCCCAAAAACTAGAGGTGGGACTCCATTGGCAACAAATAAGCACACACACTCTCCTTCTCTCCCTTCCCTTTTCTCCTCTCTTCTAGCCTCCCTCTTCTCTCCACTTCCTCCGGTTCTGAGGCTAGTTCTACGCTCTCAGGGCTAGGAAGCTCTGGGCCTGGGTCCTGGGGGCTCTGAAAGCGCTCGGGGCGGTAAGCAAGCCAAGACTGTATGAATGTCTAGAAGAAATGAAGCAAGAGTTTTAAAAAATGAAGTTTTACAATTTCCTGAAGATGATACTAGTCTAGCACAGTGCTTGGACATAATAGCTGCATACATACAAGCTATTTCCTCCCTCTCTTTCGTTTCCCCCTTTCCTTCTTCTTTCCTCCCCTCCCTCCTTTTTTCCTTTCTCTCTCCATTCTTTCTTTTCTCCCTCCTCTCCCTTTGTCTTTCCTCTATCCCTTCCTCCTCTTTCTTCCTTCTTTCTTTGCTTTCTCTCCCTCCCTTTCTTGTTTATTCTTTGCCTGTGAGAATTTTTTTTTAGGTTTTTGCAAGGCAAACGGGGTTAAGTGACTTGCCCAAGGCCACACAGCTAGGTAATCATTGAGTGTCTGAGATCGGATTTGAACCCAGGTACTCCTGACTCCAAGGCCGGTGCTTTATCCACTATGCCACCTAGCCGCCCCTATATTTCTGTATTTTTAATCACAGGATTATATCCCTGAATATTTTACCATCACAGTTCTATATCTATTTCATTCAGTGACCAGGAGAGCTCACCTCTAGAGAGGAAACTGAGATTTTTAGCTTAATTGAATGAAAATGGAAACCAATATTTTAAGATCTATGTTTTATTATCATTACGCTTATATTTCACAATTCCTTAAGCTATAGAATTAAAGGAAAAGAAGAAATCCTCTTAGGGTCAGTGCTAATTTCCAGTTTCATTTCGGAAAAGTATCTGTGCTTCTTTCTGTTTCTGTTGCAGAAGGTGGCTAATGACATACATTTCAAATATATCTTCCTATGAAAGTTTTCCCAATCACTGATATTTTATTTGTTGGAGCAGGGAATATCTATCTATCTATCTATCTATCTATCTATTTATCTATTTATTTTTCTATCATCTATCTGTCTATCTGTCCTCTAAAGTGGAATGCTTCCTTCAGAAACTGGGCAGCCCTGTTTTTTGTATTTACTTTCCCCAAATGCAAAGGGTAGATTAAAGTCATCTCTCTGAATTTCTATGCAGTTTTTGGTTATTTGTTTACACTGTCTTCCCCTGGTGACAGAAATAGATAAGCTAGGGATGATGACTTCTCTCTGCCCCTGACTTAGTTAATACCAGCTAAACTTCAGAGTTCAGAGTAAGGATCCAGGTATAATACCCCAACTGGGTCACAAGAGTAGGGCAAAGAGAATTTCATCTTCACCTTCTTTGTGCATAGACACACTGAATGAACCTTAGGCTGAGAGTCTAAGCATTCTATGCAGTGAATTGCTTTCCTCACAACCCTGTGAAATGTAGGTGTTATTGTGAACATGGAATGCACATGTAGAATTGAGGTTCAGAAAACTTTAAATTTAACTTGCTCACAATTATAAAGTTCAGTTGAGGATTATGAGAAAATTCATCCCTTTTGAGAGGCAAACTGACATAATGCTTCCATCATCTATAAAACTGAAAGCATTTTTCTTGATGGTCTCCAAGGTCCCTTCTTTTTTTGGAGGGGGGAGGATTGAGGGAAATCCAAGATCCCTTCTAACTTTAAATCTGTGATCACAATTTCCTTCTGGGCCAAATTCTACAATTATATAAATGTCATTATCTCTATATGTCTCTAGTATATAATAGGAAGTATGTGGGTCTGATATGTTGAAGATTAATCTGACTTCCCCTATTTTTATCTTTTGCTTTAGTCCTGCAGTTTCACTAGACCTTTGGAAGTCATACCCAGAACACTTTGCTAGATATCGGTCCGATTCTCTGTGGAAATGTGTTAGTGACAATAGAATAACTTTGCCTAATACCTGCAGGAAATAAAATCTTTGTGGGGATGAATTGTAAAGGAGGAAAAATATATTCATTGAGCAAACTCAATATTATGAAATCTCAGAAAAAAGACCTGTTAAATAAAAGATTCGCTGATAGATTCTTATAAGCTCCTCTGTTCACCTTAAAGATTTGTTTACAATAATATGATTGATATATTACTTTTGAGTCACCTGGCAATGACAGATACTCAGGCCCATGTAGATTTCTAGAATTAATCAGAATCTTCAATGTATGGGGATAATTTGCTCCTCTTGATACTCATCTTATCCTGCTTCCATCTCAGATGCACTTTCATCAAGGTTTTAGGGCCTTTGTCTCTGCAGTGGTTAACATAAAGCAGCTTTTCTGATTTATTTTCTTTTTTAAATCTCAACTGAAAATGGAATAGTGTCCCCTTTCTGTGTTTCTTGAGAAACATTCCCTATATAACACTATAGTAGCTGAGGGATATCCTTCATGCAAAACTCAAATTTATCTGCAGTTCACACTGTATTGGATTTTAATTCATATCCTAAAGTGGATTTCCTCCCTTCTTCTGTAGCAACTGTGACAAGAAATGGAAGTAAATTTCTACTCATTTCCTAGTAAAACTATGGACAAGAATATTTACTAAAAATAGTGAAAATACAAAGTGGAAGGAAATGTGATAGACCACTAGAAATAATAATCAACAAATATTTATTGAGCCTATCAAGGTACCTGGAAAAAATCAGTGACTGTGGAAATAGAGATGAAAATTAGAGTGGTGACTCGTTTCATCTCTGCTATTTTGTTTATGTGACCTTGGACAAACTACTTAAGCACTATGGTCTTCAGTTTTCTTATCTGCAAAATTGAACTAGATGATCTCTAAAGTGGCCTGCACACCTCACTCTTGGAAGTTGAGTACCATTCTCTCAGGAAGTGACTCAAGTTGTTTCCTACTCTCCCTCAATGCTTTGCCTTCCTTTACTAATAAACGATAACTCATTTTTATAATGCATCAAGTTTTGCAAAATACTTCTCAAGTAGCAGGAAATGAATCTAATAAATACCAAGACCATCTCTCTCTCTCTCTCTCTCTCTCTCTCTCTCTCTCTCTCTCTCTCTCTCTCTCTCACACACACACACACACACACACACACACACACACACATAATATTCAATCTATCCAATGGACTTTAATTAGAATGTAAACTCTTAGAGGGGAGAGACTTTTTCCCATTTTTGCCTTTGTATTCTAAGTATCTAGCACAGTTGTGGGCATCTTTCTTCCAACTCCTTTCACTTCTCCAACAGATATCTCCTTGGCTAATCCTTTGCCCTTAGCTATTGAATCTGTTCCAGCTAGATCATACATTTTTTTTTTTGCAAAGCAATGGGGTTAAGTGACTTGCCCAAGGTCACACAGCTAGGCAATTTTTAAGTGTCTGGGTCTGAATTTGAACTCGGGTACTCCTGACTCCAGGGCCGGTGCTCTATTTTTATTTTTAAAGATTTTATTTGAGTTTTAAAATTTTTCTCCCAATCTTACTCCCCCCCCCCCCACCATGGAAAGCAATCTGTCGTCTTTATTTTGTTTCCATTTTTGTACATTGATCCAAATTGAGTGTGATGAGAGAGAAATCACATCCTTAAGGAATAAACAAAAAGTATAAGAGATAACAAGATCAGACAATAAGATATTTGTTTTTTTTTCCTAAATTAAAGGGAATAGTCCTTGAACTTTGTTTAAACTCCACAGCTCTTTATCTGGATGCAGATGATATTCTCCATTGCAGACAGCCCAAAATTGTCCCTGGTTGTTGCACTGATGGAACAAGAAATAGACCTTATATTCTTTTTTTTTTTTTTGCCAGGGCAAATGGGGTTAAGTGGCTTGCCCAAGGCCACACGGCTAGGTAATTACTAAGTGTCTGAGACCAGATTTGAACCCAGGTACTCCTGACTCCAAGGCTGGTGCTTTATCCACTGTGCCACCTAGCCACCCCTAGACCTTATATTCTTGAATGTGACTGTGTCTTTTCTAAAGGGTGCTGCCAAGATGGTGATGTTTCTTCATCTTCATGTGTGCATAGTAGAAGGAACCTTGGCATAAATCAACAAACATTTATTTATAAATATTCCCCCATGTGCTGGACATTAAGATACAATGACAAAAATAAATCAATCCCAGTCCTCAAAGAGCTTACTCCGTATTGGGAAAAACAACATATACACATACAAGCAGATCTAAAATGCATGCAAAGTGAATGCAATGTAATTTCAGGATGGGCGGGAGAAGGCAGTGGGAGAATGGAGTAGATCAGGAAATGTCTCATGTGGGAGGAGATTGCATTTGAACTGAGTTTTGGAGGAAGCAAAGGATTTTAGAAAACAAGGTTAAGGAGGGAGTGCCTTGACCTTGAGACCCAATTGTGCGGAGTCAGCACAGATGGAGGATGGAACATCATGTGAGTGAGGAAGAAGAGGAAGGCCAGTTTGACTGGAATGTAAGCAGAATGAGTGATCTCCCCTTTGTCACATCATGTCCATCTGCCTCAGTTTCTTTGGCTGTAAAATGTAGATAATAAGAGTACATTTGTCTCAAGGATGTTGTGAAAATCAAATGGGATAATATTTATTAAAGGCTTGGAACTGGAACTTGCTCTGTAGTAAGTGTTAAGTAGAGAGACTTGTCCCCTTTCTTCTCTTTGTTTCTGTCATCCTCTTTAGACCATGCAATTTCCCCATAGTAGTGATCAGGTGCCTCATTTCTCCTGTGTCTTTCCACCTCAGCTGGTTCTGTTCTCTTTTGAGTTACTGTTTAAAAAGGTGCTGTTAAATAGATAGTGAGTCAAGATTGTGACGTCAGTTTTGGGGAACCCCGTTTCCCTTTTTTTTCTCCCTTCCATAGTCCACTCTGTTCCTTTCCTTTTTTCCAGGTACACAGAGCCCTTTTGTTCTCTTTCCCCACCCTTCTTACAAACTCTATGCTATTCATACTTAAGCTTTGTAAGAAGGCCCTCATCTAAGCTTTCCTCGGGTGCCCACTTCTATATGTCCTTCCAAACTTCCTCCCTTTAAAGTAATTTCAGCATCACTTTGTAAGGTACAGGAAGCATTTTGTGGGAAGGAGAGGGAGAACTACTGAAATCATTAAGTAGTTGCTGTCTTTTCTGAGAAATACTGATCTGGTTTCACCAGAAGATTTTGGAAATAACCAAATATTCCACACACTCTGTCAAATAGATGAATCCCAGAATGGAAAGAAAGGCACAGGTAGTAAGCAGTTAAATTAGTTTCTACATGATGGAAAGTTGTCAAATCTTTTGTAGTGCCTTTCTTATTCAAGTAGCTGAACAAGCCTCCTTCTTTGACTTTTTCTGATCCTGGTTCTTTTGGATGTAGAAAACTTGGCATCTCTTCTCTATTTGAATTCTTGTTACTAAAGCCAATTTGACTTGTTCATGCTCTCTTCCTCAGCATTCTCAGATTTGTATAATTCCATGGGGCCTTGGTAAAAAGTCATAGGTACAGAGACTCAGTGTTGGAAGATACTTTAAAGAACATTTGTGAGGAAATAGAGGCCGCCCAAGAAGATTAAGCAATCTATCCAAGATCAAGCAGGTAGTAAGCATCAGGAAAGGGGATCAAAACTCAGATATTCTGATTTCAAATCCTGATGAATCTTGCATTCTTGAAAATGATAGTACAAATTTAATTGCATTTAGATGATGATTATGATGCTGGTAATGATAATGCTCTCTCAAGTTTACATAGGAATTTTGGAGCATTGATAGCATTGCCCATTTTTACACAACCTGCCCTCTTTTTCCTATTCAAATCTGGGACCAATTAATTATTTTCCTTTAGTGTCCATCCTTTATATGTGTATTGATTTACTAATTCAATAGATTGATCATCCAGTTGCATCTTAAAGACTGAACAAAAAGATTTTTTCATCCATTTAATTTTTCCCGTGTGGATTGTTATGTTATTCTCTTTACAGTGATTATATATCTCATTGAAGAAATACTATGCTTTTCTGGGATTTGATATAATCAACACTATGTTATTCTCAAATAAGAGCATTTGAAAGATCTCACCATCTATTTAGACCCCATAGAAGTTAATAGTGAAGACTTTAGAATTTTGTGTTTCTTGGTTTATGCCTCACTTATTGAAAAAGAAGTCATTAATAAAGAGGAAGTTACTAAGCAGAGTTGTTTCTCTTGGTTCATCTATCAAAGAACATCTTATAAATTTAATTTGTTTATTTTTTTAATTAAAATTTATTTTTTGACAATAAAAATCTGCCTTTTTTCCCACCTTTTCCATTAAAAAAAAAGAAAAACAAAGACCTCATAACAATGAAACATTTCCCACATTGCCTATGTCTAGTGTGACTCTGATATATAAATGAGAAATTCTGTATTGAAATTCCTTGAACCTGAAGTCTCTCTGTTGAGTTAATTGTTTTTGTTTGTTTCTATAATGAACTATCATATTTCTACAATCTCAACAAGCACCTTTCAATTAATTTATGATTGCAAAGATGTAGTTTGTTTTAGAAATCATTTGTGAAAACCTGTCTGGTTTTTTTCTCATTTTTTTAACTTATTTTTTCTTCTTATATTTTCATCAAGGATATCTATATGTATTTAGATCATTCTGATAAACATTTTACAAAATGAAAAAGTATCCTATGGCTTTGTACTTATGTTCTTTTGATAAATTTTTTAAAGCAAAGATATTATTATTATTATTATTATTCCCATCTGACCCTTTTGCTTTCCTGTGAAGTCTGGTAAAATTATCTCTCAAAGCTTTCAAGACAGTGTCATTGACAGCTTGGATGTCCTTGGTATATCTGATCCAGCTGTTCTTTTCAACTTTGGTATCTTAAGTGTCTTTTCAACCCTTATGAAGCTATGTCAGGGATTGAGGTATGATCTTGGTTGGATTGATAGTTCTGTTACCATTAATCTTGCAAATAGACCATGAAAAAAATGACACATCTAATTTCTAATTTCATTTTTTTAAATTGTCCTTCTGCCAGTTTCAACTTTGAATGATTTGGGGATGATGTGACTCAGGTCTCATGCCATGCTTTCTAAAAATTGTTTTTGTTTTCATTGCTGTTTGCTATTTTGTAAAATAATACTAGTCATAATATTCTGCCATCATCCTCTATATTATTTTGCAAATGTATTTGTATTTTAAATTAGTTTTAACCTTGATTGCCATGTCTCTACACTTGATAAGTGTTAATGTGTTTTTTTTTTTCCTTCCTTATGATGACTGTCTTATTTAAATTAAATTTTTTGTAGGAAGTGGTAATTATTTTGGACTAGAAATCTAAATTCATGGGCATGAGGAACTTCAAATGAGGAAACTCCTCCAATTTGGGTTGGCAAATAGTCAGCAATTGAGAGGTTTATAGAGTTGCTTGAGGCCCTGAGAAGTTAAGTGATTTAATGAGAGCCACATATCTATTATGTATCAGAGTAAAAAACTTAGGTCTCTCTGACTTTTAGCATTGTCTATCAAGTCTATTTATCTCTCAGAAAATAGTAAAGATCAAGGGGAATTAGAAACAGCTAGGTGACACTGTGGACAGAGAGCTCAACTTCAGATACTTAGAAGGTATTTGACTTTGGGCAAGTCACCTAACATCTGTCTGCCTCAGTTTATTTCATTGTAAAATGGGAATAATAATTGTACCTACCTCCCAAGGCTGTTGTGAACATCAAATGAGAAAATAATTATAAAGTACCTAGCACAGTCCCCAGAACATAGTAGATGCTTAATAATTACTTATTTTCTCTCCATTTTGGGGGGGGTGCAATGCAGACACATTTGAATAGGTCAGATTGAAACTGTTGCAAATGTTTACTGTATTTTTCTTTTATTTATTCTAATTTGATGTTGATTTTGACCTTTGTTTTAATTATACAGTGGCTTGACCTAATAAATAGTTGATTCCAATATGATCCTTATATCAATATCTGGTCATTTACTTTTGAGATACAATCAATTTCATTTTGAGTGTGCTCTTTATTTAGGAACTTCCAACTCTTCTGAAAAAAAGTATTTCTGACACATAATTATGAAACCTTTTAATTCACTGCAAACCTTTGACTCTTCTTTCAAATCTAAGCTGTATTTTCCAATATTTTTTCTCAATATTATTTCCTTTGGTCATCTTTGTAATGAAATAGCCACATTTCAGAATATGTAGACATGGTTTAAGGTATCTTGTCAAATTTTTTTTAGAATTTCTCTACTTCTTCATCCTTTGAAATAGTATTGACATACAAATTGTTATTACTTTTATGTTGGTCTTTTAGCTTGTGCTCAGCTTGAATACTGCATACAAGGTGAGCAATTGTCACATGAGACAATTCTTATGACTTTTTATGACTTTTTGGCAAATAATTTCAATGTTTGCCTCTCCAGAGAGTGAATATTTGTGATCTACCCTTCTATTTAGTTCAAATGTCCTTTTGACTTCTGATTTCATTTAAAGAAAAAATTTCATGGTTGTTATTGTTCAGTTCTTCCAATAATCAGTTGGCTTGTTGACTATGGGACAAAGGTCTTTCTTTCTGAGTACTTCCAGTTATCTTTATAGATGGTAAAAAAGCTATCATACTTTATGTTCACTATCCCTTTTCAGACATGTATTATTGCTCCTAAAGGTTTTGAGGTCTATATGTAAGAGTCATTTTTGTTTATTTTTTTTATATCTTGGGTTGCCATGACCAAATAATTTAAGTATTGCCCAGCCTCCCCCTCTCCCCCCTCCCACCCAGTGCCAACATACAAGTGAGTTTTTCAATACTTAGCTGTTTATGTCTTCAGATAGTAGGTTCTATCACCAAGATAATATTTGAAACCTCTCTAGCATGGTAGAACCTGGGGTGGCTAGGTGGTGCAGTGCATAGAGCACCAGCCCTGGAGTCAGGAGTACCTGAGTTCAAATCTGACCTCAGACACTTAATAATTACCTAGCTGTGTGACCTTGGGCAAGCCACTTAAACCCATTGCCTTGCAAAAAAACTTAAAAAAAATACTAGGTTTTTAGCATGGTAGAACCTGAATGGCACAACTTTCAAAAATCTAGGGTCATTTCCATTTTTTTAAACCAAAATTGAGGGATAGTGTTTTGGAGAGGGTCAAGCATGACCTTGAAGTTAGGAGAGACCTGGGTGAGAATCCCAGCTCAAACAATGACCACAACTATGTGCAAGCCACTTGACCTTTAAAACTTCTCTTTCCTTATCTGTGGAGTGGAGATAGTAATATTTCAGACTTCCTAAAGAGATTGTGAAGGTAATTTTCAAGTTATTTATTGATACATCCATGTCTATTTGTCATGGGGAAAATAGTTTTTTGTTGTGGTAGTATGTATCTAGACTTAAGCTATATACTTACATTTATCTTAATTTTCACATTTGCAAAATATTTTACTTTCATTAACTCATTTATACTCCATTACCCCAGGAGACAGTTGCTAAAAGCATAGCAGGTGGTTGGTCCCTTCTAGGCCTGTAGGAGAAGTTTTATTCATTTTATTAAATATTTACCAATTAAATTTTAGTTTGGTTCAGGCCATACTCAGGACCATCACTGCTTCATGCCTAACCTTGTGTTTGATCCCTATGGTCCAGATGACCTTTGAGGGATCTATAATACAAGTATCCTATGAACTGGCTCCAATAATGACATAAGTTTTGATGTGCATGCATGTGTGTGTATATGAGTGTATCTGTATGTGTGCATGCACATGTGTTTAATGAGCATTCTGAGTGCTCAGAAGTTGCATTCCAGCAATGATTGAATCAGAAGGAAGGCACTATCTATGGGGCAAGATTTGAAGTCTTAGCAGAAAGCTAGTGGATGACTTTGGAAATAGGTGGGCTCACCCTTTCTCATTTACTAGAACTGAATGAGCCAAGGATATCGTGGGAGTTTTTTTAGGCAAATTGATATTTATGGGATAATTGTGGACAATTCCACCACCTAGAGCTAAGATCATATAGATAGTGATATCCTACTGGGTAGGATTGGCTATATCTTGAACCAGGTTGAGTAATAACCTCTCCTCCCTTACTGAATGATTTTGAAAGGTTCATGTAGGAAGGAACTTAAAAAGACTTTTCTCTACATTGTGGTCCAAAATAACCACTAAATAAACCTACCTCAGGGTCAATTTGAGTCAACAGTGACAAGCTTACCAAAAATGTTGAAATTATCTTCATTCAGTAGTTTCAGTCATGTCAAACTCTTTTGGTTCCCATTTGGGATATTCTAGGCAAAGATACTGGAGTAGTTTGCTGTTTCCTTCTCTAGCTCATTTTGCTGATGAGGAAAATGAGGCAAACAGGGTTAAGTGACTTGCCTAGAGTCACACAATCTGACGCTAGATTTGAACCTTATAAAATGTGTCTTTCTGAATCTAGACCCCATAACTCTAACCACTGCATCAACTAGTTACATAGTGATGAGAACTATTCTGCTCCAGAGTTCTCCAGAGAGTTCTCTAGAGTCTGAAAAGTTAAATGATTTGTCCACAGTCCTACAACCAGTATATTTCAGAGGCAGGACTTCAATGATAATGGCTTTTCATTAATGTTAGGTATAGTTATAACAATGAAATCATAGACTTTTATATCTTAAAGTAAGAACTCTATCATATAGTATGCTATTCTAGGAACAGACAAAAATGATATTTAGCTTATGGACTGGATCATTGTTTGGGACTCAAAAAGATCAAATGACTTGCTCACAGTCACCCAACTCATAAATGTCATAGAATCTGAACCCAGGTCTTCCTGACTCCACTCTCTAGGGCTACCTAGCTGCTCCTAAATTATCTTATGCCCCGTAAATTATTCATTAACATAGTTTCCAGGACAAGGGATGCTATTGTTGTTCTTTACCATAGTCAAGTAGGGGTGTGTTAGAGCCAGTGTCTGTGGCCAGATTTAAACTCAGGGAAATGGTTCTTTCTGATTCCAAATCCAACACTTTATTCAATCCAAGACCTAGTTCCCCTAATAGTATTTGAAGGTAGTTCTTTTCCTTAAAAAAAATTCAATCTATGAGATCAAAAAAACTTTAATAAAACTTTTTTTTCTCTTCTTGTTTTGACATGATGGCTATTCACAGTGATAAAATTAAAAAAAAGCTATGCCATGGTGATATATGTGACACTCAAAATGCCATGAGGTTTTAACCAAGTCACTGTGATTTGTGGTAGTGTGAAGCCTTGAGTGTATCACTAATGAGCTCTGTTACAGCTACTCAGCTTTGGCATTGTAGTGAGAAAGCAGCCAGAGGTCATAATTATGAGCTTAACTATGTTCCAACAGAATTTTATTTTTAAAACATTTATCTTATATTAAGTTCCAAATTTCTCCTTTCTTCCATCCCTCCCCCACCTACTGAGAAGGCAATAAATGCAATAAACATTAAATGTATGAAGTCATACAAAATGTATTTCCATTTTAAGTATGTTTTGAAAAAAATTTTTTTAAAGAACAAGAAACAAAACAATATACTGGAAAAGTTTGCTCTCTGAGTGGACCAATTCTCTCTCTGGAGGAAGACAGAATGTTTTATCAAGAGTCCTTTGGAATTGTGGTGGATCAATGTATTGGTCAGAATTATAAAGTCTCTCACAGTTATTATCTTTACAATATTGTTCATACCATGTAAATTGTTCTCCTGGTTCTTCTCACTTCATTTTGCATCAGTTCATGCAAGTCTCAGGTTTTTCCAAAATTGTCCCTTTCATTATTTTTTATAGTACAATATTGTTTCATCATGTTCATATGTCATAACTTGTTCAACCACCCCCTAATTGATGTGTACCTCCTCAGTTTTCAATTCTTTGTTATTACAAAAAGAACTGCCATAAATATTGTTTTACATGTGGGACCTTTTCCTATTTCTTTGATCTCTTTGGGGTATAGACCTAGAAATGCTATTGCTGGGTCAAAGAGTATGCACAGTTCTATAGTTTAAAACTTTATTTTAAAATGGGAAAACCCTTCTTAGCTAGACATAGATAGTACATAAACAGGTCAACAGGTCATAGTTAACTGACTCCTGGTCTAGACTTAGGAAAGTCATAGTGAAAATGTTAACAATTAAGATGAAACAAAAAAGTGTGCTGAGTCTACATTTTCCTGTTGTTCAACACTTACTAGCACATCATTGTGTCATGTCATATCTTGAAGTATATTCAGTTCTGGAGACCCCCCCCCATTTAAGAAGAGGAAGACAATTGGATTGTATCTAAAAGAGGGTGACAAACCCTAGGAGATTAGAGGCAGGCATTTTTGACCTGGAGGAAAGAATCTTTTCTTTAAAGTGGATTGAGGAGACTAGAGTGGGTAAAGCTGCAATAATTGTCTTCAAGTGTTTGGGGATTAATTATAAGAAAGGAGGATTGGATTGTCCTATTGGCCCAGAGGGTAGAATTAGGAACAGGGGATTTGATTTTGATATAAGGAAAAACTTGTTAATGATTAAATATGGTCTACTGAGCTGCCTCAGAGAGCAATCAGTTCCTCTTCACTAAAGTTTTTAAGTCCCAGATGGACAGCAATGTATTAAAAATATCATAGGGGAGATTCTTGTTCAGGAATAGGTCAGGTTAGATGGACACTGGGATACCAACTCTATGATTCTATACTTTTTAATTCCCAAACTTTCGTGTTGATTTACTTGCTGTGCAAAGTACCCTGCAATATACACTAAATTTGCAAAAAGATTTTATGTAAATTTTAGTTGGATATTTTTGGTTTTTTTAAATCATTCCTTCAAAATTTCCTAACCTGCTTAAATCATTGGTCCTTGGTTGGATAAGGGAGTTATTTCAGCCATTCCACTAGATTCCTTCCAATAATCCTCCTCTCACTTTACTCTAATTGATTGCTCTTGATTTCACAATTTTGAAAGATTGTATTCATTTTAACTTCCTCATTTGTTTCCTGGCCTGAAGGTCATCATTTCAGAAATTTTCCATTATCTGCTTCTTTCTACAGGCCACTCTCCTGACATCTTAACCTTTCCTTCACCAATTCTCATGCAATATTCTTTTGTCTTATGCCTACAGTGTCCCCACTTTCTCAGCACAGTTGGTTATGACTGCATTATTCAACACCTAAATGAAGGTCGAAAGAACTGCAAGGAATTTGAAGAATTTTTAAAAGAAAGGTACAGTATCATCTCCTATAAGAAGATACAACTTGGGAGAATTTCCCTTCAATCAATAAGAGTTTATTGAGTTTCCATTGTGTTTAGAATTTTGCTGAGAACTGTGGAGATTATAGAAATATAAAACTTGGTCCTTGCCATCAAAGAATTTATAAACTAGAAAAACAAAACAGAATAAAAAAATTCCCCCCTGTCTACACTAATACCTCTATTACAGTTTAGTATTAATTAGTTGCTTCTATTTACTTTCCTCTCATTTCACCACCTTTTGTAATCTGATTTCTGACCTTATAATTTAGTGGAAATTGCTCTCCAAACTACCAATAATCTCTTTTTTTTTAACAATAATCTCTTAATTGCCTTTTTTGATGACCTCAGCCCTCCTCTTTAATAATCTTTGTGCAATATTTGATACTATTGACTATCTTCTCCTCCTGGATACTTCCTCTTCTCTGAATTTTTAACACTCCTCTTTCTTCAATCTCCTCCTCTGAGTCTGAACAGTCCTCAATTTCTTTTCAGAATCATCACCTTTACATGTCTCTTAAAAGGATACATCCCAAGACCTTGTCCTAGACTTTTTTTGCTACTTTATTCACCCTTTCACTTGGTGATATCTTATAGGTTTAATTATCATCTCTATCAGGATGACTATCCGCACATTTGGCAGAGATGTCCATTTTCACCTTCATAACATTTCTCCCATTTATCTCTTTCTGTCTACTTACATAGCCACTACCCTAGCTCAGGTCCTCTTTGCCTCTCACCTATACTATTGCAATAGTTCCCTGTCTTAAAATCTCTCCCACTCTGTCTTCTCTATAATGGCCAAAAGAATTTATCTAGTGTACAGGTCTGTCTCTACCATTCTCCTACTCAGTAATCTCCAGTGGTCCTCTAGCATCTCCTATGTTTGCTTTAAAATTCTTCACAATTTGGTTCCAACCAACTTTTTCTTACTCCCAATTACTCCCTCCATTTATACTATGGTCCAACTCTAGACCACATGAGCCTTTTTATTTTTCCTCCTATACAACATTCAATATCCTGTCTTTGTGTCTTTGTATCACTCCTCAACTCTGTCTCTTAGAACTCCTAATTTTCTTCAAAATAGTATAAGCTCTACTTTCTATATTAAGCCTTTCCTGTTCCTCTAAGTGCTAGATCTTCACTACAAACTTACCTTGTATCTATTTTGGGTATATTTTATAAATATCTACATGTATAGATTGTATTTTTTTCCTTTTATTGTACAATATATACATCTTAGCAATATGATTTTAATGGTGTTCACTTTAAATCTCCTATGTTTAACATATTCCTTCCCCCCCAATAAATATGCAGTAAGATTAATAGCAACAATATTCCATTTAGACAGTGCATTGAGAATCTTTTTTTTAATAGCAATTTGACACAATTGAAAAATATTGATTGAAGGTGGGGGACTTAGCTGAGGTTATATAGCAGGAATTTATTGTCAGTGGTATTCTTATGAACTTTATATGACTCTTTAGCAGTTCTTACCAATATCTTTAAAGTGCAGATGAACGTGGAGGACCATACCTTAAGTTTTTATAAGCTAATGCTCCTATTTATTGGCATAATTTACAACTAGCTGAAGATATGACAAGAGAAATCTATCAGTCATCTTTACCCTATTAAGTAGTTTTGCTTAACTGTTTTCTGGGAATGTTCTTTGTAGTAAGTTTTGTTTAGGCATTTGTTGGAAAATGCCTCAAAAAAAGTGCCAATAATATGTTTTAAATGAAGACATGAGGGGCAGCTAGGTGGTGCAGTAAATGGAGCACCAACCCTGGAGTCAGAAGGATCTGAGTTCAAATGTGACCCTAGACACTTAATTATCTAGCAGTGTGATAGACTTGGGCAAGTCACTTAACCCTATTGCCTTGCCAAAAAAAAAAAAAAAGGACAAAGAAGACAAAATAAATTCCTGGCTTAGAAAAGGGGTGGGGAGGATGTTTAGGAGGGGGAAAAAGTAAGGAAGAGTGAGACCTGAAGGGATTATATGGATATTGATGGGGGAAATAGAAGACCAACTGGAACAAACTTTTGTCTATTTAATGTAGTTTGGGTTTTCTTTGGAGGCAATTAGGTTAAATGATTTGCTTAAAGGCGCACAGCTAATAAGTGTCTGAGCCCAGATCTGAGCTGGGGTCTTCCTGATTCCTAGGCTGGTGATTTATCCACTTTCCACCTAGTTGCTCCTACTTAATGTAGGTTTTTTTTTTTTGCAAGGCAATAGGGTTAAGTGACTTGCCCAAAGTCACACAGCTAAGTAATTATTAAGTGTCTGAGATCATATTTGAACACAGATCCTTCTGATTCCCGGGCTGGTGCTCTATCCTCTGTGCTTAGTTTTAAAAATTCTATTGCTATAATTTTTAATGACCTCCTAAATCACTCATCCTTATCCCCCTAGGAATCTTGTAAAAAGAAAAAAGTACAGTAAAGCTAAACACACTAACTACATCAGGGAAAAAGAAATGGAAGGCATGTTTCTTCTCAGAAGTCACAATTATTAAAAAATTTCCAAGTCTAATCCTGAATTTTTGATCTTAGAATTATCTTGCTGGAATTGTTGAGTTTAAGAATTAAAGGTATATCAATGAACACTTCTATGCTGATGAAATGGGCAGTAGGGCGGTACAGTGAATAGTGAATAGAGTGCTGGCTCTGAAGTTAGGAAGGTTCATCTTCCTGAGTTCAAGTCTCATCTCAGACCTTTACTAGCTGTATAACCCTGGCCAAACCATTTCACCTTTTGGCCTCAGTTTCCTCATCTGTAAAATGAAGAAGGAAATGACAAACTACTTCAGCATCTTTGCCAAGAAAACCCCATGTGAGGTCACAAATTAAATATTTTGAGGTCAAATTAAATATTTTGAAATGACATAACTGAAAAATGACTCAACAAAAACAAAGGTGGTGAAATGCTAAGAAGGGTACCCAAGAGACTTCATTTCAAATTCCAGCCCAATATGGGAATTTGTTTTGCTCAACTATGTCTATTTGTTATTTGAATATTCTTTTTTCTTTTCTAGTTGAGAGGTTGAGAGGAAAGGGGCTAGAATTGGAGAAGCTGAAGGAAAAATGCACAAAAGAGAACATAGACAACACCAAAAAGAATCACAGATAAGGACAGTTTTGAAAACTATATGTTGAATTTATTATTTATTTAAAGAGAAAGGCAAGTTTTATATATATATATGCATATATATATATATATGATATAGAGCAGTACTTCTTAATCTGGGGTTCACAAGGGGTCTGTTAAGAGAGTTGAAGGGATTCATGAACTTGGTTGGAAAAAATTTATAAATTTATATTTTTGCTTTTGTCAGCCTTTGGTTTCCTTTGGAATCCTATATATTATATTTTTTGCACTTAAAAACACAGTTCTGAGAAGGGGACCATAGGTTGTTATCAGACTGCTAAAGAAGTCCCTAACACAAAACAAATTAAGAGCTTCAATAATAGAAACATATCATTTTAGGTATAGTATTTTTGTTTTCTGCTGTGGATATGGAAATTCTCGATTTATTTGGTGTTTGTTAAGTACAGAATTAAAAACAAATAAACAAACCTTCTGGAAGGAAATCAACTGCCATCTGGCATGGTTAATTTATATTTCAGGAATTGATAATCTATTATAGAAAAAACTATACCAAATTTGTAGTTAGATTCATAGATTCAAATGCTCACCACTCTCATCCTGGACACCTGATTAATTTCTCTGACTAGTTTCTTTTAAAATGAGGAGGCTTTATTCCTTTGAGGAATATACTATGTAGTTAAGGATACAAGACTATCTCAAATTAAATATTTTGAAATGATCCAGGCAATAATCATGTGATGTAGAAAATGAGTGCTGTTGTTTTTGAGAGGGATAGAGGATCAATCTCGGATAGTCAAGGGAGGCTTCATATAGCAAATGGGATTGAACTGAGATTTGACTAGGAGAGAAAATATGCCAGGCATAGAAATGCTGTTTGATTCAACCCTGAGCATATTCTTATTCCCCTGCTCTTTCGAGAGAAACCTTTTTTTTAGGTTTTTGCAAGGCAAATGGGGTTAAGTGACTTGCCCAAGGCCACACAGCTAGGTAATTATTAAATGTCTGAGGCTGGATTTGAACTCAGGTACTTCTGACTCCAGGACCAGTGCTCTATCCACTGCACCACCTAGCTGCTCCTGGGTTTCACATTTTAAAGAAAGTACTTAAGCTATAATATGTCCAGTGAAGGGTAATCAAGGTGGTATGAAATACAATATTTACCTTAAAGGTAAAAGGCTTCCATGTAGAAGAGGGATTAAAATTGCTTTGGTTGGACCCAGAAGACAGAACTAGGAATGATGAGTAGAAATGACAAAAGTGCCCACTTTGGGCTTAATAGAAAGGGCACCTTCCTGAAATCAACTGATTTGCCTTTAGAGGTAGCAAGTTTCTTTTCAGTGGAGTCCTTTGAGCAAAGGCTGGTTGGTTACTTGTTAGCTGTGTTGGAGGCAAGATTCTTTTTCAGGAATGGATGGGAGAAAATAACTGTAGAGATTTCTTCCAACTCTGAAATTCTAGTTCTTTGCATGGCAAATCAAAGGTGATCATTCAGCAGGTAGATGTGAATCACTGAATAGAGATAAGAAAAGAGGTCCTGAAGGTATGGAATAAATTTGGGAAAAGCTCTGGTTTTGAACTCAGAACACTGGGATAAAATCCTATTTCTACTACTTAGAACTTTTGTGATTTTAAGCAAACCCTTATCCTCAGTTTCTTTGTCTTTAAAACAAAGAAGTTAGATTAAAGGATTTCCAAGGTCATTTCAAGCTCAAAGCAATTATTTGGACAAGAGGAAAAAGTAATGCTGTGGAACTATTCAGATTCCATATGTTATAGTCTTTCTACATCATGCCAGCTCTCAATGAGAAAAATACCGAATACTTATAAATATGCAGGATAAGTAAGGCTGCTGAGATCTTCTTTTATATTTTAACCAATCATGAATTCTTTTTTGGTTTAATATAATGGAAAGAGCATTGGATTTGAGGTGAAAATCTGACTTTGAGTTCTAGCTGTGATGCTTCCTGTGGTACTATGCAAGAAATTTAACTACTTTGAATTTTAGTTGACTAATCTGCAAAATAGATCTGTAAAATACAGCTACCCCAAAGGATTATTGAAAGGAAAGCAGTGTGTAAGCCTTAAGATACTACATTTTGTTATGGTTAGTAGTGTTGCTGGTGCTGGTGGTGGTATTGGTAGTGGCAGTAATGATTGTAGTAGTAGGAGTAGGTAGTAGGAGTAGGAGTAGTAGTGATGGTGGCAGTAGTGGTGGTATTGGTGGTAACAAATTTGTTGATTGAGATCCGGGATTGAATTTTCCTCATAGTGAATTAAATTATACTCACAAACCTAGGATAGATGAAATAATTAAGGTTATTAGTTCGAAAAAGATGGCTCTAAAAATCTGTGAATGATCCAGAGTATAACTTCAGTGGGCTGGTCACATTATTCTAATGCCATATATATATATATATATATATATACATATATATATATATATATATATATATATATATATTTACCAAAAAGACAACTGGAGAACTCACACAGGTCAAGAAGTGCTCACAGGGGAGTTCAGAAGAAATGATACAAGGACACTCTCAAGGTCTCTTAAGAATTTTGCAATTGATTGTGTAGTATGGGATACACTGACATGATGAACCTTCATCAGAGAGGGTGCTGTGCTCTATAAGCAAAGCAGAATTGTAGTAGCTCAAAGGAAATATGAGATAATACAAATTTAGAGACTCCACCCAGGTGTTCACATGGACTTACACGTGCCTGACCTGTGGTAGAGTGTTCTTGGACTCATTGATCTGACCAGTCACAGTCAGATATTTAATTTTTCTCTAACACAGTCATCTCATTTTGGTTCTCTTTGATAATGAAGGAAAAAAACCAGTAGTGGTAGTAGTGGTGGTGATGGTAATGGTGATGGTGGTGGTGGTGATAATAGTAGTAGTAGTAGTAGTAGTAGTAGTAGTAGTAGTAGTAGTAGTAGTAGTAGTAGTAGCAATTACATTGTTAGATGAGATTCAAGATTGAATTTACTTTATAATGAATTAAATTATATTCATACACACCTCCTATAGAAGTCAGACTTTTTGTCTTCAAGGAAAATGTTGATATAATTAAGGTCATGAGTTTTACAAAGATGGTTCTAAAAATCTCTGAATGATCCATCATCATCTTCTCTGTTCACAACAGGGCAGTGATAGAAGAGAAATATGGCAAAGATCTGATCAACCTCTGCCGGAAGAAGCCCTGTGGACAAAGTGAGAATAAGTATGTCCCTTTTCTTCTTTTGTTTCCCTTATTTATTAATGTTACTTGGATTTCCCCCTACCCTGCAACCGTTTGCAATCAGATTGTGTAAATTTACACTTTACCAGTGTAAAGTGAGTGTTGCTGAGTGGAATATAAATCCAAGGTCTCATAGTCATGTACTCTTTCAATTTGGGATGCATCCAAGTTGATGCTTTTTATTGCACCACTTCATGGTTGCCTGTTCTCAGGGTCCAGTATTTATATTAATGAAAGATGACAAAGTTGAGGACTCAGGTAATTAGTAGATTTTACTAAGTAGAGATATATACAGGTAAGCACAGATTTCTTCCACATTCTCCCATCAAGGCATATTCAGTGACTCTCTCCACTTCAAGTCAAAACAGCTGGTATGGTAGGATTTGAGAAGAACGAAACTCAAGACAAGATCTCAGGACTCGTACCTGGGTTTCAGGTCAGTCTTCCTTGCTGCAGAGAGGCCCTGAGGTGGCTGCTGAGGAAGTACCAAAGGTCTCCTTTGATACCTCCTTCCCTTGCTGATATGCTTGCCTTCCTCCAAAAGGAAACAACAAGGTGCATCAGCTGTAGAGAACAGTTGTTCCTTAGTTATTGTGGCAATATTCAAGATGAAAACTTCTTCATCAAAAAAGAAAAGATGCTTATTTTCAACTACTCCTTAAAGTTCCTGATGAGATGTTCTACTTTCCACATTTATACCAATGTCTTTCATTTAGTTAGAAAGCATTTTTTAAGAATTTACAACATAGGGGCAGCTAGGTGGCACAATAGATAGAGCACCAGCCCTGGAGTCAGGAATACTTGGGTTCAAATCTGGCCTCAGACACTTAATTACCTAGCTGCGTGGCCTTGGGCATGCCACTTAACCCCATTTGCCTTGCAAAAAGAAAAAGAATTTACAACATGCCAGGAACTATGGAAAGCATTGAAGAGGCAAAGAAAAAAACATGGTTCTTGCTCCCAAGGAACCTGCATTCTAGTAGAGAAGACAGTGTGCAAACAACTATGAATACAGAAGATACATAGCAAATAAATGACAGGAAGTGTGAGAGGGAAAGCAACTGAGGGAACCAGGAAAGAATTTATGCAGAATGTGGGATGTCAGCTATGTCTTGAAGGAAACTAGGGAAGATATGTGATGAAGGTAAGGATTGCAGACTTTGAAGATGGCTAGGACAAATGTCAAAATTGGAGTCAGAAATTGGAATATAATACTCACTTCCCCAAAACCCCAAAACAAACCAACAAACAATAACCTCAAAATAATATTTAAAAAATAAAGAAATGGTGATAGTTTGTATTTCAAAAGGACCCTTAGTACTATTTTCAGCTTTCTTTAAATAATAAAAGCTCTTAATAGGTTGTTATCGGAGAAATGAAAAACTTTGAGGGGAAAAAACTAAGGACAGATCACAGAAAAGAATGACTTTTGAATAGACCATGATACTCTATGAGTATCCAGGAGGTATCAAAAGAATTCCAAGAAAGGTCTCAGAATGTTGTGTGCAGGGTGCTTCTGTGGAGGGTTTATGAGAAGATATGGTGTGGTCCTTTCCAAAATTGTTACTGTAGTCTCACATTTGCTTTTTCAGTACCATGAAGAGGGCCCTGGAAGTCTTCAAGCAGCGTAAGTACTTTGTTTCTCTGTTTTACCATTTTTGTTATCAGATGAGTAAAAAGTCAAATGATGAGAGTACTTGTATGGTGGGAAAAAATTCAACAAAATTCCCCTAGCTTTCTGATTTCAGAGAGCTGAATACCTCTGCATTGTTTCTCTTCATTCTTTTCATTTATTCATTCAGCAAATATTACCTGGCAATCAATCAGCAAGCATGTATTAAATATTTGGTATGTGCAAGCAAATGTGCTGTGTAGAAGATACAAAAATGAACCAATTTAATGAGAGGCAATTTGATGTAGCAGAAAGTGACCTAGATTTAGAATCCCAGAGCCCTGGGTTCTAATCCAGCTTCTTATATTTAGTATAGAATAAGATCACATGGATGGTGGATAGTCAGTTTATTCTACTTCTTAAATTTTTTGGAGGCTAAATTCAGAAAGAGGAAGCCCTTAAGAAGAATCTAATTCTCATGGGCTTTAGATTACCAGTGTGAAGTTGTTCTCATTGTTCGGTCTCATAGGTTTATTCCTCTTTTCTAGTTCTTTGTGGGCTGAGAAATGGCATTCTTCCTGATATAGCCATCTTTGTCTTAGTCACCATGCTTAGAAGGCAAGAAGACAAAATGGGAGGTTTCTAATGATGGTTTTTGTCTCTATATTGCCTTTGTTGCGGGTGTAAATGAAATTTATGGCTTTGCCTTTGTGATTTGCAAGTGTTGCAAGTGAATCAATTATGATAAAAAGAGAAATTTGAGGTCTACTCTCAGATGATATTCACTTGATATGGGACCTTGAATGTACCAATAAACCTTTATGGGGGATCTTCATTTACAAAGGGGTTAGACAATGATTGGGCAATTTACTTAACTACTCTGGTTCTCAAGTTTCCTTATCTGTAAAAATGAACTAGCTGATATCTATCTAAGTCTACCTGGGTGCTTCACTTTTGGAAGCCTTGAGTACCATTCTCAGGAGGTGATTCAAAACGTATTCAGGGAGAACTAACAGCTCTGATGTGAGAGCTTGCCAAGCTCTCTCTTTTTTTTTAGACTTTTTTTTTTTTGCAAGGCAATGGGGTTAAGTGGCTTGCCCAAGGCAACACAGGTAATTATTAAGTGTCTGAGGTATGATTTGAACTCAGGTACTCCTGACTACAGGGAAGGTGCTCTATCCATTGTGCTACCTAGCTACCCCACCAAGCTCTTTTTAGGACTGCTCATCCACCCAATTTAGTGTCTACCTTCACCCAATTCTCACCTGTGACTATAAAAGTTGGATCATGCACACTTGCCACATCTGACTTGGCAGATGGGCTAAACCAGGTTGAGGGTAAATAACAGACCTCAAACCCATTAGTGAGTTAAGGGGATAACTACCCTAAACATATGAAGACTCTCAATAGTGGGATAGTTGAATGAGAACAGTTTGTTCCAAAAGTCATGAAGGCAATTGAAGCAGGCTTAAGAGAAGAGGTGGGGAACATTTGGCCTGTGGCCCATATAAGGCTCTTGAAATTATTTGACTTGGTGCTGCTGAGGCAAACAGTAGGTGGGACTTGAAATTCAATAAATGTAGGAGTTTTTTAGGGATGAATTAAATTTTCAACCAAATATAGCAGGGAATATTCAAGTTGATAATTTTGTTTGATCTGCAAATGATATTATAAATGTCTAAATGATCCTTGGCAGAAAAAGTGTTCCCCATCCTTGGCTTAGAACTTGGTCAGACTTTGAAGACATCAAGGTCATCTGGATACTGGACTTAAATGACTGTAGAAGAGAGAGTGAGGCTTATGGCTTTGCACAACTCTACCTCACTTCAATTCAGATACTAGTCAAGACATCACACATGATATCATTGATCTTTTCTGAAAAGAAAGGAAAACAACAACAGACTGGGTGACACATCATTATATAATCTAATACCATTTCAGTGTTACATCCTGAAGCTTATTCTTTTTTTTATAAAGATTATATTTATTTTGAATTTTACAATTTTTCCCATAATCTTACTTCCCTTCCCCCCCAGAGAAGGCAATTTGTCAGTCTTTACATTGTTCCCATGTTGTACATTGATTCAAATTGAATGTGAAGAGAAAGAAATCATATCCTTAAGGAAGAAACATAAAGTATAAGAGATAGCAAGATCAGACAATAAGATAGAAGTTTTTTTCTAAATTAAAGGTAATAGTCCTTGGTCTTTGTTCAAACTCCACAGTTCTTTCTCTGGATACAGATGGTATTCTCCATCACAGGTAGCCCCAAATTGTCCGATTGTTGCACTGATGGAATGAGCAAGTTCATCAAAGTTGACCATCACCCCCCTGTTGCTGTTAGGGTGTATAGTGTTTTTCTGGTTCTGCTCATTTCACTCAGCATCAGTTCATGCAAATCCTTCCAGGCTTCCCTGAATTCTCATCCCTCTTGGTTTCTAATAGAACAATAGTGTTCCATCACATACATATACCACAGTTTGCTAAGCCATTCCCCAATTGAAGGACATCTACTCGATTTCCAATTCTTTGCCACCACCAACAGGGCTGCTATGAATATTTTTGAACAAGTGATGTTTTTACCCTTTTTCATCATCTCTTCAGGGTATAGACCCAGTAGTGGTATTGCTGGATCAAAGGGTATGCACATTTTTGTTGCCCTTTGGGCATAGTTCCAATTTCTCTTCAGAAAGGTTGGATGAATTCACAGTTCCACCAAAATGTAATAGTGTCCCAGATTTCCCACAACCCTTCCAACAATGATCATTATCCTTTCTGGTCATATTGGCCAGTCTGAGAGGTGTGAGGTGGTACCTCAGAGAAACTTTAATTTGCATTTCTCTAATAAGTAACGATTTAGAGCAGTTTTTCATGACTATGAATTGCTTTGATCTCATCTGTAAATTGCCTTTGCATATCCTTTGACCATTTGTCAATTGGGGAATGGCTTTTTTTAAAAATTTGACTCAGTTCTCTGTATATTTTAGAAATGAGTCCTTTGTCAGAAACATTAGTTATAAAGATTGTTTCCCAGTTTACTGCATTTCTTTTGATCTTGGTTACAGTGGTTTTATTTGTTCAAAAGCTTTTTAATTTAATGTAATTGAAATCATCTAGTTTGTTTTTAATGATGTTCTCCATCTCTTCCCCTTCCATATATCTGACAAGTAAACTAGTTCTTGATCTTCTAGTTTGCTTATAGTATGTGTATTGTATGTATTTTTATGTCTAAATCTTGTATCCATTTGGATCTTATCTTGGTATAGGGTGTGAGGTGTTGGTCTAATATAAGTCTGAAGCTTTTTCTGATTCTTCTAGTTGTTAGAGCTATTCCTCTCCTTAAATGATCTTATTTTTACTTATCTATGTAATGTAATTCTCCTTCAGTGGGATGAATGTAAGGTCCCTGAGGACAAAGATTGCTTTTTATTTTCTCTTTGGACTCACCTCCAAAGAAGTACTTTACACATAGCAGGTAATGATTGCTTGCTGTTTTCATTGAATCTATGCCATCTGATCTTTTGTTAGAAGGATGTCTCAACTGTGAGTTTGTCTGGGTTCTAGTAATGGTTCTGCTACTGATTTGCCATATAAGACCCTTACCTTCTTCATTTGCCATTGTCGTCATCTATAAAATCAGAGGATGAGACTGGAATGTTTCTATGGTCTCTTCCAACTCTCTAAGGTCATTTTCTAACTCAGCACTTAATGCTTTGTAATTCTCTGAATGTGCTGAATCCTTTTTCTATGATTATAATTGATATGTGCCCAGGGTCCATTATGGTGCAGCAATTGGGAATACAAATCTAGGGGCAACTAGAAGGTGCCTTGGGACACAGAATGCTGTTCCTGGAGTTAGGAAGACTTGAACTCAAATTTGACCCCAGACACTTACTAGCTGTATGATCCTGACAAGTCACTTACCCTGGTTGCTCCAGTTTCTTCATCTGTAAAAATGAATTCTCATTTTCTTATAATATACTTTCCTCCCAAGGTTGTTGTGAAAAATAAAGTAAAATATGTGTAAAATGCTTAGCATAACTATTATTTAATGCTAGCTAATATTATTAACTATCATTTTAATTATAATATAAACAATAGTAATATATATAATAAATTAATTATATAGAAACAAACACTCTTAAATATTAAATACTAATATTATTAATAAGTCTGCCTTCTGGAGACTTTTCCAACAGAGAAGAAAGCACACATATAAATAGGTACCAGTGTTTAGTTGTTTTTCTGATGTTTTTGACTCTTCATGACCCCATTTAGGGTTTTCTTGACAAAGATACTTGACAAACAGAAGGTTTACCATTTTCTTCTCTACATATGAGGAGACTGAGACAACAGGATTAAGTGACTTGCCCAGGATTACACAAATTGTAAGTGTTGGAGGCTGCTGCATTTGAACTCTGGAAGATGAGTCTCTCTGACTCTTGACCTGGTGATAAATATAAACAACATAGTAAATGTAGGGTGATCTTTGGGGGAAAATCATCAGTAACTGGTATGGGGTATAGGGGTCTTTGAGATCAGGAAAGGCTTCATGTAGAAAGTTGTGCTTGAGTTGGATCTGGAAGGAAGCCAGGAATTTCTAGAGGCAGAGTGGAGGAGTGAGCCTGGTATGCATAGTGAACAGGGTAAGACTAAAGTTTACTTGCTCACAATTCTATTGCTAGTCAATGAACAAACTGGGATTCAGACCTGAGCTTCTCCATATTTTTTTTTTTTTTTTTTTGCTGATTTTGGTCATGAAACTTGTTGGCAATTTGATGAGTTCTATGGAACTCTTTTCAGAATAATGTTTTTTTTAAATGAATGAAGCAAAATACATAGAATTACAAAGAAAACTAATTATATTATATTGAAATAACTTGTGAAAACCTTTTTATTTAATATTTATTTATTCTCATTTTGTACAAATAATTTTGTATACATTAATAAAATATTCTTGTTTAAGAGTAAACAAAATACCCCCTTGCCCCCCCAAATATAGACTCGCTTGAGCAATAAAGGGGAGAGAAAAAAATTAGAATTAAAATTAAAATAAAAAAATAATAGTAATAATTGTAGGTATGGCCAGGTGGCATAGTGGATGGAGCACCAGTCCTGGAGCCAGGAGCACCTGAGCCCAAATACGGCCCGTACACCCAACAATCACCCGGGCTGTGTGACATGCAAGCCACCCCAACCCCACTGCCCTGAAAAAGCCAAAAAAAGAAGAAAAAAGACCCAAAATAAAATAAAATAGTAATAATATCAGGGGCGGCTGGGTGGTGAACAGAGCACTGGCCCTTGGGCCAGGAGCACCCAGGTCCAAATCCAGCCTCACACACCCAACGATCACCCTGCTATGCAGCCCCAGGAAGGCCACCCAGCCCCATTTACCCTGCACCCCCCAAAAAAATAATAATAATAATAAATGTGCTTCAGTCTGTGTTCCAACACCACCAATTCTGTTGTGGGTAGATCACATTCTTTATGATAAGTCCATCACAAAAGTTACTTCCATATTTTTCTACCACTGCCATTGCTTATCGCAACTCCCTCCTTTCATATTTCTCCACTACCATGTACTATATTTTCTCTCTCTTTTCACTCTGACTCTGCTGTAGGGTAGCTGAGTGGTGCAGCAGACAGATCCCTGGTCCTGGGGCCAAGAAGCCCTGAGCCCCCATACCACCCCTTAGGCCCAGCATCCACCTGGCCCTATGGTCCTGGACAGGTCATACAATCCCAGCCCCCTTGCAAGAAGTAAAAAAGAAAATGTGTTATATCTGACTACTTTCCCCCCATGGTCCATCCTCTCCTCCTTCATTCACATCCCCCCCTTCCCCTGTCCCCCCTTCTTACTACAGATGCCTATACCCCATTGAGTACATATGCTGTTTCCTCTCCTAACCACCTCTGATGAGAGCAGATTCCCTCATTCCCCCTTGCCTTCCCCCCTTCCATATCATTGCAATTGTTCATTGTAATAAAGAAAAATCTTATTATATGAACTATCTTGTCCTATTCCCCCTCTCCTTTTTCTTTCTCCCATTACATTTACCTTTTTTCTATTGACTCCATTTTTACACCATATTTTATCTTCAAATTCAGCTTTCTCCTGTGCTTCAACTATAAAAGCTCCTTCTACCTGCTCTGTTAATTGAGAAGGCTCATATGAGTATTCTCAGTATCATTTTTCTATACAGGAATATATGCAGTTCATCATCATTAAGTCCCTCATATTTTCCCCTTCTCCTCCAATCTCTAAGCTTCACCTGAGCCCTGTATTTGAAGATCAAACTTTCTGTTCAGCTCTGGCCATTCCAACAGGAACATTTGAAATACCCCTGGTTCATTGAAAGTCCATCTTTTTCCCTGGAAGAGGACATTCAGTTTTGCTGGGTAGTTGATTCTTTGTTGCATTCTAAGCTCTTTTGCCTTCCAGTATATTATATTCCAAGCCCTACGAACTTTTAATGTAGTTGCTGCTAAGTCCTGTGAGATCCTAATTGTAGCTCCACAGTATTTGAATTGTGTCCTTCTGGCTGCTTGTAATATTTTCTCTTTGACTTGGGAGTTCTGGAACTTGGCTATAATATTCCTGGGGGTTGGTTTTTTGGGATGTCTTTCTCAGGAGGATCGGTGGATTCTCTCCATTTCTATTTTGCCCCCTGCTTCTAGGATATCAGGGCAATTTTCCTGTAGTAATTCTTTGAAAATGCTGTCAAGGCTCTTTTCCTGATCATGACTTTCAGGTATTCCAATAATTTTTAAATTATCTTTCCTAAATCTGTTTTCCATATCACTTGTTTTTTCAATGAGATGTTTCACATTTTCTTCTAATTTTTCATTCTTTTGGTTTTGAAGTATTGAGTCCTAATTTCTCATAAATTCAGCAGTCTCCCTGAATTCTATTCTTTGTCTGAAGGATTTGTTTTCCTCAGAGAGCTTTCTTATTTCTGTTTCCATCTGGCCAATTCTGCTTTTTAAAGCATTCTTCTCCTCAATAACTTTTTGAACTGTTTTATCCATTTGACCTAAGCTGGTTTTTAGCATGCTATTTTCTTCAGCATTTTTGGGGGGATTTCCTTGACTAAGCTGCTGATTTCATTTTCATGTTTTTCCTGCATCTCTCTCATTTCTTTTCCCAGTTTTTCTTCTATCTCCCTCATTTGATTTTCAAAGTCTTTTTTGAGCTCTGTCATAGCCTGATCCCAATTTCTGTTTTTCTTGGAGTCTTTAGATGCAGGACCTTGTGCTTCCTCATCTTCAGACTGAGTATTTTAATCCTTCTTGGGCTCACAGGCAAAGTATTTCTCAATGGTCTTCCTCTTTTTTCTCTGCTTACTCATTTTCCCAGCCTGAGCCTGGTTTTGGGGTGCTTCCTGAGCTTTTGGGACACTCCCACAAGGGTCTCAGTGTGTGAGGCTCTATCCTCCCTTATGGTCTGTGAATGTCCATAAGTTCCCCCTGCCCACTCTGCCACAGGGCTGAGGTGTGGGGGGGCCCTGCTGCTCTATGGGGGGGGTCTAGACTGTGATCAGTATCTGAATATGGTCAGAACCCCAGAGTCCTGTTCCAGGGGCAGAGGACAGAGTTAGGCAGTCTTTCTCCACTCCCTCCTTAGGCTCAGCACTCATGCCCTGGGGGCTCCTGCTTACCAGCTTCTGCTTCCTGTTCCTGGATCTGGGCTGCTGCTGCCACCTGCTCCCTGTGTGCCCTGAGGGCTGGGATTCATGTGCTCACTCTTGCAGAGGTTCCCCCCCTTTCCCCCAAGTTGTGCCTGGTCTTCCTTGGGCATAGGTCAGGAAACTCCCCTGCTGCTGTGAGCTGTGGCTCCCAGTGCCCTGGGGCTGCCTCCAGATGGCTGAAGTTCTCTCGCTCTTTCGGGCCACCCCTCAGGCTGGCCGCCCCTCCAACCCTGGGGACCAGAGCCTTTCTGCTCTTTTCCAGGTTACCTTGAGTAGGAGAACTGCCTCACTGGGTCCCTCTGTGGGTTCTGTCTCTTGAAAATTCTGTGAAAACATTTTTAAAAAAAGGTTCTTGGAGATCAGATTAAGAATTCCTGTTTTGGGGGCGGCTAGGTGGCGCAGTGGATAAAGCACTGGCCCTGGAGTCAGGAATACCTGGGTTCAAATCCGGTCTCAGACACTTAAAAATTACCTAGCCATGTGGCCTCAGGCAAGCCATTTAACTCCATTTGCCTTGCAAAATACCTAAAAACAAAAAACAAAAAAAAGAATTCCTGTTCTGTACCATGCCCTTTCTAGTGATGAATGAATATTATGCCACTGAATTTGTATCAAGCATTTTCATATAAGTAGATAAATAAATTCAAATTTGGATTTGTGTTGACCTTAGTTTCTGATCTTTTTCTTCTCCATTTGTAGAAATAGATAATGTCGGACAATCTCACCTTCAATTGGCACAAAATCTACGGGAAGAAGCTAGGAAGATGGAAGAATTCAAGGAAAAGCAGAAAATACAACGGAAAAAGGTTAAGCTTTCCTATTAGCAAGCAAGCTACATTTCTTTTTGGGGGTTTGAAAGGTATTGGGGTTAAGTGACTTGCCCAAGGTCACACGGCTAGGTAATTATTAAGTGTTGAGGCCAAATTTAAACCCAGAGTATCCTGACTCCAAGGCTGGTATTCTATTCACTGTGCCACCCAGCTGTCCTATAAGTTGCCTTTCTCCTGGTAGTAAATGCTATGTACCTTTCTTCTCTTTAAACATTCTGGGTAGTACATTACCAAGTCCAGCTCACTTAGTCCTTGTTCGTTTTTGAGGGAGTATTGTTAATTTTGTAAGCCATTTGAACTTCCTCTCCTTAGAAAGTACAAATACCAAATTTTCTGTAGCTAGAGTATGTTCTAGCATGCTCTGTACACAATATTCAATTCATTTCATGAATTATCTTTCTTAAATTCCCTTTTGGAATCAGAGTAAATCTTTTGTGTCTTCTTTGAAAAGTCTAAATTTTATTTTTAAAATTGTATCATTTCTAATGTCATAATAATAGGTACTTAGGTGAACCACTTCCTTGTTTAGATATTCTTTTTTTTTTTTTTTTTTTTACAATCTTTGGAGAAAAATGAGTCAACACTAACTTCTCTTTTTAAATATATCCTTTCTCTCATTTCCTGGAAAATAGGCTATACAAGGGGCAGCTAGGTGGCACAGTGGATAGAGCACTGGCCCTGGAGTCAGGAGTACCTGAGTTCAAATGTGGCCTCAGACACTTAATAGCTAGCTGTGTGGCCTTGGGCAAGCCACTTAACCCCGTTTGCCTTGCAAAAAAAAAGCAAAAGAAAATAGGCTATACATAGAGATTTTTTTCCTCCCTTAACACTAAAAGCAAACTTAGTATGGGGAGGGGGAGACATATAGATTTTCCTAGTCTTTTTCTAAGGCATGGAAAAAAGACAGTCCCATCATCAAAATTTCTATCCTAAAAAATACTGACTGAAGTAAAAGTATCACAACTTAGGGAGAGATTTAGTGACCAAGGACTTCAAAACTATAGCAGAAGGGGACCAGATTACCAGCCATTCCAGGGTCATCACAATTCTCCCTGAGGGTAAGATTCTTATTTGTGTAAGAAGAGAAATGATTACTTTTGGTATCTAGACAACTTTGGACTGGGTTCATAAAGGCAAATGAAATGGAGAGCTATAGAGCTATACTGATCATCAGATCAAGGTTCATGAAGGATCTGGATTTTTTTGGTCTCCAAAACTCTTTCCCCCTAAATATTAAAGGTATTCTTTGATCAAGAATTGTTCACACAATGAACTTAATTCTTTTTTCCAATATCTTTTTCAAATTAATTTCTTAATTTAATTGTTAAAATTATTTTACAAAAATAAATTATTTCTCCTTTTCACTTCATCTCTCCAAACCATTGGAAAAAAAAGGAAAAACAAAGTCCTCCTAACAAATATTCATAATTAAGTTAAAAAAATTCCTTTATTGGTCATGTCCTCAAAAAAGAAAAATAAACATCTCAGTTATTCATCCTGAGTCTAGCATTTCATCATTGACTCTCCTACAATAATGGTCTATCCATTTATCAAAGTTCCTAAAAATGAGCACAGTTCTTTCATTGACTTGTGCAGTGTGGGCATACTATCCTTGTAGGAAGTATTTAATTGAATAGAACCAGAAAAAGAACCATTGACCTTATCTGTTTGAGTCCTTGACTCTTGAAAATTAGATTAGTTGCTTTGTTCTGCCCTTTCCCTTCTCCTACCTTATATGCACCATAATGTAGTAGGAAGAGAATTGGATTTGCACTCAGAAAGGCCAAGATACAAGACACTTGATAATTGTGCATTTCCAATAAGTAATTTCTATGCACATTAGTTTCTTTGTGGATAAAATGGTCATAAAAATATTTGTACTATCTGTGTCACAGAATCAGGAGCAAGGGTTAAAGTGTAAAGCTTAAAGTATTTTAGAATTATGAATTGTTTTATTATAGAGATTTTCTAATACAGGAGATAACAAGAAGGGGGCTTATTAAAAGTATGGCATAGTGACTAGAGAAAGTCTTCATTCTGTCATGAACTATTTGTCTAGGAGTCTGTCCTTCACTTAGTCTCATTTTTCTTATCTATAAAATGGGAGTATTTGCCTAAGTGATCCTTAAGGTTTTATGGAAAATGAAGAGAAGGATTTCAAAAGTCAGAATAAAGTGTGAAGTAAATGAAATCTAGGCAGAGAAACAGAAGGAAATTTGTAACAACTAATTTTTTGTCTGGATTTTATAGTATTAGTTGTATAGCTTCTCTCTTTCCACCAGATATATTGGACCTGGAAGACAAACCAAATACTCCTTGCTCTCTACTGTCACTTCCAGACCTTCCTTTTGATGTTGCACTCAACAATACTTTCATTTTAGAGGTTCAATCTAAAGAGATATATCACTCTATCTAGATCTGTGCAGCAGTTATCTACTGACCTCCAGATTATTCTCCCTCAGTTCTGAAGTAATTTATTATCTGGCTTGTAATATTTCTCTCTGTCCTCAACCTCTTCTAGTTCCTCAGTTTCTCCAACATTCATGATTTACTCCTTCAATCCACCTGAGCCTCACATGGTCCAGTCACATGAAGTGTCTTTTTGGTAAATTTTAATTGACTCTCAGAAAAATTAATGTGTGCATGTCATGCTTTTAAATTTAATATGAATTATTAACATTTTTCTCTATTCCTTTCTTAAATCTAGATAAGCAACAAGGCAATAAATCAAGCTCTGATTTTTTGTTTGCCAATTTTTAAGGTATAAATGTACCTGGTCTTGGGGTGCTTCCTGAGCTTTTGAGTATTATTGGGACACCCCCCCCCCCACCGCAAGGATCTCTGTGTGTGAAGTTCTGACTTCCCTCCTGGTCTGTGAATGACCACAAGTTCACCCCTCTTCCACAGGGCTGAGGTGGTGGTGGGGCCCTGCTGTTCTATGGGGGTCCTAGACTGTGATCAGGATCTGAATGTGTTCAGAGCCCCAGAGTCCTGTTCCAGGGACAGAGGACAGACCTCAGAAATCTCTCTCTACTCTCCTACCTAGACTGAGTATTCAGTATTTAGTCAGAATTCCTGCTTACCCGCTCTGGTTCCTGGATCTCAGCTGCCAGGGCTGCGCTGCTGGCTGAGTGCCCTGAGGGCTAGTTTTCACAGCGGCTCATCCTGGCAGAGGTCCCTTGCTGATCTTCCAAGTTGTGTCCCGTGCTCCCCTGAGTGTAGGTCAGGAAACTGCTCCCTCTGCCGTGAGCCATGGCTCCCAGAGCCCTGGGGCTGCCTCCAAGAGGCTGAAGTTCCTTCGCTCTGGTGGGTTGCCCCTCCAATCCCATGGAACGGAGCCTTTCCACTATTTTCCAGGTTACTTTAGGCTGGAGAACTGCCTCAATGGATCCCTCTGTGGGTTCTGTCTCTTGAAAATTTAGTTAGAATCCTTATTTTATAAGTTTTTTTTAAGGTTTTTGCAAGGCAAGTGGGGTTAAGTGGCTTGCTCAAGGTCACACAGCTAGGTAATTATTAAGTGTCTGAGACCACATTTGAACCCAGATACTCCTGACTCCAGGGTCAGTGCTTTATCCACTGCACCACCTAGCTGCCCCATTTTATAAGTTTTGAGAGAGAGCACCTAAGAGAAGATCTTCTCCTGTCACCGTCTTGGCTCTGCCCATAAATTTAATTTCTAAAATGAACCAGAGGACAAAAATAACAAAAGAAAGACTCTACTAGTTATCTCCTGAAAGAAACCACAAAAAGAAATGTCTCAGGAATGTCAAAGAAAAAATACTTCAAGAATCTAAAAAGGAGTTCAAATAGAAGGAATCACAATCAGACTCACTCAGGAGCTGATGACTTACTAAAAATGAGAGAATTCAGAAAATAGTAATATTCCAAAATAATACTCCAAAGGTTGATTACCAAGAATAACTTTCCCTGCATTGCTGAAAATGGGGGAGCAAATGGATTTTAATGGATTAGAGAACTTTCAAGCATTTCTGATGAAAAGACCATAGCCAAAAAGGAAGTAGGAAATATAAACACAAGAGTCCAGAGAAACCTTAAAAGGCAACTTTAGCTGAATACTGGAAAGGAACTATATAATGATGTAATGATAGCATTCTAATAGGGGGAGAAGAAAGAAGTATCCTTTCAGAACCTTACTGTCTTTAAAGAGTATTTATTGAGAAAATTGAGTAAGAAAAACCAAAGTTCTGAGGAGTATTGATTCTAGTCTCAGGGTTTTAAGATGGAAAAGAGAAGGGGGAGTAAAAGGAAAAATACATTACTGTAGAAAGGAGGAAGATGAGAATAATTAAGGTATGTGAGAAGAGGAATATACAAATATGATAAGATGGGAAGTGACATCACATAAACCTTACTCATTGGAAATGGACAAAGAAAAATTGAATACAGAAAATTTGGTATAGAAATACATTCAACTCAACACAGAAACCGGAGATAAGGAGAGGGACACTTAAAAGGGGAGATGATACCAGGAAAGGACTAGTCAAATCAAACTTTCTGTTCCTGAAGGGGTGATCAAGATGAGAGGGAAAAAAGATTAAAAACAAAGAGCCAGAGCTAAGGAGATGTCTTAGATTGGCCTCTCAGTCAACTGGGAAATGACTGAATAAATTGTGATATAAACATGTAATAGGATATTCTTTTTTATGTAATAACTTTTATTAATTAAAAGTAGTTGTCTGGTCTTTTTTAAAACTCCATAGTTCTTTCTTTGGATACAGATGGTAGTCTCCATTGCAGATACCCTAAAATTAGGGAAGAGTGATTTCTTTAACTTCTTATTAAGGGTATAGTGACTGAATGCTCCCTTTTGAGAATTCTTAATATCTTTTCAGGGACTGTAAGTTTGTAGAATTCAGAATTATAGGAAAACTTCACTCACAGGGATTAATTTATAGAGAAATCTACCTGAATTTATGGTATTATAGAAATAATTTTAAATGCTACCTTGTTACTTTAAAAATATTTTTAAAGAAGACCTAGAAAATTATAAACAAGCATCATTTCCTTATACAAAGAATTTCTTTATACAAATATAAATGACATTATAAATCTACAAGTAGCTTGTTCCTTTTAATATATATTAAATTTAAAATGTTACTACTGGGGCAGCTAGTAATACAATATTCTTGCATGATTAGAAGAGAAATTATTTCAGTGAATCTTAGGTAGGATTGACAAATACAGTTAAGAGAGCAGATTTAGGAGAACAATTTATACAAGGACAACAACTTTATAAAGGAAAGTAACTTTGAAAGACATCAGAACTCGAATCATTACAATGACGAAATATGTCTCCAGAGCACCTTTGATGAAGCATGTTACTGGTACTTCCTGGAAGAGAGGTGTTGGTTGCAAAGTATAGGAAAAGATATGGTTTTGAAAATGACCACTGTGGGTTTCTTTTTCTTTGACTAGGCCTATTTGATGCAAATTATTAACTTTTTGCTTTTCCCTTTTTTTTTTGATTAATGTTGAGGGGAGAGTGGAAGAGAGGGTAACAATGGTGATGTCAAAAAAGGGCTATTGTGACAGTTTTAAAAATGCACTGAAGGAAACAAATTTAGAAGGAAGCAAAGAAAAGTAGGACGGTTTTGGAGGTAATTTATAAATTTCATTATTTATTTAAAAAAACAAACCCCAAAATGGGTGCAATTTGCATGTTTTGATCAAAGTTTAAGAAAGTTCAGGAAATATCAAATTCTAATTCAAGGACATATCAAGCACACAAGACAGTATAGAATGACTAAATTATTGAGGAGACACTATAAAAGGAAGATGATGATGGAAATAAGTCAGGTCTATTGAAACCTGAATAGAATTGAGCTCATCTCACTTGGGTTCCAGATGAGATGGTATACCTCCAAAACCAGTAAAACAGTATGGTACATCCTCCCCGCAAAAAACCAGTCTGTTAGGCTCTTGTCTGAGTTAAGCAGATCTAGATATTGGAAGAAGGGAGCTCTGAGTGGTGACTGGTCTTGATTCATGTTAGTGAGAGTAGGGAGGGAAAACACTTGGGGCATTAGCTGTTAAGTGGACAATCCAATCCCCACTTGCTCTGTTATCATGCATTTTCTTCTTACAAGGGGCCTTTAAGAGGGGGAGCCCCTTGGAATCATTACACATGGTTTCCTATAGAATTCTCTATTTTTACTGTGTTTGGAAATGCTCTTTTGTGTGTGTGTGTGTGTGTGTGTGTGTGTGTGTGTGTGTGTGTGTGTGTGTATGTCTAAGTTCTAAAAATTTAAAAACAAAATTCAAGTGACCCCTATAGCTCTTAGATCAAAACCATACTCTTTTGTTTGATAAATAAAGTCCTTCACAATCTGATCCCAAACTCATTCTGTAATAATCTTGTTCATTCATTCAGTGATGCATCCCAATTGGTGTTATTATTTCTCTAGATTGATTTCCATCTCCTACCTCCATGCCTTTGCACAGATGTATATCCCTCATGCCTAGAAGGCCCTCTCTCCTCACCTCCAAATATCAGAATCTCTAGTTAGTTTCAAAGACCAGCTCAAGTGCCTCCTTCTATATGAGTTTTTTCTTTTACCAAGGCACTGGGATTAAATGACTTGCCCAAGGTCACACAGCATATATATATACATACATATATATATATATATATGTATGTATATATATATATGATCTTTCTTAATCCTCCTAAAGACCAATGCCTCCTTCCCTTGAAATATATTGTACATATGCTCAGTTGGAGCCATGGAGACATGCTGAGTTCAAATTCTAGCTCAGATCCTTACTAGTATGTGATCCCAGGGGCAGCTAGGTGGCGCAGTGGGAGTACCTGGGTTCAAATCGGGTCTCAGACACTTAATAATTACCTAGCTGTGTGGCCTTGGGTAAGCCACTTAACCCCGTTTGCCTTGCAAAAACCTAAAAAACAAACAAAAAACAAAAACTAGTATGTGATCCTGAGCTAGTCCTTTGATATCTCTTAGTTTCAATTTCTTTATCAGTAAAATGGGGATAATAATAGCTTCTACCTCCTAGTACAGATACAGAGATAATATATGTAAACAGATAATATGTGTAAACATAAGCCATAACAATAAATGATAGTGCTTTAAGATTTGTAAAGCAGTATTATTTATTGTTATGGAATATGTTTTTTTTTTCCCCTAATAGATTGAAAGCTTCCTGAAAACAGGAACTTTTTGTCTTTGTATCCTTGGTGCCTTGCATGATACTTGGTACACAGTAGGTAGTTAATAGCTGTTTATCCATCAAATGATTGACTGAAGGGGAGTGGTTTAAAAAAAGGCTCAATAGGTACCTCAGAGTTAGATTTTAGAGGATCTTAAATGCCAGACTAAGGAGTTTATATTTTATCCTATAGGCAATTGGGAGCCTCTGATGATTCTCAAATAACAGACTGTCAGAATCAAACCTATGCATTAAGAAGATAATTTGGCAAATGTTTGAAAGAACCATTGAGAAAGGGAAAGAGAAATAATTGGAGAATCATTTTCCAGGATCAAAGGATTTAAAATTTTCAATCTGGAAAGGGATGTAATCCAACCTCCTCATTTTAGGATTGAGGAATCTAAATCCTAGAAAGGTTAAATCATTTGTCCAAAGTTGTGCTGGGAAAAAAGTGGCAGAGCAGAAATTCAAACCCAACATTCTTTCCAACTTAATATAGAGGTTACAACAATAGAACATTCTGGTGAGGAGAGGAAAGATGCAAGAAATACTTGTAGAACCAACAGGACTTGACTAACCATTGGATGTAAGGGAGGAGGGAGGAAGAGAACTCAAAGATGACTCAGATTTTAAATCCAGGTAACTGGGAGTTGGGTGGTGCCATCAGGAGATATAGGAACTTTGGGGAAAAGGATGAGTTTTTGTCAGAAATTGAAGTATCCTGGGCCATTTTGGAAGACTGGGTGATCCCTCAAAATTCTTTCTAGTCCTGCTATTTTTAGGAATGCAAAGGAGCAGGGCTGGGATTAAGAAGATGATTTTTTAAAAAAAAATTTTTATTTAAGGCAATGGGGTTGAATGACTTGCCCAAAGTCACACAGCTAGGCAATTATTAAGTGTATGAAGTCACATTTGAACTCAGGTCCTTGTGACTCCAGGGCCGGTGCTCTATCTACTGTGTCACCTAGCTGCTCCAAGAAGATGATTTTTAAAGTGTCTTTTTAAAGAGAAGGGTTGGGGCAGCTAAGTGGCACAGTGGATAGAGCACCATCCCTGAAGTCAGGAGTACCTGAGTTTAAATCCAGCCTCAGACACTTAATATTTACCTAGCTCTGTGATCTTGGGCAAATCACTTAACCCCATTGCCTTGCAAAAAAAAGAAAAGACAATAAAGAGAAGGGCAAAGATAATTTTGTGCTATACTAATTTCAGTCTTTTTCTCTTGATTATTGTGTTTTTGCTGTTTCTTCTATAGATAGAAGTTTTGATGGATAACATGCACAAACAAAAACAGTTGCAGTATAAGAAAACAATGGAAGTGAGTAATTTTTTGTTTTTGTCTTTTAAAGAGTAAATTTGAAATGAGAGAAATGTGTTGTTGTGAAGAGAGACCTGCCTTTGATTCAGGAAGACCTGTGTTCCCATCCTGCCTCTTATACATACTAACTGGGTGACTCTAAGAAAAATATGTAACCTTTCAATGCTTCTAAGACTCATAAATTGTTTTGTGTTTTTTCTTTTTTGGTTTTTACAAGGCAATAGGGTCAAGAGACCTGCCCAAGGTCACACAGCTAAGTATTAAGTGTCTGAGTCATATTTGAACCCAGGTCCTCCTGACTCTAGGACTCATGCTTTATTCACTGTGCCACCTAACTGCCCCTAAGACTCATAATTGGAGAATAGATACCAATCTGCATGAGGAGAATAGTTTTCTGATAGGAGGTCTCTGCATCAATGAAATCACAGGTCTAGTCACTTCCTACCCAAGAATTATTGATATAAGTTTGAAATTCTATGGCATTTTCCATTCAAACTAAAAATTTAAAATTAGTAAAGGTATTCATATCTATTAGATGTCTAGTCAAAAGATCAGGAGCCTGGCTTTTTGTCATGGTTTTCTCACTAATCAGTGTGTGAATCTGGGCAAGTCATTGAAGGTCTATAGGCTTCCTCTTCTTCATCTGTAGATAGGGAGACACTAAGAATTGTCTAAGGCAACCGAGTTGGCTGTACAGGCATGGGATACATATAGAGAAGTTCCAGATGGAACAGGGTAGAAGTAGGAAGGTACTTTAGAATAGACTACTTGTCTCAAAAGTTTTAAGAGAACCTTTAAAAGCTTTAAGAGAACCGCCACCCCCACCCCAAGCCAGAGTTTTTAAACAATAACTTACTTGGATCTTCTTTACCATTTCTCCTACCTCTAAAATTTTATACTGCTTCAGTAAATATAATGTGACCTTCAAAATCTTCCTGGTTCAAAAATCTATGATTTTGTGCCTATAGAGATCATCTAAGCTTAGATTCATAAAAATCTTAAAGTTGAAAGAGGTCTTATAGGCAATCAAGTCCAATGTCTCACTTAGTGACATATCATCCATCACTCCTTGGAGGTCTTCAAGTATAAGCTTGCCCTGTATTTGAGTGGGGATTCCTTTTTGATATGGATTGGATATGTTGGCAACTGATGTCCTTTTTGGATCTCAGATTAGGTGATTCTGTGGCATACTTTCAGTACTTGAAAATGGTTTTCATGTACAATCACTATATTTTAGGTTTTACTTAATCTCTGTTTTTTATTATTTGGAAAGGGTCAATTGAGGGGAGAGTGTGTAAGAATCTTTTTCAAAAATGTCTGTATATATAAAGAAAACAATAACATGCCCTTAAAATAAAACACATAGTTAATAATATTTTAATTTAAAAAATAAAAGCCAATACTTAAATTTGACTTAAAAAATAAAAGTCAATAAAAGTTAACTTTTATGTGGTTAACAATCAGTAAATAAAGGAAGTATGGACACTTATATAGAATCAAATTATGCATTTATGTATAAATGTATGTATGTATGTATGTATGTATTTATTTATTTATTGCAAGGCAATGGTGTTAAGTGATTTGCCCAAGGTCACAGTCACACAGCTTGATAATTAATTATTAAGTGTCTGAGAGCGAATTTGAACTGAGATTCTCCTGACTCCAGGACTGGAACTCTCTCCACTGAGACACCTAGTTGCCCCCTTGTGCTATTTTATTTAGCAGTTTCCATTATGTGTTCATGAAAAAAATGTTCATTTCTTATGCCCTTGTATTTGAATAGCTGTACTTGCAATGGAAGTAAAAATCAAAATTATATTTTTTGAGTATAAAAAAGAAAGCTTTTCATGAGGGAACTTTTTTTAATTCATGCTAAGCATCCATGAATCATTCATCTGTCCCATATTAAATGCCACAGTTTTTATGTTCTTTACTGAGTAATTCATTCTTTTCTGGACATGGCTAGGTTTTTCTAACAATCTTCTTAAAATACCATATGTGATCAGATCAATTATGTATTACAGTGAAACCTTTACCACCATTGATAAGAATAATATAGTTCTAATGATAGAAGGGAAAATTCACTATTTATTAGTTCTCTTATATTCATGTTAAGGTTTATGTTCAACTAAAATCCCAAGATCTTTTATCATATTAACTACTACTCAATTGGGTCTCCATTTATATACCTTTTTTTAACCTGAATGTAAAATTTTGTTCATTCCCATTCATTTTAATATTGCAAATTTGGCCTATTGTTTTAATTCATTGCAAACCTTTAAAATATTGATTCTGTCTCTTAATATATCAGTTAACTCTCACAATTTTGAAGAAGGTAAGAAATGGGAGGAGTATTCCATGATATACAAGACATAGTATTGCTAGAAAAATATTGTTATCAACCATGACCAAAAGAGGTAATAGTTGTAAAAAGTGCTTTAGCAATGTATTTAATACATAGCAGGCACTTGATAAATATTTATTTCATTCCAGTCATGTAGCTAATAATTGGAATATTATTGTGCCATCTACATATTGGAAAAAAGGCATGCCTTTTAATGTATATCTAAAATCTTGACCTAAAAATCTTGGAGCAGAGAAGATTGAGAGCCTTGTATCACACAACTATAGACTTTCCTCTAATTAAGACAGATATTTACCTGTAATTTTTGTGTCAGAGATTCTTCTAACATGAAAGGAGAGTTTCAAAATCTTTGATTCCCAGTCTCCCACTCAGAAAATCTGGGAAAATGACCTAATATTATCTCATATGCTGACATCAACTTCTCTTTAAAAATATAACTTACAAAAGTAGGAAATTATAATTGAAAGGACCCTATAATTCCTATAAATACACCAGATTCCTTTTCCTAGAACTTTCAATATTCTGAGAATACCAGTATCACACTCAGCTTTTCCATTGCTACTAGGGGACCAATCAGTTTTTTTCTGGTCATATGTCTTCCCGGTTTTTAAAACTTATTATTGTAGGTTGCCTTTGTACAAAGCATGTGCAGATATTCTTTGCTGGCTTTTGGTGGGACCATGTAAGCACTCTGGAGATAGCTTTTAGGACTTTCTAAAAGTCCTGTAATTGGTAGTTGAGCTGGGAGAAATGAGAACCTTTCAAAAAAAAGAACCAAACACTGGCTGAGTTATCTCTTGTCAAGAAGCCAACTGTGTATTCTGTAAAAAGTTAGTTGATAACATTATGTATAATGTTAAAGTTATATATAATATTATTTATAATATATTATAATAACTCACATTACTTTAACATTTGCAAAGTTCTTCACAACAGCCCTGAAAGTTGGGTAGTAAGTATGATTATCCTCAGTATATAGATCATGAAATCAATGCCTTGAAGAGGTTGTGATCAGTTTGTGATCAGCTCATTAAGCATCTGATTCAAATGCAGTACCTATGAGTCTGAATCCACTTCTCTTTCTACTGTATCACATCACTTCTGGTATGCAAGGCATTATAATAGGCTGAAAGTTTGTCTGTACCTACCATGCATCTTTCCATTCACTTATTTGTGCCTTAATTTATCATTATTCTGAGATCATGATAATCCATAATCCATGAATATATAGAGAGAATGTATACTGAGAGAATAACCAAATGTCACACAATTAGAAGGTTATCATGTCATAAAAATGATAAACTTAAGGATATAAAGAAATATGGGCATATTTATATAAAGTGATAAAATTGATGAAAGCAGAATTAAAACAACAATATAAACATCAACAACAAAATTTGAAAAAAATACTCCAGGGGAAAAGGAATTCAGAAGGAGACACAGAAATGGATCAATTTTGTGATTCAGTGGATTAAGTACTAGACTTCAGGTCAGAAGACCTGAATTCCAATCTTGCTTCAGACTCTTATTACCTATTTGATCTGCCTGCCTCAGTTTTCTCATCTGTAAAATGGATGAAATGATAGCACCAACCTCACAGAAGAATTGTAAGGACCAAATGAAATATGCAAAGTACTTTGCATACCTTAAAGTGGGACATAAGTGTTAGCCATTATTATTAAAGTTAGTATGTATATATATTAAAATCAAACTATAAATATTCATGATTTTATGAAAAACCTTTTTTTATTTGTTTTTTTTTAAACCTTGCTCTTCTTTGTGTATTTAAATCAATGATAGGGAAAGCCAGGTGGCAGAGGATAGAGCACAGGCCCTGGAGTCAGGAAGACCTGAGTTCCAATCTAGTCTCAGACACTTAATAATTACCTAGCTATGTGAACTTGGGCAAGTCACTTAAACCCATTGCCTAGCAAAAAACAAAAAACAAAAAGAAATCAATGATAATGATAATCATTAAGTTTATAGCACTTGGCTTCATCAAAACCATACCTATAGGGGCTGCTAGGTGGCACAGTGGATAGAGCACTGGCCCTGGTGTTAGGAGTACCTGAGTTCAAATCCAGCTTCAGACAGTTAATAATTACCTAGCCGTGTGGCCTTGGGCCACAAGGCCATTTGCCTTGAAAAATCCTAAAAAAAAACAAAACCAAAAACCACACCTGTTAGACTAACCTTATTTTCTTTTATGATAGAATAGCTATACATTATACATACATACATACATACATACATATATATATATATATATACACATATATATATATATTAAGGATATGATATAGACTAAAGAATGCTTCAGTTTATCCCAGCATTTGACAAAGTATTTCAAGTCTTATCTATAGATAAAATGGAAAGTTAGGTACTAAATAATACAATCAGGCATATTTGGAGCTACTTGGATGACCACACCTAAAGAATACTCATTAACAAACTGTGCTAACTCACATGAAAGCCTTAGGGAATCTGTCTTTGACCCTAAGTTATTTAACATTTTTACTAATGACTTAGATTTATTTGTAATTGAAATATTTGTCAAAATTGCAAACACGAAGCTTGGTGAGTAAAGTAGATGACAAGATTTGTTTGCTTTTTTGTTTTTTAAATTTCTCACTAGACAGAATTTTAAATTTATTGGAAATAAAGAGTTCTATGCTCAGGTCAATATACTTGAGAAAACACAGAAGAAAGAAAGCATAGTTGAATAACAATTTCTGTGAAAAAGATTTGGGTGACAAAGCAAGGTTTTTTTTTATAAAATAGATTCTTTTTGATATTTTTTTATATCATCTAGTTTTCCCCTAGTATCCCTTGTTATCCCAAAGAGTCAACCCTTAATACTGAAGAATTTGTTTTTCAAAAGGAATGGAAAGAAGCAAAAATTCAGCAAAACCAATCAATTCATAAAATACCCTATCACATGAAATATTCCATTCCTGAGAAACCCTCAATTTTTGAAAAGAATATGGTGAAGTGTTTTCTCACATCTTTTCTTTGAGGACATGTTCTTAACAATTTTGTACCATTAATTGGTGCCTATTTTATGCTTTTTATTTTTTGATTTACCTTGTAGTTATTGGATAAATTGTTTTCTTGGTTCTGCTTACTTTGCTTTCCTGCAATTCATGTAAGTCCATGTTTCCAAATTGCATAGTTCCAAATTGTTCTCCAAAATGGTTGGATCAGTTCACAACTCCACCAACAATGCATTAGTATCTCAATTTTCTGACTTTCCCTCCAACATTAATCATTTTTCATTTCTGTTACATTAGTCAGTCTGATAGGTATAAAGTGGTACCTCAGAGTTGTTTTACTTTGTATTTTTCGAATCAGTTGTGATTTAGAGCATTTTTCATATGACCATAGATAACTTTGATTTCTTCCTCTGAAAACTGCCTATTTATATTCTTTGACCATTTATCAAGTGAGGAATGACTTGTATTTTTATAAATTAAATTCAATTCTCTACATAATTTGGGAAATGAGGTCTTTATCAGGCACTTGTGCAAAAATTGCTCACCTGCTTTCTGCTTTCCTTCTGGTCTTGCTTGTATTGATTTTATTTCTGCAAAAAAACTTTTAAATTTAATATAACCCAAATTATATATTTTTATATCTTGTAAAGCTTTCTATCTCTTGTTTTGTTTCAAAGTCTTCCCTTCTCCATAGATTTGACAGGCAAATTATCCCTTGTTCTCCTAATTTCTTTATGGCATCACTCAGTCATTTTGACCTTATCTTTGCATTTACTTAGTTTCTGCCAGGCTATTTTCCAGTTTTCCCAGCAGATTTTGCCAAATAGTGCATTCTTGTCCCAAACGTTAGGGCTTTTGGGTTTATCAAACACTAGATTATTATGATCAATTATCACCATGTCTTGTGTACTTAATTTGTTCCACTGATCTCTACTCTATTTCTTAGCCAGTACCAAATAGTTTTGATGAATATTGTTTTATCTTCTCAAGTTTTTATAAATTTTTCATATTTTCTATTTATTATAGATTACTACTATTCTGTTGCATTTATATATATACTACAATTTCTTCAACCATTCCTCAATTGATGACATTTTACTTTATTTCCAATTCTTTGCTAAAGCAAAAAGTAGAACTAAAAATATTATTGAATGCTTGTGTTCATTTATTCTATCTTTGATCTATCTTTTATTTATTCTATTTGATCTATCTTTCTGAAAGAAGAAATTTTAATTCAAGAAAGTTGAGAATTGATCAAAAACCAAAGATTAAAAGATCTCTTAAAAATTTAAATAAATTTTATTGATCTTTTATTTTTCCTAAGACTTTCATTTCTCACTAAGTATTCATCTCTTCCCAGAGAGCCATTCTGTGTAACAACAACAACAAAAAAAGAAAAATAGCTTAGAAATAATAACTGAAGACATTGAAAGAAGTCTGACATTGTATGTAGTTTTCCATTCAGATTTCCCCACCTCTTCAAAGAAGGTGGGAAATATCTTCTCAAACTTCTTTGGAGCTAAGCTTAATCATTACAATTTTACAGCATATAAAATAGACCATATTAATAAAAAAAGGAATAAAGTTGCATGATGATATCAATATGGGCAGGAAAAAGTTTTTGACAAAATACTACACCATTAGTATGTTAAAATCTACTAAGAGCATAGTATAAAAGGATTGTATATTATTATAATAAGCAATACCTAATGAAAAACCAAGAGTTAGCATTATACATAATGAAGACCATCTAACAGTAATATCAAGTCTAAAACCAGAATGTCCATTTTCATGGTTATTATTTTACACAGTTTTTGAAATTCCAGCCATAGTAATAACAGAAAAAAAAAAAACTGAGGGGATAAGCATAGGCAAAGTAGAAACAAACCTTCAGGTTTTTTTTAGAATATATGATTTTTAATTAAAAAAATCTTGGTTATTTAATAAAAATTAATTTAAACAGTAAATTCAGTAAAGCAATAGGATATAAAATGTATAAAGAAAATTAAATTTCTTTGTATTGTCAATAAACCCATCAAAAAGAGATAGAAAAGGAAATTCTATTTCAAATAAGAACAGATTATATAAAATATCTGGGAATCCACTACCAAGACAGATGTTGGAATTATATAAATATAAAAACAAAACAGTTTACCAAAAAAAGATAGACAAATAAATGGAAATATATTAATTGTATATGGTTTGGCTATACCAATATAACAAAAATGAGAATAATATTTATATTAGTATGTAAATTTAATTCCATATTAAAAAAAAGAACTAGACATAATGATTACAAAATTCATTAGAAGAGCAGAAGTTCAAGAATCTGAAAGGAAAATAATGGAAAAAATTGGAAAGACGGGAATCTGGCAATACCAGTTCTCGAAATTTGGTATTAGTTTAAAAAATCAGAAAAACTGACCAGTGGGACAGATTAGATATATAAGACTTAGAAACAGTCCAATATAGTAATGATATAGTCAATAAACCCAAGATTTCAATTCTTGGTTTAAGAATTCACTGTTAACAAACAGAATGTTGAGGGGGGCAGCTAGGTGATACAGTAGATAGAGCACAGGCCCTGGAGTCAGGAGGACCTGAGTTCAATCTGGCCTCAGAGACTTGACCCCATTGCTTTATAAAAACCAAAAAAATTAAAAAAATAGATTTAAATTAAAGAGAAAGAATGTTGGGAAAAACTGGAAAACTCTGTAGGAAGTTCAGATGGAGATCCAGATGAACAGGGCAGGGTTGGAACTGCCATGTTAAATTTAATACATTCTTTAAAAAAAAAACTGTACATATGTAAATATGGTTCCAGATACAACCCTTTTCCTAATTTGTATCTTTATAAGAAAATATTTATTTTTGTCAAGTTCTTAATAATAAAAAAGAAAATTAAAATATTCACAGCATTCAATTTTGATTGATGTTGTCCTTTTTATTCACATTATTTTAGTCATTTTATTTATTGTCTTTCCAATTATGCTTATTTCATTTTCACTTATATCACAATGATATTATTTCCTTTTCATTATCTTTTTATTCTCATCTTTAATTCAGAATTAGAGCCCAGGTATCCTGATATTTAGTTCAATGCTCCACTAATATTCACTGTCTCTTTTCACAATATCAAAGGATTTTAATCTTTTTTGTTTTATGAATTCCTTTGGCAATCTGTTGAAACCTCTAAAATTTTTCTCAGAAAATTTAGTTAGAGGTTGCTGAAAATAAAGAGGGAATTTTTCCCACTCAAGTTTATGTATTTCTTAAAATTAAACAACAGAACTTTTATGTGTACATGGATCTCAGATGAATAATCCCTACAGTAGATGATTACTCAACTCTGATTTTTTTTTTGTTTCATTAGACTAGTTCTCTGTTAAAGTAGATGGATCAGCTAGTTTCTTTTCTTTTTCTTTAGATTTTTTTCAAGGCAATGAGCTTAAGTGGCTTGCTCAATGCCACATAACTAGATAATTTTAAAATGTCTGAGCTCAGGTTTGAACTCAGGTATTCCTGACTCCAGGGCCAGTGCTCTCTATCCACTGTGCCACCTAGTTACCCCAGCTAGTTTCTTTTTGATACACTTAAGACAGACATCTGTAAATTTTTTCACTACTAGAAGTAAGTAATAATAAAACTAAATATGCCATAGTATATAGTACAGTTTAAAGTTCATAAATTCATGAACATGCTTTAATAGATATGAGCAGCACATATCAAAGCATAGTTGTTATAATTTAGCATTTATAACATTCAACTCTAACAAAGTCTTACCAATTTGTTTTAGTTATGAATCTAAAACCAGGAAATTCCATGATTTTTTTTGTCTTTGCCAAATTTCATGCTTATTTCAATCAAGTACATTTTCTTTTATTTTCTTTCAAAATGGTTTTTATGGGTCCTTAATGAGAAGTTAAGTATTCACTTAATTTTAATATTAAATCCATGTGTTTAAAATCTTCTTTGGAGTATGTAGCACTAACAATGTCAGTTTCTTGTTTTGTACATCTTACTATGATTTTTTCTTTTGGAATAACAAAGGCAAAGAAGATTTATGAACAGAAATGTAAAGATAAAGATGAGGCAGAACTGGCAGTACATCGGAATGCAAATATAGTAGCTCCAAAGCAACAAGAGAAGGTAACTGGAAAGACATTTCTTTTTTTTCTTCTAACACCCTTACTTCTCTGACAGAGGTCATGAGCTTAAGAATTGAAGAGAAATAGATGAGACCTAAAATATTGCTAGAAGAAACTAATAGTTACTTTTTAAGAAGCATAATTGCTATCAGTTATTGGTATCATCTTCCTTCAAGGTAATTCCTATTAAAAGTACACTAATGATATTATTGGGATTTGTATTGTGAATGTTGTAGGGATTATGTTTTTAAAATAAAACTCTTTTCAATAGTATTGTGAATGATACTTTCATCTGAAAAGATGAATTATCCATTTAATTGTGCAACTTATGGGAAATAAAGGTTTCTAGCAATCTGAAGATGATGACTTTCGTCATTAGGATAGTAATAAATGGGAAAGGGTGAATAGTGAATATCTTGGAATTCTAATAATACAACTAAACTCAAAGTGAAGCTATTGGTAGGATCCCAGCTTCCAGCTGATCTCTCAGCAATGCACCTAGTCTTGAGCATCGTTGATCACCTGGAGAATTGATCTTTTACTGATGGTCTCAGATATCTGTATACCAATATGCAAAAAAAGGGAACATGAATTTTTAGTGCAAGAAAGTAAATGTGGCTTCATGGATATCTAAAGGACTTGGTGCAATGGTACTTAGGTCTACTACTTCTCAATGGAAGAGTTTAATGTTTTCACAAGGAACAGATCAAGCAAGAGCAGTTGTAGAGTAGCATTGTATTAAAGGAAAATAAAGTCATCAAATCTATAGTCCCATAGGGTGAGGTGGAGGGAAGCATGGAAGAGAACATTAGGTTAAACATTAAAGGGGAAGAAGAAATAGAAATAATGTTGATGTGGAAATACTGGCAAAACCAAGGGTATTCTGGAGCAAACATGAAATGACTTGATAGAAAACTGACAATTAAATTTTCAGTACAAGTATTTGCAACTGAGAAGTCATCAAATGCTACAGATTGGGCCTTATTTATTGTTTGTTGATTATTTAGACTTGATAAATAATGCAGATTAAACCTAAAAGTGTGTCAAGTATACAATTTTTCTGGAGAGCTGACTATTAAATCTTTATCAGCATAACTTTGGACATACTCCAACTAAAGTTTATTGTACAAAAATACAAATATTGTTGAAATAAATTATATTGAAATAAATATGTTGTTGAAATAAAATATGAAGATTGTTGCAGAGGAACAGTGTTCCAATGAACAATAGAAGGAAGATCATTTCATTGGAGTTTTACAGTGTTACAGCATGGTTTAGTTACAATTCATTAACTTTACTGTGAAATAGAATAATAAAGAACTTTGACAAAAGGTGGATTATTGTGTTAGATAAGGAGAATAATGGACAGTCACATTTATGTGTAGAGATTTTAGAGAAGAAGGATTTGGAAAATTCAAGGGAAGATATTGATAATGATTTTTGTAGTCAATTCTCTGGATGGTAAAATGTACCTAAAATAATTGTGTAAATATAATTGGAGATAAATACAGAGGAGTGGCATGTTCCAATGAGAAACATGTTAAAAGGACCAAAATAAGCTGAGGTTTTTGAAAAATTCTAAGGACAACATCTTAGCCTTGAAGCCAAAAACAAAAGACATAAAATCACTTCTTCAGGTTTGTAGAAAAATGATAGATAACAGAGAGAAGGTGGACTTATTCAATTCCTAATTTGTTTTCATTTTTTTCCTTCTTCAAGAATAATGCTCTTTCGATTGGGAAAGGTAGAACAAAGGAGCTGGAGGGAAATTAAAACTCAAGGAGTTAGCAAGAATGCCTACTTACAGTAACAGTTTAGGTTTCATGAAAAACTGAAAGAACCTTTTAATATGATTTCTATACTTTGAAAAATTCATGATGAATAGGAAAAATGCTGCTGAAATACAAGTTAGAGGGTTGATTTAGACAATAGTTTGAAAGAAATTGGGGATAATTACCTAGCCATGTGGCCTTGGGCAAGCCACTTAACCCCATTGCCTGGAAAAAAAAATCTTAAAAAAGAAAAAAGAAAAAAAAGAAATTGGAGATTTTATTGAACTGCAAATGAAATATGATGAGTACATAGTATTAATAGTCAAGAAGTAGTTAAATATTAAGGACTGCACTGTGCTGGGGATACAAAGAAAGGGATGGCTTCCAAGAAAATTGATGCAATCTTGGGTTGTTAAGAGAGGTTTACATGCCTAGGACTAGATGGATCTCATTGTTCTGTGTCCTTATCAGACCACCTTTGAACCCTGATATTCAGGGAAGGTCACTGATTAACTAGAGAGTATCTAGCGTCGGGAAACCAGAGTGGTGAAGAGTTCAAGTTCGTGCCATATCAGGAGGACTTGAAGGAACTAGGGGGTGATTATACTTGAGAAGAAAAAATTTAGACAAGACCTATCTTCAAAAACAAAAAGGACTATTATGGGAGACAGGGTTTCTACTTGTTCTGTTTGGCCCTAGGAGATAGAACTAGGAGCATTGTATTGAAAGATTTTGTGGGTTTCTCATTCCATTTTTGTTTTCAAAGCTCTTTGTGAAACTGGCTACTTCAAAGACTGCTGCAGAAGACTCTGGTGAGTGGGACTATCTTTATAATCACATTTTAAGAATTTAGAAACTACAGGATACTATGCTAGGTACCAGTAAAGTAAATTAAAAAAAAAATTCAAAAAAATTAAAAAAAAGTAAATTCAAAAAGATTCAAAAGTAAAATTCAAAAGCTCCTGCCCTTAAGTTTGCATTCTGCTAAGGTTGGAGATCATATACAACATATTCATAGATAAGTAAATACAAAATATATACAATATAGTCATTTTTTAGGAGAGGGAAGTAACAACTGGGGAAATCTCTTAATGAATGTTATACTTTTTAAGGGTTTTAGGGGATTTTTTCCTTTTAGACATAGGATATTCTTTCCTTTGACAAGTAAAATGAAAAAGTTGCCTTTGTTATTCCCTACACTGGGGTCCTCAATCATTTTTAGTTAAAACTTGACTTTGTGTATGAAATAAAGAGGATCCTGGGAAAGGTAAAGAACTACTGAATTGAGCTTGGGATGATAGAATTTTTTCCATGAAAAAAGTATTGGATTTGGAGTCTAAGAACATGGATTAAGATCCCAACTATGTCACTAATGTCCAATATTACTTTAGGCAAGTCATTTCCCCTCACTGGGCTTTAATTTTCTCATAAACAAAATGAGTGGGTTTGGAATAGATGAACTTTAAGGTTCCTCAAACTATGATCCTGCCCTTTGTAAGGAGGGCAGCATGGTCAGAGGCTATTTCTCTTTTCCTTTGGTTCCTTGGTATTTCTAGTGGAGTATTTCAGTGAAGGAAACAACTTCATGTCACGCCAAACTTCCAAAAGCTTTCCATTGTCTGGGACAAGAGTGTTTTATTCTGTGATTGATCTACTGGGAGCTCTTCTTTTAACGTTGTTCTGTAGCTGGTGTTGGGGAGAGGTAACTAAGAATTGAGAGGATGGGTTGCATTGATTCTAAGAACTTTGTGCTCATCAGTTTGCAATGTTATAGAACAGTGAGCTCCCAGATAGCAAAACATATTCTTCTATGCATTTTACCTTCTTCTTTCCTTTTTATACTTGGGAGCCTGACAAACGTACTTTCGTGAAGGATTTTCCCAGTCAATAGTGATCATTTTATTTATAATCGGAATTTATTGTAGTCACCTTCTCTATCATATAAACTTGTTTTTTTTTTTTTTTTAGATTTTTGCAAGGCAAATGGGGTTAAGTGGCTTGCCCAAGGCCACACAGCTAGGTAATTATTAAGTGTCTGAGACCGGATTTGAACCCAGGTACTCCTGACTCCAAGGCCGGTGCTTTATCCACTACTCCACCTAGCCGCCCCTATCATATAAACTTTCATTGAAATATGTCTGGGTTCTTTTTTATTGTTGTTGTTCATGGCTTTCAGGTAGTCTAATAATTTTTTTTTTTTTTTGGTTTTTGTTTTTGCAAGGCAATAAGGTTAAGTGACTTGCCCAGAGTTACACAGCTAGGTAACTCATTATGTCTAAGGTCGAATTTGAACTCAGGTGCTCCTGACTCCAGACTGGTGCTCTATCCACCGCGCTATCTAGCAGCCCCAATCTAATGTTTCTTAAATGATCTCTCTTTTATCTATTTTTCAGGTCAGTTGTTTTTCCTATGAAATACTTCACATTTTCTTCAAATTATTCAGTCTTTTTGTTTTTTGTTTTATTGTTTCTTATGTATATATATATTTCTTTTTAGATTTTTTTGCAAGGCAATGGAGTTGTGTCTTGCCCGAGGTCACATAGGTAATTAAGTATTAAGTGTCTGAGTCTGGATTTGAACTCAGGTTCTCCTGACTTCAGGGCAGGTGCTGTGTCCATTGTGCTATCTAGCTGCCCATTTTATTATTTCTTGATGTCTCATGGAGCCATTAGTTTCCACTTGTCTAATTCTAATTTTTTTAACATTCTTTTTTTTGCAATTTTTTTAAGGTCTTTTCTTTTTTTGGCAAGGCAATGGGGCTAAGTGGCTTGCCCAAGGCCACACAACTAGGTAATTATTGTGTCTGAGGCTGGATTTGAACTGAGGTACTCCTGACTCCAGGGCCAGGGTTCTATCCACTGTGCCACCTAGCTGTCCCACTAATTCTAATTTTTAAGGAGTTATTTTCTTCAGTGAAATTTTGTGCCACTTTTACCACAGTTTTCCTTTATAGCTCTAATTTCTTTTCTGAATTTTTCCTCTACCTCTCTTATTTGATCATTTTCCTCCTACTTTTTTAAAAACCTTTTTCTTTAGCTCTTTTAGAAATGATTTGTTTTTTAGTTTTAGTTTTTTTATTCTTATTTTTTTGCAAGGCAATGGGGCAAGTGGTTTGCCCAAGGCCACACAGCTAGGTACTTATTAAGTGTCTGAGGCTGGATTTAAACTCAAGTCCTCCTGACTCCAGGGCTAGTGCTCTATCCACTGCACCACCTAGCCACTCCTAGAAATTATTCTTGAGCTTTTATCCAATATGCATTTTTCTTGGAGACTTTGTAGTTGTTTTTCAAGTAATTATCTTCTTTTATGACAGTGTCTTGAGCTTCCCTGTCACCATAGTAATTTTTAATGGTCAAATTTTTTTTCCTCTCATTTTTCCAGCCTATTTCCTGACTTTGAATTTTTTGTTAGTATTGGGGTTTGCTTACTTCTAGGGGGTTATCTGGTCTGCCCATTAGTCTTTTTAGGTCCTTTGGCTATTTCATATCTCAGTCTGGATACCTGTAATTTTTTGGTGTTTCCAAAGTCATGTGGTTTAGGTTGAGATTTGTTCACTGCCCTCCTGGTCTATATAAGTTCATGACTTGGTTTGGGTCTATTGGATTTATGTGTGATTGAATTTCTATAGCTTGCTACTAGTCTCAATCACAGTCTGTTGGGAGATTCTTCAGGTTCATACCAACTCAGCTGCTGGTTTCCTCTTGGTTTTGTTCTTATGCCTCTATTTATTTTACTGCACCACTTTTCACTTTTAGTATAATTAAGGAGTGTGGCTAGAGAGAGGGAATGGGGAGGAACTGAGTCAAGATAGTGGATGGAAAGAAACATTTTTTATGCATGTATCTTAGCTCCTCCATAACCTTCTCTATGACTAAAAAGCTTGCCAGATCAAATTCTGATTAGGTAATCCAAGAAAAAGTCAAAGTGAGTTATTTTTCCAGCCCAGAGTATCTATAGAAAAGAGACATTATTTAAGAGAATTATATATAGGAATAAAGGACTGAGTTCTCACTCTGTTCTTTTTATTCCTAGTAGCTTCTTGCCCTGACGTTCTTATCATCCAGAGGTGCTAGAATATTCCCCCTGCTTCTCCCATTCTCCATCCCTCATGTTCCTGCTGTTGTCCTGTAATCCTGGCCAGTCCCCATTCCAATGTCTGCAGACCTCTCTCTCTTTTCCTAAGCTACCCTGGGCTGGAAAAAGACTCACTTTGATTTTTCTTGGCTTTCTCAACCAGACTTTGATCCAACAATTTTTTTAGTTTATTATAGAGAAGGTTGTGGAGGAGCTAGGGCAAAAAATGTTTCTTTTCATCCCATCTTGACTCAATTCCTTCTCATTCCCCCTCTCTACCCTTGCTCTCATCCAATTTTACTAAAAGTAAAAAGTGTTAAAATACTTTATGAGTCAGCAGAGACAAACAAAATCTCTGATCTGTAGTTCTGTGACCTGTTTTGTTCTTAAAAAAAATGAATTGAGGGACAGCTAGGTGGTGAAGTGGATTTAGCACTGGCCCTGGACTCAGGAGGACCTGGGTTCAAATCCAGTCTAGACACTTAATAATTGCCTAGCTGTGTGACCTTGGACAAGTCACTGAACCCCATTGCCTTAAATAAATTGAGCTGTGCCAATTGCCTCTATTTGTAAGCTTGTGTGGTACAGTGACTAGAATACTAGGCCTGGAATAAGGAAGATCTGAGTTCAAATACAGTCTTAGACACTTATTAACTGTTGACCCTGAGCAAATCACCCAAACCTCTATCTGCATCAACTTCCTGATTTGCCTGGCATAGTAGGCACTTAATTAAATACTTGTTCCTTCTATGGACTTCTTTGAGAATGAAGGACAATAACACTAACAGTAATAACATGTCCTTCCTCTTAGTTGCATGGAGCATTGACTTCACTTAGGGATTTTCCAATTCTCATTTAACTTTATTTGTTGCTTATACTTTTATAGTGGGTTTATCTCTGGAGAACAGAGTTGATTATTATTATTACATTCTTAGAGACTGTTTGCTATAAAGGAGTGGATCTTACAATGAGGAAGGGAAAAAGAGAACCCATGGATTCAATAGAATTAACCTTGCTCTTACATTCTTCTTTCCTCCTTCCCCCACTCTTTTTCACAAAAGAATTTCCCCTTGGAAAATGAAACTCTTGATGGCTTCCACTTTCCAATTTCATAAGGAATCTATGAGGATGAAAGAGATAATGATGTCCACAATATATTTACCTTTCTTTCTTTCTTTCTTTCTTTCTTTCTTTCTTTCTTTCTTTCTTTCTTTCTTTCTTTCTTTCCTTCCTTCCTTCCTTCCTTCCTTCCTTCCTTCCTTCCTTCCTTCCTTCCTTCTTTCTTTCCTTCTTTCCTTCTTTCCTTCTTTCCTTCTTTCCTTCTTTCCTTCTTTCTTTCTTTCTTTCTTTCTTTCTTTCTTTCTTTCTTTCTTTCTTTCTTTCTTTCTTTCTTTCTGCAAGGCAATGGGGTTAAATGACTTGTCCAAGGCCACACGGCTAGGTAATTATTAAGTGTCTGAGACTGGATTTGAACCCAGGTACTCCTGACTCCAGGGCTGGTGCTTTATCTACTGTGCCACCTAGCCGCCCCTATTTACCATTCTTTAGAGAATGACAGCAGCAAAACAATTTCTAATTTCATTTTTTTTAACAGATTCCTCATTTTTTGTCTTGCTAATTTCCATTTTTCTTTCAGACAAAACATACTTATTGAACATCAATTTGTTGGACAAGATAAGAGAAGACTGGCAGAATGAACATATCAAAGCGTGTGAAGTAAATCTGTTAAGAAACTGTTCGGGATGGGAGGGCCTGCTTCTGAAAACTTACTTATACAAACAGAGGTTTTTCTTTAGTTTGAAAGGCACTACAATTGTCATAGAACTGTAAGATGTAAGGGCTAGAAAAGGGACCTTATAGGTAATATAAGACAACAGCCTAGCTGTGTCTCAATGATTCTTTTTTGAGAGATGATATAGAGGACCAGAGAAAGGATAGGACTTGCTTAAGTTCTCAAAGGTGGAAGAATTGAGACTAGAACTCAAATTTCCTGATTCCTAGTTCTTTCTGTTTAAACTTCCAAAGTATTAAGATAACTAGAACTCGACTTTCTGTTTTCTATTTCTTTTTCAGTCTCTTCTAACATTTCTTACAACATATTCCTTTCCTTTCAATTACATTCAGGATTTTGGGATAGTATTGATTCTCAATTATCTACAGCAAAGGAAGGGATTGAAGCTTTGGTGTTGGCAAATAAAAAATGGCAGCTAATCCAAAAGTTATTTCCAATTATTCTGGGAATATTTGTGTTTTGCAAGGAAATGGGGTTAAGTGGCTTGCCCAAGGCCACACAGCTAGGTAATTATTAAGTGTCTGAGGATGCATTTGAATTCAGGTTCTCCTGACTTTAGGGCTGGTGCTCTATCCACTGCGCCACCTAGCTGCCCCTCTGGGAATATATGTGACCTAGCATGCAAACACACACAAACACACATGTACATACAGACACATATGCAAATTGTGTATAGGTTGCCTTTGAAGACAAAAGGACTTAGAATCAAGTCTGCCATGACTCCTACTGGCTGTAGGCCCCTATGAAAGTAAATTTAAATTCTCAGTGCTTTTGTTAGTTTTTTAAGATTGTAAATTACAGAGGAGCTAGTGATTTGCATCTCTAGAGGGAATTTACATACCAAAAGTTTCCCCAAACCAAGAAAATCACAGATCCAGGGATATTTTTTTCTCAATTTAGAAAATTTTGATATGTAGGCAGTTGATTCAGTCGTGTCTGACTCTTCATGACTTCATTTGAAGTTTTTTTTTTTTTTTTTTTTTGGCAAAGATCCTGGAGTAGTTTGCTAATCCCTTCTTCAGCTCATTTTAAAGATGAGGACCTAAGTCAAACAAGGTTGTGACTTGCCCAGGTTTCACCTAGCTAGGAAGTGTCTATAGGCCAGATTTGAACTCCTGAAGATGTCTTATATATGTAGATATGTAGATATAGATGAAGATATTAAATGAACTGTATACATCTCTGTCTACATGTCTTTATCTGTTTGTCCATTCATCTATCTATCTATCATTTATCTGTCTGTCTCCATCTATCTGTCTATCTATTTATCTATCTATCTATCTGTATAGATACTGAGACACAGCTAGGAAATATAGCAGATAGAATTCTGGGTCTGAAGTCAGGAAGACCTGAGTTCAAATATCAACTTAAAAATATTTATGACCTTGGGGAAATCACTTACTCTGTTTTCCTTAATTTCTTCAAATGGAAAATGAGAATAATAATATTATCTGTTTCCTAGGGTTGTTGTGAGAATCAAATGAAATATTTGTAAAGTATTTGGCACATTATCTAGGGGCTATATAAATACTAGTTGTTATCATCATCACCACTATTCTCTTCCTCCTTCTCCTCCTAGAATATAAAATGAGTATTTTCATGCTTAAAATAGTTTCTTTCCTACTTTTCCAATTAGTCTTGATCATGCCATGCCCTCAATACTTTTTTAATATATTTTATCCCCCCCAGTTACATGTAAAAAGTTTTAACATTCATTTTTAAAACTTTGAATTCTGAATTCTCTCTCTTCTGCCCAACCTGTTCCCCCTCATTGAAAAAGCAAGTTATTTGATATAGGTTAAAAATGTGTAATCATGCAAAACATTACCATAATAGTCATATTGTGAAATTAAACATCTTTCTTGCCTCCCCCCAACAGAGAAATCTCAAGAAAAATACAAAAAAAGTAGGCTTCAATCTGTATTCAGACAGCATCACCTCTCTCTTGGAATGGATAATATTCTTTATCTTAACTCCTTCAGAGTTGTCCTAGGTTATAGCATTGCTGAGTAAAGGCAAGCCACTCACAGCCGATCATACTACAATATTGCTGCTGTCTGTATATAGTACATTTCCCATTGTATCTGCTCATGTAAGTCTTTCCAAGATTTTACTGAGAGCATTGTGTTTATCATTTCTTACAGAAGAAGAGTATTCTATCACAATCACATACCACAATTTCTTCCATTCCCCCACTGATGGGCATCCCCTTAATTTCCAGTTTCTTGCCAACAGAAAATAGCTGCTATAAATATCCTTATATAGGTCTTTTTTCTTCCTGTTTTTCATCTCTTCTGGAATATAGACCTGGTAGTTGCATGCTAGGTCAAAGGACAGGCATGATTTTTATAACCTTTGCATGCCCTCAATCAGGATCAAATCTTCCATCAACCATCTAACATTTGTAGAGGTGGGGGACAGAGAAGGACCACAAAAGAAATGCAAGGGATAGTTATGGTAAGTGTTAGTGAGAAAGGAAGGCAAAGTTGATATCTAGATCAATTTACATTCTTTCAAAATAAAACATCATTTGAATTTGTGGCCATATTTTAAAACATCTTTCATATACATTCCTGAATAACCCTGTGAAGTACTTAAGCCAGGTGATGTTTTCCATATTTTACAGTTGAAAAAATTTAGGCAAAGGGTGATGAAGCATGTTTTGCCAAGTTTCACAATATCAGTGGCCAAGCCAGGAGTCTAAATTAATTCACCTTAGTTCAGAGGTCCTTTTTTAATAACTACATCTTATTGTCTCTCGAAAGTGGGGATAAGGGATAGTGAGATGAATTCCACTAAAATACAAAAAGAAAAACTAGAGTTTTGTCTTTTCTCTCCCCCTTCTGTTTCTATTTTATTTTATTTTACTTTTTATTTTAAGGCAAAGGGTTGTGACTTGCCCAAGGTCACACAGTTAGGTAATTATTAAGTGTCTGAGGCTGGATTTGAACTCAGGTCCTCCTGACTCCAGGGGCAGTGCTCTATCCACTGTGCCACCTATCTGCCCCCTTCTATTTCTAATTATGATTGTTATTAAAATTAATTTTCATTCTCTGTGTACATAACCAAATGGTAGGATAACATTGACCTAAGAGTTTACTGGTTGGTGGAAGGAAGTCCAGTTTGGGTTTAATACACAAATTGACAATGCACATTGATTTCTGAATGTTTTTTGTGTACCTTAAGTTACTGCCAATTAGAAGACTAAATGACCTGATACTCTTTCCATATATATATATATATATATATATATATATATATATATTGATTTATATCTCTTTAGTTCTTTGAGATTCAAGAATGTGAACGAATAAACTATTTCCGGAATGCATTGTGGCAACACATGAATCAACTATCACATCAATGTGTCATAAATGACGAGGTAAGCAGGCCAGTCTCATTTCCAGACCTGTTTGGTAGATGTTATGGAATTTTAGAACTGCAAGCATGGTGAAGTAGAAAGAAAACTGGATTTGTAGTCAGAAGACCTGAATTCAAGTTTTGGTCTTCCACTTATTATCTCACTTGCCTGTCCTTGGACGGGGTATGTAACCTCAGAAAGATTTCATTTTGGTTTGGAAGATCTGGAATGGTTTAAGTCTAAGCCAGGCCACAAAACGGCCTGAAGCAGACTTGAGCCTCTTGGCATTGAATTCCAATTGCCTCTTGAACTAGATTGGATACTGGTGCAGAATTAGACCAGGATAGATTCTTTCCCCTGCCTCTATTTTTATTTGTGTATTTATGTTAAAACCAAAGAGTGAGACGGAAACCAAAATTTGATAAGTTTTAAATTGGAGATTCTTTGTTACCCAGGGACTGCCTGGAGGATTGAGAGCACCCCAAATCAGACAGTGTCTAAGTGTTCAGAGGATAGGGTTTTCATAGTATTTTTAAGGGTGGGGTATTGGGAGCAAGTAGGATACAGAAGTAGACATAGTGATTATATATATATATATATATATATATATATATATATATATATATATATATATAAATATATTAGTTTTTGCAAGGCAATGGGGTTAAGTGGCTTGCCCAAGGCCACACAGCTAGGTAATTATTAAGTGTCTGAGGCCGGATTTGAACTCAGGTACTCCTGACTCCAGGGCTGGTGCTCTATCCACTGCGCCACCTAACTGCTCCAGATTTATATTTTCTTGTTAGACTACTAAAAACATATGCAAACATATTGGTTTAGTATAGACAGGGGGCTGGACAAGGATGGAAGAGGGTCAGGGTCTTTGTATTATATCTTAACATGTTTCCTGAGATAGAGGGAATCCCATATTCACGGACTTCCCACAGGTTTAAGGGAGTTGAATTTCCTATCTTATGGTTCCACCTGCATCTGGGGGACAGGGAAGGAAGTCTTGGGAGGCAATCTTGGGAGGAAGCAGGAATTTTACAGGTACAGCAAAATGATTAGGTTAACAAGAGTGTTTTGTGAATCTCAGATAAATTTTTGGTATATCTTGTGACCCCAGGGTCAACCATTTGGATCCTGTCAGAATATTCTCAGACCTAAAGGTGCCTAGCCAAAGTTTTATTTCTGAGGAGTTTCTCCGGGTCTAGAAAAGTGTCAAGGACCCCTTTCATACAGGGATTATACAAATATTAATATTGTACTTCACTTAGACAAGATCAAGACAAGATCTCAAGCTGGATGGAAAGAGCCCATCTAGTCCAAAGCCATCATTTTACAGATAAAATTCTGTGATGGGAAGTAAATGATTTTTTGGTTGTTTCACAGCAAGCAAGTGATAAGGACATTTGAAGAATCAAGGTTTTCCTTAAATTCTTGACCTGCCATCTAGCAGAGGAAAAACTTTTTGTTCCAGTTTCCTCTGGACTAATACCAGGCTTATTCTTAATGCTCCTTATTGATCATAAAATCAGCCTTCTGACCAGTAATGCAATAGCTTCAATAATATTAGATACATGAAGAGGTGTTTTGTAAGTGAAATGAAGGGATTGAGATGTTTGGGAAAGGTATAAACAACATGATTGTCAACTAATTGGGTGTGCGGGGCAAGTGATTGTGAAGAAAAAGTCTGACACTAAGACTGAGAATCTTGGTGATGGGATGGATCATGGAGCACACAGTAGAAAGGAAAATTCAGAAGTGAGATGAGTTTAAGGCAGGTAGGTAAACATGTTTTGTTAAAGACAATTTCAGAGTTCAGGATCTTTGATGAAGCCTTTGTCCAAAATCTCTTGCTTTCTCAATTAGAAGGGAGAGAATTTAAAACTTAAAGTTTTTAAAAATGAATGTTAAAACATTGTTTTCACATGTAATAAAGTACTAAATGAAACCTTTGTCCAGTGATGTTGATGATGTTTTAGGTAAGGTTGTGCTGATGAGTGAATTGAAGTCATAGAGATAGAATGGGAATTTTTATTTCAAAGTAAAATTTAATAAAACTTTTGTTTCAATTATACTTGATCCTTCTAGGGTTAAGAAACTGATATTAAAAGACATTATTACCAAATCATCTTTTTTTTTCCAAACAAAATCTGGAAAGAAATTCCTGTACCTTTTGAATTCATCTGTTTCTCTTTTACTAGATGTTTGAAGAAGTCCGTAAGAGTTTAGAAATGTGTAGCATTGAAAAGGACATTGAATATTTTGTAGATCAGAGAAGGACTGGACAAGTGCCACCTGGTAAGTGATTTATTAGGATTAATGAAGCAATGCTAGGATCATACCTTCAGTGATCCTGTGTTTATTTTGTAGAATTGTCACCTTGACATTCTATTTCTTGATGACTTTTACAGCACCTATTTTGTATGAGAATTTCTATAACTCCCAGAGAAATCCAGTACCAGCACGAAACACAGGACCTAATGTGGGAAGGTAATAATGGATTAGTTGCTCTCATCTTGCCTTGAAGATAAAACATTTCTCCAAACTTATGTTGGTATCTTTTGTTTTCATATATCCTCATTTACAAATATTTATCTTTCTTTCTTTTCTCTCCTGTGAGACATCACTTGTAGAAAAGTTTAAAAAGGAAAAGGGTAAAAAAGTTCAGCAAATCCAACCAACACATCGATTATTTCTGAAAGCATATAAAATATCCCTTACTCTGCAAAGATCAGAGAGAGGTGTGCTTTCTTTGTGGCCACAGCATTCAGTTTTTTTTTTTTTGCTGTTTTTAAAAATACAACATATTTTTTAACAACCTTTTTCCCTCTTAATTTCTTAAGGTATATTAATAACTTACCTACTACATTCTCTGGTTGACATTACTAGAGATTTGGCCATACAGCATGTAGTCATTAATGAATAAAATAAGAGTTTCAATAATTTCACTGTTCTTTCAAACTTAAGTTCACATAGAACTATAAAATATACTCTCAATTTCAAGTTAACTATTGTTATGCATTTAACAAATGTTCAATTATTCAAATATATATGTGATTCATTGATTTGGGAATTCCCTTCAGCAATGTGAATTGCAGTTCATGCAGGCCTGCCTATCCTGAGCAGATTTTATGTATATCTTCCCATTCCCATGCATTTCCTGTAGTAGACTTGACCATTGAGCTACAGGCCTCCCTCATTTTCTTCTGACATCAGAAGGGTCCTGTTGAAGGAACTCTTGCTATCTGTCTGTCCTGTCCATGTATTATCTCTCATTCTTGTCTCATGACCTGACCATCCTTTATTATTATCATACATTTCTTTGGTGACATCCTTTATGTCTGTTCTTCTACAGAATTCCTCCCTATACTTTTGCACTGCTCCCACCCACTCTGTACCTCTCCATTCCCCTCTGTTTGTGATACTCATTTTTAACTCTGAGTTTTAACTCTGAGGACAGCTGTTTTCTTTGACTTGATGTAGTCTAGCAATACTGATTAGATCTTGGTTTTAAAAAGATGGGTCTTTGCTTTCATTATGTAGTTATGAATAGGATAATTCTATGTCCTTACATGTAAAAAAAGGAGACAGGATTCTAGAAACTACACAAATGGTTTGGTGTCTGACAGGAAGTCAGGTTTGGACTGCAGTAAGAAGTCTAAATTCCCAAGGTCTTAGTTTCATTTCAGTTAAGTTTTGAGAGCTCCTGAATGTGCAGAGCTAAGAGTAGTTACATTAACATCTTAAACATAGATTCTGGAGGGGCAGTGTGGTATGCTGGATATTTTATTGGTTCATTGGTTCTTGTTCTTCATTATTGAAGAAGACCAAAATGACATCACTATGTAAGAGACAAATGACAGAATGTCCTACTGTGGCTGATCAGACCAACATGAGCTTGGAGTGCTCGACTGCAGGATGGGCACAAATAGTCTAGGTGAATACCTGGAGTGCTTACTCTAAATTTAGGTATCTCAGGTTTCCATTGAGCTGCTTCCATTCTGCTTCACTCATAGAGCACAGAACCCTCACTGATGAGGGCATGCCATGCTGGGTGGTCCTGTGCCAATGTCTCCTATACTACACAATCAGTTCCAAAGTTCTTAAGAGAGCTTTCAGGGTCTTATTGAAGCCCTCAACCAGAAGTTAAACCTGATACTATATGAGGAGAGTGGAGGCTCATTGTAACATGAACTAAAATAAGATTAACATAATCCAAGGAGAGAATGCCATTTCATTTTCATCTCTTTTGTAGGAGAGGACCTCTACCAATTCCTCAAGATTCAAGAGGTATGACTCAGAAATTCCTTTTTAAATACTTCAGTTAAATTCTCTGTAAGGCTGGTTATTTGGAATTTGGCAAAGCAAAAGGAAGAAAGAGCTAGTTTGTGAATTTGTTACATGAATGAAAATAAGCCTAGAACCTTACTATAGTATTATTTATGCAAATGGCATACCTGGCTTATGATAGATCAATTTTTGTTGTCCCAACCAAAGATATTTTGTTATTGAAGTGCTCAAAAAAGCTTCTTCTTAGGTAGTTTTCCTTATGAACTACCATGAGGACAGTACAACTGTGACATAGTTTCCTTTGCCAAGGAGGGTAAATAAAGAACCTGGGTCAACTTATAGATAGGAGATAGATATTTAAAAAAGAATAGATTTTGTGCTAAATTATTTACTTCCTTATGAAGAAATTAAGTCTGATTTTCACAGGACATTTTCACTTCTTCCCTTGCTTGAACTCTTAAATGCATGTACAGTCATTAGCATATAGTTTAGAATAGACCTTAATTAATTGTTCTCTAATGTTTCTTATGTGTGGGTTTTGTGTTGTTTAAATAAGATTTAAATAGTATGTCACAGTGATTCTCTCACAGTGTTCAGTACTACTTTAGAGATGAACACTTCTGCTATATTGTAAACTCTTTGAAGGCAAAGATTGCATCTTAAACCTTCTCCCACAGTGATCTTGCATAGGGCAGGCGGTTCATAATTTTGGGTCTTGTATATTTAGAGTTCCAAATCTACTAAACTGTATTATCCAGTCCACATTAATACATCTTCTCCACAAGGAAAGACTTGATTAAATGCTTTACGGAATTTCAGGCATACTATGACCACAACATTAGCCTGGTCTCTGCTCATCTTGTAACCTTATCTATTAAAAAGAAATGAGCTTAATTTGGCATAGCTTATTTTGATGAACCTATGCTAGCTTTTAATGATCACTGCTTTCTTTTCAAAATGCCTTTAAAAAGTTCCTTTAAGGGGCCACTAGGTGGCGCAGGGGACAGAACACTGGCCCTGGATTCAGGAGTACCTGAGTTCAAATCCAGCCTCAGGCACTTAATAATTACCTAGCTGTGTGGCCTTGGGCAAGCCACTTAACCCCATTGCCTTGCAAAAAAAAAAAAAACTAGACTAAAAAAAATAAATAAAAAATCCCTTTAATACTTTGTCCCAAAATTTTGCCAGAATTTTAATTCCAGCTCAACAACTTATGGTTTAAAAATTCACCATGTGTTATAAAATTTGAGACACTTATTCATCTCTTTTCTTCCATTACAACTCATATTCTGCAATGGCAGCTCAACAATCTGTGTGCTTCTTTGTATATCTTAGGGATATGATAGTCCTACATAGTTCAGAAGGTTGTTCTGAGAACTCTTAAACACTTAATAACAAGTTTTTTTTTGTTTTTGTTTTTGTTTTAGTTTTTGCAAGGCAAATGGGGTTAAGTGGCTTGCCCAAGGCCACACAGCTAGGTAATTATTATGTGTCTGAGGCTGGATTTGAACTCAGGTACTCTTGACTCTAGGGCTGTTGTTCTATCCACTGCGCCACCTAGCTGTCCCATAACAAGTTATTTTCAGTGGAAAAATATTAACTTTGTCTTACTTTGTATTCTTTCTCTTTCACAGAGGATGAGGATTACTCCTTGGTGTCTGAATGCAATATATCTAACCAGCATCAATGGTAAGAGCCTTTATTCCTGTTTGATATTAATTTTTGCAAATTATGGTTGAGAAGCCTTTTTTTTAACCATTTATAAACATATTGAATTACCTCTGGTTGCATTACTTTGTTTAGGGAAGTGCAAAGAATGCATGATAAAATGGAGAGAGTGTAGATCTTGGACCTCAAAGTCCTGACTTTAAGTCCTAGCTCCTACTCTATAGCTGAGTCAGACTTCTTGTTACTTGAGTAAGATTTGTCTTCTGAGCATCAATTTGATCCTCTAGTAAAATGAGGATCATAATGTGCTACCTATTTCCCAAGGTGGTTGTGAGGAAAAGACTTTGCTTTAGGTAAGCTATTATCATAATGCTAACTTGTATTATACAGGTATGAACTTTTATTTCTATCCCCAGAGGAACTGTGTTGAATTAGATAAAAGACTTGGGAGTCAGGAAAACCTGGTTTTAATGCTGCTTCTGATGCAAACAAACTGCATTCCTTGGGCAAATTACTAACTTCTTGTTCCAGACAATTCCCAAGGAATCTGAATGGTGGAATTGGAGTACTCTGATGAACTCAGAGATCTGGATCGAATCCTTCCCACACTACCCTGCAAAAGAAACGAAGCCCAAACTTTTTGTCCCAAGTTTACTGTTAATTCTCATGTTTAGGAAGACTTTCCTCCATCTTCTATTGCTGGTGTTGATTCTTTTAATCTCTCTCCTTTCTGCTGGTTCACAGAATACCTTATTTAGTTCTAGAAAATAGTAATTTTATTTTATTAAATTATATGTGCATAGTGCCTGGTGCATAATACCAGTAGGTGCATAATAAATACTTGATGGATTGACTTAATTTAGCATTTGATTCTTTGAGTTGTTTCTTTTTTAAAAATTTTTTTAAAATTTTATTTAAGGCAATGGGGTTAAGTGGCTTGCCCAAGGTCACACAGCTAGGCAATTATTAAGTGTCTGAGGCTAGATTTGAACTCAGGTCTCCCTGACTCCAGGGCTGGTGCTCTATCCACTATCCCACCTAGCTGCCCTTCTTTGAGTTGTGACATTTTCTTATTTTCTTCTCAAATAGATAGTTGCTTTTGGCGTAGAATGATTAAAAAAATGCTCGCTCAATTAGAATGCTCAATATTTTCAAAAATAGGGGTTCAGTAAATAATAATTGATTTTTTCATGTTATGTTAAAACAGAGAAATTAGTTTCATTGGTATTTTCACATGGAAACAATTTAAATGAATGTTTAAGCAGAGTTTTAACTAAACTCTTTAGCCTTTGGAATTTAAATATGAATAAAAGAACAATATATAAATCTTTTAATTGTTTTTATTTGTTATGGACTTCATCTGGTCTACTCATCTCTATTTCTTTAGTTATAACATATTTAATTTGAAAATAAGAACAAAATCCTACCTGAGGATTTTAAAAAAATCTATTTTTTTGGACATGATCAATATAAGAATTTTTTTAGCTTGACTACAGATATTTGTAATGGAGTTTTTTTTTTTACTTTCTCAGTGGTGCCTATAGGAGAAGAAAGAAAAGGTAGATTTTATTTTTTAAAAATTAAATTTCATAAAAATATAAGAAATTAAAAAGATAACTATCACAATGATGACAAAAGATGGACATAGTATTGGAAGGTTATTGGAAGAGAGGTATACTAGTTCATTATTGGTAAAGGTATTTATTAGAAAAAAAAATCAGTCTCTATCACCATAAAATATTATCATCATCCACACAAGATCTAGCTCAGGGCTGTGTACATAGTAGGAGAATAATTACTCTGTTGATTCAAATTGTTGAGTAATATAGAAATTTATATTTATCATCCTATGGACCTGATTGTCTTAGAAAATATACTTTTTTTGCTTCTACATAATATATGAATTTGAATACACATAGCCTTTGTCATCTCATACTAAAAGTTGGTCAGCCAAGACTGTTCTCCTGTAATAGAATATGATTTGTTGTCCTCTTTCAGGATTTGAAGACTCAACCTGATGCCTCTTTGACTGTACACAAAGCCCATTTGGAGCAGATTTGATCGCCATTTTGTATTAGTCATAAAAGGCTTTGAAGTGAACTGTTTTTTTCTGTAACTTTTAATATTTTAAATTAATGGTCAAGTTTTTGGTCATGGTTGAGTTGTGAAAATTCCTTAAAGACTTCAAAAGATTCAAGCAAAAGAGATCCTTCTTCCTAATCAATGGTAGCAATTGTGAATAACCTTTTGTTTCTACTTGGAAACTACGAAATGTTTATAGAATTTGAGATTTGAATCTTTGTGTAACAGAAACATCAGTAGAAGAGTCATCAGTGTGAAAATTCTTCTTAATATCAGAGATAATTTTAGTAAGAAAAAAGGAAAGTTCTATTATTCCCTCAAGGTTTTCAGTAATAATATTTTTTCATTAGGGGCGGAATCAGAACCTAAGAACTAGAAGGGATGTTAGAGATGATTGACACTAGTCTTTTCCCTTTCTAAATGAGAAAACTGAGGCCTAGAGAGATTATGTCTAAGATCCAATAGCTAATGATAAAGCTAAGACTAAGAGGTAGGCCTCCTGGTTTCCACTATACCTGTTTTCCCTCTCTCCCTTAATATGACCAGTGATACCACAGTTGAAATTTAAACTAGTGTTTTTTCCAGGATGCTTTATTGTTGAAAAAAAATTTGGAGCTGGTAAGGACCTGTGATTCTATCAATAAAGGCAACTTGTGGTGTGGAAATTCTTTTTCCTAATGTAGTTGAGGAACTTGTTGGTAGCTTGAAATGTTAAAAAATTGTTTGGGGTATTGAGCAATTAAGTGATTATCCTGTATTTGTCAAAGATAGAATTTGAACCTGGCTCTTCCAAACTTTTGAGACCAGCCCTTTATCTACTATACTGCACTGTTTCTTTTAAAAATACTAAGAATTAAAGTATCAGTCATTTTCAGGATAGGTCATTGATAAGCATTATGCAGTCTATTCTCTTTTCTTCATAACCATCTTGTAGCTATAAAATCTCTGCTGGTTGGATTTTCTCAGGGGAAAAAAGTGTATGTGTATTTATATGTACACATATATGAATATATGATATGTGTGTATCCACCACACATCCACATACAAATATATATGCACACATATATAGTGCTTCTAATATTTGTGTTTGTTTTAGGGCATACATCCATATACATGTACACACACACATACACACACACACACACACACATACACACACACACTGGACTTTGGACATTCAGATAAAGAAACTTCATACCTCAAGGTAGTTTTTCTGTCATCTTAAGGTATAATATTCAATTTGATGGGGGGTATTATCATATAACTGCTAGAAAACTTTCAACACCCTCAAATTGTTCAATAAATTTTGACCATTGACTTAAAATAATAATAGTGTTTATATAAAATTTTTTTCTTTAGCATTCTATAAATCAGGGGTGGGGAATGTCTGGTCCAAGGCCATATGAGGCTAGTGAAACTATTTGGTCTGAGGCAACTGCTGGCAGAGCTCAAAATTCAATAAATCAGGGAAGCTAGGTGATGCAGTTTATAGGGTACTGGCCCTGGAGTCAGGAAGACCCAAGTTCAAATCTGACCTCAGACACTTAATAATTACCCAGCTGTGTGAACTTGGACAAGTCAGTTAACCCCATTGCCTTGCTAAAACAAACAAATAAAATTCAATAAATCTAAGAGCTTTTTAGGGGTGAAATTAATTAAATGTTTGATCTAAAATAACAGGCTAATTTTTTTACTTGATAATTCTGTATGGAACTTGAAAGATGTTATAAATATTCAAATGATTCCTGGCAGAAAAAAGGTTTCCCAACATCTATAAATGTTAACACATACTATTCTATCTATAAACTGTACATTAATCCTCTAGCACTTTAGGGAACTCATTGAAAGCAAACTGAATACTTGCTATTTTCTTATACAAGTGTTTAGTGGATTTGAGGCAAGTCAAAGCCAGGAAAATTGTATAATTTCACCATGGTAAAAATGAAGAAAGTATATTAAAGGTCATTAATTTCCTCAAACCAAAAAATGTTGCAAAATTTTCCTTTATTAAGAAACTTAAAAAAATTTATTCTTGATTTCCTCAGGGTTTCCCCATTTTTCTTAATCTATTGAAACCTTAAATATGGAGTCTATAATTATACGGAGAGATTTATTTAAAGCAGGGGCAGGGAACATTTGACCCTTGGACTATATCTTCAGAATCATTTGGTCTGGCACTGCATGCAACCACTGAGGGAATTCTAATAAATCTAGGAGCTTTTTAGGGGTGAATTCAATGTTTGTCCAAATATAACAGGTATATTTTTAAGTGAATAATTTTGTACGGCCTGGGAATGATATTATATCCAAATGACCCTTGACATCCCTGTATTTGTAAATACTTCTTGGAAAAAAATTAAACTAAATGAACTGCAGTAGTTCTTAGTATTTTGTGTGTATCTATGAAATTATTTTTTATTTTTCTTTCAAAGAAATTTTTCTTTTATGATTCTGAACTATATTTAATTATTTCAAGAAATAGTAATTAAGGACCTGTTATGTGTAGAATAGTAAGCAAAGCACTGGGGAACCAGCAAAGTTTATATAAGATGTATTCTTTCCTCTTTGGAGCTTACATACCATTGAAAATTTTTTTCTCTTATCCTTCAATTTGTTTTTTTTATTTTTTTAAAATCCCAGCTCCATGAAAAAAATAATTTTTGACATTTACTTAAAAAATCTTGTGGTTTCAAATTCTCTCCCTTCTTCCCACCCCACTCCCCCCATTGAGAAAGCAAATTACTTGGTGTAGGTTAAAAAATATGTAACCATAAAACATTATTATAATAGTCATGTGGAAAAAGTAAACATAATCCCCCACCCTCACAAAGAAAGGGAACCCTCAAGAAAAAATATTCATACACCATCTACTTAAGTCCATCAGAGAAATTGCTTCGATATTTTTTCCCACAGATGCTATTTCTAGCTATATTTCCCTCCATCCTATTCCCCAACCCCTATTTACTCTATTCTCTCTTTCCTTTCCTGTCCCTCAAAAGTGTGTTGTATCTATCCTTTCCACAATCTTCCCTCTCTTCTGTCACCTATGTCCCCCCTTCCCTCCCTGTCCCCTTTCTTCTTCTGTTTTTCTCTAGAATAAGAGAGATTTCTATATTTAACTGAATGTGTGTGTTATTTCCTCTCTGAGTCATTTCCAGTGAGACTAAAGGCTCACTCATTCCTCCTCACTTCCCCCTCTTCCTCTCCATTGCAAAAGCTTTTACTTGTCTTTTTTATGTGAAATAACATCCCATTCTACCTCTCTTTCCCCTTTCTCCTAGTACATTCCTTTCTTGCCCATTAACTCCATCTTTTTCATATATCATACTTTCAAATCAACTCCCTTCTTTTTTTAAGTTAATTTTATTAAAGATATTATTTGAGTTTTACAATTTTCCCCCCCAATCTTACTTCCCCCCCCCACAGAAAGCAATCTGTCAGTCTTTACTTTGTTTCCATATTGTACCTTGATCCAAATTGGGTGTGATGAGAGAGAAATCATATCCTTAGAGAAGAGACAAGAATTCTAAGAAGTAACAAGATCAGACAATAAGATATCTGCTTTTTTCTAAATTAAAGGGAATAGTCCTTGAACCCCGTTCAAACTCCACAGCTCCCCATCTGGACACAGATGGCACCCTCCTCTGCAGACAGCCCCAAACTGCTCCTGATTGTTGCACTGATGGAATGAGCGAGTCCCTCAAGGTTGATCATCACTCCCATGTTGCTGTTAGGGTATACAGTGTTTTTCTGGTTCTGCTCATCTCACTCAGCATCAGTTCATGCAAATCCCTCCAGGCCTCCGTGAAATCCTGTCCCTCTTGGTTTCTAATAGAACAATAGTGTTCCATGACATACATATACAACAGTTTGGTAAGCCATTCCCCAATTGAAGGACATTTACTTGATTTCCAATTCTTTGCCACCACAAACAGGGCTGCTATAAATATTTTTGTACAAGTAATATTTTTACCCTTTTTCATCATCTCTTCAGGATATAGACCCAGTAGTGGTATTGCTGGATCAAAGGGTATGCACATTTTTGTTGCCCTTTGGGCATAGTCCCAAATAGCTCTCCAAGAAGGGTTGGATGAGCTCACAGCTCAAATCAACTCCCTTCTGTGCCTTGTCTATATATGCTCCTTTTAACTGCCCTAATAAATGAGTATGATTATCAGTATAATCTTCCCATGCAGGAATACAAGCAGTTCAACACCATTAAGTCCCTCATAATTTGTTCTTCTAATGCACTCTCTCTATGCTTTACCAGAGTCCTGTATTTGAAGATCAAACTTTCTGTTCAGCTCTGGTCATTTCATCAGGAAAGTTTGAAAGTCCCCTATTTCACTGAATGTCCATCTTTTCCCCTGAAAATGAAAAATTAGAAGAAAATGTGAAACATCTCATTGAAAAAACAACTGATATGGAAAACAGATTTAGGAAAGATAATTTAAAAATTATTGGAATACCTGAAAGTCATGATCAGGAAAAGAGCCTTGAAAGCATTTTCAAAGAATTACTACAGGAAAATTGCCCTGATATCCTAGAAGCAGAGGGAAAAACAGAAATGGAGAGAATCCACTGATCTTCCTGAGAAAGAGATCCAAATAAAACGACTCCCAGGAATATTATAGCCAAGTTCCAGAACTCCCAAGTCAGTCAAAGAGAAAATATTACAAGCAGCCAGAAGGACACAATTCAAATATCATGAAGCTGCAGTCGGGATCAAACAGCATGTAGCAGCAACTACATTAAAGGCTCGTAGGGCCTGGAATATAATATTCCGGAAGGCGAAAGAGCTTAGAATGCAACTGAGAATCAACTACCCAGCAAAACTGAATGTCCTCTTTCAGGGAAAAAGATGGACTTTCAATGAACCAGGAGAATTTCAAATGTTCCTGTTGGAATGGCCAGAGCTGAACAGAAGGTTTGATCTTCAAATACAGGACTCAGGTGAAGCATAGAGAGTGGAGGAGAAGGGGAAAATATGAGGGACTTAATGATGATGAACTACATGTATTCCTGTATAGAAACATGATACTGAGAATACTCATATGAAACTTTTCATTTAATAGAGAATAGAAGGAGCTTTCCTAGATGAAGCACAGGAAAAAACTGAATTTGAAGATATATTATGGTGTAAAAATGGAGTCAATAGATAAAAGGGAAATGTAATGGGAGAAAGAAAAAGGAGAGGAGGCATAGGCTAAGCTATTTCATGTAATAAGATTTTTTTCTTTATTACAATGAGCTATTGCAATGCTATGGAAGGGGGTAAGGTGAGGGGAAATGAGGGAATCTTTGCTCTCATCAGAGGTGGCTAGAAGAGGAAACAGCATATGTACTCAATGAGGTATAGGCATCTGGAGTAAGAAGGAGAGAAGGGGGACAGGGGGAAGGGGGGGAATGTGAATGATGGAGAGGATGGACCATGGAGGGAGAGTGGTCAGATATAACACATTTTCTTTTTTTGCTTCTTGCAAGGGACTGGGATTGGATGGCCTGTCTGGGACCATAGGGCCAGGTGGATGCTGGGCCTAAGGGGTGGTTATGTGGGTTCGGGGCCGCTTGGCCCTGGGGCCGGGGATCTTTCTGCTGTACCACTCAACTACCCTACAGCAGAGACAGAGTGAAAGGAGAGAAAATATAGTTCATGGTATTAGAGAAGTATGAATGGAGGGAGTTGTGATCAGCAATGGCAATGGAAAAATATGGAAGTAACTTTTATGATGGGCTTATTCTAAAGAATGTGATCCATCTGCAACAGAGCTGGTGCTATTGAAACACAGACTGAAGCACATTTTTTATTATTATTATTTTCTGGGGGGTGTTGCAGGGTAAATGAGACTGGGTAGCCTTCCTGGGGCTGCACAGATGGGTGATTATTGGGTGTCTGAGGCTGGATTTGGACCTGGGTGCTCCTGGCTCAAAGGCCAGTGATCTATGTGCCACCCAGCTGCCCCTACTATTATTATTATTATTATTACCATTTTATTTTATTTTGGGTCATTTTTTTTGGTTTTTGTAGGGCAATGGGGTTGGGGTGGCTTGCATGGGGTCACACAACTAGGTGATTGTTGGGAGTCTGGGGCCGGATTTGGGCTCAGGTGCTTCTGGCTCCAGGGCTGGAGCTCAGTCCACTGCACCACCTGGCCACACCTACAATTATTATTATTATTTTTTCATTTTAATTTTTTCTCTCCCCTTTATCACTTACGCAGGTTTATGTTTTCTTGGGGGAGGGGGTATTATGTTTACTCTTAAACAAGAATAGTTTAGTAATGTATAAAAAACATTATTTGTACAAAATAAGAATAAATAAATAAATTTAAAAAAAAAGAATCAACTTGAACTCAGGTTCTTCTGACTCCAGGGCCTGACTATCCACTGTGCCACCTAGCTGCCCCTGTCATGACTTTCAGGTAGTCCCATAATTTTTAAATCATCTCTCTGGGATCTCTTTTCTAGGTCATGTTATGAAAGAATAATCTAAACTATGGGGGGGGGGGAACAATGAGAAAAAAAGAAAAAAGTTTTAAAAAGTGAAAATAGTTTTTTCCTCTGGTGGTTGGATGGTATTTTTAGAATTGTCTGTGATCACTACAACTGTCTATCATATTGATTGTCATACTATGTTGCTGTTAATGTGTACAATGTTTTCCTACTTCTGCTTTCTTCACTTATCATCAGTTCATGCAAGCCTTTCTAGGCTTTTCTGAAGTCTGCCTGCACTTGTTTTTTTACTGAATAATAGTACTCCAATATATTCATAAATCATAATTTGTTCAGCTATTCCCCAATTGATGGGCATCCCTTCATTTTCCAATTCTTTGACCCTACAAAAAGCTGCTATGAATTTTTTTGTATCCCCCCCCCTTTTTAATGAACTTTTTGGGATACAGACTTCAGTTTTATAATTTCTTCATCTGAAAACTACTTGTTCATATCCTTAAACCATGTCAGTTAGGGAAAGACTTATATTCTTATAAATTTGACTCAGTTCCCTATATATTTTAGAAATGAGTTCTTTTTTTTTTTTTTTGCAAGGCAATGGGGTTAAGTGGCTTGCCCAAGGCCACACAGCTAGGTAATTATTAAATGTTTGAGGCCAGATTTAGGTACTCCTGACTTCAGGGCCAGTGTTGGATCCACTGTGTCACCTAGCCACCCCTAGAAATGAGTTCTTTATCAGAAATACTAGCTGTGAAAATCGTTTCTCAGCTTTCTTCATTCCTTCTAATCTTAGTTGCATTAGTTTTATTTGTGTAAAATCTTTTAAAATTAATGTAATCAAAATTATTGCTATGCAGTAGAAAATGAAAATATCTTCTGAGACCATTCAGATATTAGAAGTCCCTAAAATATTTTAAATAAATAAAATTTTAAATAATTTTAAATAAATCAGAAAGAGAAGGCAGTAACATAGGCTCATAGAGACAAAAGTGTTGAGCTCAAGAAGTTTGGGCAATGTTGTTGTTATTCATCATCCTTCCTTCAGGAAGAAGAAAATGAATTGGATTTAGGGCACAGCTGTGTAAAATCATCAACCTCACTTCAGAGTCATCAAGTCCAGTGGTAAGACATAAGTCAAGATGACTAAGGATGGCCCAATAATATTATTTGCTCAGTTGTCTAAGTCATTTAACAACTGAAGTGTGACAAGATGGAATGTATGAATAATGGGTGGGGTACAGTGAGGGGGCAAGAAAAGAGAAAGTAGATTTAAAGTATTTCAATCTGATTTACCTTTTTGAAAGTGAAGACCATTAACATTTTGTATTTGAAAATTAGCTACTATTTTGCAAGGGTGACTAATTGTGTAAGGGATCCAAGGATTTGGAACTTTGAAAAGACTTCAGAGATCACCTAATTCAACATTTATTTTACAGAAAAGGAAAATGAAACCTAAAGTGCTAAACTATATTGCCTGATGTCATACTAATGGTAAGTAACTGAATCAGGTTCCTTAGAACAAATCCTTTGACTAAATACTTAGTGCTGTCCTTTCCATTATATCATGCTTATAAAAAGTCCTAAGAACTAGGCATGTTTCATATGAAAAATACCTTTGATTTCAGAGGACAACCAGTACAAACCCCCTTATTTTAATAGATGAGGAAATAGTTAAAATGCCTTGGCTGAGATCACTCAAGAGGTAAAACATCAATGTGAGATTTGAACCCAGGATTCTTGGGAAATTTGGTGTCCTTTTCATTTCTTTTTTTCTTTTTAGGTTTGTCCTTTTCGTTTCACTACAATCCAGTTACATTGTTTGTTATTTCATGTATTTATAAAGTACAATTGTTAATGAGTAATTAGCAATTATTTATTAAATAATTCTTGTGAGTCAGTCACTGCTAAGCAATGGGGATACAAAGAAACACTCCTCAAGTTTCAGGATTTTATATTCTATAAGAAAAGACAATAAACATATGCAAAATATAGAAAATATACAAGAAAATGGATGGGGTAAGGAACAAGTAAAGGAGAGTAGGAAGAAGTGGAAGGATAGGTGGAGGAGAATCAAGCGAGTAGAGTTATGAAAACCAGAGAGGATAAAGTCTAGGAGGGGAGAATGGTCAATAAAGCTGAATTCTACAGAGAGACCAAGAAGGATAGACAGTTAAAAAAAAAGTCACTCAGTTTGGTAATTTAGAAATCATGAATAACTTTAGAGAGAGTAATTTCAGTTGATAAATCTGGCAATCAGATTTCAGAAGATTTAGAAGAAAGTGAGATGAGACAAAGTCTCAAAACACAATTATAGATAGATTTTTTGAATTTAGGTGAGAATGGGAAAAATAGTGTGTAGTATAAGGACTGTGGGCTCACTTTCTCAAACTCAGTAGCACTTGTGGATCATATTAGTTAGGGCTGTTACATTTCTCCTTAGGTTTCTATGGAAGGTTGGGGCCTGGTGTTTCTATTATTATTACAATCCTCATTCAGTATGTCCCTTTCTTCCTTCAGATATCAATTGCCAATTATATCTCTCCAATATTAATTCAGCTGGTCCAATGAGGGTCCAGACCTCCAGTTGCCTTAGCATAGTGCTGTGGTGTTCAAAAGGAGGAAGAACATAAGATTGGAAAAGCTAGATTTTAGTTCCACTTCTGTTTTCCTGATCAAGTTACTTTACCCAATGAAACCTTAGAATCCAGGGCTTTTGTGAAAAACAAGGGGCCCCTAAAGACAAGTCTTGTAAAGTCTTGTCAAGAGTTGCTAGGTGACCCAGAAGATGAGCACTGAACCTAGTCAGGAGGACCTGCATTCAAATCTGGTCTCAGACACTTGACACTAACTAGCTGTGTCACCTCGGACAAGTGACTTAATCCAGATTGCCTCAAATCCAGGGTCATCTCCAGTCATCTCGATTCACTGGACCCAGATGTCTCTGGAGGAGAAAGTGAGACTTCTGACTTAGCATAGCATTCCCCTCACTAAATCCATTTCATATACTTGTCATGGCATCATCTCCTTGACGTCATGGTCTTCTTCAAGAACAAAGGACCAACAACAACATAGCCTTGTCAGTCCCCGACACTATGATATTTAGCATTGTGTTTTGAGTGCCAGTCGATCAGATGCTTAATGTTTGCTAAAGTGAAATGAATTTAGTTATATGATATTCTTGTAGAAAGAATAGTAAGGTGGAAATAAAATGATGTGGGAGCACGAAAATGCCACTAGATGGCAACATAGGTTACTTCAAAATTGGTTTAGTAGGAGTTGCAGGTATAGAACTGGGCCTTCTTAAGAATTAAAACCAGAAACATTTGAGATGCTGTATTGTTTATAATTTTCATGAAATAGTACAATTATGAGTCTATGTTGTCTCTTACTTTGACAGTGATAAAATTTGGTAAAAAATAAATTTCCTCTAAAGTTCAAGCATTTTGGACCTGATCGAAAAGAATCTGACATTGAAAAACTGGATGGAGATATTAATACATTCATCTAGTAAACATTTATTAAGCACTAAACAAATGCTTGAAACTCTAATGTCTGTGAATAGATAGGGTATTACATGGGTATCAGTATGATCAGTAGGATCAACTACTCCATTGTTCATGTTAGAGAATTTGGAGGTAAGGAGATGATGCATTTGAGTTCATTCCTCCTACTTACTCTTTTTTAATTTTTTTTGAGGCAATCAGGGTTAAGTGACTTGCTCAAGATCACACACTTACCACTGTATTTTCCCATGGATAAGACACACCCTTTTTTAAAAACATTGGGGTCTTAAAACTGGAATTATCTTAGACAGTGGCTGTAGATTTTTTTTACTTGCATTTCTCAGTTTTTTGTGCTTTTTTGTCTTTGCACTTATTGTTTTGCATTTGTTACCAGTATATTAGGTTACTATTGCCATGTTCTGCCCAGAAATGGCTCAGAAAAGATTTTCAAATAGTTCTGAATTCAAGTTCAAAATGATCCAGTTTGCAAAAATGAATGGAAATCATGCGCTGAACATCAGTTTGGTCCTTCCCCCAAATGAGAAAACAATCTGAGACTGGCTATGGGAAGAAGAAACCCAACTGAAAATGCCATGGTAGAAGAAGACCATGAGAGGCAAGTCAGCCAAATGACCTGAGGTAGAGAGGTAACTGAAGAGATAAATTGAAGAGCAAAGGGAAAGTGGAATTCCTGTGTCCACAAAGATGGTTCAGCAGGAGGCCAGAAGAATTGCTGATGAAAAAGAAGTTCCTGATTTCAAAGGAGGACACAATTGGTGCTTCAGGTTCATGAAATAGAATGGACTAAACATGCGTCCACATGCTAGACTTGTCTGGGAGTGCTTGTGGTCAACTACAGACCAGAGCCCAGGTGGGAGAGCAGTCAGAGCTCTCCTAAGAGAGTGATTTGTCATCAAACACAGATGAGGATGAGCTAATGGATGGGAGTTTTGACAGTGATGAGGTGGTGTATGAATTTTATGATGAATAAAACTTGAGTTCAATAACTCTATGCAATACATTTTTAAAAAGTTTTGGGCCCCCAAATTAAGGTGCTGCTTATACATGGGGAAATATGGTTAAGTATTTCAGGTCAGAGTTTAACTCAAGTTCTCCTGACTCCAGGGCCAGGTGCTCCACCCACTTCACCTTCTACTAACTCTTTTGGCAATCTTGGGGAGGTGAGTAGACTAGTCTAGTGTGATTTTGGCAAGGGTTGAGGCGAAGTTCTGCTTTAGCCCTGAGTCATAATTGTCTTTCTCAATTTTAGATAAAATGACATTGATTCCAGAAGGTCAAGGATGAAGCATGCTACTCATTACTGAAAGAAGCAAGACATACCCATATCCATATCCACACATCCATACACCCCCCCCCAAACACACACACACACACACACAATCATACACATACATATATAGATTTGCTTTCCAGAATAGACAGAATAGATAAATTGACAGCTTTTCCAACAATGTATTAATGTGCCTGTTTCCAATAGTTCTCCAATATATGCCATTTCTTTTTTGTCATTTTGCCAATCTGATGAATGTAATATACAATTTCAAAGTTTCTTAATTTGTATTTCTTAGTTATTAGTAGTTGGGAGCATTTTGTGGTATGGTTATTGATAGATTGAATTTTATTCCTTGAAAATTGCTTATTTGTTATCTTATTGTGGCATGTTCTTATTCTTGTAAATTTGACTAAATTTTTTGTGTTTCTTGGAAATGAGATCTTTATGAGATAGGTAAAAATTCTTCCCATCCATTTAACTTTTCCTTTTAATCTTAGTTGCATTGATTTTGTTTGTAAAAACAAACCCCTTTTTGAGAAATCCAGATTTTCCATTTTATCATTGATGATCCTCTCTATACTTTATTTGTGCATGAACTTTTCCCAAGTCTCTAGATCTAGGACATATCTTTTTTTTTTGGCAAGGCCATGGGGTTAAGTGACTTGTCCAAGGTCATACAGGTAGGTAATTATTAAATGTCTGAGGCTGGATTTGAATTCAGGTCATCCCTGACTGCAGGATCCACTGTGCCACCTAGCTGCCCCCCAAATCTCTAGATCTAAAAGATAAATTCTTCCTTGATCTTTTATTTATTATGTGACCTTTTATATTTAAACCATGCATTACTTGATTACAAGTATTACTTAAGGAACTTATGGAATGAGGTCCTATTCCCTTCTTTTAGAGAAGAGAAAACTGAGACCCTGAGAAAGACCTTTATACAAGGTCAGTCTTGTAGTAAAAGGGTCAAAAAATTGAATTTCAGCTCTGCCATCTACATGACCTTGCTCAAATAACTTTGGTTCTCTAGGCCTTCCCCATTTGAAAAAATTAAGGGGGTTAGGCTGAAAAATCTCCACTGTTCTTTCCACAGCAGTAATGCCCATGAAAATAAGAGTATTAATCTAACATGCATACAGTCTTTAAAGAAGCTTCCTATTTATTACACTGTGTGTTAATGGATGGGAGTTTTGATAGTGATGAGGTGGTGTATGAATTTTATGATGAATAAAACTTGAGTTCAATAACTCTATGTAATACATTTTTAAAAAGTTTTGGGCCCCCAAATTAAGGTGCTGCTTATTACACTGTGTGTTAATAAATGATTAGAAAGGAGCTAGCCTATCTGTGTGGTGCAGGGTTTAGGAGAAAGGGGTGTGTGGATGTGTGTGACAATTTAGGTGTCTATAAACTGTAAGCCTGATATGTGATAAAACACAGTGGCTATCCTATCCCAGGCAGGGAGATAAATGCTATTTCCTGGGTTTGCTTTGTATCACACCCACCCTCATCACTAGCTATGAATTTACTGAATTCAATTTAGGAATTTGAAGCATTCAAAGCTTTACCCTAATACATTCTTCTAGATGTAAATCATTTTGGTTTTGTATGGAGAAGGCCTTTCTCCTCTTGCTTTCTTTTGTACAAGCTTTAAAACTGGTTCACACTAGAGCACATACAATTATTTAAAAAAAGTGTTATCCTCATTTATTATTGATATTCAATACATTCTTGATTAGACATAATTAATATTCAGTATTTGTTGATCACCTTCTTAGTGACTAAGACAAGCATGAGGCATTGTCCATTTCTACTAAGTTTTGAGAGTAGTGGTCTATAAGAGCTCATAACATGATGAACTTTGAAGTTGTTATATCAGGCTTTTTTTCTCTTCCTTTCTATGCAAAGGAAGATTTTGATACTATTTGATACCATTGATGAGCTCTAACCCCATCATTTTGCAAGGAAGCAAACTGAGACTCGAGTTTAAGTTGAAGGTACTTTGAGGTTTAAAAAGTTCAAGAGACATAGCTTCTAGGTAATTAGTCATTTTATTAATAATGTCAGCATTTTATTAATAAAAGGAATAATCATATGGACATCTCTCTTGGACCAAAGATAATTCATGGTGCAGGGCTGCCCTTGGAAGCCTGGGTGTTCTGGAGAGTAGCAATCTACTCTGATTGGCTAACAATTAATGATAGATGGACCTACCCTAATGAGGAGAGTGACATCATGCCACTCTTGGACTAAGGGACTCTCTCTAGACCCAAACCATCCAGAGCCTAAGGCAACCCAGACTGAGGCTCTACCTCCACCTAAATTAGCTAGACTAAAGGTCAAGAATTCATTTTAGATTAGAAGTCTCTTCTAGTTGGGTGGAGTAGCAATACCAGGAATGAGGAGAATGTTAATACTATCTTCCATCAGTCTGGTCCTTGAAAGACTACTTCACCTGTACAAAAATGTTCATAGCAGCTCTGTTTGTGGTGGCCAAGAAATGGAAACTGAGGGATTGTCCATCAATTGGGGAATGGCTTAACAAACTGTGGTATATGTATGTGATGGAACACTATTGTTCTATTGGAAACCAGGAGGGATGGGAATTCAAGGAAGCCTGGAAGGATCTGCATAAACTGATGCTGAGCAAGATGAGCAGAACCAGAACATTATACATACTAACAGCAACATAGGGGTGATGATCAACCTTAATGTACATGCTCCTACCAACAGGGCAAAAATCAAGCACAATTTTGGGGTATCTTCAATGGACAATGCCATCTGTATACTGAGAAAGAATTGTGGAGTTTGAACAAAGACCAAAGACTTTTACTTTTAATTTTTTAAAAAAAGTCTTGTTTTATTATTTAATTCATACTATATGTTTCTTCTTTAAGGATATGATTTCTCTCTCATCACATTCGACTAGGTCCATGCATACTATGGGAATGATGTAAAGACTAACAAACTGCCTTCTGTGGGGGTGGGAAAGCAAGATTGGGGGGAAAATTGTAAAACTCAAAATAAATAAAACCTTTCTAAAATTAAAAAAAAACTACTTTGAACATGGAAATAGGACTGGGAAAAAAGGGTGAGTCTTCCCAATTTTAATCACTGGTTATTAGTATAGGAGAGAAAGTCATTTCTTTCAGTATCCTCAATTGCTAAATATTTATTAAATACCTACTATGTTTTATGCAATGGGAATACTAAAGGAGACAAACTACAGTTCTCACACAAGAAAACAAATATATACAAACAAGCTATCTACTAGATACATAGGAAAGAATTAGAAAAGGGAAGTCAGGGAAAGGTTCCCTGAAGAAGATGAGATTTTAGTTGGGACAGAAAAGAAGCTAAGGAGACTAGGCAGGGTTGAGGAAGACCATTCCATGTTTGGGGGAAAAAGCCAAATAAAGTGCCTGGAGCTGAGATAAGGTGTGGTTTGTTTGTGGAAAAGCTGGGAGGCCTGTGACATTGGTTGGAAGTAAAGTATTAGAAGACTAAAAGGATAACAAGGAAACAGGTTAAGAAGGGCTTTGGAGGCCAAAGGGCTGTGTGGGACATGTTTGGACCTGTGCTTTAGTGGTTGAATGGAGGATGAATTGGAGTGGGGACTCAATAGACAAACCCACCAGCAGGCTTTTGCATGCTCAGACATGAGGTTATCAGAGCATGCACCAGAATGAGAAGATCAGAATGCACCATGTCAGAGGAGCGATAGGACTGTCAAGGAGATTTTTCAAATGTGAAATCAATAGGCCTTGCAACATTCTAGATATTTGGGGAGAGGTATATGTATGAGAGATGGTGAAGAGTTGAGTATGAGGTTAAGATTCTCAGGGACTAATTAGGGACATGGGGTTGGTCTCCATAGCAAGAGGGAAGATAAGAGGTTGGGAGGGTTTAGAGGGGAAAGAAAATGTTTTGGATATATTGAGTTTACAGTATATACTGGATATTCAGTTCAAGATGTCTGAAGGGCAGTTGGAGGGGCAAAAATGGAGATTAATGGAGAAATCCATGGGACCTGATGAGATCAACAAGTAGTATAGAGGGAGAAGAGGGTCTAAAGCTGAATAGTTTGTGATACTTCTGAATTAGAGAGCTTGATTTGGACAAGGATCCAGAAGAAGAGATAAGTAGAACCAGAAAGGAGTGGTATTGCAAAAATCTAGAATATCAGAGGGTGATCAATAGTGTGAAAGGATGTAGAAGGTTTGAGGTGAATGAGAATTGAAAAAAAGTTTCTGGATTTGACAATCATTAGATAGCTGTTTCAGTGCTATGGTGAGGTCAGAAGCAGGATGTAAAAGTTAAGAAGATAGTGAGGGGGTAGCTAGGTAGTGCAGTGGATAGAGCACCTTCCTGGAATCAGGAGGACCTGAATTCAAATCAGGCCTCAGACACTTAATTGCCAAAGGGTGTGACCTTGGGCAAGTCACTAAAGTAAAAAAAAATACCCAAAAGAAAAGATAGTGAGGAGATGATGGAGGTATCTTTCAAAGATAACCATTTAAAAAAAAATCTCTTAAAGGAGTTAAACACAAAGGGCAGAAGAGATAGAGGAAGATAGTTAACAGGGATGGAATGAGGAATGATCAGATAAAGGGTTTTTTTGAGGATAGAGGAGACATAGGCATATTTATAGAGGCAGTAAGGAAGGAGAGACTGAAAATACATGATAAAGTGCATTTTATAGGGAGGCCAATCTGCTGGAGATGATGGAATGAGATTATTTGAGCATGTAGAAGGGTTGGATTAGGTTAAGGAGTAAGGCCAATCTATTATGTGAGAAAATTGTGAAGGAGGAGATTGTTGCAGAACACATATGAGTAATATGAGATAAGGAAGAGGGGAGAAGAGGGAGCTCAAGGTGATTGTTTCCAATCTTTTCTACAAATATGAGGCAAGTTCATAGTTTAGAGTATAGAGGGAACCATGGGAGATTTGAAGAATAAAAAGATTCAGAAGAGTCAATATGTTCTAAGTAGACACTAATTAATATCATCTACAATGCATATTTTAAGAATATCTCTAAAGAAGGTGGTCCTGGGTTCTGGAAGGAAGAAGGCAATAGATGGAAAAGTGTAAACTCTGGCAAGTTCCAACTAATAGATATATACAATTAGGTGCTCACTATGCCCAGCATGCTAAATTTTGGGGAGACAATCAAAAGTGAAATTGTTCTTGGCCTCAAGGAGCTCACATTCTATATGGGATGACATGAAGACTTATACTGAAAGAAATTAATATTAGTAACCAATTAACACTGGGGAGATGCAGGATTACCCCCATCCCCCACTTACTCATTCAAAGCCTAGATGGATAAGATTGCTCAGATAGAAGAATTTACAGAAATAATTAAATCTAGGTGAATTCTTGCCCATTGTGTTCTACTGAGTAGATCTATGGGGTGGATCTTTTTAGTGCAGATTGCAAGGGCCAATATTCTGGCTGTACAGATAGTAGTCTCCGCTTAAGAGGGACCCAAGCCCCTCATTAAAATAAGCCCACCTCTTGTTATAACATTCATTTTGCCATTAATTTTTTTTGGGGGGGTTTCAAGGCAATGGGGTTAAGTGGCTTGCCCAAGGTCACACAGCTAGGTAATTATTAAGTGTCTTAGGCTGGATTTGAACTCAGGTACTCCTGACTCCTGGGCCTGTGCTCTATCCACTGTTCCACCTAGCTGACCCATTGCCATCACTTTTTAACTAGAGTTGATTTCAGCTTTGAGAACATTTACTTCCCAAGGATATTTAATAAAATTACTAATTTATCCAAAAATAGTCCTTAGAACTTTTCATCTGTAACAGAGCAAGCTCAAATTTAATAGTAAAGTAAGTATGTAATGGCATGAATATCATTAAAATATATAATATAAATTATATAATATAAACAATACTGTTACTATTAACAATATAATAGTATTAATACACTACAAGTAGATAACAGTATTAAAGTCAATATGCTATATAAGGTATACAGTAGCATCAACAAGACAGACATACTAAGAAACTTAAAAGTAATTAAGTATACAACAGTATTAAAGGATACAATACTGTATCGTCATACAATACAAATTAAAGTGATATAATGGTATTAACAGAGGTGGCACGTAGACAAATGCTAACAAAGTCAAATGTTATAAATGGCAAGTGAATACTTAGTCCAAAGTGTTTAAAATAGCTTTTTTACTAAGATATCTCAACAAAATGGCACACCTCTCGAGGTAGGAGAGGGGGCAGAGAAATCCGAAAATGCAAGGTCTTTTATGCACTTTGAAAGACCTTGTTCCTGCCATGCCCATCATAGACTGGGGCCACAATCTAAATTTGGTACATAGGTCCCCATCCATTTCCCCTGTCCCGCTCATTATACTAATGACCAAGAACAGCTTGAGCAGGGGCAAAGGAGGCCCAGACTAGGTTATTTTAAAAACCGGTGGGGCAGTCTCTTCAGTTTTTGATCACACTGAGGCTACCTGCCTATAAGGCAACAATCTAGGTAGAGCCCAGTCTTTGTAAGGTAAACTAACACTCCTGTGGAACCCAAACTCGCGCAGATTCCTCACAGTTAATAGTACAAGTCTACAAAATGCTTGCTACAGGGAAGGATGAGGATGTGTGCCGGGAGCATCTGGGCAGTCAGGGTTAGCCTAGAGCAGATGAAGGATCTTCAGGAGACCGTCTGGGGAAGGGATACCCATGCTGAAGAGGCAACGTATATAAACAGAAAGGACGGCTTCGTGGAGCCCGGCCCCGGCCCCGGCCCCGGCCCCGGCCCCGGAGGGTCCTGGGCTGGAATCCTGCCTGGTTGTGAGACCCTGCCCAGGCATCTCCTGCAGACCGGTCAGTCGGAGCTGGCAGAGGGGGCTTCTTCCCCCGGAGTTCTCCATCCCAAACTCAGAGCTTCTTAACAATAAGACCATGAGGTGGGACGGGCCGCCCGGCACGGGAGGACCGAGGGAAGGCTGCAGCAGGACTCGGGGCGTCGGCTCGGTGTGGCCGATGGCAGGAGCCGAGGGGGTGGGGGCTGGGAGGAGGCTCTGGGCGCATGCGCCCTCCTCTCCCCGCCCCCGGGCAGCAAGCACAGGCCCAGGACCTATCTGGGTCACTGGGCGAAGCGGCGAATCCCGTGAGCCTCGCTCAGTCCCGGCGGAAGTTTGTCTTACTTCAGCGCCCGTAGGGCACCGGGCCGGCCCCCCGTCGGGGATTGGCGCAAGCGCAGGCCACGTGACTGGGGCCGGAACCTGCAGAGGGCCGTGCTTGGGGAAGCATTTTGACAATAACAAACCGGGTCCGGGCAGCAGCCGGAAGTATGGCCGAGGCGGTGAGGCCCCCGCGGCGGGCCAAGGCCAAGGCCAGCCGGGCTAAACCCAAGGTAAGCTGTCCGCCGGCCCGCGTCTTCCTCCCGGCGTGTTTCTCTCCGCTTCCGGGCGGCCCGCGCCTCCTCCTCCTCCTCCTCCTCCTCCTCCCCACCGCTCCGGCGCGCCCCCGACGCTATCCCTCCCCCCTTTCTGAGGCCCCTGACAGCCCCCCACCCCAATCGGAGCTCCTCGCCCTGCCCCCGCCCCCCAGGCCCTTACCCCGAACCTCCCCTCCCTTCCGGCTCCGCTCCCCAATCACAGACCTGGGCTTCCGAATCTTGCCCCTCCGTCACGCACGTGGATTCTTTTCTCCTCGAGTCACAGACCCCGCGGCTCCCGAGGCTTCAGTCACGGGCTCGGACCCTCCCCGTCCCCCCCAACCCCCAGACCCTGCCCCCCCCGCCCCCCCCCCCCCGTCGTGGAATCAGCCTGGTCTCCCCCTAAATTAAGGACCGGACTGAAGTTGGCCCCGTGCCCTCTCCTTGCCCCCCAAGCCCAGGGGCTGCCTTCAGCCGGTCCTGTGGAGCCACGGAGGCCTCTTGTCCGGCCTGGTCAGTGGGCCCCAGACCCGCTCCTCACCTCCAGAGACCAGGTTCTCCATCTTCACCCCCTCCTTCGTTTCTTCATCAAACTGCCGGGGGCTCCGGCTTCCAGATCCCCGGAGCCCTCAACTCCTTCACCCGCTCATGCATTTGCTTGTCTTCCTGGGGTTCTGAATTCCAAGAATCTGTTAGTTTTCTTTTTCATGACTTCATCATTCCCGCTGGCCTTCAGGAGACTGGAGTCTCCGATTTGGAACCCAAACCTTGCCCGGGGTGCGACTCCCGAAGGGTTGTCATCTGGGTCCGAAGCTTCTCTCCCTTTGCCTTTCTAGGTATTGGATCTATTCCAGGCCCCATGCTGATTTTTCTCTGTCTCTTTTCCTAAAAAAGAGTAAAATTGCCTCTCCCCCCAGGGGGGCCACCTCCACTTGCACTCTTTCATACCCAGGTAAAACATTTCCTAGTTTCTTCTCTGCCAGGAACCTGTTTGACTTCTCTTGGGTGCCATCGGCCTTCATCCTTACCTGAAGCCCTTCATTGGAGACAGAGGGGTGGAAATTAAACTGTGTAGTATGGTTTGTGTGGGATGCATCCAAGAACCTTTTCTAGACTTCTGTCTCACAAAAAAATTCTGAGGCAAAAAGAGGTCTCTCATTATTTTTCAGTTTTGATTTTGTGTTATTTGGTGGTTATGATTGAACAGTCAACCCCTTGAGCTATATACTATGCCTGCAAACTTGAGACCTCTGCTTATCTGATTAAGGTGATCTAATCTGGATTCTCTTGTTCTTCCTTAGACTGACATGACATTTGTGGACTAGGGTACTGAATTTTTTTGTGTATCAGGCTCCATATACTTTGCTGGGTGTGTCATCTTCTAGCGATATAGGGTAATGGTGTAGATTGTACCTTCTTATTCTGTGTTGTTCTTTTCAGCATCTTTCCCAAAATCTTCCCATTCAGAGTGTACTTATTCTGTTCCCCTGTCCTGAAAGAATTTTCCATATACAGAAGAGAATAAAAGTGTTTATGATATAAATCTGGAGTCATATAATTTTAACTTCTTGATAGTTAGATTTATATGGAAAGCAAAAAATAGTAGTCAAATGCTAAGTGATTCTTGTCAAGTCCTCATGCTTTCATTCAGTTCTGCTATTATTAGGTGTACATTCAATTCAACTCAACAGGTCACCAAATATTTATTAAACCTTTTAATGTAATTAATGTTCTGGGAGAGATTAGATTTTAGAGGCACTTGGGCTCTGATTAAGACATGTTCTTCATCAAAGAAGACCATGACATCAGGGAGGTGATGCCATGACATGCAGCTGAATTGGATTTGAGGACAGAGGTGCTGTGCTAAATCACCAACCTCCCTTTCTTCTCTGGAGCTATCTGGGTCCAGTGACCAGATAGGAATCAGGATGTTTGGAGATGGTTCTGGATGTGAGGCAATCTGGGTTAATAGCATTGCCCAAGGTCACAGCTAGTGTCAAGTGGCTAAGACTGGGTTTTGAACTCAGTGCTCTTGATTCCAGGACTGGTGTTCTTTCCATTGTACCACTTAAAGTAATTGAGAACATCACCAACTCTGGGGAATGCTAAAAAGTACTGGAGCTGAGTATTGATAGAAGTGAGGATTTATTTTAACACTTGAAGGTGAGGATGGGTATGGATAGGAAGGAATGGAAATAGGAAATGAAATTTTGAGTTCACAGAAGAGGGGATAAATCAGTTTGACTGGAATATAGAGTTGTCTGAAGGGGAGTAATATAGAATAAGACTAGAAACGGAGGAGTGACTCAGTTTCTGAAGGACAGTAAATGCCAGAGTGAAAAATTTGTATTTTAATTTAGCGGTAATAAGATTCCATTGTAGATTTCTAAGTGACATGATTAGATCCATGACTCTGGAAGATTATTTTAGCAGCTTGGGTAATATGAATTGAAGAGAGGAGAAATCACTTAGCAGGCTATTGCAATAGTTCATGTCAGTGGTGATTTTGGGCTTATAGTTGTACACATATGAATGGAGAGAATGTGATAGATATGAGATTGAGATGGGAGAATTAATAAAACTGTGAATGTGAGGGACTTGGAGAGAGGGAAGTCAAAACTAGGTCCTGGATTGTGCACCCTATATGATTGGAAGGGATGGGTTTTTTCCCCTTAACAGAAATGGGACATTTTGGTGGAAGAACATTCTTTTTTTTTCAAGTTTTGTCATGATTTCTGGTTTTAACATGGAGATTTTGATATTCTTGGAATATCCATATATATATATATATATATATATTGCCTAATAGGCAATTGGTAATGTAGGTTTGGAGTTCAGGAGAAGAGCTAAGGTAGGATATCTAAATTTAAAAGTCACCTGTGTAGAGATGAAATAGTTGAAGTCATTGGAACTGATGAAATCATGAAGGAAGAAGGCCCAGATAGAACCTTGGGTGATATCTACAGCTCAGTATGCAGGCTATGAGTCATGGATAATACCATCAAAGGAGACAGAGATAATAATTAGGCAGGTGGAAAACTTGAAGAAGATCACAATATAAGAAAGTATCCAGAACAGGAAGGGGAGGGACATTGAAGGACCAAGTAGGTTGAGAATTGCTTGTTATAGGCAAGTAGCATTTTTTAAGGCCATATTTTGTCCAAGTCACATGCTTTATTTGCAGGATACTGCCCTCAGGGAGGGAAACGTCCTGATGAGTAAAATATATACAAGATCTGTACAGTTTAAGAGAAAGGCAGTCTCAGAAGGAAATAGGGATGAAAGGCCTCTTGTGGAGTCTTAAAGAAGCTGGAGAGGTAGAGATGAGGATGAAGAGCATTTAAGACACAGAAGAACTATCTTTTGGGAGTTGGGAGACTGAAGAAAGCAGATAGACTGTATAGCTGATTTTACATATATATATATATTATATGTTATATATATTATGTATATTATAGAAAAAAGCAGAGTATTAAAGAGATTGGAAAACTGGAATGGATTTTGGTTGTAGAGAGAGAGAAGAGTTTAGACCTGTACTTTAAGAAAATCACATTGAGTGGAGGGATTGGAATGAGAAGAGAACTGAGGCAGGAAGACCAATCTGAAGGTTATTGCAGTAGTCCAGGTGTGAGGGCTAACAAAGGCCTGCATAGGGTGACTACTGTGTGAGTGGAGAGAAGGAATATAAATAAGAGATGAGTGAAAGGAAGAATTAGGAAGACTTGACAATTGATTGGTTAAGTGGAGTGGAGGATGACATAAGATTTTGAGCCTGGAAATGGGAAGATGTTTTTATTCTCAGCAGTAATAGGAAAGTTGGATATTGGAGGAGGGTTTTTGGAGAAAGAGAATGAGTTATATTTAGATATATTGTTTGAGATGCTTACACAATATCCAAAAATCATTTGGTGGGGTGAGACTGGGGTTCAGGAGAGAGAGAGAGAGAGAGAGAGAGAGAGAGAGAGAGAAAGAGAATAGAGGACTATATTGCTAGATCTGGAAGTTACTGCATTGATATGAATATTAAACCTGTGGGAACAAATGAGATCACCAAGTGAGGTAAAGCACAAAGTCTCAGTATAAAAGCTTTTGAAAACAGCCATAATTTATTGGTGTGACCTCTCTGAAGACTCAGCAAAGAAGAATGAGGAGCAGTCAACTGACTGGGAGGAGAACCAGGAAAGAACAGTGTCCTAAAAGGGTAAAAAAAGAATATCTAGAACTAGAGGACAATTGAGCAAAGAATGGAACAAATCTGAAGTGAAGGAATTGCAAAAGGGCTTCTTGAATTGAGATTTTGTTTAGGCACCTTGGAGAAATGTTGGGAGAAGTGTAGGAGACTTGGCAGAATTTTTTTTTTGAGAAATTTAGCCATATGAATTTTCTTTTTCTGTCCTCCTTTTTCTCATGTGAATTTCAAGAGAGCAAACATTATTCAATTAAGTAAACATTTAATAAGTGCCTACTGTGTGCTAGGCACTGTGATAGATTAAAAAAAAAAAGAAGTGTCTGCCTTCAAGGAGCTTACAATCTTAACAGAAGACAGCACACAAGAAGAAGCTGAAAAAATGGAATGAGGGAGAACCAGGACATCAGGGTGAACCTGGAGTGTGCTACGGGGCATTCATCTCATTCTATAAAATCTGAAAGTGAAGTGAGCTACCAAGTCCAGGCTCAGTCCTCCATTAGGGAAGGTTTTGCATGAAGATTAGTGCTCTATTCTTTAACCCTCTAAAGAAGAGTTGATTTATTTGTCACTTTAGAGTTTATAAAGTGCAGTCTTCTTGTGGTGCAAATAGTTTTAAACCTATTTTACAGGTAAGGAAACTGAGGCTCAGGGTGAAGTGGCAACTAGTGATTGGAAAAACTAGAATTTGAATCAGTGTTACGACAGCAACAAGTACTAAGAGCTTACTATGGACTACTGTGTGCTAGGCACTGTGGGAAGCACTGAGGACACAAGAAAAAGAAAGATACAGAAACTGTGGGAGGTGCTGGGCGAACATGAAGTCCATTGTCTTGCCAATACAGAATAGCTTATGGTCTTTCTTCTGTTTTGGAGCTAGTAGATCTATTCAAAACTTGCAGGGATTGCATTTTTTTTTCTTTGTACCTTCAGCACTTATCATGCTCCCTAGCATACAGTAAGTGCTTAATAGATGCTAGCTGAGAAAGTGTAATTGGCTCCAGTAAGTCCTGTGCCAAGTAGAAGAGAAATTATCCTTTCCTCTACTTGCTTCTTAGGAAAAAACCAACTAGATACTATAATACTTTTTGGTATTATTTCTCATTTTTGAATAAAAGTTAAATAGCTCTTGAACCAGCTCTGTATTTGTAATAAAAAAAGTACTAGATTTGATGTCTGGAGATGTAAGTTCAACTCTCACTTCGTCTACTGACTGGTATAGTAGTGTGACCATGGGCAACCCAGTAAACTTAATTCTGATTTGTTTTCCCATCAATAAAATGGAGACAGTATTTGCAACTCTCCCTCATAGTGTTATTCCTGGAGAAGTGCTTTGTTATCTTTAAAGTGCTATATAATCATGACTAGTTTATTAATAATAATAATAATAATAATTAAAGAGTTGTCAAAGAGCTAATGACTGATCTGCTTAACCACTGGTTATTGAATTAATGAGTGTTCTATCATTCTCCAAATTTCTTGCTTGTTCATTGGTTGCCATTTCAAAGCTAACATAATGACAAAATGTATGATATATAGTGGAGGAAGAGATGTTCCTTAAAGACTTTGGTCCAGAATGCCTTGGCTCTTCCTCATCTCTCCTTTTTCTGTTCTGATGGCATCTAGGTTTAAAACTTTAAAACTATGAGCCTCTGATGGTGTTAATCCATTCTAGTTATTGAAACACATAGTTTAATTTCTTTCATTGCATTTATATGAAAGGTGGATGTCATCCCATATAAGCTATCATGGATCTTTTTGTTTCTAATATTGTTTTTATAATTTTAATAAAAATCTTTTAGCTCTGAAAGATTTCACCCCTTGGGTATAAAATATTATTTGATGTAGATGAGATCTTTTCTGCCTCTCTGCTTTTATATGTCTCTTTATATTACTTTCATTCTGGGATTACATACATACATACACATACATATACATACACACACACATATAGCAACTTCGGTCTTGCCCAATGAAGCCTTTAGTGGCTTCATTTATATAGTAAAAAAAATTCTTTATTCTAGAGAGCAGAAGCAGGATCTATTTTCAGTGGGGAAAAGTTAGATGAAGAAATTTTAAAAAAATTCTCATTTTTACTGACATGTTTTTGATTTATAACCATTAATTTGAGAATGTATCTCCCCTTTCTTGCCTTTGAGCCATTCTTTTAATAAAATGTTGTTTTAAAAAAGAGAAAAAAAAGGCAGTTTAGTGAAATTAACCTATTTGTTTAGGATTTCACATCTATAATTCTCAGACTTCTGTTTTGCAGGGAAGGAAATGTACCTTCTCAACTGTTGTCTGGAGCTAAGCTTGATTTTGATAATTATGTATATTTTCTTTACATTTATGTCATTGTCATTGTGTTTATCATTAGTGTAGTGTCAAATTCAAACTGAAATGAGAGCCACTAAGTTGTACATAAGGATCCCTGCTGGAGATTTATGTGTTATTATCTATTGTATTTTTATTTATTTTGTAAATTATTTACCAGTTACATTTTAGTCTGGTTCACCTACTCTGGGGAGTGTTTTAGAGACTGTGTTTGACACTTTTAGAGTGTATTATTTTGCTTATTTTATGTAGAAGACTTAGGGTTTGAACTTTTTCTACATATTTTATTTTTTCCAATAATGTGCAAAAATAGTTTTAAACATTTATCTTTTTGTAAGATTTTGAACTCCATATTTTCCTATCTCTTCTCCCCCCCCATGACACAGTAATCTGAAATGGGTTATACATGAATTATCATATTTAACATATTTCCATTTTAGTTTTGTTTTGAAAGAGGAATCAGAACTAAAGGGGGGAAAACCCAGGAGAAAAAGAAAAAAAAATCCCATAAAGCAAGTTTCAAGAAGTGAAAATAATATGCTTTGGTCTGCATTCAGACTTCATAGGTTTTTCTCTGAATGTGGATGACATTTTCCATCACAAGTCTTTAAGAATTATCCTTGGTCATTGAACTTCTGAGAGGAGCTAAGTTCATCATAGTTGATCATTATGCTGTTGCCATTAATGTGTGCAATATTCTTCTGCATCAGTTCAAGCAAGTCTTTCCAGGTTTTTCTGAAGTCTACCTGTTTGTGATTTCTTATGGAACAATAGTATTTCATCACATTCATATTCTGTAATTTGTTCAACCATTCCACAATTAACAGGCATCCCTTCATTTTCCAATTCTTTGCCACTTCAAAAAGCTGCTATTAATATTTTTGTACATGTAGGTATTTTTCTTAAGGTTTGAATTTGAGCTCAGCCACTTAATACTTATGTGACCTTGAGAAAGACACTTCTCCTTTCTTTTTCTCAGTTTTCTCAGTTGTAAAATTGAGGAAGTTGTATTAGGTGATTGCTAATATCCTCCTTTCCAACTTGTATGATGCTATTGTCGTTTTCTTTTCCCTTCCCTAGAAACCCATCCCATACAGTAGTAAAAAAAATCAGGCCATCTATCTCTTATTACGGTCCAACTTTAGTTATAAACTATTTTCATAGCATTCAGTTTCAATTTTGTTGCTGTTCTTTACTTTTTTTGTAGTTATTATGAATAGTGTTTTTCGAATTCTACTGTCTTCATTTTGTATATTTCCCCATGCCTTTCTAAATTCCTCATGTTTATCCTTTTTTATAGCACAGAATTGTTCCATTACTTTCATTTACCGCAACTTGTACACTGTAATAGTTAATCTCCTAATTTATGGGCATTTTGTTTCTATTTCTTTATTATCACATGCTATTAACATTTTTTTTTTTGCATGGGATCTTTGTTTCTGTCTTTGATCTCCTTGCCAATTTCATGAGATTTCTGAAAGAATCATTTCTAGTGTTCAAGCAGGGATAGGGGACAGGCTGATTGCCTTAAGGCATTCCTGCTTTGGGAAAAAGATTGGGCTAGATAGCTTCTTCATACAAAACTTGCACCTCTTGTTAAGGGCAGCCAGGTGATATGGTAGACAGAGCAGGTTCTTTTCTTAGCAGGAAATGACAAACCACTTCAATATCTTTGTGAAGAAAATCCCAAATTGGACCATGAAGTCAGACATAAATGAACAACAAAAACATTCCTCTTCCAAGTTGCTAAGATTAATAATAATAATTCACTTCATTTGAAGGTCTACAAACTCTTATGAACCTCATAGCAGCATGGTTCTATAGATGCTGTTATTTCCAAATTGTTAGATGAGATTGAGTGTCAGGTTAAGGTAGTAGCCTAGTCACATAGGTAGTGAGAATCTTAAGGTCTGATCTAGGTTTTGCTAACTCCAAGTCCAACTATCTGTTTACTATGCTATGTTATTTCTCTAGACACTTTACATTGGTATTTTAATCTTGAAAACCTTGAATCTTAGTTTCTGTGGCCACTGTAATTTATAAATTCTTTATGGTGATGTAGCTATTTTGCTACATTTTTTTTTTTGCAAGGTAAATGGGGTTAAGTGGCTTGCCCAAGGCCACACAGCTAGGTACTTATTAAGTGTCTGAGACCGGATTTGAACCCAGGTACTCCTGACTCCAGGGCCAGTGCTTTATCCACTGCGCCACCTAGCCGCCCCGTTGCTATATTTTCAAATGAAATAATCTTACATAAAACTAGATGGGAAAATATTAACAACTCTCTGATATTTCATCATATATATTTAAATATTTAGAGTATCAACAATAGGAACATTGTCAGAGAAAAATAGCAATTAGAGAAAATGTAATTCAACCTCTTCATTTTTAATATCTGAAACCACAGAGCTATTCAGTGGCAGAGCCATATCTAGAACTTTGGTTTTTTTGGAAACTTAGAACTGGAAGAGACCTCGGTGCTTATTTAGTCAAGCTTATAGATGAACAAGTATATCTTTTACAACTTACCCACAAGCCTGTGCTTAAAGACCTCCATCAAAGAGAAACCCACTGCTTCCTAATACACCATAATTAACTTTTAGACAACTTTAATTCTTAACAAGTTTTTGTTGGCACTTGTCTAAAGAACATCTGTGGGGGGGGGGCAAGCCACTTAACCCCAAGGTCACACGGCTAGGTAATTATTAAGTGTCTGAGGTCGGATTTGAACCCAGGTACTTCTGACTTCAAGGCCAGTGCTCTATCCACTGTGCCACCTAGCCACCCCTGCCTTGCAAAATCTAAAGAACATATGTGTTAAAAGACGAAATGAGGTTGATTTTGGCATGATTTATTTAGATGAAGCCATGTTGACTTTTTGTGTTTACTTCTTTTGTAAGAGTTGTCTTAACCTTGCTTTTAGAATTTTTGGAGGTATATTTCATTTATATATCTACAAATATATATGTAGATATATACATATATATTAACTTTAGTTGAAATTAATTTCTTTTTGACTTTCAGAATGTTTTAAAATTGTCATTTAAAAGTTCCTTTGCCTTTACAAAATTTAAAAAAGTAAGAACATTTTCAATGTTTTTTTAAAATAATTAATTATAAGATTTAGAATTCTATACTATTTTAGTGATAGATGAAACTTAGCCATTTTAGTATAGGATAGTTTTTCTACATCAAAAGATGGAGATATTTTTCTGTAATTTCCCCCTATATTTGTTTAAACTATTTGAGTCTCTTTTTAAAGAAGAATTTGAATAGGTATACTCTTAACATTGAGAATAAAAAAAAATCTCTAGTTTGTTTCATCTGCCCAAAATAATTAATTGATTTAAATTTATTGTTATGTTAATTGTATAAAAAGGTGATAAGAAAAGGACATAGCTATGGAAAGAGGAAATATGCCATTAAGGGGGATTTGTTTGGTACCTGATTGTGTGCAAAAGGACCTGCATTAGTAGATAGATGTTTTTGAAAACTAGTATTATCCATAGTTGAGGGCTTTAGAAATGCCTGTATAAAAGAATAATTGACCATCTTTGTGAAAAAATTTGACAGTTCATGAACTTGTACAATTTTGGTTTTTTTATTACAGATTTTATTTATTTTGAGTTTTACAATTTTCCCCTAATCTTACTTCCCTCCCCCCCCCACCCCCCACAGAAGGCAATTTGTCAGTCTTTACATTGTTTCCATGGTATATATTGATCCAAATTGAGTGTGATGAGAGAGAAATCATATCCTTAAGGAAGAAACGTAAAGTATAAGAGATAGCAAGATCAGACAATAAGATCAGTTTTTGTTTCCTGAATTAGAGTTAATAGTCCTTGGTCTTTGTTCAAACTTCACAATTCTTTCTCTGGATACAGATTGTATTCTCTATTGTAGAGAGCCCCAAATTGTCCCTGATTGTTGTTCTGATGGAATGAGCGAGTCCATCAAGGTTCACCTCCATGTTGCTGTTAGGGTATACAGTGTTTTTCTGGTTCTGCTTATCTCACTCAGCATCAGTTCATGCAAATCCCTCCAGGCTTCCCTGAATTCCCATCCTTCCTTGTTTCCAATATAACAATAGTGTTCCATGACATACATATACCACAGTTTGCTAAGCCATTCCCCAATTGAAGGACATTTACTTAATTTCCAATTCTTTGCCACCAGAAATAGGGCTACTTTGAATATTTTTGTACAGAACTTGTACAATTTTGAATAGGAAGTGAACAATCTTATTAAGTCACTATAAATATTCCCTTTGTTTAACCACCTGATTGACCTACATTCTTTGATATTATTATTATTTTTCAAGGTCAGTTCTAGCTCTCCTGATGTTTATCTGATCCCTACAAAATCTACTATTTGTATATTGCAGGTAATAAAATGAGACTTCATTAATGAGGCATTAATTCTATTGGTGTACCCTAAATCTCCCAAATAGTGATAAAGGTGAGATTGATGAGAGGTCCCTTCCCTGCTCTTCCAGTGTTCTTTTAGTAATGCTTGACAGTAGCAGTTTGATAGCTAGGTAGAGAACCAAGTGATATGTCTTCTCTTTTCATAATTTTCATTTGACATCTACTTGGTATATATAATGATGAATTGTGAAACTTCAGTTACTTATCAAACAGGCAGATTCACCTGTAGAAAAAGATCTCACTTCAAATATCTATATTTCTTACTAGATAGTTCTATTCCAATACATTTATGTACCACAATTTGTTTAGCCATTTCCCAATCTAAGAATATTTACTTTTTTCCATTTCTTTTTGTATTACAAAAAATGCTACTAGAAAGATATTAAATTTTTTTTTATTTAAGGCAATGGGGTTTGAGTGACTTGCCTAAGGTCACACAGCTAGGCAGCTTTTAAGTGTCTAAGGTCTGATTTGAACTCAGGTCCTCCTGACTCCAGGGTTGCTACTCTATCCACTGCGCCACCTAGTTGCCCTCTAGAAAGATATTTTGATGCATATGGAGACTTTCTTTTTATCACTGATCTCCTTTGAGGTATATGCTAGCAATAGAATCTCTAGATGACAGTCATTTTATTTCTGTAATTCCAAATTTCATTCTAAAATGGTTATACCAATTCCTAACTATACAAACAGGACTCTACTTAGCCCATTTCTGTACAACCCCTCCAACATGATTTTTCTTGGGTGTTGTCATCTTTATCAGTTAGTTGGATGTAATGTGGAAACCTCAGGGTTGTTTTAATTTGCTTTTCATTATTAGTGTTTTGGAGCATTCTTTCATGTGATGATTAATAGTTTGCTGTTGTTCCTTTTAGAATTTTTCATTCATATCTTTTGAGCAAAGGGAGAGGGACTCCTATAAGTTAGGGCTTGTTTATAGGTAGATGGGAAGGAATCAATGACTAGAGGGAGAGAGGGAGATTGAAACTGAGAGGGAGGGACAAAAATGAGGACAATCTTTTGAGAAGAAAGAAGGACTTGGGTGCATATAGAGAGAGGGATTTGCCTTGTCAAGGAGAAGGAAGACCTCTTGATGCTTTGCTATCATCCTTAAAGGACTAAACAATTTAGGAATAAATCTAATGTGTTTACTATTTGCTTGCTCTGGGCTCTGAAATTACTAGGTTACAAAGCTTTTTATTCCTCCATGAAAGAACTCTAAGGCATTACAGTACAACTGAGAGAAGAGTTAATGGATCTCAGGGCTACCAGCAATTCCTCTAAAAAGCAGACCATTTAACAAGTCTATATTATTATTCTACTAAGGTATATGGTATACAGTATGAACCATAGGAATGATTGTGAGAAAAGGAATGAATTTGTTGCTAGAAGATCTGAATTCAAACCTTAGCTTTGCTTTTTTTGTTCTTTTTGTGACTGAACAATTGATAACTCTGTTAAATGTTATTTATGCAAATAAAAAATCAAGAAATCTCAAAATATTAATGGAGCTTAGCTTTCCCTAAAATAGTTTTTCTTCATTTTAAATTTATACTGTTCAAGATTATGTTTTATGTAATTAATTGAGCCATTTTAGTGAGACTTTTAGTGTTTTTGTGGTTACTGACTTTATTATACCATGGTGCCTTGAACAACCCTAAATGTTCTACTTTTGATGAATATTTTTAATAATTCATTCTGAGCTTTTTAACTGAAAATACTTTGATGGAGAAAAGAATCATTTGAAATTTTTTGAAAAATTTGACATCATTTTTCATTTATTCAGTTTGATTTTTCTGCTATATATACTTTTTGTATGACTTCCTAGGTTAAATTTTGTAAAGAGGATACTTTTTTTTTAAAGAGGGATAGTTTTAAATGAGTCTTCAAATCTTATTAAATTTGCATTTATTAGGTTTTTACTTTGTGCAAGGCATTGATATGCTGGGAATACAAAAATAATGAAACAGCTTTTGCCTCCAAGGGACTCACATTATAGAGCATTGCTTTTAATCTATGATGGAATTGAAAATGATTTAATCAGAATTTTCCCTTCAATTCTAGTTTGTTCATATTAGTACTTTTCTGCTAGTTAATATTTAAAATCTATGTAATATTCAAATTAGTAAGATTACAGACTATATCACATGATGCCTATTTAAAGATATTTAATTTTTTCATAAACATAAGTCATCCTTTACATTTTGTATTTTATATACAACAACCAAAACAATGATTTCTAAAGTATATTAGTTACTGTTTACCTAACGTTTTTTTATCTTGTTTTAGGAAAAGAAGAAATATAGTGAAACTTTTGAGAAAGAATTTGATGAAGTGGATCTTGCTGAAACTTGTAGAGAGCAGAAAATACCTTCTCCAGCAGGGGATGTGCTAGTGGCTTGTCCTGAGGCATTAACTGAGATTCAGTTGCAGGATGACAGTGGCCTACAAACTGTGAAGGAAATGTTTGATGTCTCACTCACTTCTTTAACTTTAGACATTGAAGTATCCCAAACACACAATCTAGAGACAGTAATAGAAGGGGAAGAAGTCAAGGAACATGTACTCTATGAAGAAACCAAACCAAAGTACAACTCTGAGGAAGATGTGAGCACCAAAGCAGAAGATTCTCAGGTCCTTAGGGATAAAGCCGATAATTTATCAACACAACGTGGACTCTCAGAAACCACATTCCATTCTGTTTCTTATAGTCAGCAGGTAGCAGGACATATACAAGATAGAGGAATTGAGAATAGACAAGATTATAGACAGTCTGTTGGTCTTTCTTCAGAGGTGCTACATGATGTGAGCTTACAGAGTTGCTTTGAAGCTAAAGAAGTCTTTCCGCCAACTAGATTAAAAAAGCTCTATCCTGAATTACCAGCTGAATTTTCTGGAGAAAGACCAGCTTTAATGGCAGTAAAACCACTTTTACGGAATGAGCGACTGTACCCTGAAATCCCTTCTGAATCAGAATTGGTGCCATTTACTAAGGAACAACTGAAAATTTTTGAGCCTTTTTCCTGGTTAGAAAATGTTGAATCATACTTAGAAGAATTTGACAGTATGGCTCACCAGGACCATCATGAATTTTATGAGTTGCTTTTGAATTATTCACGATGCAGGAAACAACTGTTACAGGCTGAGGCTGAACTACTTACCTTGACATCTGACTGTGAAAATATCAAAAGTCGATTATGGAAGTTTAAGGAAGAGCAAATGACTGTACAGGTATGACTAATGTTTTCCAAAACTTTCTGGAAGTTGACACTTTTAAGAGATAGATGCTTTACTTGGTTTGTTATCTTGGTTGAAGTCTGCTTATTCTTCTGTTGATCATAAGTCTTTTCTTCTAAAGAGGTAGATAATTTTAGACAATAACCAAAGATTTTAGTGTTTGTTCCTGTTTTAAAGGATCAGGTGCCATTATAATTTTTTTTTAACACATGATCTTTCTTTTTTTTATTTTTATTTTTATTTTTTTTTTATTTTTGTAAGGCAATGGGGTTAAGTGGCTTGCCCAAGGCCACATGGCTAGGTAATTATTAAGTGTCTGAGGTCAGATTTGAACTCAGGTACTCCTGACTCCAAGAAGGCCAGTGCTCTATGCACTGTGCTACCTAGCCTCCCCCATTATAATTTTTTAATTATGTTTTACATTTTAGATTTTACAGGCAACATTGAGAAATGTGATTTCTAAAAGTATAACTTCCTACTGATAACTTTATATTTTTATTTTATTTTAGGAAAAAACCACAATGAAGTTTTATAAATTTGGAAGTCATGTGTAAATTTAAGTGATAGCTGAAGATGTGAAAATGATAAATTTATAAGGAAGGGAGTGAGCGGAGAGAGAACATTGGTTATCTTAGGATTGAAACTTGAGGAAGATTAATATTTAGGGGTATTAAGTAAGAGAAGATAGCAAAGGAGATATAAATAGAGCACTTAGAAAGATAGGAAGAAAACTTAGATGTTCTTTAAGATTGTGTGGGAAAAACTTTTGAGGCTAATGCCAAGTGAGGCAGAAAGTACTAGAGAAAAATCACCTTTGGATTTAGCATTAGGAAGTCATTGGTGACTTCCAAGAGAGCCATTTTTTTTTTAGGTTTTTGCAAGGCAAATGGAGTTAAGTGGCTTGCCCAAGGCCACACAGCTAGGTAATTAAGTGTCTGAGGCTGGATTTGAACTCAGGTACTCCTGACTCCAGGGCTGGTGCTTTATCCACTATGCCACCTAGCTACCCCGAGAGCCATTTCTTAAAATGATGAATATGAAAATTAGATCACAGAGAACTGAGGAGGGATGGAGTGTGGGAGCAAATGGAAGGCAGCAAATGTAATCCATCTTTGAAACATTTGGCAATGAAAAAAATGAGAGAATTATGTCAGGAGCTACAAATGACAACATGGTCAATCAAAGAATTTTTCAATATAAGAGAATCCTTGATTATATTTGTATGTAAGAAGGAGGACACATTTATTAGGATAGAATGAGAATAGCAACAGGAGGATGATTGAGTATGGTGTAATGATAGAGGCCCAGGGAGAGGGGTTAGCCCAGGAAAGGAATAGGGACAAAGATGATTGTAGATAAAGAGGAATTTTGATATCAAGAGGAAGGTAGATTAGGGAATTGATAACATTTGATCTTGCTTTTTATTGTCAAAGTAGGAGATAAAGTTTTCTTTCAAGAGTAAGTAATTGTGTGGGGATAGGGAGAGTAAAGATTGGAGGAAAGTTGTTCCCAGCCACTGTGGTTATCTGTATTTTCTCAGAACTCCAGTCATATTACTTGTCTATACCACACCACTTGGCAATCCTATTTTGTTTTCTGCTCATTTTCTCTTGTGTTATTTTCTTTCCTATGGTATATTATAAATACATGAAAGTCAAGAAATCTTATAATTCTTTCATAAGAACTGCAGTTCTCGGCATCATGTCAATACTTAATAGACTTTTTAATAAATACCTCTTGGTTAATACCAAGATTTTTGAGTAACTAGATTTACATTTTACCATTTTTTTCCTTCAGGGTATTTGTGCAGACCAGGTGAAAGTTACAGGATATCATCGCTATCAGACAGTGGAGATGAGTGAGAGTGCCTTAGGAGATCTAAAAAAGGCATTTGAAACAAAATCTGAACATTTACATCAGACTCTGGCGCTACATTCTTACACATCTGTGCTCTCCCGCTTACAAGTAGAGTCCTATATTTTTGCATTGCTTAATAGTCCAGCTGTTCTCAGGTCTTTGTCTGTTCATCAGCAAGAGCAAGGTATGTGGTCACTGAAATCTCTCTTTCTTATACTCTACAAAGAAATACCAATTTAGCAGTAACTTTTGTTTTAAGCTGAGTTTGGTATTAAAATGTTTTGTTTTTATCTGTAGCTAAAGTGTGTTCTGATGTTCTCTTTTTGAATGATAAAGTACCTAATGACCTTTTTAAAAACAGTATTTGGTTTATTTTTGTTTGTTTAGTGTTTTTGTATCTTGCTGAAAAGTCATTTCTAAATCACCATCATATCTTGCTATCCAAATTTATGTGCTTTTTGTTCCTGAATAGTACATTAGTAGCTTTTTTTTTTTTGCAAGGCACTGAGGTTAAGTGACTTGCCAAAGGTCACATAGCTAGGTAATTATTAAGTTCAGAGAACAGATTTAAACTTGGGTCCTCCTGAGTCTAGGATCAGTGCTCTTTCCGCTGTGCTATCTAGCTGTCCCACATCTGTAGTTTTTGAACCTTAAGCTGATGATCCTCTCGTCTCTTCCATTGATCACTCCTCTGTTTGACTTTTTTTTCAATTCAGACTTTACAATTTGATTTTATATTATTACATGACCTAGATGTTTATACTATTGTGACTTTTTAAAATTTTTTTTCTTTTTCTGTAATGGGATTAAGTGGCTTGCCCAAGGCCACACAGCTAGGTAATTAAGTGTCTGAGGCCGGATTTGAACTCAGGTACTCCTGACTCCAGGGCTGGTGCTCTATCCACTGCGCCACCTAGCCGTCCTATTGTGACTTTTCAGAAAGTAGCTGATGGTGGATGATGAGGTTAATATTATATTGAATCACAGAAACATCGAATTTTAGATCTTTTTGGATGTAATTTAATTCATTCCTTCATCTTCTGACTAGATTATTGCAATAATTTCCTAAGTGTCTGAGGCTGGATTTGAAATCTTGTCCTCCTGACTTCAGGGCCAGTGCTCTACCCACATGTTAGAATGACTGCCCAAGTTTATTTTAAAATCTTTTCTGAGGAATAGTCAGTATTTTTAAAGTTCATTTCTTCATTGATTTGTTATATTTTTTTAATTGTAATTTTATTTAGTTTTCCAGTTTCATACTATGGTAGTTTTTCAACATTCGTCCATTTGAAAAATTTATGAGTTATACATTTTTCCTTTTCCCTCCCTTCCCTCCCCCCTCTACAATGCAACAGTTTGGCAAAAGTTGTACATTATACATTTATGTTTACATATTCGTCATTTTGCATATGAGGAATTACAGCTAAGGGGAAAGAAAGAAAACCATGAGATAGGAAGGAAAAAAATGATAAAAGTTTAAAAAACAACATACTATGCATTCCTGTTCTGTGTTTTTTTTTCCCCCCTCCGTATGTGAAAGGCAGATCTCAAGAGTTGCCCTTGATCTCTGCTGAGAGGAGCTTCATCCATCATAGCTAATCATCTCACAGTGTTGTAGTTATTATGTATAATGTTCTCTTGGTTTTGCTCCCTTCACTCAGCATCAGTTTATGTAATTTCTTTCCATGCTTCTCTAAAGTCCAATCATTCATGGTTTTTTATAGAACAATAGTACTCCATAGCATACTTCATATACCACAACTTGTTCATCCATTCCCCAATTGATGGGCATCCTCTCAATTTCCATTTCTTTGCCTTACAAAAAAAGCTGCTATCAATAGTTTTGAACATATGGGACTTTTACTATTTTTTATGGTTTCTTTTAGATATAGGCCTAGTATTGGTATTGCTGGGTCAAAGGGTATGATCAATTTTGTTGTTCTTTGGGCATAGTTGCAGAGTGCTCTCCAGAATGACTGGATCAGTGTACAACTCCATTTACTATATTTTTATTAAGTATAAAAAGATTTGGAATTAGCTTGTTAATAATGCAAAATATGTTGAAATAAAAGTATTTTTTAAAGTTTTAGAATTTATTAAGTACTTCAGGATGCTACTAAAAACCATCTGTGTAGGATTCATTGTCTTTTCTTTTAATTTATAGTTTGTAAACAGGCAGAAAGTGTCCCATCTGATTTGTGTCACCTGAAGGAGTGTATTAGTGTTTTATTTATGTTCACACGAAGAATTATAGAAGATACACAATTCTACAATGATGTTCTTCTTTGGCTACAGAAATTGGTAAGGGATGGATGGCTAGTAGTGCTTTCTATGTCTCCCTCCTACCTTCTGAAATATGTGAGGTCACTGCTTTTATTTTCGTCCAGTTTCTCTTCCGAGAAATTATCTTTCCCCTACTGTACTAGTACTTTTTTTGTATCTTTTTTTCCCCTCTTGTTAACATTTAGAGGTATTTTATTATATGATTAAGGAAAATAAGGTCTTTTTTTGTTTGTTTTTTGCAAGGCAGTGGGGTAAAGTGACTTGCCCAAGGTCACACAGTCCTCTTGACTCCAGTACTGGTACTCTGTCCACTGTACCACCTAGCTGTCCCAGTAAGGTCTTTTCTTAATAATTGAATTCAGTTACTTTGATGTCTGAACCTTTTTGGAAAGGAATGTAATGCTGGATAATACTCAAGCAAATTTTAAGCCTAGAAATTCATTTAAAGTATAGATTACCTTTCAATATAAAACTTAATAAAAATATATTATTTGCTGTTAGTTTTTAGTGATCTTATTGATATAAATACTAGTTTCTTGAAAGAATGAAGAAGAAAGTAAATGCATGAAAAATGCTTAAAAAACTAATAGATTGCCAATTCCAATCTATCAAAGAGAATATCTTGACCTTCACTGAATTTCATATATATTTGGGACTATCTTCCTCATACAACATGTTGATTATGTCAAAAATAGATATTTAACCTATTCATAATTTGTATTTTTCATTCTAACACATGACCAAGAACCTTCAGGGATTTGTACTTATAAGGCAATCAAATTGGACCCATTTGGAGCATTTATAGGCCCACATTGGGTCTAAAATGGTAGAAATCCCAGCATTTTAAGGTTGTTTTTTGTTTAGTTTCCATTTTAGTATAGTGAAATGGCACATGTGTCTTTTGAAAGGTGATATATGTGTATTCACTTAATATGATAATAAATGACAAATCATTATAGACTTTGACTGTAAAACCCCTTAAAGATCTTCTAATTAAGCCCCTTTGTTTTATAGATAAAAAAAAACTGGTACTTGGAAAGGGGAAATGAATTGCCCAAAATTATATAGATAATAAATTGCGCAGCTGGGGTCTTAAACCAAGTCCTCTGATTTTAAATTCTGTAATCTCTATTAGTGTCTTGACTTGATAAGATTCTGCTGTTATAGTAAGCTCCTCATGTTCACAACAAATTTTCCTTTATTTTTCTTGAATAATTAGATTATTTATCTTTTATATTGTTCAGGTATCAGTGTTACAAAGAGCTGGATGCCCTGGAGATCATCTATTCCTTTTAAACCATATTCTTCGTTGTCCGGCTGGTGTTAGTAAATGGGCAGTTCCTTTCATTCAGGTATATACATATATATATGTTCTGGTGACTTTCTTGTAACAAATGGTGCAGTATGCAGATATTTTTCTGGTTAAAGTTTTTCCAATGCCCTTATAAGAAAGAATAGCAAAAAGTTTACCTTCAAAAGTATTACATAAAGAATGAAAAGATTGAATATATTTAGAGCCTGTTGGAACTGTTTCTTCTTGAGTTCAGCAGAGATGAAATAATAAAATAGAATTACTGAAGTTCAGTGGTTTTCTAGTTTGGAACAAATTCAGTGGAATTTAATTTTGCAAAATCTGTTCAGTGAGGCATAGCAGAGGCTTATTCAGTAGTACTCAACCTAACATTTCAAAGTTTTTATATTCCATCCCACCTCCTGGAAAATATAATGAGATTTAATAGAGACCAACTCAATGCTATTTAATCTCCAATGGTGGGTGATGGATTTGTGTAGTCAAATTTTATATATTCAGGAGTTGATGATTCATTTGGTGGATTATCCATGCCCTTTGCTTCTCCTACCTTTCTTATGCAGCTTTTTAGAACATTTTATTTTTCATTAACTCTTTAAGCCGAGATAGATTGGGGAGTAAAATTAAAGCTTGCCTAATTTTAAGCCATTCCAAGTTTTTTGTTTTTAGGTAGCACTTATAAAAAGAAGTGAACCTCTTGCCTGGAAAAAAAAGGTTTCTTTGATAATCTCTGATTTAAATTACAAATGCTACCCTATCTTTTCTCATCTTATTCCTTCTTTTGCTGTATAGCTGATAGATATGTGCTGTTAGGCCTCTTCTAAATTCCAAATGTAGATGAGGAAAAACGTTGTCAGAAAACTTATTGAGGCTGCCTTGTTTCATGCTTTTACCTTTCTGATGCTATTCCTTAGACCATTTCATTTTTCATTAGCTCTTTAAGCTAATGAATAAAAGCATGCCAAATTTTAAACCATTCCAAGTTTTTTGGTAGCACTTATGAAAAGAAGTGAACATCTTGCTTGAAAATAGTTTTCTTTAATAATTTCCAATGCTGGTCCATTTCTTTTGCTATATAGCTAATTAATGTGGACTGTTAGGCCTCTTCTAGATTCCAAATGCAACTGATCAAAAATATCACAAAACTTCTGGAGGCTGCCAAGATTTCATCGAAACTTTGTTTCTAGTTTCCTCCTGCTAGTCTTTAAAAACTCCTTGTTCCTCTTTACAGTACTGATGAACTGCTATTAAATAAGATAGGTTGTTGGTCTTCTCTAATCCTTTTTTTCCTCTTTTCTGATTTCAGATAAAAGTGTTGAATAATTCATCAGGAGTATTTCATTTTATGCAGTCCCTTGCCTTGCTTATGTCTCCTGTCAAGTAAGTGTGGAAGAGGTTTGCACTACAGTTTAAAATACTGGCTTACATTTGATTATTGTCTTTTAAAAATCCATCCATGTTCAGAGGAGCTCTGCCAAAGGAACTGTAGGAACTCCAGTAATTTAGCATTACTGATTTTCCTTTAGATTTGAGTCCAATTGAATCTTTTACTTGATCTAGTAAAGATTAGCCTTCCTTGGATCCCAGAAATTCTAATCCATTGAGATCCAACTGTCCTCCCCTTCTATAAAGGGAGCCTGATGTTTATAATCTTTGTTAAAATGAGTTATCATTTTTTATTTTATCTTTTGCGTATACCTAGATTTGAGTGTATTAGATTATTTAAAGTGAGGTAGACTGGTAATTTAGAATATGGAACACTTTAAAATGAGGCTAGATGAATTTGCTTAGAATAGAATACAGATCAATATAAAAAAAGAATGTACAAGATGAATTTTAAGTAATTAATGGATATGTAATGTTATGATATGTCCAATGCTGTTCTAGATTCTGTGAAGGGCTAAAAGTAATATAAGATATCTGCCCTCAAGAAGAGGGGAGTGGGGAGATAAGATCAATATCAAGTGTTAAATTTTGAAGGTATTTACAATGGGGAATGAAGTGAATGGTATGGTCCATAGTAGCCCCAAAACACTTCATGGAGGTGTTGCAACACAAGATCTCTAGAAATAAATGATGGCATATATTTCTGTGCTTTGAAACTACTACCAGAGTTCTGGAGCCTTTGAGAACCAGAGTTATATAACATCACATAAAGACTTTGTTCATCAAAGGACCTTAGAAGAACAGGCAGGGTCCTAATTAGCATGTTACTATCTTTTCTGGGGTAGGTTGATTTCCAGCTCCTGTTACTCTTATCTTTGTGATTTAAAGTCATCTCTCCTAAGAGGGAGACTATCTTCTCTTTTTCCTTTTTCCCATAGTTTCATCCCTGTTTCAATTCTACACTTTTATACTCCATAGCTTCCTATGCTTTCCAGTATTTCCCTGTTTCTGCTGGTCTATCATTTGTAAACTTCCCTTTTCTGGTAATAGGTGCCTCTTTTCTTCTATTCCACAAAGAATTGGGGGAAAATAGGCAAATTCTTTGATGTAACTTCCAGACACTGTTCTATTCCTTTGTCACCATCATGTGACAAAGGGATGGCATTTGAATTTCTTTTTATTTATCTTTATCACTTAGACCAAATCCTTGTTGTGATCACCTACAAAATTTCAGGTCCTTCTCCCTCTCTTTTCAGGGAGTTCAATAATTAACTAATAGATTTCCTTTTTACTCAAACCCTTGTTTCAGTACTTGGGGTCTTCAATATGCAAACAGATATCCCCTTGAACATCCTACCCTAACAAGTTCATCAACCTTCAAAACAAGAGAGGGAGAGACACTCTGAAGAAACCACTGAAATAGTTTGGTAACCTGATGAATGAAGAAACCAAAGAGGACTTAAAGTTTTATGAGATTGGGCGGCTAGGTGGCGCAGTAGATAAAGCACTGGCCTTGGAGTCAGGAATACCTGGGTTCAAATCCGGTCTCAGACACTTAATAATTACCTAGCTGTGTGGCCTTGGGCAAACCACTTAACCCCATTTGCCTTGCAAAAAAAAAAGTTTTATGAGATCTAGTAACTGAGAGTAATGGTGCCATTAATATAGAAATCAGGATCTAAAGCTGAGGAAGGAAGGTAATTATTTGGATTTTAGATTTAAGTTTCAGTCCACTATGAAATCATTGAAATGCTCAATAGGTACTTGCAGAAATTTGATTAGAGTCCATGTGAATAAAGGACAGGACTGCAGTTACCAATTTTAGACTCATCAATTAAATTGAAGAAAATGAATAGAATCTATGAGGGAGAAAGAAGAACAAAGAGAACCTAAAACTTGGCTTATGCTGGTAAACTTTTTAACACTTAAATCAAACAACTAAATTCCATAATCTTTGATGACTAGGACCTTGTCTTCTCTGTTACTTTAGCCCCTATAGGTCCTACCACTATGTTTTTTGAATTGTAGATGCTAAATTTCTTGTTTTATAGCATTTTAAAGGTGATTCTGTGGGTAGAGAATTGTACTTGGAGTCAGAGCTACCCAAATTCACTCCTGCCTCAGTCATTTACCAGCTGTGTGACTCTGGACAAACTTTTGCCTCAGTTTCTTCATCTGTAAAAGGGGGGATGATAACAGTACCTACCTGCCAAGGTTGTTGTAACATCAAATGACATAATATTTGTAAAGTACTTTGCAAATCTTAAAATGTTTTATAATTGGTACCTGCTATGGAACCAAATATTTTTTTAATTCCTTAAGGCAGATCCCCTCTTCATCTCTATGTAATGTTGTCCTGAGACATTTGTTAATAATGCTTTTTTTTTTTAATAATGACAATACTCAAATAATCTGGTTTGTTTTTTACTCAAATATTGACTGATTCTTAAAAATCCTTTTACATCATTTCCTACTCTAACCTATTTTCCTCCAATATCTGATAAATAGGTGGATCATTTTACCCAGACAAATCTCTTTGCTTGTTGCTTGAATCTTTTATTTTTTATCTTCTCCAACAGTTTCAATCTTCTCTTGTTCTTAAATCTTTAATCTCTCCCTTACAATACTGCTTTCAAACAAGCCTCAGTTTTCCCTACTGTTAAAATCTTTAATGTCAAAACAGCATCTTTTGTCTTCTCTGTTTCTCAGTCTCCTTCTTAGGAAACCTCTCTGTAAGTGCTGCTACTTAGTTCCTTCTTACTCCTTGTCCCTTTGCATTTTGGTTTCTGAAATCATCACTGCTCTCTCCAAAATTACTAAGGATTTTTAGGTTTTTTTTTTTTTGCAAGGCAGTGGGGTTATAAGTGACTTGCCCAAGGCCACACAGCTAGGTAATTATTAACTGTCTGAGGCCGGATTTGAACTCAGGTACTCCTGACTACAGGGCCGGTGCTCTATCCACTGCACCACCTAGGTGCCCCATACTAATGATTCTTAAAAAAATATTATTTTAGATATTTTATTGTTGTTTTCTGTTTCTTATAGCATCATAGTTATCCCTTTATCTTTTTCCTTCACTCTCCCAAAAGTCATCCCATATAACAAATACAAAATTTTTTAAAAAGAAAAATAAAGCAGCATAATTGATACATTGAAAAAAGTCTGAAAACGTGTAATTTATGATAACTGTGTAATGCGAACAATCCCATCATTTTCAAATATCCTGCCTTTTTATTTTTGGTATGTGAAACTGTGTCTTTGATTTCAGTTTTTTTTAAATAAATTTATTTTTTTATTTTTCCAACTTACATGTAAAGATAGTTTTCAGTAATTATTTTTTGTAAGATTTTGAGTTCCATATTTTCCTCCCTTTTTTCTCTTCCCTCTCCCCTCCCCTTGACAAACAGCAATCTAATATAGGTTATAAACATATTTCCATATTAATCATGTTGTAAAGGAGTCTCTCCTATCTTTTTTATTTATTTATTCAAAAAAAAAATTTTTTTTTAGGTTTTTTTGCAAGGCAAATGGGGTTAAGTGGCTTGCCTAAGGCCACACAGGTAATTATTAAGTGTCTAAGGCCGTATTTGAACTCAGGTTCTCCTGACTCCAGGGCTGGTGCTCTGTCCACTGTACCACTTAGCCACCCCTTCTCCTATTTTTTCTTTTCTTTTTTAGGTTTTTTTTTTTCCAAGGCATATGGGGTTAAGTGGCTTGTCCAAGGCCACACAACTAGGTAATTATTAAGTATCTGAGACCGGATTTGAACCTAGGTACTCTACTCCAAGGCCGGTGTTTTATCCACTACGCCACCTAGCTGCCCTCTCCTATCTTTTCTAAAGCCTATCTTCCTTTAACTTTTTGTTACATTTGATTCTGTCCATCATTTGCTTTGGAACCTTCTTTCTTCTCCTTGTTATAACAACTCTACTGTTTCCTGTTTTTTTTTTTCCTACACGTCTGTCCACTTCTTCTCAATCTCCTTTGCTGGTTCATCATCCATATAATGCTCCATAGCTGTGGATATTTCCCAAGGTTTTGTTTTTTTTTCCTCCTCTTACTATCTCTGTCTTGGTTATCTCATCAACTCACATGGGTTTTTATTTTGAATTTTACAGTTTTTTTTCCCAAATCTTGCTTCCCTCCCCCTATCCCCACAGAAGACAGTCTTAGTCTTTACATTGTTTCTATGGTATACATTGATCTAAGTTGAATGTGATAAAAGAGAAATCATATCCTTAAGGAACAAACAAAGTATAAGAGATAGCAAAATTGTGTAATAAGATAGTTTTATTTAAATTAAAGGTAATAGTCTTTGTTCTTTGTTCAAGCCCCACAATTCTTTACACATTACTAAAATATTCTTATTTAAGAGTAAACATAATACTCCCTCCCCCACAACAATATAGAACCTCATGAGAAATAAAGTAAAAGAAAGAGGCAAAAAAAAATGTGTTTCAGTTTGTGTTCTGATACCATCAACTCTGTCTCGCGTGGATTGCATTCTTTATCATTAGTCCATCACAGAAGTTACTTCCATATTTTTTCACAGTTGCTGTTGCTGATTTTAATTCCCTACATTGAATCTTCCCCACTACCATATACTATATTCTCTTTTTCTCCTTTTGCTGTCCCTCTTCTAAAATGTGCTATAGGGTAGCTGAGTTGTGTAATGGACAGAGCACTGGCCCTGGGGACAAGAGGGCCCCCAAGTCTGTATACCACCCCAGAGACCCAGCAAGCACCTGGCCCCATGGTGCTGGACAGGCCACCCAATCCCAGCACCTTGCAAAAAGTAAAAAAGATAATGTGTTATATCTGACTATTCTCTCCTATGATCTACCCTCTCTCTCCTCTATCACCCACATCCCCCTCCCCTATCCCCCTTCTCTCCTTTTTACTCTAGATGTCTATATCCTATTGAGTTTGTATGCTGTTTCCTCACTGAGCCATTTCTGATGAGAGTGAAGGTTCCCTCATTCCCCCTCATCTTCCCCCCTTCCATATCATTGCAAAAGCTCATTGCAAAAAAAAATCTTTTATAGGAAGTATCTTAGCCTATTCCACCTCTCCTTTCTCTTGCTCCCAGTATATTTCCCTTTTAGCCATTGACTCCATTTTTACAATATATTATATCTTCAAATTCAACTCTCCTGTGCTTCATCTATAAAAGCTCCTTCTACCTGCTCTATTAAATGAGAGGATTCATATGAGTATTGTTAGTATCATTTTTCTATGCAGAATACATGCAGTTAATCATCATTACTCCCTCATAATTTACCCTTCTCCTCTACTCTCTATACTCCACTTGAGTCCTTTATTTGAAGGTCAAACTTTCTGTTCAGCTCTGGTCGTTTCAGCAGGAACATTTGAAATTCCCCTGTTTCACTGAAAGTCCATCTTTTCCCCTGGAAGAGGATGTTCAGGTTTGCTGGGTAATTGGTTCTTGGTTGCATTCTAAGCTCTTTTGCCTTCTGGAATATTATATTCTAAGCCCTATGAGCCCTTGATGTAGTTACTATTAAGTCCTGTGTAATCCTGACTGCAGCTCCATGATACTTGAATTGTGTCCTTCTGGCTACTTGTAATATTTTCTCTTTGACTTGGGAGTTCTGGAACTTGGCTACAATATTCCTAAGGGTTGTTTTTTGGTTTTTGGAACTCTTTCCAGGGGAGATCAGTGGATTCTCTCAATTTCTATTTTGCCTTCTACTTCTGGGATATCAGGGCAATTTTCCTGTAGGAATTGTTTAAAAATGATGTCAAGGCTCTTTTCCTGATCATGACTTTCAGGTATCCCAATAATTTTTAAATTTTCTTTCCTGAATCTGTTTTCCAGATCAGTGTTTTTTTTCAATGAGATGTTTCACATTTTCTTCTAATTTTTCATTCTTTTGGTGTTGGAAGTATTGTGTCTTGATTTCTTGTAAAGTCATCAGCTTCCTTTGGCTCCATTCTACATCTGAAGGATTTTTTTTCCTCAGAGGCATTCTTATCACCTTTTCCATCTGACTAATTTTTTAAAAAGCTAATGCTTTTTAAAGCATTTTTCTCCTCAATAACTTTTTGAACTGTTTTATCCGTTTGACCTAAGCCGGTTTTTAACATGTTATTTTCTTCAGCATTTTTTTGGATCTCCTTGACTAAGCTGCTGACTTCATTTTCATGTTTTTCCTGAATCTCTCTCATTTCTTTTCCCAATTTTTCTTCTATCTCCCTTACTTGATTTTCAAAATCTTTTTTGAACTCTGTCATAGCCTGAGCCCAACTTCCATTTTTCTTGGGAGTTTTTGGATGCAGAAGCTTGTATTTCCTCATCTTCAGATTGAGTATTTTGATCCTCTTTGGGATCATAGACAAAGTATTTGTCAGTGGTCTGATTCTTCTTTTTTTATCTATTTACTCATTTCCCCAACCTGTGCCTGGTTTTGGGGTGCTTCCTGAGCTTTTGAGTATTTTTGGGACATCCTGCCACAAGGACCTCAGCGTGTGAGGTTCTGACTGATCTCCTGGTCTGTGAATGACCACAAGTGCATCCCTCTGCCATGGGGCTGAGTTGGGGTCCCTGTTCTATGGCAGAGCCTAGACTGGGAGCAGGATCTGAACATGGTTGGGGGTCCCAAACCTATGAAGTCTCTCTTCATTCCCCTACCTTTGGTGGGCTGAGCACTCCGGACATAGTTGTTTGGAGGTTCCTGCTTGCTGGCTCCTGCTTCTGTTTCCTGGATCTGGGCTTGCTGATTGCTGGGACCAAGCTGATTGCTGCAACTTCCCTGAGGGCCTGGGCTTCAGGCTCACTCTGACAGAGGTCTCCCCGCTGATCTTCCAAGTCGTGCCTGGTACTCCCTGGGGTGCAGGTCAAGAAACTGCTTCTGCTGCTGGGAGCCACTGCTCCCAGGCACCCTGGGGCTGTTCCCAGGAGGCTATTCACTTCACTCTTTTGGGGCTGCCCCTCTAACCCAGTGAAACAGAGTTTTTCCACTATTTTCCAGGTTACCTTGGGTTGGAGAATTGCCTCACTGGATCTTTCTATGGGTTCTGTCTCTCAAAAATTCAGTTAGAGTCATAATTTTAAGATTTTTGAAATATTTTGGAGAGAGTACCTAGGAAAGGCTCTTCTGCCACCATCTTCGCTCCGCCCCCTCATTGATCTTTATATCTAGTTCTAATTTCTCCCGGATCTGGAATTGCTTTTTCCCATTGGACATTTCCAATGGGATATTCTGGGGACATTTCAAAGTCATTATTTAAAACCAAATTCAACCCATCAAATCTTTTCTTGTAAGCTTGCATATTTCGTTAAGTCATCATGATCCTTTTAGACTGGGTTTGATTCTTATTATTACCCTTGACTCTTCACTCTCTCTTCCTTTCCATATCCAATCAGTTGCTAAATCTTGCTGTTTCTACCTCCGTAATCTCCCTCACATATGATTCCTACTTTCAGCTCATCCCGCTAACACCTTCATTCAGGCTTTCTTCACATCTTGCTTAGATTACTTCACAGCTTCCTAACACTTTACTTTACTTCAGTATATTGTTATTCTATTGCATGCTCTGAAAAAAAGAAATTTTCCTTTAACTTATATTTGTCTATGTGACATCCCCACTTAATTAACTCTGGTAGTTTCCTGTTGTTTTCCTCTATTGTACTTTCCAGCGCCCCCCCCCCCCACCTGTCTCACATAGGACAATCCTTCTGCTATCCTGGATCTGTGCCTGGAATGTGTGCCCTTCTTACATGTCTCACAGAATCCCTGGAGCTCTTTCTGTAGGATGGAGCTCAAGCATCATCTTCTGCTACAACTATTCTTGAGCCCTCTTCGCTGCTAGATTATTTACACCTTCCCAAACTCCCTTGTATTTAATTGTTTTCTACTCATAAATTTTATTTGTGCACTCTTTTGTATCCCTCATTAGAATGTAAGCTGTTTGCAAGTAGGAATTTATTTTATTTTGGAACTTGTAGCTCCAGCTCTAATCCAGTGCTTGGCATATAGTAGTTGCTTAATCAGAGATTGTATAGGGGACTATGTCACTGGTTTTTCTTATATTTTGTGATTCAGATTGTTTACTAGTTTAAGCTAATATGTTTATTATGCTTATATTTCATTGGGAATTAGATTTTAGTATACTTGGGTTTTTCTATTTTTCTTTTATTCTCTATTTTCAGAGAATTGAAAAGCTTTTTATATCTGATTGTATCTTAGGATGGGGGCTGCTAGGTGGCGCAGTGGATAAAGCACCAAGCCCTTAAGTCAGGAGTACCTGGGTTCAAATCCAGTCTCAGACTCTTAATAATGACCTAGCTGTGTGGCCTTGGGCAAGCCACTTAATCCCATTTTCCTTGGAAAAAACCTAAAAAAAATGTAAAGTTGTATCTTAGGATGAAAAGAAAACCCGTAGTTAATATATCCTTTTTAAGGTGAACACTGCTTTTGACAGACATGTAATTTTTCTACCTTTTTTAGAAATCGAGCTGAGTTTATGTGTCACATGAAACCAAATGAAAGGAAATCTTCCTCCCCTGGGCCTGAGTCTGGGAACTGGACACTAGTAGATGAAGGAGGAGAAGAGGTACTTACTTTGATAATCATAATACTTTTATTAACTTATAAGGGTAATGATTGAAAATTGAACATAATGTAAAATTTAGTTGGAGGATAAAATTGACCACCTACCTTAAAAGCTAACCATGAGGGGCAGCTACGTGGCGCAGTGGATAAAGCACCGGCCCTGGAGTCAGGAGTAGCTGGTTTCAAATCCGATCTCGGACACTTAATAAGTACCTAGCTGTGTGGCCTTGTGCAAGCCACTTAACCCCATTTACCTTGCAAATGCCTAAAAAAAAAAAAGCTAACCATGATACAACTATAATTTTCTTTACTTTGGAGGAATGGAATTTGACTTGTATATCCAAATTGGGGTGATAAGCCAAATTTTGACAGGGTTTTACTTAGATATTATAAATTTGTAATGAAAACTATAACATTGGATATTACATTTGAAAGATAAAAAGTTTTTGGTGACAATTTAGTTTTCCAGTCCTCATTGTGATGGAGTTTTTTTTTTTTTTGCAAGGCAAACGGGTTTAAGTGGCTTGCCCAAGGCCACACAGCTAGGTCATTATTAAGTGTCTGAGACCGGATTTGAACCCAGCTACTCCTGACTCCAGGGCCGGTGCTTTATCCACTACATCACCTAGCCACCCGTGATGGAGTTTTTGTATGTTGGTATCTAAATACATCTTTTAGTGTCCTTGGCTAATAAAGTTAACAATTTAAGGCAGTTCCAGTTGACAAGATGCAGTGGTGCTTAGAACTACTTTATTCTGGCATATCTGACTAGAAAGGTTAAAAGAATCATTTTCAGAGTAATCTTTCTCTAATCAGTTAAAAAGTTTGGAATAGGCAGCAGCTGCATGTCAAAGGTGCAGCCGTCATATTTTTGTTGGTAGTAGTTAATATATTTCTGAATTGTTATTGTAGCTAGACACTTAAAGTTGTAACCAAAGGGAAAAGCTCATCTTTTGTTTTTTTTTTTTTAATGTTCCTCCTTTTGAGATTTGGTTGGAGGTAATATGATAGTGGTAAATTATCAGGAACATGGGATTCTTATGTTAGTAGCTGATTTGTTAGCTTTAAAGCATGCTTTTCCGAAGTATATGCACAATAAATTTTATAAAGATAATATTAGGGTAATCAAATTTCTGAAATAGAAACCTTTTCCAGTGATTTCAGCATAGTGAATTTGATCCTAGAAATAGGCAACCAAAAAAACTTTATAGATTAGATGATAAGAAAAAGAAAGGATTATTTACTGTTTACCATACTTTACTGTGATGTCTCTGAAGTTTCAGTTTCTAAATCCTTTGGAGGGAACTTAAAAGAGAAGAGTGTACTTGGTTAAAACATTTGTGAAACTGTATCATTACTTTGTTGAAGTTGATATGTCATCTTTATCAAGATCTATGTTTTGGACCAGTTTCTGCTTTATTGAAGAGATAAGTCAATCTGATTGACTTGTACTTTTCTGGATAAAATTTCAGATTTTGATCTATATATGCCATGTAAGTATATCCTGTTTAGATTGTTTTAAACTCTTTTAACTAAAAAAAAAAGTTAAAAGTTAGGTAGAACTTTGGGCAGTCTGTCTACTGAAGCAGCTTCTTATAGACAAAAATCATCCATTTGTGGGTGTAACTTCTGTGTATTGGAGAAAGGTACACTTATCATATATATATACTCCAATATCACCAGGTTGATATTTTAGTAAAGATATTTTTCACTTGGAAGATCGACTTAGCAGTGAAGAATGCTATAACTTAAGTTGAAACTTATGATCCCTAACTTAAGAATAAACTTACTTATCTTTTGGTAGCTGGAAAAGGAAGAAATCTTTTGAATTTTATTGATAATTTATCAATAGAGAAGCCCAGAGAACTTCTAGTTATTTTTGTGTGAAACCAAATGAAATACTTTTGAATTTTTCCCTTTAGGATGAAGATCCTGAGTCAAGTTGGATTCTCCTAAGTGAAGATGATTTGGTTGCTATTTTGTCACAGTTCCCATTTCATGAACTCTTTAAACACTTCCTTGGATTTAAAGGGAAAGGTAAATTGATTCTTTTTTTTTCTTTTTAGATTTTCCAAGGCAGTAGGGTTAAGTGACTTGCCCAAGGCCACACAAGCTAGGTAATTATTAAGTGTCTGAGGCCAGATTTGAACTCAGGTCCACCTCTGACTTCAAGGCCAGTGCTCTATCCACTGCATTTACCTAGCTGCCCCAGGTAATTTTTCTTAAAGAAAAATATTGAGAGGAATTTTGCATTTAATTCAACTAATATTCTTATTAAGCAGCTACTAATGACAAGCTAGTGTTTAAATACTAAGATAAAAATGAATCAGTTTTTGCTACCAAAGAATCTGCAATCTATTAAGGTATAAGGTAATTTGGTAGGATTAATTTAAGTAGTTAAAGTGTAAGGAATGAGATATATAGGAAATATCATAAAGGCACTAGATGTTTGAGAAAGAGAAAAGTCTCCTTCAGCCAAGGGATGAAGCAAGGCTCCATAGAAGAGCTGATACTTCAGTTGGGCCTTGAACTCATATGAGAATTTCAGTGGAAGGGATCTCCTCCAAATATGGGTGAAGTTGCAAATTTTTTGCAGTTAAGAGACTGCCTTTGTGTTAAATATGTTCTTTGTAAGAAAAAAAAATTGAATTTGTGTTTATATCTCTGCTTTTGTCAATATTCTTATTTGAGCTTTTTCTGTTGTTCACTTGTGCTGTGGTTAACTATACTGTGTCAATATTCTTGGATCATCTTGATTGTCATTGTTTATATTTTCTTATCTAGTTTATTTCCTATTTTATGGATTATTTCTATTAATTTTTTCACCTGTTTCTCTCCTGTTGGTGAGTTACTAGATTTCATCAGAGTCCTCCTGCTTTTTCTACATGGATTCATTTACTTGTCTGGAATACTTAACATATCTTCCCATGAATGTCAACTCAATCCCTTAGCTGTCAAATGCTCTGTGGATTTGTCCCTTGAAATTTTTGTGCTATACCTTTGATAATTTTTTCTTTTTGTAATCCTTTAATTTCCATGTTTTCTGTGTTAATTTATAGGTGATTATTTACCTGAAACAACAAGACCTCAAGAGATGATGAAAATTTTTGCCTTTGCGAATTCATTAGTGGAGCTTCTGGCTATAGGTTTAGAAACCTTCAATAGAGCACGCTATAGACAATTTGTGAAACGAATTGGTTTTATGATTAGGTAAATATTACAGATGTCTATATTTATTTGAACTCTTCTCTCGACTGAAAATAATCATTTTAATAATAGTCTCTTATCTGCATAATTTGTAGTTAAGCTAAGAACTGTTTTTACTTCTGCCTTATACCTTATGATTGTGTTATAAATGTCTGTAGTGGAAACCTTATCAAACTGCTTCAGAGTTAGTTGGTTTCATAATTTAACTATTCCTTGGCCCAAGATCTTAAAAACTCTCCCTGGGACTGAATTTCACACAAGAGAAGAATGGGGAAAGGGAAAGTATAACTTCTTTCCTTCTGCCTTTCTCTTCTCTTTTCTCCTTTCCAACATCTGCTTTGGATTGTGGGTCCTGTGGACCAGGGAATGAGACTTTTAGACCTCCTTTGGTTTTGTCTGTGGCTTAAAAATCAATGGTGACTACTAGAGTCAGAATCTCCCAGAGATTACAAGTGTCATGGCAATGATTATTATAAATCATTTATTACATATATGCACCAGAAGAACATTATTATTTATTAAAATAGAAAATAGGGTTTATCTGTTATTATTGAATGATTCTGTTTGAATTTAGTATAGTAATTTTTGCCCCTCTTAATCTAAATGCTCTAGACAGACTGTCTAAAGAACTAATACTAAACCAGTGGATTAAGATGGTTCATTATGATTTTCTCATATAGAATGACACTTTGTTATGTAAGCGACCACTGGGCCCAGTTTGTGAGTCATAACCAAAGCTATGGATTAGGTATGCAGCCCTATTCAGTGGAGAAGCTCCAAGTTGAATTTGATGAACTGTTTCTCAGGGCTGTCCTCCATGTTTTGAAAGCTAAAAGGTATGTATGTAGCCTACTGGGAGTGGTTGAGGGAAAAATAATGATTAATTCATTAATCATGGAGGTATGGTGGGAGAATCAAATAAACATAAATTTGAATTATGCTCTGACACACAAAGCTAAATATAGTGATATTGGTCTTTTAGCTTTCCAGTTAGCCCTCTAAAAAGTGAATTGCGATATACATTAGTGAAGGAGATTTTCACACAGTGCAATCTCTCTGACAAAATCATAGATCCAATTATCATCTTGTTTTCTAACCCCTCCCCATTCCCCCCAAAGAAAGTTTTATATATGAGTTACAGTTAGCAGAGTGCTTTATATATATAGCATTTCATTTGATCCTTCCAACAACTTTTGGAGGTGGGTGTTTTATTATCCTCATTTTCTGGATGAAGCACAGATCTGTTAAATGACTTGCCCAAGGCCACACATCTAGTGACTGAGACACAGTATATTCAACTGAGATATTCCTGACTCCCAAGTCCAGCATTCTGTTTATTATGCCACTTTGTCATAACTGACCAAGAACATATGAAGATCTGTAAGTTAGGGTATCAACCTTCCATAGTGGAGGGCATAGACTATTCATCATGTTTCTTTTGATTCCTCACAATATGTAGTGTATTCATGTAATTGTTCTTTGATGTGCTTATTTATTAAATTGCCTCACATACAATGAAAGGCAGTATGTCCTAGTGTAGGAGTTCTTGACCTGGTATCTGTGAACTTAAAAAAATTTTTGATAATTGTATTTCAGTACAATTTTTTATAAATAAAAAATTTATTTTATAAAGGTTTCTTTTATAAGCCTACATATTTTATTTCATGAATTTAGACATTTTGCTAAAGAAAGGGTCCATAATCTTTACTGGATTGCCACAGAAATATATGACACAAAAGAGAGTTAAGAACCTTGGCTTAGTGCTGTCTTAAAAAGTGATTTTTAAAAAATCTTAATATTTGGATGCTTCTTCTATGAGTTAGGAATTACTTAGAAATATAGAAGAATTTTTTGTTGTTCTTCTAAAGTCTTTTTTTGTGAAATCTGAAGCTTTGTACTTTTCTTAAAAAATAACAGGTTAGGCATTTGGCTATTTATGTCAGAAATGCCCTTTGGAACATTATCAGTCCAGATGCTTTGGAAACTCTTTTACCTCATGCATCATACAGAGAATGAAAATTTGGAGAAGCTCTCTTCTACAGTCCAGACTAATGAGTGCAAGCTCCAACTTCAAGGTAAACCTGGCCAGCCTTTTTGAAATGCTTGGAATAATTCCATTTTTTTTTTTTTTTGGTAGGCCAAAGGAATTGAGTGACTTGCCCAAGGTCACACTGCTAGGTAAATTCATAATTTTCTGAAGCCATAATTGAACTCAGGTTCTCCTGACTCCAGAACCAGTGCTCTATCCACTGTGCCACCTAGCTACCCAATAAATCCATCTTTTTGCATTAAAATTATTTTTTTTCTGTAGGTACTAAAATCTTTTGATTTTTGGAATAATGGAAAGTATGTGTTGAAATCATGTTTATATGTCTTTAAATGTAATTATTGTGAAATCTGTACTAACTTTCAACTTTTTTGGGGTTTGGTTCTGGGAGCCAGGTTGGACATCTGAAATTTAGATTTGACTGGATCATTTGTTAGTGTGAGTATTAATAAACAGGCACTAAGTACTCTGTGGGATTATTTCTCCAAAAGGATTGTCTTTATAATGAAATTATTCCAGTTGATAGGTAGTTACTTAGAACTTAAAAATCACTTACTGGGTTTGATGTTATTCCTTTATTGTTGAATATTTGATTTTAATGGACTTTAAGTAGGTTTCCACTTTTATTTGTATATGATATTTAGAATGATTTAAAGTAAGTCATATTTTAACACATAGTTCTTTAGCTCGTATTTATCTCTGACTGCTGAGAAGTATCTGAGAACTCAGATGAGTTGGATGAGATTAGAATTATTTTAGAAATGGATCTTTATTATGAAAATAGTATGTATTCTTAAAAATATATCTGAAAAAATTAGTGCTGTTGAGGAAATTAATTTGTAGTCCAGAGGATTTCAGAAGTATATTTTTTAGTAGTAACTTTATTTAATTTTTTACTTTAGTACTTGAAAAAATCTGTGAGTAGTTCCTCAAATAGAGAAGGCAGCCCCATCTCTAAGTCAGTAAGAAGGTGGATGATTTTCTATAATTGCTATGGATGAAAAAATTATCTTGTAGTATAGCTATCCTGGCTGTGATCTAGGCTAACAAGGTTAGTTTCAGACGTAAGGTCTGTCAAAAAGCACCTACTTGAAGACTTTCCAACTTGTCAAAGCTGCTGTAGACTTTTGGAAATTAAGGTCGCTACTATAATGAAACCATTAAAGTAAGCCTCATACCTGAAATTAGAAGTATTTATTGAATAAAGATAATATTTTGAAAAATATAATTTTCATCCTTTGTTTTTCTCTCTAATTTCTTTTTTTTTTTGTAATTTGTATATGCCATTTTTTCCCTCTCTTCTATTTCCTGTTTTACTTTCCCTTCTCTCTTGTGGTTTGGGGCTAGGCTTCCTTTCTGTCTTGTCTTGATGTAAAAAGTATTTTGATATTTGCTACAGTATAGAATGTTAAATTGGGTTATTTTTCTCTGAGTTACTTTGTTTCACCTAGTGATACTGTAAAGTATTCCCTAGCCTCTGCCCCCTTTTTTTGGCGGTTGCTTTTCCAGGTGAAATAGTTTTGACCGTTGTAAACTTTTATCCTCATCAGTCTTATCTAAGGACTACCTTTGGGAGTCCCTGGAATCAAGTCTGTGAATACCTTTTACAAGTGGGGATTTGGCTTAGTTTCTATCATTTTGTAGAAGGCTGTCATTTGAATTGCCAAATGTTCTAATCACTGTCAAGTAAGATTTTTTTTTTGTGAGCAATATTTTAATAAATGTCAAAATTAGTCTTTGACCTGTTTGCAAAAATCATATCATCTGTGGAATGTGGACTATTATGGGTTTCATCATTACATTTTTTACTGTGATGGAATAGAGCATTAGGTACAGAAAGCAGATTTGGTTTCCAGTCTCAAATTATCCCTTATTAACAATATCACCTGAAAGGCTTCTTAACTGATATATTTGGTCATTTGTTAAAAGGAATATTAATAATTTAATAATTATTAGAGTACATATTTATGAAAATTTTATAAAAATTTGCAAGGCACATTTTTGTCTATGCTTATCTCCTTTGATCCTCACAATCTTGTGAAATAGTTCAGTTTTATCATTTGTAAAATATAAATAAAAAAGGCTTGTTCTGATTCACGGAATTAAATGATAGATTCTTTGTGATAATACTTTAAAAGGGACGAGGAGGAAAATTTATTTTATCTGGACCAAAGATAGGGGAACCTTTTTTCTACCAGAGGTCATTTGGATAACATCATTTATAGGCTATATATGATCAAGCATTTAATTAATTTGTCCCTAAAAAACTATCAGATTTATTGATTTCAAGTCCTGCCTGTAGTTGTCTTGGCAATGCCAGATCAATATGGCCTCTGAGCCAAAGGTTCCCAGTCTTTGATCCAGATACACTGACATGAAAGAATGTAAATTTAAGTGATATTTTTATTCAGCTTTTGTTCTTTTATTAATGTATGATTTTTTTCTTCTAAATCTATGTTCTTTAAAATAAATGACTTAAACTTCTTGTTGCATTTCAGATTTTATTAGGAAATTTAATTAAGCATCTTGAGGTTGGAACCTGCATCTTAATTACCTTTACAAACCTCTTTTAAGACATGAAATTAATATTTAGTGATGCTAAGGAGCTTTTATTTTATAATTTACATATGCATCCAGTTTAGCAATTCACTGTTAAGTGGATACTGAATGACTTTTTTTCATATATCTTAACTCAGTTGTTTGTAGGAATTTGGATTATGCAGTATTTATTGAAATTTGTTATTAATTTCCAAACTATACTTTAGCCTTTAATATCAGTACTTTAAGGACTTTTAATGCATAATTAAATGAACTTGATTTAATATGACAAAAATGCCAGGTAACATCAAATCACTTAAAATCCATTAAAAAAAACACAATATCTGGAAAATCCACGAATTGCATGATCAGATCCTGAGTTGATTCTGTTTTTTGCTGATCTTAAAACTATGGTTATTCCTGGTTCTTTTTTAATGGAGAAATACAAGTAGGATCTGTTCTGAGTGTGCCAGGTCACTTAATGATTCCTTGAGGTGAGAAAAAAATGAAGCTAAGAAATGCTTGTTTCTGGGAAGCTTGTCCTACCAGCCTTTTGGAGGAGTCACTACCAGTGATTTCTTATGTTAATACTCCTCAGAGCCCTTTAAGTCTTTTAGATTGTATGTCTAGATGATGAAAGAAGAAAGAAAGAGCAGTAGGACTATAGGACCAAGGGGCTTTCTCATCTAATTGCATGTACAGTTTGATCTCCACTGGACTGACCACTGTGCCATAGGTTGTCAATATAGTACAGTCATTCTTCTTTCCTTTCATTTTCTTTTTAGAGAAATCTTTTAAAAAATGAGGTATATAATGCTTGATGTGAGTTTTGAAACACATGTTATACTGTGAATCTTGCTGCTAGAAGTGCTTCTTGGTCAGTTCCTTCACAAAGCCATTTTAATGGGTAGACAGTTGATTTACAAAGGTTATAAGAATTTTTTTAAAGTAAAGAATATATAATGTTTAGAACAAAAAAGAAAATCTTTGGCTTGTTTCTGTATTAGTTCTAAAAGTTCCATCTGAAAGTGTATCTTTTATCAGGATATTACTTCATGGTAGTTCAACACGCTTGTGATTTATTATATATCTATGGATTTCAGTGAGAGAAGTATGGCATAGTGGATAGAGGACTGGGCTTGGAGTTGGGAATACCTACCTTTAATCCTTTGTCTGACACCCTCCCCCACCCCCCACTTGCCTCCCCTCCCCCCACCCTCAAAGCTTTCTAAGACCATGAATTATGGACAAGTTGTTGATCTGCATCCCTAGAATTTCTATTTGAGTCATTAAAAAAAAATGTTCCAGAGTTACTTATGTGTACTGCCCTCTGGTGACAAGACAACGTGCTTCATATGTAGGGACTTCTCTGAGAAGCCAACACAGATAACTCACCATATTTGTGGTTTGTGTTTTCAGTCTTTGAATTGTGCAGTTCTGTCTTCTGAATAAATATCAGTTCAAAAATAATTTTTTTTCTTAAGTAATTTTTGCATTCTTTTATTTTTCTCATTTTTTTTTGTCTTAAGTTAGACAACTGTATTTTGGAGTTGGAATGGAACTTATAGGAGATCCAATATAATTCTCTTTAGATTCTGGGAACCTCTTTACAGTGAATGCCCTTTAGACGTTTTTCAGACTTTCTAAGTTCTCTGTATTTTTATACTATCTTTAGTGGCTAATAAGACTAATTTAATATAATTATTTCTACCATTTTGCACCTTAATTACTCTGATCTGAATTTTCAGACCCAGAACATCTTGTGACCTTTGAGAATTATATTTCTACTATGAATAGCTCAGAAGAAATTTGCCTTCTTACTACTTTTGCTCAGATGGCTCAGGCAAGAAGGACCAATGTGGATAAAGACTTCATAAAAGTTATTGTGCTGGAAATTTATGAGGTGAGCAAAGTTGGAATGAATAACCAATCAGAAAAACTTCTTTCTCCCTGCTATTGGTTTAGGAAAAAATCTGTGACATTGAGCCTTCCAGAGCTTCATTGGCTGCTAGGAGTAGCAGTTTAGATCTCTGTCTAAAAAAAAAAAAGTGAGAAACAGAACCTGAGTTATGGAAGAAAGTGCAGACTCTTTGGAGAGGGGAACTTAGAAGGATATTCTTGTCATTGTCTACCTGATATTTTCTCCAGCTTTAGGGACTAAAGAGAGTTGCTTGAGTTTTGCAGTGTGGTCATCAGTTATAAGGGTAGGGATACAGGCAGGTTTTTTTTTTTTGTTTAGGATTTTTGCAAGGCAAATGGGGTTAAGTGGCTTGTCCAAGGCCACACAGCTAGATAATTATTAAGTGTCTGAGCCCAGATTTGAACCCAGGGACTCCTGACTCCAGGGCCGGTGCTTTATCCACTGCGCCACCTAGTCACTCCTACAGGCAGTTTCTAAGAAGTGGAGAGGTCTCCTTACTTTGGTTTACAGTATTACTAGTTACATCCCAGCACAGGCATGGACAGGTATGCCAAGTCCTGGAGAAACTTTTACCACTGCTGGGAAGACCAGTGAGGCTTGTGATGTCTTTGGTATTAAGGACACTTAATAATTACCTAGCTGTGTGGCCTTGAGCAAGCCACTTAACCCCATTGCCTTGCAAAAACCTAAATAAAAAAAAAGTACTCTTTAGTGGTTGTACTTGAGTTTTTTACAAGTCAGATATGGGGTAAAAAGCCAATAGTTGTATATTACTTATTTTTTAAAAGTTTTTATTTAAGGTAATGGGGTTAAGTGACTTGCTCAGGGTCACAAAGCTAGGCATTTATTAAGTGTCTGAGAACAGATTTGAACTCAGGTCCTCCTGATTCCAAGGCCGGTGTTCTATCCATTGCACTGTCTAGCTGCCTCTGCATATTACTTCTTAATACATTGAGAGTAAGGAAAAATTTGAAGCCCTAAAGCACAAAGGTGCTTAGCACAGTGCCTTACATAGAGAAGATATTTAATAAATTTTAATTAAATTCAGTAATAAATTTGCTCCCAGAAATATAGTAAGGAAGCATTTATAGTTTATAATACTAGGAGTCTTATTTTATAAATGGTACTTCCATTTAAGTTTTGTTTATTGATAAAACTTGTCTTCCTTTTTTCAATTCTAATAGATTAGTCAGTCCATCTGAAGCAATTTTTCTCCTGTTTGCAAACTTAGGATACATTTGCTTAGTTGGGAATTTTATACTATCATGTACATGTGACCTTCTGAGAATACAGTTTGTATAATTCAATTTCAGTAATCTTTTGGAATAAAACTAAATTAGAACTTGATATAGAATAATCTTTCTTTTTCTTGAAAATATTTGTACAGAATTGCCCATCTACTGGGGAATGGCTAGACAAGTTGTGGCTTACAAATGTAATGGTGTATTATATTGTTCTATTAGAAATAATGAGCAGATGGATTTCAGAAAAATCTGAACTTCTTAAAACTGTTCTGAGTGAAGTGAGCAGAAGCAAGAGAATATTGTACCCGGTAATAGCAATACTGAGTGATGATCAACTATGATAGATTTAGTTCTTTTCAGCATTACAGTGATTATAGTCAATTCTAAAAGACTTGTGATGGTGAAAATGCCATCTACATCCAGAGAAAGAACTGAGGAGTCTGAATGCGGATCAGAGTATATTATTTTTTTAATTTTTAAAATGTTTTTTGTTTTTTTCTTTCTTGTGTTTTTCCCTTTTTTGATCTGTCTTTCACAATGTAATAAATGGATATGTATTTTATGTGATTATGTATACATGAACTATATCAGATTACTTGCTGTCTTGGGGAGTAGGGAGGGAAGGGATGGTGGGAGAAGAAAGTTGAAAACTATATTTACATGTAAAGGGGAAAAGTAAAATACCATTAAGATTTAAAAAAAGAAAACACTTATACTTTGTCTATATATTTGTTCTAGTGATTGATATTGAAAATTCTGCCTTCCTTCTCTTTAGGTATCTTATGTTAATCTTTCCACCAGAGAGACCTTTTCAAAAGTTGGCCGAGAACTTTTAGGAGCTATTACTGCTGTTCATCCTGCTATCATTTCTGTCCTTTTGGAAAGAATTAAAGAGACCATTGACCAAGTTGGGATGGTAAGGGTATTACTTGGAAACATTTTGGGATTGACTTATATCTTCCAAAGACTGAATACTTTCAGGAAGGAAGAATCTTTTTATTTACATTTCTTTGTTTAGAGCTATTTCTTTTTTCGAAATAATTCTGCCTCAATTATAAACCCTTAGTAAATCAAAATTGTTTTATTTTAAATGAGTCTATTCGATTTTTCTTGAATGCGTTATACCAGGAAGCAACAATTTTGGTTGAAATAGGTTAAAAATTTTTTACCAATATTGAACCTTGGATGGAAAGAAACAAAAAAAAAGATTTCTTAAATGATTTCTTAAATTCTTGACTTGCTTTGGATTCAGGCCAATGTGATTTATAGCCTCACAATTCTATCATGACTGTATGAATCTACTCAAATTTCAGTTCTGTTTATTTTATATTAATCTCATGTTTAAAAATATATATAAAGTTATACAAACTTCATGGATGTTTCTTTTGTAAGTTGTAGGCCTGTTTAATATTTATTGAATTCTATCAATGAAATAGCAGTCATGATTAGTTAAACTCAGTGCAATGTTAAAATTGATTCTGAATAATCATAGAACTTAGAATTTTTTTAGGTTTTTTTTTTTGCAAGTCAGTGGGGTTAAGTGGCTTGCCCAAGGTCACACAGCTAGGTAATTATTAAGTGTCTGAGTCTGAATTTGAACTCAGGTCCTCCTGACTCCAGGGCCCATGCTGGATCCACTGCATCACCTAACTGCCTGAGCTTAGAACTTTTAAAGAATTTTCTGCTTAAATTTTTATTTACTACATTGTCCTTGTGGCCACTATAGCTGAAAAAAGCTAACCCGTATGAGTTCATATAGTTGTCCTAGATTTTGAAACTGTCCTTTTTGTCATTTCTTATGGCATAATTTATATTTACATTCCATAATTTGTTCAACTATTCCTCACACCCCCTTAATTCTTTTTTTTTTTTTTAATTTTTCAAGGCAATGGGGTTAAGTGGCTTGCCCAAGGCCACACGGCTAGGTAATTATTAAGTGTCTGAGGTCGGATTTGAACCTAGGTACTCCTGACTCCAAGGCTGGTTCTCTATCCACTGTGCCGCCTAGCCACCCCACCCCCTTAATTCTAGCAAAAAATTACTACTATAAATATATTTAAGCATATAAATCTTTTTCTTTGTTTTTGATCTGTTTGAATCTGCATCTAATAGTTGTATTGTTGGGTCAAAGAATATTTACAATTAATGATATTTTGGGCATAAATTCCAGTTGCTTTTCCAAATGGTTGAATCAGTTCATCATTATGCCCACAGACCCTTCAACATTTGTCACATTCTTCTTTTGTCATACTTGTTAATTTATTGAATATAAGCTAGAACCATGGAGTTGCCTTAATTTACACTTCACTTATCAGTGATTTGTAGCATTTTAATTTTTTTTGTTGATAGTTTGGATTTCGTCAATTGAAAACAGTCCATTCATATTCTCTGACCCTTTTATCCATTGAGGAATGACTCTTGTTCTTAGAAATTTCTTTCAGTTCTTTATGTATCTTGGAGATAATATGTCCTCAGAGAAGCTTGCTGCAAAGATTTTTTTTCCCCCTTGGTTACCTGTTTCTGTTCTAATTTGGATTAAATTGGTTTTGTGCATTAAATTTTATTTAATCAAGCTTGTCCTTTTTATCTTTTGTGATCCTCTATAATCCCATGTTTCATCATAAACTTTTCCCCAATAAGTAGATCTAAAAGGAGATTTGCTCTTTATTTGTTTATGATGTGACCTTTTGCATCTACCATGTGCCCATTTGAAGCTCTTTTTTGTATATGATGTGAGGTGTTGGTTTAAACCTATTTCTACCAGATTCCTTTCCAGTTTATCCTCTCCTGGCATAATCTTAAAGAATCTAAAACCATCTCCACACAACAATGAGGTACTGGAGTGGAATGTTATTAGAAGAATATAGGTTTATATTTACTATAATAACAGGCTTGCTCTGGAAAAATTCTGTAAATTGGAATCATCTTTTAAATGCACTTGAAGACTTGTCTATATAGAGGAAATTTGTACTGAATCTTTTGGTGAAGGGAGTTAGTGCTACACATGTATTAGTATTATAAACCTACATTTTTGAATAATGACTTTCTTCAAGGAAGGAGGTACTGCTTGTTATATAGAAAAGAAATTGATCTGAAAACAATGTTATAAAATTTGCCTTTTATGTGTTGACAATCATGTTTCCAATTTTGTGTTGATACTTCCTGTTTTTTTCTATTTCCCTTGTTTTAAAAAAAGAAAAAACAAAAACAAGATTTTTTAAAATCTAATTCTCTCACTCAGGCTCAAAGTTATAATGACCACTCATGGACCTGATCTTCTGCCAGGAAGTTTTGATGTGTGTCATTGTATTTTTGATTATCTTAGTTCAGACACCCAACTGATTTTCACCCTGCTGCAGCTTAGAATTCCTGAGTGCAAACCATCTACCAGCCTCTCCAAATGACAGGGATTTTATACATATGCTACTATACTCAACAACAAACTACTTTTTGAAGAAACTAGAAGTTGAAAAGTTAGAAATGAAGAGCTCCAATATAGAATTTCCCTTATGCATTTTTAAATATTTCTTTTTTTTCTCCTTTCCATTACAATTATCTTTATCTTAATTCTTGATCTTATTCTTTTTTCCCTTTTTTAATAAGGTTTCCCTATACTTATTTAAAGAACTTCCTTTGTATCTGTGGCAACCATCTACCTCTGAAATAGCTGTGATTCGGGATTGGTTACTGAATTACAATTTGTCAGCTGTGAAGAATAAATTGGCCTGTGTCATTCTCGAAGGAGTGAACTGGGGATTTGGTGAACAGGTATGCCTTAAACAAAAAAAAAATGTGCTATGGAAATGAGAGATTTTTGTGGTTTCAAAGGCTTATTTTCCCCTAAAACAGTGTGATTTTTAGTGATAATAAAGAATGAGGATGTTATATAAATACCTAAGTTAAATGAATTTTTTAAACTTCAGAATTTAGAATTTTTTCACTTTCTTCTTTGCAATGTGAACTTACTCTTAAGTGAAAGTAAATTGTACCAAAATGAGAATGCCTTTGTTTATTCTTAAACACATCATTTGATATATATACCCATTTATAGTACCCTCTTAGTCTTTATATTTTTTCTTCTCCTATCTGTCCTGCACAAAGCTTATTTTCTTATCCATAAAATGAAGGAATCAAAATATATGATCTTAAAAATATTATATAATTCTTCAAAATTATTCAAGTCTGACAAGGAAAAAGAACAATTTCTTCATTTTATTCATTGGTTGAGTGATTAATCAGAAAATATTTATGATTATTTTGTGCCCATCACTGAATGTTTGTTATGGTGGTATGATGTTGAAAGGAGAGATAAAGAGATGTATATGCTATGGTTCCTGCCTTCATGGAACTTTTATCTAATTGGGGCACAGAGTATTGGAGAAGAACAAGCGAGATGATATTTTTGAAGTGCCTTGTAAACCTTAAAGTGCTATGTAAACATTAGTTATTTTTATTTTTATTTATTTTTGTTTTTTTTTTAGTTGTTTTTAGCCAAGAAAAAGACATGGAGTGGAGAATAGTTTGTTAGGGAATAATGAGAAGACTATTCTGACTGCATTGTAGGGTGTGTGTTGATGTATTCTTTGTGTTTCCTGTAGCACCTAACATCATGTCTTGTGTCTAATAGGCACTCAGTAAATATTTTTTGGAATTATTGGAGACTAACTAGAGGGTTATTGTAGTTGTAAGAGCAAAGGATAACAGATAGTCGCTTTCCTAGGATCCATAGAGGATAAGAAAAAGAATTAGAGGAAAACCTCTAGCAGGTAATTTTTTTTCTTCTTTTAAAGGATACACTTCATTTGAATCAGACTGTTCATGCTGAAGTTGCATTAATGATTCTTGAAGCTTACCAGAAGTACCTTGCTCAGAAGCCATACTCTGGGTTACTTTCTGAAAGCATAAAACAGGTATTTATTTTTCCTCTAACTACTTAAATATTGATTATGTAAAACTTTGCTTTTTGAGTATGATGGAAAAATTAATTTATATTATGACATCATTAAATTTCATGACAAGTCGATGTTATTCAGTATTTGAACTCTGGGACTGGACAAAGGACTTTCCTCTTAGTAAAATCTTTTGTACAAGCATTTTACCCTTGGAGAGTTGTGTCTGAACATGGCTCTTCACAGTTTTCTTTCTTTTGCTTGATTTTACTAAGGTTAGATTATGAAGTATTATTAGGTAAGTATTATTAATGACCTAAATAGTGGATTAGGTAAGCATTATTTTGTTCTTTTGCTTAAAATAAAAACTAGATAATAAGAGTGCATGATTCACTTTTTAGCACTTGGATATAATTTTTGTTTAATGGGAACTGAAAGGTATTTAGGGGATTAATTAAATTTGTTGTGATGTGTCTTTGTAAAATTGTTTTAGGTTTCGTATTTGGCCAGTATTGTACGTTATGGAGAGACACCCGAGACCTCATTTAACCAATGGGCTTGGAACTTGATTTTGAGGTTAAAACTTCACAAAAATGATTATGGAATGCAACAGAATTGTCCAACAGTTCCTTTTTCCAGCACTGTGCCGGATCTGACTGAATCACCCACATTTCATCCACTACTGAAAGCTGTGAAAGCAGGCTTGCCCATTGGCTGTTATCTAGCCTTATCTATGACAACTGTGGGCCATAGGTACAGAATAATACTTATATCTAATCGTATTTATTTTTCAAAGACAAAGGTACTCTACAAAAACTTGTTTTACCCAGTTGGAATCAGTGTAAGAGTATAAGTTTCTAAGGTCTCAGAGATTTAGGATGTCTCTAGACAACTTATCTGGGGTGATCAGGCCTGAGGAAAGTGACTCAGACTGCCTAAACTCAACAAGTTATGTCTTTCTCATTCTTCTGTTCTTATAGGACCTTGTACATTGTAGACACTCAATAACTTTTTATTAGCTACACCAGAAAGTTAATTTATAATTTTGTAATAAATATAATTTGCAGGTGGACGGTAATATTCATGTCAACTTGGCAGAAGATAATCCTGTTTGGGAAGGAAGAATAATATCACAAGGTTTTGTAAATATGAAATCATAGTTGATATTTACTAGCTCTGTGACCTTGGGGAAGTCACTTTAACCCTATTGTCTCACAAAACCTTACATATACATACATACATAAATTATATATATATATATATATATATATATATATATATATATATATATATATTATATAAAATCATGGCAAAATACATGGTCATAAAGATTATTTTCTTTAAGTAATAGTAGTCTCAGTCTTTTATTCAAATCCTTATATTGACTTCTGATTTCCAGATATTGCAGATATTGGAAAGATCCTTGATCTGGTATCAGAGGACATGGGTTTGAATCCTGGGTTAGGGTTTTTTTTTTTTTTTAGGTTTTTGCAAGGCAATGGGGTTAAGTGGCTTGCCCAAGGCCACATGGCTAGGCAATTATTAAGTATCTGAGGCTGGATTTGAACTCAGGTACTCCTGACTCCAGGGCTGGTGCTCTATCTACTGTGCCACCTAGCCACCCCCCCTGGGTTAGCTGTTTAACTATCTGTGTGTCATTAGACAAATCACTCTACCTTTTTGGGCCTTGGTCTCCAAATGGAGAGGATTGGATTGACTTAAGACCTCTTTTAATCCTAAAATGTGTGGTCCTATAATCCTATTTCTTATTGCAATAGATAGTTGGAAGTCACTGTAGTTTTTATTGGAAAAGGGGAGTAACAGGAAGAGAATAAGTCTGTTGAGGCCTCTGGGAAGACTTCTGTTGTATACTAATCTTGTCCAGTTCTCTTGACTTTGAGTTGCCCCTGTCTCAAACATTTCTTTATTTCCCTAATACCTGTTTTAAACTTGAGAGTCTTAATCTTTTTAGCTCTGGGTACTCCGAACCCAAATGTAGTTTCTTTTGTTGTTGTTCAGCCATTTTTCAGTTGTCTGACACTCTATGACCCCATTTGGAATTTTCTTGGAAAAGATGCTGGAGTAGTTTGCTATTTCCTTTTTCAGCTCATTTTACAGATGATGAAATTGAGGCCAACAGCACAAAGTGACTTGTCCAAGATCACCCAACTAGTCACTATCTGAGGTCAGCTTTGGTCTTTTGACTCCAGACATAGCATTCTATCTACTATTACACCACAGTTGCCTGATGTTTTAACTGAACATAACAATTTAGCTGCATTACCGATTTCTAGATTGAAAACAGGAATAAGGAACTACTGTGCCTGAACTACATATGTGATTTCTGGGTCCCTGATCAAGGGAGGATTGATATGAACCTGAGATATGGCTGATTTTTGGAATATCTTTTAGTTAGATCAGGTGACAATCTAGAGAAAGAGTCTTCTATAGACTCTGTCTCTTGCAGGAGATTGTTATCTTTCTGAATCTTATCCAACTTACTCTTTACTGTAGCAGCAAAGTACTATGATTAAGACCTGAAATGTGTTTAGTACAAAAACTTATTATAGTCTTAGCATTTTATACCTAGAACCATATTGCCTTTTTTTTTTCTCTTGGTAGCATCGAGAAATTTTGTGCAGAAGGCATCCCATTGTTGGGGATACTGATCCATTCTAGGCATCTGCGAACAGTGGTTCATGTTCTGGATAAGATTTTGCCCATGTTTTACCCTTGCCAGTATTACCTTTTGAAGAATGAACTGTAAGTATAGTCTGTGCTGTGTGAATTTGTCATATGTGCTTATGGAAATTTGTTTTGTTTTGTCCAAACAAAATGTAGGTGATAATGTTTTAGCAATTATTTTTTCTGTGTGGAGCAAAACTGGCTGCTTCCTTGCATTAGTATTTAGGCCTATAAGTAGTATATCTGCTAAGGGCTTAAGAATTGTCTTAATTTTTTTATACTAGGTTTAAGAATATATATTGTCCAGTGGATAGAGCTCTGGCGGGGAAGCTAGGTGGCGCAGTGGATAGAGCACTGACCCTGGAGTCAGGAGTACCTGAGTTCAAATGTGACCTCAGACACTTAATTGCCTAGCTGTGTGACCTTGGACAAGTCACTTAACCCCTTTGCCTTAAATTTAAAAAAAAAGTAAAAAAAGGTTAAAAAAAAAAGAATTATATATTGTCCAAAGTCTGGCACTAGAGAGAACAACTTTACTGGTTAGAATGAAGATAGCAATTAGCAAAGGAGTTATCAGAGTAGCAACCAAGCACCTTAAGGGTTAGCATTTATCTTAAATATCTTCAGTATATTCTTTTGGGGGTGTGTGCTATTAAATTAACTACTGAGGAATAAAAAGGGAAGCAAATAATGGGACTCTAGTTTTGTGTGAAATATGTAAAACATATAAAAAATAATGATGAAATATAACTGCAAAAGTATACTTATATGGAATTTCTAAATGTAGAGGGAATGCAAAGAAGGGAGAAGAACCAGTTGGGGTAGGAGTTAATGTGAGATTAAGGACAATATCATAGGAGAAGTGGGGTTGATGAGAATGCATGGGGTCTAGATTGGTGGAGAAAATGGAGGTAGTGGTAGAAAAGAAAAGAATATGTTTGAGGGATACTAAGTAATCGAGCAGTTTAGTTAGAGCAATGGACTGGATGAAAAGCAATATATAAGATAAGCTTAAATAATAGTTTGGTGACAAGTGAAGGAAGGTCTTGATTGTAAGTTATAGATGGAGATTAGATCACCATATCAAAGTTATGGACTTAAAATAGAATTACTAGGCATTTTCAATAGATATTTGTGATTTTTTCCTAAAATATTTTTCTTGTAAAATTTTGAGGGTGATAAGAATCTTTTTGACTTATTACACTTTGCTCATTTGGGTCTAAAGTTTGTTAAGGAGTAATATTTAATTTTATAAAATAAAAAGGATTAACTATTTTTCAAGCAAGTTCTTTGCATTCATATTTTGTAGACTGTATACTTTAATGTGTATTGGCTTGTGGATGTTCATATTCAGGAAAGGACTATTGAAAATTGTTTATTGTTAACTTCTTATGAACTTATATTTGAAAGTGTTTTTTAAAAGAAAGTGATTTAAATCCTTAAAGTTACTTGTAAACCTTAAATGTGTGAATGATGTGGACTATTCTGCTTTGTACAAGGCAACTCAAAGGAATTTTGTTTCCACTTCTTAATTTTCCCCCTCTTCTTGTTCTTTTATTCTCCATGTAATTTTATTCTGATTCGATTCTTAAGAATTGGTCCAATTTTTCCCCATTCCCTGCTGATTTGCTAGCTGTTAATCATTACAATTTCTTTGATTCCTAAACTTTCTTTGAATGTCTAATGTATTTCTCCATTTGATACATAGGTTTTTATCATACCTCCACTTATTTTTGCACTTGGATAGTGGTATTCCTCAAGGAATGACCCAGCAAGTTACCCACAAAGTGACCCAGCATTTGACAGGAACCAACTATGGAGAAAATGTGAAGCTTCTCAGCAGCATGATCCAGGTCAGGAAATGGATATAGTCCTTGCCATGGGGCATCATCATCTTGAGACATGTGTTTGTCTTCTGGTCCTATCATAAAAGGTCTAGTTATATTTAATATGCAGTTTAGCACTATTACAGTTTAGTTTCTTCCATGGATATTGGTATACCATGGAGGCATTACAACAGTTTCAAATTTAGTAGTGGAGGTAGGAAATATTTTTTTTGATGCTTTTAAGAATGCTAAGAAATGGGAGGTGGGATGATAGTTAACTTCATTTCAGATCGATTGGAACTTTTTCCCACAGGTACACATTTCTGTAAGTACTAAACCAAATGAAGTGGGACCTGTTGCTGTTCTAGAATTTTGGGTCCAGGCCCTCATAAGTCAACAATTTTGGTACCGAGAACAGCCCATTCTTTACTTGATGGACCATTTATGCAAGGCAGCTTTCCAATATGTACAGGAAGATTGTGTACAGAAACTACTTTACCAGCAACACAAGGTAAAAACAATTGTTTTTATATTTGTTGTCTATGATTGTTGATTACATTTCAGACTTTTAGATTGTTCTATAAATGTTTCCAGCATCTCTGAGATCTACTTCATGTTCACCTTCTACTGATTGCATCCATTAGATTGAAAGAACACAGATTTAATGCCTGCAAATATTCTCTTACCATAAATCATAGGATAAGTTAAAAAAAATGATGTTTTAAAAGAAAAACTCATTAAATTTCCTTAGGTCATTCTGTAATATCTTTAAGTCTTAGGACATATATTTTTTCTTGGTAGCTTTCTTTAGAGCCTTATATTAAGTAGAGATTGTAGTGGGAGGTGGTAAAAATCTTCCTTTTGTCTTCTCAACTTTTCTCTTTTGTTTTTCTGACTGAAGAATGCTTTAGGTTATCACTGTGATCGGAGCCTGCTCTCTTCTTTGATGAACTGGATTGTGGCTGGCAATGTGACCCCATCTTTCATTGAGGGAGCTGCTGCTCCCAGTCAGGTGGGAAATCTGTCCATGGAGAACTCATAGAAATGACCAACAGAACATACTTAATACCTTTTAAAAATTAAATGACCTTAGAAAAAAGAACTCAGCATTTTACTTTTTTACATACTTTGATAATATCTCAGTTACTGGGATGGGTATGAAAAGATTTTGTGGCTTGTTGAATGTTTCAGAAGTTGTCAAGTAAAAGAACTAAAGCCTACTAAGTTCCAGTCTTAAGACTTGAGGTTGATATCTGGAATTTGTTCAACTGTGTCTGCTTAATAGTATATTTTCAATGCCTTCTTAATATACAAAGATGATTTTCATGGAAGTCTGAAGTAGTTTAAATGAATTCAGTTCTTCAAGATCTAGTTTTTAAATCCTGGAGCAGGATAGAGTAATTTTCACTATTTCGTCCTTTTTTGATAAATGGGGATAAGGATAGGGACTGAACCTATGTTTTCCCTAGCATAGGAATCTCTGGATGAAGAGGCAGGTCAACATTTCCTCTGCCACTTGAGGTCTTAGAGTTGCCTAGAACCTTGAGATATTAAACAATTTGGCTATGCTCAGATAGTCCTATATGTCAGAGGTAACTCAAGCCTTCCTGACTTTAAAGACAGATCTCTAGTCATTAGAGTATCCTAGTTAAAAATCTAGAAAATTGGGTCGCTAGGTGGCACAGTGGATAGAGCACTGGCTTTGGAGTCAGGAGTACCTGAGTTCAAATCTGGCTTCAGACTCTTAATAATTACCTAGCCGTGTGGCCTTGAGCAAGCCACTTAACCCCATTGCCTTGCAAAACTTAAAAAAAAATTTAGAAAATCAACAGATAAGTTCAAAATTAGCATAAAAGTAATTTTTGAAGATTAAAGGAGAAATAGATTAAATGTCAAATGAAAAGAATATAGAATTGGTAAGCAAAAAAACAGGTTTCTTTTTCAAAATAGTCAAAATTGATAAAATTTTAGTTAAACTGATCAAAATGAAGAGGAAGGAAAATCAGAATACTTAAACAGGAAAGGAACAAGGCTAATTAAGAACATTTGTGGCTTCTGTTAACATTATGTGATATGATTAATTAACAAGCTTTTATTGAATATAATACCAGGTTTTCCCAATGAAAACTCTCACAACAAATGAACTATTGATACATATTGAAAGAGAGAATTTCTGTACACCAGAGAAATTACAGATCTGACCCAAAAACCAGAACAAAAAAAAATTATAAAAATAATTTCTCTGAAGGTAAAAGAGAAGCAGGAAGTCATTGATATTTTTGCTCCTTAAGTTAGATTTACTGGCATAAAATAAAATTGCATCTAAGTTACATGTGTTTAGTGACTTAATATGTTTGAAAAATTCTCAAAATCTTTTTTTATTTCATTTTTCTGTTAAAGTCAATTAACAAGCATTTATTAAGCATATATCATGGACCAAGAATCATGGTAGGCATTGAATTTAGAAAGACATAAGTGAAATAGTTCCTGACCTTGGGGGGCTTATGTTCTGTAGTTTTGAATAATATCACACATATAGGTATTCAATATATACAAATAAACACAAAGTAATTTGGAGTTAGAGACACTAGCAGCTGGAAATATCAAGAAATGCCTTATGTTGAAATAAGGTTTTTGAAGTGATCTCTGAAAGAAACTAGAGAGTTTAAGTGGTAAAGGCAAAAAAATGAGGGCATAGCCTTTACCAAGGTATGAAGATAAGAGGTACCTCTCACCCCCTTTTCTACATACACTTGAGCAAGGGCAGTAAGGCTGATTTGATTATATTGTTGGATAGGAAAAAAGGAAAGTAATATTTAAGAAGACTGAAAATGAAGTTGAGGCCATATGGTGAAGGCTGTAAATAGTGGTTATTTAAAATGTTCGGGCTTAAAAAATAATAAACTTAAGACAAACTAGCCAGTTAGGAATTTGTCAAAGCAGGTTGACATTTGCCTTTGTATGGGACAAACTGGTTGAAAAGTAATGCTACTTTGAATTAGGGGAAAAATAAATTCTCAAGGTCTTTTAGTTTTAGCACAAGATTCCACAATGTGAAAAAACACACCTTCATCTCTAGCTGCTCTGTTCTGTTTACTGAAGGCAGCATGGCATATTTTAAATGGGTCTGGTGTTGAAGTGAGACAAGGACTTTATAATTCATATGATGATGTGTTTCAATGCCTGTGATTATTATAATAATAATAATAATAATAATAATAATAATAATAATAATAATAACCAACAACAACAATAACAACAACAACAATAATAATAATAATAATAATAATAAACTCTCTTGATTGTTTTGTACTTTTCCTCATTTCACTCTTTTTTCTTACCTGGAATGCCCTTTCTGTTCCCTCTGCAAATCCAGATCTTACCTAACCTGTAGTCAGAGTGTTAAACTCCTGAATCCCCTTACATATTTTTATCTTCAACTTCCTCCTTAGAAGACTTAGAAATAAGTTTATTACTTGTCTTTTTATTATCACTCTTGTGTTTTTGCCTTCTACGTTCATTTACTTCTGCATTTATATTATTTGGGAAAGCAAATATTCATTTTTTAAAATTAATTTATTTAATTAAGGCAATGGGGTTAAGTGGCTTGCCCAAGGTTACACAGCTAGGTAATGATTAAGTGTCTGAGTCTGAGTCTGGATTTGAACTTGGGTCCTCCTGATTCCAGGGTAGCTCCTTTATCCACTGTACCACCTAGCTGCCCTTCTGATTTTCTTTCTAAAAATGTTTCGATGTCTTCTTTATTATTGAAAGTCCATTTTTTTTGTCTTTATGATTCAGTTCAGATTTGCAAGATAGGACAACCTGGCTTGCACTCCAGAATTCCTTTGCTCTTTGGAGTACATTCCAATCCCTCCTCTTTTTTCTAGTAGGTATGGTAAAGTCTTGTATTTTTCAGATGCTCTTTCCTTTTTATTTGAAGATCTTTATCTTGATTGCTTCTTGAATTTGTTGTTTCTGAATTGAACTGTTAAATTTAACCACAATATGTCTTCAAGTTTGCAACCTTGGGTTGGTTTGTTTTTCCTGGAGGGCATCTGTGAATTCTTTCAATTGGAATTTCATTTTTTTTTTATGTTTAGAAGTTCTTGATGGTTCTCTTCTGTTATTTGCTTTATTTTGATATTAAGGGTTTTTTTTTGTCTTCTTTATATTTTTCTAGAAGACCTTTGATTTTTAGGTTGTTTCTGCATCTTATGTGATAAGCATATTTTCTTTTTTTTAGTTTTTTTAATAAGACAGTGGGATTAAGTGACTTACCCAAGGTCACACTACTAGGTAATTATTATGTGTCTGAGATTGGATTTGAACTCAGGGCCTCCTGACTCCAAGGCCAGTGCTCTATCCATTACACCATCTAGCTGCCCTGCATATTTTCTTTTATTTATTGTCCTATGCTTCTGTTCTTTTAAATTGCCTTTCGCATATGTATTTGCATTCCAAATCTATTTTCTCTTGTTTTTTGTAAAGACTTGTCATTGTAAAGTTTTTCTATTCCATTGATTTTTACTGTGGGGGATGTAAATTTTGCTCACATAATTCTAATTTTTTTTAATCCTCTCAGGAATAACATATAATTTTTCTAAGTTCTCAAAATTGACCAGGTCCTCTGTGTCATTAAGAGTTGGACCCATTTCCTTTGTTTTGTAATATTTATTCATAGATCATTTACTAGATCTGAAGGACATATTTCTTTCTGTTGTTACTGTTTTTCATATTGATTTACCTATTTATGTGCTGGGGTCTTTGGACTTTCTTCCTGAAATCTTTGATGTTTTTAGTCTTTCTCTACTCCCTGACTCACATTTCCCATATCACTTACTTCCTGAATCCCTCCCTCTTTGATTGTAATTTTCTCCATGGCTGGATCTCGGAGCATCTCAGCTTCTTCTTATAATTCCTACTTTATCAGCTAGGATCTTTTCTCCAAGTGATTTTGGATGTCAGAAATGGCACCAACTGGATGTTGTCCTTCTTACTTCTCTCTTGGTGGAGTGCTGCATCTCTGTTCTTCTCCCCTCCCCAAGTTTTCTTTCCTCCCACACCCTTTCCTATATGCACGGTGTATATCTCACTCTGTTTTCCAGTTGTTTGGCCTGACACCAGCAGTTCAGTCTTTTTTTCTTTGGCATCAGTACTTTAGTGTTTTGAAGTTCTGATGATTCTGGTTTGAAACTCCCTACAAACTTTTGCTTCTGAAGTGCTATGGCTAAGTTGACTGTTAAGGCCTGAAAAAATTTCTACATTGGGAAAAGAGAGGATGGGGACAGCAGTGTAAGAATGGGATTTTTTTTGGTTTTGTTTTGCTTTTGCAAGTCATTTCGGTTAAGTGACTTGCCCCAAGTTCACACAGCTAGGTAATTATTAAGTGTCTGAGGCCAGATTGATACTTGGGTCTTCTTGACTCTAGGACTGGTGCTTTATATACTGTACCACCTAGCTGCCCCAAGAATGGGTTTTGTTGTTTGTGTGCTAGTGCAACCTTGCTTCTGGTAACATGAGAGGTAGAGAAGGGTGCTCAGAGAACTTAGGGTCAATTTGTATTACTTCTCTTTTTTTAATTTTTAAAGCTTTTTGGATATTAGCTATTCTAGACCAACCAAAGTTGCTTTATCTTTGGTGCATAGTTTTTGTTATGGAGATGTTTGAGAGGTCATGAAGATTAGAGAAAATATCTAGTTTCCTATCTTGTTTACATGAACCATGTTAAGAAATTTTAAGAGGTGCCTTGAACTTATCTTTTTGAATTTTCCATATTGTACAGGAACACTGGAGTACATACTAAGTATGTAGGAGGCCCTGAGGATGTCAAGGACAAAGTCCCTCCTGAGCTAACATAATTTGTTGTTTTAATTGCAAACTGAGCTTATTGTGTGTCCTAGAGAGTCAAGAGAGGGGCCAGTTCAGTATTCACTAGATTTAGTAATTGTAGCTGCAACCATTCTAGATAAGCAGATCTGTCATTTCTTCAGGGACTAGTGGTTCCCAAGGGGAAAGAATGGGATTTTTGTCATTGTTTCGCTCCTCCCTCTTGTTCAGGAGGAATTTTGTCCTTTTTGAACTTTTACTGTATCTTTCCTCCTCCCATGTTGTCCCCCTTTAAGTGGAGATTTTTGTTTCTTCCTTCCTTTGTTGTACTATTATAAATATACAAATTTTTGTATGGATTGTGAACTCTTTGGATTCTACATGCATGCTCATTTCTCTTGTAATAACCTCAATTTTCATGTAAGACTTATGAGGCTGTGATTGTCCATTGTTCTCCAGAAATCACATCTCTTGTTTTTAATTTGATTTTTTCACTTTTTATTTATATCTTATTTTCTGACTCAAGCTTACTGAATTTAAAGATTCAAAAAAAAATGTTGTTGTAGTTCTTTTATACCATAAATCTTCAATCAGTAATTTTTGATTAAGTGGAAAAAAATAAAGAATTTTAAAAAATTAGCATAAATTAATGGAATACTTTTGATTTATTTACTAACAACCATATTCACTCTTTAGAAAAAGCTGCTCTCATTTCATTGCCTCTATTTGCTATGATTTCAGGTTTGGTTTGCATGGATTGTACTGAATATGGAGTCTATCTTTGAAGAAGATTCTCAACTTCGTAGAGTTGTTGAAGGGGAACTGGTCATTAATTCTACTTTCACTCCTGAGCAAGCTCTTAAGGTGCAAAAAGCAATCATTTCATGTGTTTGAAATAGAGATTGACTGAACTTTTTTGGGATAGATACTTCTTTAATTTTTGTACTTTTTAAGGAGCATAAGTGTTTGGAGAGCATAACAAAAGCATGGTTTATTTAAGAGCTATAGATGTCACTTATGCCAGGTCTTTAAAAATGAAAACCATATTTTAAATATTTTGAGACAGCACTGATTACGTGCTTGGAATGTCATGATTAAGATAGGTTAGCAAGTATGGCTCATAGTTTTGCAACTGAAGGGGAGAAAGGTTTTTTCATTTTAAAATTTTTAAATAAAGTTTTATTGTATTTAAAATTGCAAAAATTCATTCATGGTTTGTGTATTTACAGAAATAGGCTATGTAAAAAAATGGGAGTGGGCCAGATTTGACTCTTATTGTAGTGCCAGTTTTTGAATGTTAAAAATCTTCAACTGGTAGTCCTTACTTTTGCTGTAGGGTACCAAGATTTTTAAGAAACTTCTAACTTTTAGAAGTCTCTTCAGAACTTCTATATTTCCAAAGTTTGAGGATGATTTGACACTGAAACTTAGATTTCCAAATTGTTCCACTTCTTTTTAGTGGAAATATCTCCTTATTATCTGTTTTTAAAAATACTATCAAATCCTAGATTTGGAGCAAGTATGCATTCTAGCAGTAGTGGAGGTTTACAAGTGTTTTAATATAAAAGTATCTTGTTGTTTGTCAAAGTAAACAGAAAATGATATACTTAGCTAGTCTATTGATATTTTGTAGGACTTTACTATTGTGTCTTAAGTTTCTTAGAACTTTATGGTAGTGGTGGATTGAATTAAATTTATAAATTGTTGAAAATAAACTTTTTTTTTTTTCTCTTCTGTAGAAAGCGCAGGCACAGTTGAAGCTTCCTATTGTGCCATCACTTCAGAGACTGCTGATTTATCGTTGGGCTCATCAGGCTTTGGTTACACCTTCTGATCATCCTCTCTTGCCACTTATTTGGCAGAAATTCTTTCTCCTTTATCTTCATCGACCAGGACCTCAGTATGGGTAAGGTACTTGTTGCTTGGAATAAATTTCTGTGCATATTTTCCCCACATTGTATTCTTCTAAGTGAGTTAGAATTTATTTATTTAATGATTACTTTTCTTCTTAATTATAGTTTTTCCTCTATTAAATAGTTCTTATCTGTACTGTTTTTTTTTTTTTTTTGGAAAGAAAATAAAAATTTATTAAAAGAAGTCACAACACATAAGAAAATGGTAGGTAAAGAGAGACAGAGACAATAGAGCAGTCAAGCAGAGCTGACTGGACCAGGGAGTCAAGAGAAGACTGGTGTTGAGTGGAGATCCAACCCAGATTTTTATGGTCTTGTCCCTTATCCAGGGGGCAAAAGGTGGATTCCCTTTCCCTTACTGTATCTGGAATTAGGTAGAGGTTGAAGCCTAAGGAGATCAGGATACAAATTTTATATTAAACAATGAATCAATGGTAGTGTATTTACATCTCAAGAATGGGGATCTCCACCCAATTTGACAAAATTTAACAGCCTTTAAGATTACAAGTTTTGTTTCTGTTACAATCAAAATTCTCTATCTTTTCCTACTTCATTCTTCCCCTCAAAATTATTCAGGACCCAAATTCTTCTGGGCCTTTCAGAGTCCATTTGGAGATGAATGCATTACAATGAGGATTTCATTGAGGCAGGGCCTAGGGAATGATAGGCTGGCAAAACTGGCCTGCATCCTGCAAAGGCTGGTCTTGGAGATATACAGCTAGAGAAACAAAACTCAAGGAAAAAAAAATTGAGCAAGCAAAAACCAGAGATACTGTAACAGGGAAGCCTATTTAATAGAGGTCTGATATTTTGGAAAAACTAGAAGGGTCTCTAAAGAGCAAAAATTATGCTTTATGATCCTAAGCCATTATCACAATACCTTTTATAAGAACAAGGGTCCAAATATAATACAGATTTGTTGATGGATGCCACCTAAGTTGTAAACAAAACCTCAAAAATAATATAAACAAATGTACTGAAAAAGCATTTTAAAACTTCATGTGTCCAAAAAGTAATTTGCCACAAAATTTTCTATTTTGCTTTGGCCATGTTTGGAATGAACAAAAATTCCAGTTGAAGAATGGATCTCTCTTTTAAAGCAGTTAAAAATATACCAATAGGCATTATCCTGATAAAAACAAGTCATATTGATGATTCTTTTCCTTAAGGGAACTTGTTGTGATAAAAAGTCATATCCTGTGTTAAAAGGCCAAGACAAAAATACTTGCCAATTATTTAAAATTTGGAAGATAGAGATCCAATGACTCATTTTCATATCCAGTTATAATGCACCTGGAAAGGTGTCACATTTGTGTTTAAGGGGAGCACTGCTCAGCAAGTAGGATCCAGGCAAATCACTAGGAGCTTTTTAGTCACAGCATAGATCAGCAACCAAAGTCATGTTATCTGGGCTCAGTAAAACCAGTGTTAGAGAATGTCAGCTATGAGGCCCCTAACCACAGTGAAGCGCGCGCGCGTGTGTGTGTGTGTGTGTGTGTGTGTGTGTGTGTGTGTGTGTGTATTAAATTTTATTTAAGGCAGTGGGGTTAAGTGACTTGCCCAAGGTCACACAGCTAGGCAGTTATTAAGTGTCTGAAACCAGATTTGAACTCCAGTCCTCCTGACTCCAGGGCCGGTGTTTTATCCAGTGTGCCACCTAGTTGCCCCCTCATTTTGGGGGGTAAGATTTTGAGTTTCACATTTTTCCCTCTTCCATCTTTTTCTCTTTCCTTTCCCTTAATAGCAAATAATCAGATATTGTTCATATATCAGATGTATAACTATGTTTAACATATTTACATATTAGTCATACTGTAGCATCCTTATTCTTAGAAGAGAAGTTAAGTGAGTTGCAAGAAGACATAGAAAGCAAAACTATGTTAGTGGGGGGACTTCAACCTCCCCCTCTTAAAATTAGTTAAATTTAACCATAAAATAAACAGGATAGAAGTTAAGAAGGTAAATACAATTTTTAGAAAAGCTTAATATGATAGACCTTTGGAAAAAATTGAATGGGAATAGAAAAAAATATACCTTTTTCTCAGCAGTATATAGCACCTACACAAAAACTGAACATGTATTAGGACATAACAGAAAGGCAGAAACATTAAATATATCCTTTTCAGATCATGATGCATAAAAATTAAAAAAGATAAAGGTCCATGGAAAAATAGATTAAAAATTAATTGAAGGGGCGGCTAGGTGGCGCAGTGGATAAAGCACCGGCCCTGGAGTCAGGAGTACCTGGGTTCAAATGCAGTCTCAAAACACTTAATAATTACCTAGCTGTGTGGCCTTGGGCAAGCCACTTAACCCCATTTGCCTTGCAAAAACCTAAAAAAAAAAATTTAATTGAAACTGAATAATCTAATCCTGAAGAATGAATTGTTCAAACAGCAAATTACAGAAACAGTCAAGAGCTCATCAAAAAAAATGCCCAAAATGAGGTAGCATACAAAAACTTATGGAATGCAACCAAGCTAGTACTTAGGGGAAATTTTAAATCTCTAAATGCTTACATGAATAAAATAGAGAAAGAGCACATCAATGACTAGGACATGTAATTTAAAAAACTGGAAAAAGAACAAATTAAAAATCCCCAATTAAAACCTAATTATTATTTCTGAAACTCAAAGGAGAGATTAATAAAACTGAATGTAAGAAAACTATTGAACTAATAAATAAAGCTTAAAGGTGGTTCTATGAAAAAGCCATTCAAATAGATAAACTTTGGTTAATTTGACTTGAAAAAAAATCAAATTATCAGTATCAAAACTGAAAAGAGTGAGTTTACCACCAGTGAAGAAGAAATTAAAGAAAAGATTAGGAGCTCTTTTGCCCATCGTATGCCAGTAAATCTGGCAATCTAAGTGAGATGAATATGTGTGAAAATATAAATCGCCCAAATTAACAGAAGAGAAAGTAAAATATTTAACCCCATTTTATTTTTTTATTTATTAATATGTTTTTTAGCTTTTGCAAGGCAATGGAGTTAAGTGACTTGCCCAAGACCACACAACTAAAGAACAAAGTGTCTTAGGCTGGACTTGAACTCAGGTCCTTCTGTTTCTAGGGCCAGTGCTTTATCCACTGAGCCACTTAGCTGCCCCTAATTAACCTCATTTTAGAAAAAGAAATTGAACAAGTCATCAGTGAACTCCCTAGGGGTCAGCTGGATTTATAAGTAAATTCCACCAAATATTTAAAGAACAATTAATTTCAATACTACATAAACTCTTTGGAAAGATAGGTGAAGGAGTCCTTCCAAATTCCTTTTATGACAGAAATATGATATTGGTAACAAACCAGGAAGATAACCAAAACAAGGAAAGAAAATTATAGACCAACTTTCCTAATGAATGTTGATGTTAAAAACTTTAAATAAAACTCTAGCAAAGAAATTACAGCAACTTATCACCAGGAGAATACACTATGACTAAGTGGGATTTATGTCAGCTGTGTAGGACTGATTCAATGTTAGAAAAACTATTAGCAAAATTGACCATATCAATAGGAAAACCAGCCAAACAATGTGATTATCTCAATAAATGCTGAAAAAAACTTTTGATAAAATGCAACACCCATTTCTATTAAAAATACTAGAGAGCAGAGGAATAAATAGAAGTTTCCTTAAATTAGTAGTATATATCTGTAATGGGGATAAGCTAGAAGCTTTCCCAGTAAGATTAGGGGTGAACCAAGGATGTCCTTTGTCACAACTGTTATTAGAAAATTTTAGTTTTTAGCAATAAGAGAAGAAAAAGGAATCAGAATAGACAGTGAGGAGGCAAAACTATCATTTTTTTTCTTTTTCCTTTTTCGGTTTTTGCAAGGCAAATGGGGTTAAGTGGCTTGCCCAAGGCCACACAGCTAGGTAATTATTAAGTGTCTGAGACCGGATTTGAACCCAGGTACTCCTGACTCCAAGGCCGGTGCTTTATCCACTATGCCATCTAGCCACCCCAAAACTATCACTTTTTGCAGATGATATGATATACTTAGAGAATCCTAGAGAATCAGTTAAAAAACTTTAATCTCTATCTTTAACAATGTTGCAGGATATAAAATAAACCCACATGAATCATTCACATTTCTATATTTTATTAATAAAGCTCAGCAGCAAGAGACAGAAAGAGAATTCCATTTAAAAATGTAACTGTAGACTATCTAAAATATTTGGGAGTTTAATTGTCAAGACAAACTCAGAAACTATATGAACATAATTATAGAACACTTTCATACAAATAAAGTTAGATCTAACCAATTAGAAAAATATCATTTGTTTTTGAGTAGACCAAGCCTAATATAACAGAAAATGATCACTGTAACTAAATTAATCTATTTGTTCAATACTATAGCAATCAAACTGCTAAAAATTATTTTGTAGAGCTAGAAAAATAGTAACAATTAATTTGGAAGAACAAAAGGTCAAGAATATCAAAGGGATTAAAAAAAATAGAAAGGAAGGTGGCCTAACTGTACCAGATCTGAAACTATATTATAAAGTGCAATCTTTTTTTTGTTTTGTTTTTGCAAGGCAGTGGGGTTAAGTGACTTGCCCAAGGTCACACAGCAAACTGATTATTAAGTGACTGAGACCAGATTTGAACTCAGGTCCTCCTGACTCCAGGGCTGGTGTTCTGTCCACTACACCACCTAGCTTCCCCCAAAGCAACAGTCTTTAAAACTATTTGATATTGGCCAAGAAATAGAGTAGTAGATCAGTGGAATAGATTAGTTACACACAAAACATACTAGTAGATGTCTGTAGTAATTTACTGTTTGATAAACCGAAAGTGTCCAGCTTCTGGAATAAGAACTCACTATTTTTCAAAAACTGTTGGGGAAACTAAAATAGTATGGCAGAAACAAGGCATAGAACAGCATCTCACATTCTATATCAAATGTGTACATGATGCAGTCATAAAGTGTGAAACCAAATGCATATTAGGAAAGCAAAGAATAGCTTACTTGTCATTTCTGTGGAGAAGTGAATAATTTATGACCTGACAAGATAGAGAACATTTTGAAATGCAAAATTGGTAATTTTGATTACATTAATTTTGATTTATGTTAAATTAAAAAGGTATTGCACAAAACCAGTGCAATCAAGGTGAGAAGTAAAGCAGAACGAAATTTTACAGCAGAGGATTCATTTCCAAAATATTGTAGGCAATTGAGTCAAATTTATGAAAATCCAAATCATTCCCCAGTTGATAAATGATCAAATATGAAATATTATTTATTCCTACACCTATGCTTATTTCAGTTTCAGTATTTTGACTTGCTATTTTTATCAAGACTATTGAAAAAGCAATCTTTTTTCCAAAATTATGATCTTATTTTAGCCCAAGTAATACTTTATAGTCTATAATTAAGAGATTTTTGTAATTTAAACAGAAATAATAAGAATGAGCTTTCCCACCATATTCTTACCACCGCATTCAATGCTCTTGAATCCCTAGAAATTAAAAAATAAATATCCAGATATTTTACGGACTTTTTAATCTCTGGTTTGAACAGTGCCAATGGGAATAAACCATGTTCTTTTTGTGAGTGGACAATGGAGACTTTGCTTTAAGGAATTAGAATTTTTTTAATAGTTTCTAATAAAATTTTCAGTTTCTGATAAGAAATTTTTAGTTTTTAGTAAGAAGTGTCAATTTATTGACTAGGATAGCATTTGTAATTTTAAAGATCTCAAATCACAAACATATCCTTACTACAGAGAACATATAACTATTTTGGATTTTATTGACCCTACCACTCGAGGATTTGGTATAAAGATGAAGATAATACTTTGAATTGGTGTAGCATTTATATTTTTTAAAAAGTATTTTTAAAAAGTTTCATCTTATTTCTTCCTTATGACAACCAAGTTGGATATTTAGGACTCATTTTTTGTATAGCCATGATTGCTAAAATACTTCTTAAATCTATAGATAATTGTAGGGCATGTCAGTTTTCTGAATGCACCTTAATCTTTGATAGCTCTAATGAGTGCACACCCTTTGATTTTGAGTAAAAGGAATGATTTGTTAAGTAGCTTATAGAACCCTATTTAATTTCTTTTCAAGATTTCCTGTAGATGGTTGTATAGGAAGACGATTTTTTCAAAGTCCAGCCCACATTAATCTATTAAAAGAAATGAAGAAACGACTGGTTGAAGTAGCTGACTTCCATCATGCTGCCAGTAAAGCTCTCCGAGTTCCAGCAGATGGCGGTGAAGGGCCAGCTGAAAACAGTGCCTGCCCCTCAGGCTATCTGACTTCCCCAGAGCTGCATACAGAACTCGTGAGGTAAAGCCCATTCAACAGTACAAGCCAATGTTTTTTTGTTTTTTTTTTTAATATCAAGGATGCCATAGCATCCATTGTATATTGTGGGGCGTCTTTATTTTATTGCTGTTAGGTTGACTGTGGAAAGTAGCAGCAGTCAGGTATTTGTTGAGGTCTGGCAGAAGATCATGCCACCTTGATCATGTACTGGGAGACTGTGAATTGAATTTAAATCAGTTCATTTGGACCGACCTATATGAATGCTTGATCATTTTTGTATCTTAGCCTTATTATAGCATTTGTTGTCACTTGGTTACTTTACTTCTGGAATTTCAACTTCAAAAAAATTTATTCACATTTAAAAAATTGAACCTGTACCTTAAGTATTGGATGGCAGTCATGTGCAGCAACCATGATATAAACTTTAAATGTATTTAAAAAGTTAGCATGGTCTTTTGCCCTTTTTAAAAAGAAAATACTTTGCTATTAAAGTGGTTAAACATTAAGCTTTTAGGTCTTTTGGAATAATAATGTTTTGCCCTTTACTTTTTTTTTTTTTTTTTTTTTTTTAGGATTTTTGCAAGGCAAATGGGGTTATTCCACACAGCTAGGTAATTATTAAGTATCTGAGGTCAGATTGGAATTCAGGTACTCCTGACTCCAGGGCTGGTGCTTTATCCACTGTGCCACCTAGCCATGCCCTTGTCCTTTACTTTTGAAGAAGACCATGACATCAGGGAGGTAATGTCATAAGCACATGAATTAGATTTGAGTGAGGGGGTGCTGTGCTAGGTCACCAGCCTCACTTTCTTCTCCTGTGCCATTTGGGTCCAGTGACCAGATATGAATCAGGACAACTGAAGATGGCCCTGGATGTGAGGCAATCAGGATTAAGTGACTTGCCCAGGGTAACACAGCTAGTAAGAGTCAAGTGCCTGAGATCAGATTTGAACTACCATTCTCCTGACTCCAAGGTCAGGGCTCTCTATTCATTGTGCCACCTAGTAGAGGAAACCTTGAGATTTATAAAAATCATATGTATCTCACTAATCAATAATTTTTTCTTTGTAATTTTTAAGGTTACCCAAATCTTATATACATTATACATTGATTAGAATGTTCTCTTTAACCCAACATAAATTTCATCTTTAAGTCTCAATTTTCCCAACACTTGTACATAGCTCTAGGACTTTAGGCTAGCTTTGACCTTAAACTCTGTAGCTTTACTCTTATCTAACCATAGATAACTTTTCAAGTTTCAGCAATTGATAACCTTTTTGCTGCAGGTTCCCTAAGCTCATTAAAAATGAAGACTTTAGTGTTTTTCTTAAACTTCATATTTTTTAAAAAATGCATATTGTGCATATTCTGCTCCTTTCCTTGTATCTTCATTTCTCATACCAACCCCTCTGCCATTCTTTCAGGATGTCATTCTCTCAGGATCTCTTAGGATGTCACTTCATTCTTTGTTGAGAAAAAAGATGCCCTTTTCATGAATTTCCTCTGCTTCTGCAAATCTCACAAGGCTTTGACATTATTCCTTATTCTTTACTTCTTTATCTTAATCTCTGATAATGAAGTAGCACAACTCTTGCCAAGGCCAACCTCTTTAAATACATCCTTGATCTCATCCCTTTCTGTCTCTTTTATCTGATTGTCCCCACAGTCATTCCCCTACTTTCTTTAATCTTCACTCTCCTGCTATTTCTGATTTTTTTTTCTGTCTACAGACACACTTAAGTTTTGCCTGTGCTTAAAAAACTCTCACCTGATCCTCCCATCCTTTCAAGCATGTCTTTGAGCTCAGGAATTAAGGCATGCAGTGGGATTGATGCATGTCTGTGGTAGTCAGGTCTAAATATGGTGGCGCCTGGTGGTGGAGGGGCTATCAAGTTGCCCAAGGAGGGAGTTGTTAATGGTTCCATCTAAAGTTCCCTGTGCTGATCACTAGGGAATAGAGGCTATGAGTAGCTAGTATTGCGCTTTCAGTTAGATACAGTTGGTAAGAAAAAAGAAGCAACTCTATTCCTGCTGCTTCTGCTACTTCTTTTTCTACTTCTAAATTCTTTACAATCTGCCTTTCAGCTGTTTTCTACAATTTCCAGTGATCTCTAAGTTATGAAATCTGATATTTGCTTTTCATCACTTCTCTTTATGTTTTCCTTTTTATTATAAGGAACTTGACAGACACATATTTAATATCTTTCACAATTTGGTACCAATTTATTTTTTTCAGCCCTATTATGCATTCCTCTTCTTAATGTATTCTGTGATCCATTCAGACTGGCCTTGTTCTTTACACATAACACTCCATCTCCCCTTTCTGTACCTTTTTACTAGCTGTTTTATATGGCTATTATGCATTCCTTCTACATCTCTATTTCTTAGAATCCCCAACATCTTTTAAAACTATCAACACTTTCTACATGAATCCTTTTCTGTTTCCTTTAGCTGTTAATTTCTTCCTGAAAAAAATTAGCTTGTATATAGATATTATATTAACTCACATATGTATACAAATGATCTTTCCTGCCTGTGGAATGTACAAAGGCAGGGACTGATGTATTTTTTTCTTTGTATCCCTTAAGTAGGGGATTAATAAATGATTATTAATTGATTACAATTCCTTCTATTTCTTTATGTCAGAAGCTAGAAGTGCTGTGTGGTAATATTGGGTGTGGAAGCCCTATGTTCCTGTCATAATCAGAAGGAAGTAATTTTAAACTTTAATTTTTATAGAAAAGAATAACACCATTCCCTCCATTTTCTTTTAAATACAGGAGCTTATTTAGCTAATTTATATATCATAAACTACTTCTCTAACAATGTATTCTTACTAACAATTTTTTTTTTTGGCAAGGCAATAGGGTTAATGATTTGCCCAAGGTCACACAGCTAGGTAATTAATGTCTGAGGCTGAATTTGGACTTGGGTCCTCCTGACTCCAGGGCCAGTGCTTTATTCACTGTGCCATCTAGCTGCCCCTAACAATGATTTTCTAATGAAGTCTTCTTCAAATTAAGTAATTTATATCTTTTCATAAAATACCACTTAAAACTTTTAAAACAGTAAATTAAAATTTTTTTGTCATACCCACTTAGGAAAAAAAGAATTCACACATTTATACTTAAGTTGCAATTATAATTCTTTTTTAGCTAGCTTTTTTTGGGAGGGAAGGACTGATAAGATATAATAGAAAAATTTACCAGATAATCTGTTTTAAATGATTTTCAGCATTTATCCTGGAATAGAGATGAGGTACATATATTTTCATGTTGTATTTTTATTTTTCTAGGTTCACTCAGTGTTACTGATTACCTAAGAAAGAAAAAGTTTGAATTCTCATGCTAAGATTTACTTCATGATGACCTTTATTCTTCATTTTTTGCCTAGCTTTATTTTTAGATGGTTATAGATAGTCCCTATACAGAGAGAGAAATAGGCATAATGAAAATTAAAAAAAAATTAGTGAATTATTATCTCCAGGAGTCAGATTCCTTCCTTTTGTTTTATTTACTAGATAAAATATAGTTTCTGTGTAAAAGGAGTTGTAATGCATTTTGCCCATCCTTTTTCTCTTTTTCTTTTTGAATTTTTTAGGCTCTTCAATGTATTTATACTGTGGCTAGAAGATGAGAACTTTCAGAAAGGAGACACCTATATTCCTTCTCTGCCAAAGCAGTATGATACACACAGACTAGCAAAGATTATGCATAATCAACAGGTGATATTATTACAATATTTTATTTACCTTTTAAGATATATAACAATGATTTGAATTTGTTACCATGGGAATAAATAAATGTATTGATCCAAATATAAATGTTACTTGTTAAGTGTTACCATGGGACTTGAATGGTCTTAGTTTTTGTGGATTTTGCCTGTGATCCACAATATACTTTTTTGCATTTCAGCTAACATTCCAGTAATAGAATGTTTCCCTTTGAAGAACTGATGATTTTAACTGTGATCTCCCTGGAGGATTAGGAACATTTTCTGTATTTCATGAGCTCATGAACCCATTTAAGGCGTTTTTTTGATTAGCCCCCCTTTTCTTATAGTAAGTTTTCACTTAGTAACATAATTTTACATCCAGTGAACTTGAGTAATGTTAATAGTGCTTTATAAGTGGATTTATAAGAGTACAGACTCTGATTTGATGAATGTTATATGGTATAGGTATAGATCTCAATTTAATTTAGTTTAGTAAGTTAAGTCCTATTGTTCTCTCATTTGTTATGCTTCTTTGTAGTTTCTACCAAGCTCAGGTTTTTTTCTCTGATTACTTGAAAAATCTAGTTCCACCTGTCTTTTACACTTGGTCCAAGCTGGACTTTTGTTGAGCTTTTCCATATCAGAAGTAGTGTTTGATCTCATTGGATTTCTTGTCATTCTCCACATACTGGGCTCAATTCTTGGTCTAGTTTTCACCTTACTTTGAGGGCTCTCTTGGTATACAGTTTCTGTAGGATTGAACTGCTTTCCTTGTAACTGAGGGCTCTCTTGGTATACAGTTTCTGTAAGATTGAACTGCTTTCCTTGTAACTGCTCTCTACCTGGGTTTGAATGCTTGGGTCTTGCTATAGTTCTTTTTTTGTTAGGTTTTTGCAAGGTAAATGGGGTTAAGTGGCTTGCCCAAGGCCCCACAGCTAGGTAGTTATTAAGTGTCTGAGACCGGATTTGAACCCAGGTTCTCCTGACTCCAGGGCTGGCCCAGTGCTTTATCCGCTGCGCCACCTAGCCGCGCCCCTTGCTATAGTTCTTGTGCTCCAACTGTTCTAGTAGTGATAATAAATGCCTCTTGCTTTGTCAACACTACTTATTCTTAATAGCTCTATTTATTTGCATATAGGGATATTCTTATTCAATGTAAATATGTTGATAATATGACTTCAAAGAGATATCATCTATAGGTTTAGGAATTTGTTAGTGAGGGGTTAGAACACTAACATAAATAGTGTACTTTTATATTGAATTAAAACTATAGTTGAGGATTATACTTTGCAGTGCCTCTTTAAAGATATAAATCAGATTAGTCTTGAGCAGAGGATGCTTGCTTGTGGCCTGAAAAATTCCTGAGGGTAGCCCAAACTAGACTAAAATGTAATTGGGAAATATTTTAGAATTGAAAATATAAGACTAATGTTAATTTCTAGTTTTCCAAGTCAATGTGTTGCCTACAAGGATCCAGCTATTTGGTCTTGAGTTTAGCATACTTTGTGCATCTTGGGAATGGTTTTAAAGACTTAAAAGATTCTAGGAGAATATTTTTAACTGAGAATTGGAAAAATCCAAAGGATGTAGGAACTTCTTGGATTTCTGATTTTTTGAGTTCACTCCCTTTGTTTTATAGATGAGGAAATTAGACCCAGGGAAGATAGCTAACCTGCTTACAGTCACAATGGAGACCACAAAGGTGGAGATTAAAGCCCATGTAATCAAATTCAAGATCTACTCATTCCACTGTATGATACTGTCTCATTACATTTATTTTCATGGTTCACGTGAACAAATATTGCTATGGCAGACATTTGTTGTTAGTTCCATTTTTTCCTAGGAATTAGGGCCTAGATTGATTTTATTTCTAAAACATCCTGGTACTACCATCTGCAGTGAGTAGAGAATGTTATTACATTTTTCCTTTAAAAAAATAAAATGATTTAGTGTGCTGCAGGAGAGATGTTCTGTTTCTGAAGTTTTTGATAGGTGGAAATTTTAAATATGACCATTTTCAGTGTTAGGAGTTGAGAGTGAGTTTTTTTTTTGTCTTAAAGATTTTATTTATTTTGAGTTTTACACATTTTCCCCTAATCTTATTTCCCTCCCCCCACTCCCCACAGAAAGCAATTTGTCAATCTTTACATTGTTTCCATGGTACACATTGATCCAAATTGAATGTGATGAGAGAGAAATCATATCCTTGAGGAGGAAACATAAAGTATAAGAGATAGCAAGATCAGGCAATAAGATATCAGGTTTTGTTTTTTTTTCCCCTAAATTAAAGGTAATAGTCCTTGGTCTTTATTCAAACTCTACAGTTCTTTATCTGGATACAGATGGTATTCTCCATTGTAGACAGTCCCAAATTGTCCCTGATTGTTGCACTGATGGAATGAGCAAGTCCATCAAGGTTGATCATCGCTCCCATGTTGCTGTTAGGGTGTAGAGTGTTTTTCTGGTTCTGCTCATTTTCGAGTGAGATTTTTTTTTTTTAAGGAGTTTACTTTATTTAAACTGATGGACTTATGTATATTTTAATATGATAGGTTTTTTAATTTATAAAGATATAGTAATTTGTCTTCCAAAGTTAAAGTTGTATTGTGGTTCATTTCCAGGATTTGTGGATAGAATATTTGAACATGGAACGTATCCATCATGAATTTCAAGAAGCTCTCAGTCTTTGGATTCAAGTAAAACTTGAGTCCCATTCTATACCCAGCAGTTTGTCAGCACAGTTGGATTTTACAGATCCTTTGTCAGGTGAGTATCATGAACTTCTTCAAAACCATGGAGGGTTGGAGTTTGCTTAATATCATTCTCCATATAATCACTTTTTTGGAAATCTCATTGACCAGAATGAACCAATTGACATTGAAATCTCATCTGACCAGAAAATACCTGACCTTTATCCTATGGAACCTTATGGAAGATTTTTCATCTCTTTTAAGAATTTAGAAGATGTTCAAGATGTTATTTTGAGAGAATAATTGGTGATGAGAGTAGACAAATGGGAGCTCAATTCTGTTCTCTGATATATTGCGGACAAGTCTTTTTAGCAAAGATTTTGTTTTCTAATCTTTTATTTTACACTGGGCAATATTTTATATTTTCCTTAATAATTTATCTTACTTGATACTCTCAGTGACTCTGTGTAGTTAATAAGATACATTATTATCTCTGTTATTACTTTATTTTTATTTTTTTGCAAGGTAATGGGGGTTAAGTGACTTGCCCAAGGTCACCTAGCTAGGTAGTTATTACGTGTCTGAGATCAGATTTGAACTCAGGTCCTCTTGATTCCAGGGCCAGTGCTCTTATCCACTGTGCCATCTAGCTTCCCTCTGTCTCTGTTATAAAGATGAAGAAACTAGACTTAGTAAGATCAAATAGTTGCAAAAGTCACATAGGTAGCTGGTAGCAGCACTGGTACTATTAAATGAGTCTTCTGCCTTCTTATTTATGACTCTTTCAGGGAATCTTGGTAGTATGAAGCAAGACTCTTGCTCAAAAAGAAGAAGCCAGTGGTACTTAGCAAAGTATAGTTCTAAATGTATTTTAGATCCCAGAATATTATGACTAACATTATAAAACTTGAGGTATTTTTATTAAATGGTTTCTGTTATAGTCTGGATAATTTATTATTTAAGCTCTTGGGTAACTCTCAAGATTCAGTAATTTTTGAATGTTTGTTAAGAAATGGAAAATTTTGTTGTCATTTTGAGGTAACTAGTAATAAAAGATGATTTTTTTCCCCAGTCAATCGTGAAGTATTTATTAAACCTTCATTTTTGTGAGGCATTGTGCTGGGCGTGGGGGAGAAAAGTTCAAAGAATGAAGCAATTTCTGTTCTCAATACACTTATATTCCAAATGGGGAAGGTAGAAAGTATATAGTTCACATGCATAAATACATATAAATACATATATATGCACATATACATTTAGATTTATATATATATATATATATTTATATGCATACATATATGTATATTCTTATAGAAAGTTAATAAATATACAAAGTAATTAAATATAAGGTAGCTAGAAAGAGAGCTCTAGCAGTTCTAGAATACTAGGGAAAGATTTATGCAAAAGATATTGAGCTGCATCTTAAAGGCTGAGAAAGACTGTATAAAGTGGAACACAAAAGGAGAGTGGTCATTGCAAAGGTATAGAGAAAGGAGATAAAGACTTGTTAAGTGAGAAGCAGCCAGTTTGGTAGGACTTAAGTACAGTGTATGTGTGAATAATGTCCAGTGAGGTTAGAAAGGTAAATTGGAAGTTAGGTTGTATAGGGCTTTAAAACCTAAACGGAGGAGATTTTAAAAAATATTTTCATAGGCAAAAGATAACCACTGGAATTTATTGAATTTGGGAATGGTGGGAATGATATTGCCAGAAAATCACTGACAGCAAATGTAGAATGAATCAGAATGGTCAGAGACTTGAGGCAGGATTTACTATTTAGAAGGTTGTTGTAGTAATCTAAGTAAAAGGTGACAAGAGTTTGAACTAAGGTGGTAGTAAGTGAAGAGAAGAGATCAAATGTAAGATATATTTAGGAAGAAAAGACAAAATTTGACAATTGATTAAATACATGGGGTGAAGGAGAATAGAGAATAATGAAATATGAACCTGAGACACTGGAAAGATGGGGATGCCTTAGAAATAAGAAAGTTTGGAAGAGGGGAAAGTTTAGAGGCAAAGATGGTGAGTTCAGTTTTGGTGATGTTGTTTAAGATGTATCTAGGACATTTATTTTGAAATATTCAATAGGCATTGGTGATAATGGGACTGATGCTTAGGGGGAAGAAATCAGATTTGAATTTGTAGATCCAATAGCATCTACATAGTAATGATAGTTAAACCTCTGGTAACTGATGAGGTTGCCAAGAGAGTGTAGAGGAAGAAGAGAGATGGCCCAAGAGAGAGCATGGGAAACACTCCCTGTTGATGTGAATGATTTTGCTGTTAAAGATCACTGAGAAGTTGTCAGATATAAGAAGTAGAACAGAATTGCATCATAAAACCCCAGGGAGCAGAGAATCCAAGAGAAGTTAGGAGAGATTAGTCCGAAGTATCAAATGCAAACCAAAGCAGGGGAGGGTTTTGAACTAAGGGAAAAAATCATGAGATTTGACAATATATTATTAGTAACTTTGGAGAGAGTACTTTTATTTGAGTGTTGAAGATGAATGCTAAAATGTGAAGGATTAATTGTAGAGGATTAGAGGCAATGAAGGGGAAACAATGTTTTCAAGGAATTAAGAAAGGAAAAAGATGAAGGATTATAGCTTGAGGGTATGGAAAGGTCTAAGGAAGGAAAGAAGAGACTCAGACATATTTGAACTTAGTAAAGAAGGAATAGGTTGTTTGAAGAGGGCAAAGATTAGAAAGAAAGGGCAATGATTAAGGATGTCATCTTTTGGAGAAGATAGAAGATAAGATTTAAAGGGATGCATATGTAGAAGAACTGGTCTTGACCAGGAGAAAGGACTGCTTCTTTGTGAGTTAGTGGCATGGATGCAGTTTGGGCAAAGGATGACCAACAGGTCTAAATCAACATAAATTAATACCAATTACAGCAGTGCTTCAGGCAACTCTTAAGACCTAAAGTTGTTCAGCAAGTGCTAATCTATAGTTGTAGTGGTACTTTCCTCATTTGAAGTTTCCTATACCACTGAAATTGCATTTTTGTTACCTTCTTTATCCCCTTTCTCCCCTCTTACTGTAAAACAACTGTTCTCTTTGTTCTACTCATTTTGCTTTTCATTATTTTGTACAAGCTTCCAAGATCTTATAGCAGTGGTGTTCCATCATAATCCTATACCACTCTGCAACAAGAATGTTGCAGAAACAAATTTTAATATATTTATTTTGAATGACATCTGTTGCTTCATAACATTTAAAAATTATAGTTTGATCAACCAATCTATAAGCATTTATTAAATTCCTATTATGTGTCTTTAATAAGCACTCTAAGTCCTATAGATAAAAAAGTAAAATACAGTCCCTGCCCCAAGGAGTTAACAATTTAATGAAGAGCAGTTAAGACTACTGTTTGTAGGTGAATGAATTCAAAGATAGAACATCTGTTCTGTCAGTGTTAGATTTAGAATTTAGATTCCTTGTTTGATAAATCATAGTGTTTCAGAATAATCCTGTTGACCTCTTACGGACTTGTTTTGTTCAAGTGGTCTTACTAATTTAAAAGAAAGAAAACTTTTAAAATGAGAATAGTTATGAACTTTTAGACCATTGAAAATTGTGCCCATATTGTGATGTCTTAGTGTACTGTTTAGTGGAAAAATACTAGCTTAATATAAGGGTAACTCAGAGTATTCAATTTCAGTTGTTCAAGGGCATAAATAATAGTTTCCTTTATGCCAGTAGAGTCATGCTTAGCAAAATTTTCCTCCTATTTCTCAATAAGAATAGAAAGTAGAATTCCCATCTGGAACAAAAGTAGAAATTCACAGTAACCATTTCATAAATATTTCTTGACTTGACTTATTGACTTGAAATTACCTTGAACTCTCCCTTCTCTATTATTTCAAAAAGCATTTTAAAAATGAAATATTTGGTGGAGATTTTTCACTAACTAGCTTCTCTCACTTCTTCTGAGTATATGCCTACCAAGACTGTCTTGAATCCCCCCATAATACTTTCTCTTTATCCTCATTCTTGAGAAACTCATATGTTTTTCTTTAATCTGTATATGAGTGGACTCTGAATTTCTTCATTTCTCTGACTCTTTTCCTTTCAATTAATATAGGTAATATTACAATACTTGCACATAGTGACCAATTCAGTAAATAGCCGAAGACTGGAATTTATTTTAGTGTCTGACTTTAGCAAATGACAATGACTGCTTACATTTCACATTCACTATGATGAGTTCATCCAGGATACACCTGCTAACAGTGAAAGTCCTCCAGTGCTCTGTTTTGAGTTCTCTTTTCCCTCTATACTGTTTCACGTGATAATTTTCCGTAGCTCTCATGAATTCAATTATCATCTCTATGCAGATGATTTTCAGATCTATTTGAAGAGCCTTAACTTCTCTTTTAACCTCCAGCCTCGGCATCTTCTGCCTATTTCAACATCTTGTTCCATAGACACCTGCTTTAAAAATTTAATTATTATTATTATTTTTTTTTACTTTTTAGTTCTAATATTATTATGCATACTTCCATTTTTCAATTCTTTTTCTGGGAGTGTGTAGCATCTTCCTTCATAAGTCCTTTGTAGTTGATTTGAGTATTATCATACTCAGATTAACTTAGTCTTTCAATTGTTCTTCAAAAAAATTTAGCTCTTAGATATTATGACTGTTCTCTTGGTTCTGCTCATTTTACTTTTCATTATTTCATACAAGCTTCTAAGATCTTTGAGCTCATCATTTCTTATAGCACAGTGGTATTCCATCATAATCCTATACCACAACTTGTTTAATCATTCCCAAGTTGATAGGCATCCCTTCAATTTGCCATTCAAAGAGAGTTGCTATAAATATTTTAAAAACATTTACATTCTTTTCCTTTTTTTCCTTGATCACCTTGGGACCTAATAGTGACATTGCTGGACATATATACAATTTTATAACTCTTTGGGCATAATTCCTGATTGCTCTCCATCTCATAGACATCTTGAACTCTTAATGTCCAAAATGAAATTTATTTTTTTCTCTCAAGATTTCCCCCCTTTCCTGTTACTAGGGAGGGTACTATAGTCCTCCTAGTCACATAGGCTCACAACCTATGACTTTTATCTTTGACTCTGCTCTTTCTGTCTCTCTTCCCTCAGTCCACATCTGTTTAGTCGCCAAGTACTGTTGATTCTGCCTTTGTAGTATCTCTCATATAGGTCCCCTTCTCTTTTCTAACACTGCTATCACCTTGGTATAGGCTCTCATGACTTCCTGCTGAGATTGATTAGATTCCTTGCCTCAAATCTTTCCAGTCCATCCTCTATTACCTCTACATGTATCACATCTCTTATCCCATTTAGTAAACTCAAGTAGTTCTCTGTTACCTCCAGGATCAAATATAAAATGCTCTGTTTGGCTTTTTGGGTCTTTAATCTCTTTTCAGTTTTCCTACATATTATACTCATTTATATGTTTTATGATCCAGGAAAACTGGCCTCCTTACTGTTCCTTACACAAGATATTCTGTCTCCCAATCCTGATTACATTTTCACTGATTGTCCCCTATGCCAGGTACTGCCTCCCTTTTTAATCTCCATTTTCTGCATTTCCTTTTTCCTTCAAGTCTTGACTAAAGTCTAACTTTCTGCAAGACATCTTTCCCAGTCCTTAATGTTAATGCCTTTCCTCTACTGTTATTTTTAATATATCCTTAATTAACTTGTATGTACATGGCATTTTGCCTATTTTCGTCCTGTTAGACTGAGCTCCTTGAGAGCTTTTTTTTTTTTTTTTGGTCTTTCTTTGTATCCCTAGCACTTAGCAAAGTCCTTTATGGTAGGTGCCTAATAAATATTTTTTTTTACTGATTATGGTAATATTGCCTTCCTTGCTACTTACTTTCACAATAATATATTCCCCAAGTCCAAGACCTCAATATGACAAATTCTTTCTTAGTCTTTTGCCTCTGTCCATATAATTTTTTTCCCCAGATCTAGCCCTTTTCTTCTTGGGACTAATCAGTTATTATCACCAGATTCTTTTCAGACTTTTGTTAATTGATTTCAGAGCTAGAATTGTCTGTCAGAGAACTGTTTACACTAATTCTATAATGTTGTGGTTTTCCTAAAATTGTTACCAGCCATTCAACAAGTATTTACAATGTATTATTTACAGTTATTTACAATGTATACTACAATGTATTCTGCCCTGTGCTAGAAGTTATGGAGGCAAAGAATTACATGATATGATCCTTGACCTCAAGAAGTTTGCTATCCAAATGGGGAGGCTAGGATCAATATTTATGGGATAATTTTAACAATACAAGATATTATACAATTAAATGTCACTTTGTATTGTATAGTTTTAAAATATATTATTACATATTCATATCTTCATAATTGATGTGAGGCTAAATCTTTTAAAATTGTAAGATATCATATAAATGAAAGAGAAGCTATTGTTATTAATTTTGCTTTGCTTTTTTAGCTCATCAGTTCCCATTGCAAATTTTCCTTCAGTAGTGTTTAATGATAAGTGTTTAATTGAATTCATTTCAAATTTTGGTCTTAAAGGCTACTGACTCTGTCTGAACTTACCTTTCATAACTCATGACCCTTATGTTCTGTTTTAGGCATATTTTTTCACTTTCTACTTGTGCAACTGGTCTTTCCAACTCTGCTAACCTAAGGAATCTTTTTAGGCTTACACGTCCCAGAACACTTTTACCCCCTTTGAATTACAGCTGAATGCTATCTAGTCCATGAAGTTTGAGCACCAGGCATTTTAAACTTTTTTTTCCATTCTTTCTTCTCCTATTTTTGCAGTTATTGCAGTTATTTGGCCTCTCAACTCTGATTAAACTGTACATTCTTGATTATGGGGCATAGTTAATTTTTTTTTTTTTTTTTTTACATTTTTGCAAGGCAATGGGGCTAAGTGGTTTGCCCAAGGCCACACAGCTTGGTAATTATTAAGTGACTGATGCCGGATTTGAGCTCAGGTCCCTGACTCCAGGGCTGGTGCTCTATCCACTGTGCCATCTAGCTGCCCCATAATTTTTAACCACACTCCTGAGGTTTTATTAAAATGCTTTTTATCTTGTGACTGTTTGGGTAGGATTTGTTGACCAAGTCAGAAAATAGTACATTTATTTAGTCTGATGATCTGTATTCAGATATTCTATGTTTTCATGATCCTTAATGATAGGAAATAATGTTAAGATACCTTCTGTTGTCATTTGCTTCATATTTAGTTAAGATTTGTTGGTTCTGATTCTCTTTCTTTCAGCCAAAGAGAGAATCTTGAGCAACTTGAAGAAGCATGAGGCTCCCCATCCTCCCCTTGTTCTGAATACTTTCAAAGCTCCAGTGCCTGTCATTTCCTCATCTAGTTTGCTAAATCAGAAGGAAACTATGCAACTTATACGCCCAGACCTGAATCTCTTGCAACAGCATGCTAAGTAAGATGATGCATTGAAATGTCTTTCCTCTTCATACTAAATGCACAGCCCAAATGATTTAGCACCTGAAGTGGGTTCAGCCTGGGAGCACTGAGCAAGCTGGTTTGAGTAATTGAGTTTGAATGTTTAGGTTATAATACATCTTTTCGTTTCTTTTAGAAAACGAATAATATTGCACATATTTTTAGGAACTGTATATTATATTTCATGTGGTAACAATTCAAAAGTCAGCTAAAGCCAACTCAGTTTTTTTCAGACAAGACTCTATGTATTAGCAGGTGTAAATATTATTTGAAGACAAATGTTAAAATGAAAAAGCATTGATTTTTAAAAAATCTAATTTGTTATTTGTACAGGTTTAAAAAAATCTTTTACATTCTTGCAAATGTTGAATGAGGTATATGTGCTTAAGAGTGAGATCTGTATTTTCATTGGTACAGGGAACTTCTAGATCAGAAAACTATCTTTAGCTCAGGACTGCACTTTTTCTGCAGCTTATAGTCTCAGGAAATTTCTTGAAGCAGTGAGAAGTTAAATGATTTGTTCAAGGTCATATAGCCTGTCGTGTATCAGAGGTAAAGATGGGAAGACTTGAACCCGGGTCTTTTGGCCTTTGAGGGTGACTCTCTTATCCATCCTACCCCAAGTTGGCTCAACTCATACTCCATTATCTTTCAAGGTTGTAAAGATATATCTAGATAATAATTGTAAAAAGTACTTTGCAGAACTCCAGCATCCAAAAGAATTCTATAAAAGCTTATTCTGTCTCCCTTCCTTTAAGGGGGCATCTTACAGATGGACAAAGAGGACATTTTTTAATTTTTAAATTTAATATAATTTTAAATTTTTTACAAGGCAGGGGAGTTAAGTGACTTGCCCAAGGTCACACAAATAGGTAATTATTAAATGTCTGAGGCTGGATTTGAACTCAGGTCCTTCTGACTCCAGGGCCAGTGCTCTATCCACTGTGCCACCTAGCTGCCCAGATATTTTTTTAGAAAGGGCTATATATATTTCACTCTGCCACTGCAAAAGAGCCAGGCCTTATCATTTTAGAGTTTATAATTCATTCTAAATTAAAGACTTTTTCTTTCATGAAGACTTTTTTGCTAAGTTGTTCACAAACATAGTGTATGTGTTGCTTGGTTATTTAGAAGAGAAATGATTGGAAACATGGCTAGGAATAAAACTAATAACTTTACGTGCATAAATATCAATGTACTATGTATAAATAAAATGAGATTGAGTTTTTAATATAAGGACATAAATATTGCCTTACAGGTTTCACCAAGAGTTGGTGGGAAGAGATTTATTAAGGGACTTTGCCAATTGAAGTATGTTTCTTTTTTAGAATTAATAGATCTGATAGAGGGGATCAAAAGTGGTAGTGTAGGTCAGGAAGATAATATATTTTTAATAGAATTCAACAAACCTGAGAGGAAGCAGCATGCAAAGCACTTGGGTGAGGGTAAAAGGAGAGAGGAACTTAAGTGATGTTGCTTGCTGTTTATAGTTGGTTGGTTTGAGTCTGACTCCTTGTGATCCCACTTGAGATTTTCTTGGCAAGGAGAGGTTTGCATTTTCATTTTCAGTTTGTTTTACAGATGAGGAAATTGAGGCAAACAAGGTTAAGTGACTGGCCCAGTGTTAACCAGCTATTAAGTATCTGTGATTGGATTTGAACTCAGGTCTTCTTGACTGCTGTTCTATCTGCTGTGCTGCCTAGTTGCCCATACTTAGTGGTATTATAGTGAGATTATATACTGTACTATTGACTACCCGGCAAGATGGAAGATATGAATGAATCAGAAATCTGCCAAATAGATCAAATATAATACTAATGGGGACTTCAATTATCCAAACCTTTGATGGAATTCTTTCTTTGAAGAGGATTTGATTTTCCCTGCTTACATTTTTTTCTTTCAGAAGGTATAGAAAATATTGAGGGGATCTGATATTGATCAGTAAGTAGGAGAATTGGTTATAGAAGTGGCTGTGAGAAAAGCTTGGAGTAAAAAAGCAGCTAGGTCATCTTGCACCTCTTCATCATCAAGGAGGTGATTGTTGGGTATGGTTAATCATATAATTTAGGAAAACAGACACAGGTTAAAAGAAGTGATAGGCATGAGCTCATAGCCAGAGAATTCAAAAGGGAAGATTGTTCAAGAGGACTAACTGATAAGCAAATATAATTCTGAATATACAGTCACAGATCCAAGAAAAAGTAGAGGTATCTTTTTAGATTGTATATGTCTATTCCAAAATCCATTTGCGAGACCAGGTTTCAGGAGAATTCACTATCATGGGGGTAGCATTTTTTTCTCTTTTCCTTCCCCTTCAACTTCGTGGATCCTTCAGAATCCATCTGTATTTTTTCCTGGCTCACATGAGAGAGATGAGATGAGAATTACCAACTCTTCCTTTCAATCAGATGAAAGAGTACCATCTCCTATGCCACAGTCTCCTTAGATATTCCAGGTTTTTATCATTTTACTTGTCTCAATATACTGCAAACCCCCAATCATTTGACCTACTGACATAACCCAAGGGCCTCTGGGCCTTGATGTTCACCCTGCTAATGAACCCTTAGGACTTGCAGATCTCTCTATCTTTCCTGCAGATGAACTTTCTTTTATGTGTTGTCTTCCCCAGTGTTAGCTCTTGAGACCAGAGACCATGTCACTTTTCTTATCTCCAAAGCCTCAGCATAGTGGTTGGCACATAGTAAACCCTTAATAAATACGTTTTGATTCATGCATTCATTCATTCAGAAGTGAAGTTTGGAAGTAGTCAAAATTACCCATAGTAAATAAAAAAATGCAGAAGAGATCTATAAGAATTAGTTCAGAAAGATTATAGCCAAGAATAACCTTAAGATTTATTCTTATAGAACATATAACATAAATCTTAAGATAGGGAATTTTTTTAGGTTTGTTCCTGCATAAAAAGAATAATAAAGAGAAAGACCCATTGCTTCATGCAGATACTGAAATGTTACTATTTCATAAATAGAAAGCAGGTCTCTTCCCTCTCTTTTGCTTCTGGAATGCAAGAAACAAGATCTTCATAACAGAAAGGGTAAACAAACATGGTTAAGAGAAATTTGAATCCCAAGGTAAACTAGGAGATAGTAAGATAATACTTAATTGGTCTAAATACAATTTTCTGTAGACCAGGATGAATTAAATTCCAAGAATATCAGATAACCTGCATTTAAACATCTTGCATCATTAACTGTAATCTGTGAATTTCTGCTGAGAATCAGAATTTTGGAAAGGGGGGATTAAGGGTAAACATCTCAATTTTTAAAAGGGGGAAAATAATCTACTGAATATTAGCTTAATGTCAATTAGCAAAATTATGTATGAAATTGTTAAATGAATGATTTGTGAACATTGAGGAAAATGGTGTTTACTGGGAAGCAGAATAGGTTCACTAAATACAAGTCATTTGAAACTTACTAAATTTCCTTTTCTGTTAAGATTACAAGCAGATAGTTTAGAGGAATGTGATAAACATAATATGTCAGGATTTTGGCAAGGTTCTCATTCAACATTCATTAAACAAATATGAAGGATTGAAAGGAAATTATAAAACTTCTTTTGACATTTGATAGACATGATGGAAAACATGGACTGGATAACTCAACTGATTAGATTCTTAGCTAGTAAAATGATCCTTATCTTAAAAAATCCAATTATTTCACCTAGCAATATTCCCTGGTAGACATCTATATCTACTGGATATGTTGCAGTAACTGTGCTTTAACACTGTTCAACATTTCAATTGTCTATTGTATGAAGTCATTATGCTTATCAAGTGTCAGAAACTTGTTGCCCAAAGGGTAATAAAACTGTGCCACTTTGATTCAGCAATACTACTATGTCTGCATCCCAAAGAGATCACAAAAAGGGTAAAAAACCCACATGTACAAAAAATATTCGTAGCAGCTCTTTTTTTAGTGGTAATGAATTGGAAATTGAAGAGATGCCCATCAACTGGGGAATGGCCAATATGAAATAAGAATCAAACCTATATTAGCTTAAAAAACTATACCTGGTATAATATAGTTTATTTCAAATAGACTTAATGGGTTTAATTGACTGTAAGCTCAGTATGTATCTGCATTTTACAGTGGCTATCATACAAGCTAATTTGATCTTAGGCCACCAGTTAATAGAATACTATCATTTTAAAGGATGTAAAAATCTCCCTGTATTTTGCCATGGTCAGACCACATCTGTAACATTATATTGATTTTTTTAGGTTTTTTTTTTTTGCAAGGCAAACGGGGTTAAGTGGCTTGCCCAAGGCCACACAGCTAGGTAATTATTAAGTGTCTGTCTGAGACCGGATTTGAACCCAGATACTCCTGACTCCAGGGCCGGTGCTTTATCCACTGTGCCACCTAGCTGCCCCCACATTGTATTCATTTCTTGATACCCAATTGGTCCACATTTTTAATAAATTATTAAACAGGTTAGTAGGCGGCAGCTAGGTGGCGTAGTGGATAAAGCACCGGCCCTGGAGTCAGGAGTATCTGGGTTCAAATCCGGTCTCAGACACTTAATAATTACCTAGCTGTGTGGCCTTGGGCAAGCCACTTAACCCCGTTTGCCTTGCAAAAACCTAAAAAAAAACAACCCCAAAACAGGTTAGTAATGTTGTTCTCTGTCCTCCTCTTCCCTCATCATTAATAAAACCCCAGGTTTTTTTCATGCCTTTACTATCTTTCACTCCTTCAGATACTTTATGAATTGATCTCTCAGTGCCCTTTCAAATCTATTGTTAACAGTTTGAATATTTTCTGTTTATATTTGGTCTAATCCAGATTTTTTTCCCCATTTTTATTCTCTTTAGTAACACTGTGATGTTAGACTTCAAGTGTGATACCTTTACTATCCTTGGTGATGAAAAAAAGTTCGTCATAGAAATCCTTGAAGATCATTCCATTTTTCTTTGTTGTTTCTCCTTCCTTTTTTATCCTTCAGGGTCCTTGGGATGGCTTTGCTTAGTTGAGACTCTAAACTGGTTTTATCTAACGCTACTTCTTTTGTTTTATTAGGAAATTCTACTTAAAATGTTTCAACATCCATCTATGTAAGATCTTAAAAATGAGCTTTAATACTTTATTTTTTTTTAACATTTTATTTGTTTTCCCATTATATACAATAGTAATATGTACCCATCATTTTTTGCAAGGCTCTGAATTCTACGATTCCCCCCCTCCCCCCACCACAGAAGGCCATCTGACAGTCTCTACATTGTTTCCATGCCATACATTGATGTAAATTGAATGTTACAAGAGTAAATATAAGAATCAACATAACCCACCCCCCCCAAGAAGATGAGAAACCTTAAGAATAGAGAGAGAGAGAGAGAGAGAGAGAGAGAGAGAGAGAGAGAGAGAGAGAGAGAGAGAATTGTACTTCAGTCTGTGTTTAGATTTCAATGGCTCTGTCTCTGGGGTGAGTTGCTTTCTTTATCATAAGTCCACCAGAGAAGTTGCTTCAATATTTTTCCCTCAGTTGCTATTACTAGCTGTACCTCCACTCTATTTCTCCCCTCTCTCATTTATTCTTTTCTCTCTCTCCTTTCATACTGGCCCTGTCCAAAAATGTATTGAATCTGAGTACCCTCTCCCTCAATCTTCCCTCTCTTCTATCACCTATTCCCCCCTTCCCTCCCCCCATCCCCCCTCATCCCGTCCCTTTCCTCCCTTCTTTCTCCAGGGCAAGATAGATTTCCTCACCCTATTAGGTGTGTATGAAATTTCCTCCCTGAGCTATTTCCAATGAGAATGAAAGCTCACTCATTCCCCCTTGCCTTCCTCCCTCCATTCCATGGAAAAAACTTTTTCTTGACTTTTATGTGAAATCTCTTGAGCTTAGTACTTTAAATTGGATTTGTTGTTGACTTCCATATCTCTCTGCTTGGCAAATAAGTTAGATATTTGCTAATAAGTAAAACATTTTTTAGATTCTTATGGGTTTTTTTGAGAGTTGATTTACATAAACTTTTTATGAAGTATATATATGCCTACTTTCTCATAGGAATTTTTTTTAATGAAAATCATCATTAGTAGGGAAACAAAGGCTCTCACAAATGATATTTCACAGTAGAATCTTTGTTGCATTCAGTTGACTGAAAGATATAGAGGTTACAAGATCCCATTATGCTTTTTCTTTAATTATAAAAAATTTTTATTTTATCCATAAATCAAAATATTTGAAATTGTAACAACTAATTTAACATTAATTATAGGAACCCTATAAAAGTTAATTTAAGAATTTATGATGGAGATGGGAAAACTAGGCATAGTTTTACACGTGCTCAAAATTGTAGGAAAGCAAATTAAAAGTTTATTTTTTAAAAATATTTGATAATTTATTTATTTTTCCAGCTATATGCAATGGTAGTTTTCACCAGTCATTTTTTTGGAAGGTTTTGAGTTTCACATTTTTCTTCCTTCCTTCCTGCTGACAGGAAACAAACTAATATAGGCTCTACAGGTATAACAATGCTAAATATAGATCCATATTAATTATTTTGTGAAAGAAGACTCAAACCAGAATGTGAGAAAAAAACATAATATATAGGACAATTTCAAAAAATTGAAAGATAGTAAACTTTGGTCTACAGTTGAACTCCATAGTTCCTTCTGAATGTGATGATTTTTCTATCATAAGTCTTTTAGAATTTTCTTGATTATTGTACTACTGAAATGAATGGTTCCATCAGAGTTGGTCATCTCCCACTGTCGCTATTAGGGTGTATAATGTTCTTCTGGTTCTGCTCATTTCACTCAGCATCAGTTCATGAAGTCTTTCCAGGCTATTTTGAAGTCCTATTCCTCATAATTTCTTTTTTTTTTTTTTGCAAGGCAAATGGGGTTAAGTGGCTTGCCCAAGGCCACACAGCTAGGTAATTATTAAGTTTCTGAGGCCGGATTTGAACTCAGGTACTCCTAACTCCAGGGTTGGTGCTCTATCGACTGTGCCACCTAGCAGCCCCATAATTTCTTATAGAACAAATTCATATACTATAATTTGTTCAGCCATTCCCCAGTTGATGGGCATCTCTTCAATTTCCAATTCATTACCACTACAAAAAAAGAGCTGCTATGAATATTTTTGTACATGTGGATTTTTTTTACCCTTTTTTGTGATCTCTTTGGGATGTAGACATAGTAGTATTGCTGGATCAAAGTGGCATGGTTTTATTACCCTTTGGGCATAATTCTAAATTATTCCAAGAAAGTTTGGATCAGTTCACAGCTCCACCAACAATGCATTAATGTCCCATATTTCCCACATCCTCTCATTGATCACTTTACTTTTTAGTCATATTGTCCAATCTGATAGGTGTAAGTTAGTACTTCAGAGTTGTTTTAATTGCATTTCTCCATTGATTTAGAGCATTTATTCATATGACTATAGACAACTTTAATTTCTTCATCTGAGAATTGCTTTTTCATATTCTTTGACCATTTATCAATTGGGGAATGTTGTATTCTTACAATTTTGACTCAGTTTTATATATATATATATATATGTATATATATATACATATATATATATAAAATATATATATTTTAGAAATGAGTTATTTGTCAGAAACACTAGTTGTAAAAATTCTTTCACTGTCTTCCTTTTAATCTTTGTTGTATTTGCTTTATTTGTATTTATCTTTTAAATCTGAAATGATACTAGCTAAACCTTTGAGAGCACAGTAAGGAGATTTTGACATGAAATTTTACAGGGAAATCAGTCTAGGGTAGATGGGAAGAACACACAAAGAAAGATATTTAAGACATGCAAAAAAATTAAACAGAATTGGACAAAAGAAGATAAATTCAAAGAGTGAACTGTGAATCTATGTATCCTAGAAAATAATTTTGGATTTTATGAGGTCACTCAACTGCTTCCCTTGAATCAGCAATACATACCTGAAGAAGGTCATTTACGGACAAATGGTTAGTCATTCATACCTTTTGTGTTAGCAAAGAGGTGAAAACAAAGTAGATGCTTATTAATTGGGGAATTGCTGAGCTAATTGTGGGATATGAATGGAATGGAGTATTATTGTGTCATAAAGAATGCTAAATATGAGTATTTCTTGGAAAGAGGGTAGGATTTATCTGAATTGAAATTGAGGGAAGGAGGTAAAATTAGGAGAACACTCTCTCCCTGCTCCCCCTATCTATACATACACACAGACACACATAGAAACATACACACATATACACACACAGGTCTTGTTCTTAAGAGAACAGATTTTGAAACATAATTTTGTTTTCTTAGTAGAGTTGGGGGGGGGAAGTATGTCTGTAAAGTGTCACATGTGTTGTTAAATCAAATTCTTGGCCCCCCCTTTTTTTTTTAAAGATTTTTCAAGGCATTGGTTAAGTAGCTTGCCCAAGGCCACACGGCTAGGTAATTACTAAGTGTCTGAGGCCAGATTTGAAGTATGCCTGACTCCAGGGCCGGTGCTCTATCCACTGCACCACCTAGCCACCCCATTGGCTCCTTTTTTTTTTAACTCTTCTTTGTTACTTGAGAGGTTTCCTTGTGGGAAAGAGTTATGTCAGGAAATAACTGGTCTAACAAAAAAGGCATAGGATCACTTTGGCAGGGAGGATGAGATTCTTGTTCCACTATATGTTGAATCAGATGACTTTTGAGGTTCCCTTTAACTTTGAGATTCTCTAATTCTGAACAACTATCTTGTAAAAAATTGTTGAAGAAATTGGGGATTTTTAGTTTAGAGAAGAGACTTGAGTTGGTAAGGACCATAGCAAGTAGATGTGAGGATAGGAATACCTGATAGCCATCTCTAAAAATTAGATGGGATGTCATATAATCTTATATGTATGATATGCTTAAATTTAACAAGGCTCTTGTTGGCACAGTGGATAGAGCACCGGCCCTGGAGTCAGGAGTACCTGGGTTCAAATCTGGCCTCAGACACTTAATAATTACCTAGCTGTGTGGCCTTGGGCAAGCCACTTAACCCCATTTGCCTTACAAAAAAAAATCTAAAAAAAACACAAAACAACAACAAGGCTCTTGATTCTCAAAGCTGTGAAGCAGGTGGTATAAATGTTGCCCCCCCATTACCAATGCATAAACTACAGCCCAAATAATTAGCCAACAAATATTCATTAAGCAGTTCTTAAAATGTGCTAGTTTCACAGTATGTATTTGGGATGAAAAGAAAAATATAATTCCCTATCTGAAATAATTTGCCCTTGGTCTTATCCCAGAACCAGTAAGTACCATATGAAAAAACATTAAACTTATATTACATTGCACTGGATGGTGTCCTAATGTGTGGGAGTTATAGACAGATTTCAACTATAATTTTAGTAAACTGTAAAATCATAGTGACTTTTGGTGGCTGTAACCAACTTTGATTCATGTTAAGCATGTTATAAGCCAAAATTCAATAGTCTTTTTCATATGAAATGAATTTGTTCACATTTCCTCCATTCTTTTCCTATGTAGCTAAATTTTTTTTTAGCCTCAGCATAGGACTTTAATCTACCTGAGCTTTTTGTTATCTTCAAATTTGAGAATTTTTCAGTACAGTGCATCCAGAAAATATAATCGTTTTGTCTTATGAGATAGTAAGTTTTTGGTCACTGGAAATATTAATGTGCTTATGAATGATCATTTGTCATAAAAGAGAGATTCCTTCATTGGAAAGGAAATTGGACTAGATGACTTTGAAGGTCCCTTATAATAAAGGTGCTTAAATTGTTTTATTCTGTTATAAATATTATTAAAGGAGTGCTAAAGCTTTTTAGAGTTAGTTTTAAAGTCTACAGCATGTCAGCTCATGCAAGTAGACTAAGAAATTATTGGCATGGGGGGGCTAGGTGGCGTAGTGGATAAAGAACTGGCCCTGGAGTCAGGAGTACCTGGGTTCAAATCCGGTCTCAGACACTTAATAATTACCTAGCTGTGTGGCCTTGGATAAGTCACTTAACCCCGTTTGCCTTGCAAAAAAACCTAAAAAAAAAAAGAAATCATTGGCATATTCTATGAAATATCAGCAACCATTTCACATTATAAATTAATTAAGACTTTCATATAGTCTTGTTTGTTTGTTTGTTTTTAAAAGGCAGTGGGGTTAAGTGATTTGTCCAAGCTCACAGCTAGGTAATGACTAAATGTTTGAGGTTGAATTTGAACTCAGATCCTCCTGACTCCAGGGTTGGTGCTCTATCCACTGCACCACCCAGTTAGCCCCATTCATATAGTCTTGGAAGTGAATTGCTTCATTTATCTCTAAAATCAATGGTTGTAATTGACATGTGATGTTTCCTGAGCTTTGTTTTTGGTTGTCTTGTTGTTCTCTCCTTAGCTCCCTCCTTCCACAAGGTCTTATCTATGACATAACAGCCTTGGAGCACTTATTCCCTTCTATAATGTAGAATTCTGGAGTGGCTTTAGTTTCTACCAGTGGTTCACATGGGTGGTGATTCTCTCATTCTGTATATGAAGCAGAGTTTACTATATAGTTCATTACACCTGGGCAGTGGCACCCAAGACATTTCTTATCCTAGGAAAAAGGCAGAGATTGTTATTGTGAAATCCTGTCCACCCTGGTGCAAATCTCTTTAATCCTTGATTAAAAAGTTGTTGGAAGACATGTCTGTCCTGGTGGGTCCCTTGACATTGCCCTTCTTAATGGCCTCAGAGAGGGCCTGGTGATCCACATTGTCTTCAGGGTATATTTCCCTAGTGCCTTATTTGATGTCCTGATGATGTTTTTCAGAACTGCGACCCTTCGAGAGTCCCAGCAAGTTGCTCTGGACAGTGAGCTGTTGGATGCAATTCCCAAACAGTATGTTAATCGAGAAGAGCAGATCACACTGCATCTGGAGTGTCGGGGCAGCAGCAGCAGGAAATGCCAGGGAGCAGCTGTTGTCACAGTTCAGGTAAAAGCTAGATTTGTTTTATTCATTTGATAGATATTTGCTCAATGCCTATGATGTACCTAGGACTACAGGGAACACAAAGGAATAAAACTGTCTGCAAGAAATTTATCATCTATTGAGGAATACACAAAGTTAATCCCTTGCCTTGTGTTGTTTGTCACATGAGATTTACAAATAGTCTATATCATGAGAGTTCAGAGGAAGAGATTAGAGTACTTAGAGAAGCTTTCATGGAAGGGTTGGGACATAAACTGTGACTCGAAAGATTTGGAGGACATAATAATTTGGCTAAATGGATGAGAAGATAATGAGTAAAGCACTGGAGGAATTAAATATTTTATGTCCAGAGGCTTAGTGAGTAGGTCACGCTAGCTGGAGAATGTCTAGGGGAGCAACCATAGAGAAAGATGGAAAACTTGGATTAGCTCTCAACTATAGAAAGCATTGAATTCCAGACTAAAGAATATAGACCATAATCTATTAATCGATGTGGAGTCACTGAAAATGTGTAAGCAAAAGAGAAAGAAATATAAATAATGAATGAAGCATTGTAGGATCTGTTGGTGGTTTGTAGGATGTATTTGAACTAGAAATAAAAAGAATTATTGAATTAGAAATATCATTTGCCTCTCAGAATCATCTTCCCAAACTAGAATAACAGGTTCTGGACAGAATTTGGGATAAAATTGTCAGTGGCTCTTTTGCCCTCACTAGTTCTTGAGTTGAAGGAGCTTTCAAAGGGTGCGGCATTCTGCTTGTAGAAATGCAGTTTGTAACCATTCATGAGTAGTCTTTAAATAACCCATGAGGCTACTTTGGTAGAGCTGTTATGTCATCTAGGTGGGTGTTTTCTTCACTTTTCAGATTTCCATGTCCTTTTGCCTATGTAGTTGTGTAGATCTTCCATAGAATATTTGCCAAACAGACTGGAGAACTTCCAGTTCTTTTGTTATCTTTGGGATATCAAGTGTCACTTGATTTATTTATCTGTTGCCTCTCATTTTTGCAACATGACTGTCCCACCTCTTTTTGTTTGTTTTTGTTTTTGGTCTTACATGTCTTCAGAAATGTCTTTTATACTGCTTCTCACTTATAGGTCATCTTGTTATATATAGCATCTTATTTATACTTAAAATATATTTTTCTATCAATTTTGTGATTTTGATTCCTCCAAGTTCATAGTATTCCATAATTCATAGCTATTGTAGTTTCATGGTTGTTTAAACAATTGTTTAAAGGATACGTTTTTGTGACAGTGGGGGGTATTGGAATCAAGACAATGTAATATTTCTCTTTTGTGATCCAGTAAGATTTTTTTGTCCTCATTAATACTAGGATAAGCTATTATAGGTATTTATATTTTGATGGATCAATATGTGTTTACATTTTTCTTCTTGTTCTAGTATGGAAATTTTATAGTCCTAGACTAGTTTGGATGACTCAGTGTTTATCCAGCTCAATGTTTTTGCTTAGTGGGGCTGAGAATTAGAGGGACATTTCTAATATCTGTTAGCAGCTTTCTTCTAAGACAAATTCAGGGAGAAGATTCAAATTTTGGCTACCATGAGGTTTGGGAAATATCTATTGGGTTGATTAGTTTTATTCTGACAATGGCCAATACCTCAACCCTTGCTAGGATTCTCATAACATATCTTGTAGAGTAATAAAAAGAGGGAAGTACTTGCATCTTGAATTCATATCTTAAGTTTGATACTTATAGGTGTATTCCCACAATCTACTTATTAAATCTTTATTTTTTTAAGGTTTTTTTTTTGCAAGGCAAATGGGGTTAAGTGGCTTGCCCAAGGCCACACAGCTGGGTAATTATTAAGTGTCTGAAGCCAGGTTTGAACTCAGGTACTCCTGACTCCAGGGCCGGTGCTCTATCCACTGTGCCACCTAGCCACCCCAACTCATTAAATCTTACGATGAACTTAAGTTTAACCATCTGTAAAATGGGAATATTAACATTTGTGTATCTACCTCCAGGGACTATGTAAATGTTTTAGTTATTTTTATTGTATGAAAGCATAGTACCTAAATATTTAATTATCACCCTCTGTATGTAACATATTTGATCTTGTAATACTTGAAGATGACTTTTCAGTTGTGATTTCATTGTGAATGAAATTTTGGATCTTTTGTTCTGCTGGTGAACAGTTAATTGCTAGTAGAGTAGCTGATAAGTAGCTACTCTCTTTAATGGAATTCAAATTTTTCAGCTGCCTCTTCCAGAAAAATTCTTTTGAATACTGATTGTCCTCCTCAGATATTATTGTGATGTTTCTACAGATTTAAATGCTGGCAGGGAGAAAGCAATGAAATAAAGACTTGTACATGGTTATAAGGCAGCATGTCTTAGGAGCTAAGAGTACTGACCTTGGGGGAAGGAAGTCATAGTTTTCCTCTCTTCCTTTTTCACTTTGACTAGCTGGGTAAGAATGGGCAAGTAACTTGTTTTCCTTTCTGAAGACAATTTTTCTTTGTATGTGAGATGGGGAATAATATCTGTAATAGTCATCTCACAGTATTTTTTATGAGGCTTAAATAAAAGTTGTAAACTTTAAAGAGTTATATAAATGCCTATGATTATTATTCTTGTCTTATATTTTTGTAGAGATGGTGTTTGGATTAGGAATACATGCCTTATGGAGATTTGGGATTTCTTTACCTGCTTTAAGAACCCTTATTATGTAGTCTACATTTTGAAAATAATAGTTTTATTTTAGAATTCTGATTGAGTTCCAAGATTATTTGAATTGTTAATTTTTGTGGCAAGGAAAGCCTTGGAAATTTTCAGCTTTCTGCAAATGAAAGAAGCTGAACACATTTCATGAGAAAGTGAATATGCTTCTCCTTTGGTCTCCTTTCCTGACATAAGCTCCTGGTGATTCAATGATTTTCCCTAAGGAAACAGATTACTTTATGGCAGGGTGCCTTTTGTTGCATTCCTTTGCTGTGATGCAGTATTTGATTTGTCATGTGAAAGGTTGGTTCAAATTTACAATCTAGATATGAAAATGAACTAGTAGCCCCCTTTGCACCATTTTAGAGTCACTTCTTAGGTTATTTGAAGTTTTCTTAATTTTTTCTTAATTTTTTTCTTAATTTTTGACATCTAGTTCTTTCTTTATTCTATTGTTTAAAACCCCTAGTAATTATGACTTATCCAGCCAAAAATGAAGAGAGCTGGATACGATGGTGGGAACAGTATGGGAAAACAATGAATTTGGAATTGTAAAAGTTGAATATTCAATCAATCTCTGTTAAATTATCTGTCATTTTGAGGGTGGGTATAATGGCCTAATTTGTATTTTTCTATTATATTATTGTATGGTTTAAACCAGAGGTTGACAACTTATGGCACAGGTATCCTCAAGAAACTTCTGAGGTAATACTTATTTATACATCTCAGCTCTAACTTCTCTCTTGATTTACAGGCTCTCATCTCCTACCTCCTACTGGGCATCTTGAATTAGATGTTCCAAAGACTTCATAAATTCTTTATGTCCAAAACTGAACTCATTTCTGTATAATATCTCACACATATATTCTCTCCTCTGACACTGCTTGACTCTGGTGCAGCCACTCCTAATTTCATGCCTAGACTATAAGCTGCTGGTGGGTTTCTCCAACTCATTTCTCCATTCCAGTCCATCCTCCACTCCAGTACAACTGACCTTCCTAAAACACAGGACTAATCCTTGTCATGCCTATCTCCCATTCAACTTCAGGGTCCTTATTACCTTCAGGATCAAATAGAAAATCCTCTTTTTGACTTTTAAAGTTCTTAACCTGTTTACTCTCCTCCATGTACATTAGGAGCCAGTGACACTGGCCTCCTTGCTCTTCCTCCTACAATACTCTCCCTTTTCCCAACTGCATTATCACTTGACTTTACTCATGCCTGGGACTCTCCCACTTTTTCATCTCTTCTTAACTTCACTGGTTTCTTCTAGTTCTGGTCAAAGACTTATCTCCCAAGGAAGAAGCATTTCACAGTCCTCTTTAATTTTGGTATCTTCCTCTTGCTACACTTCTGTTCAATTGGTTTTTCCCTTAGTATCAAACAAACATCTTTGAAGTCCTGTTGGGTGCAAAGTATCATAGAAGATGACAAGATTTATATAACAAGGAATAAGACATAGTCTCTGCTTTCATGAAACTTACAGTCTAGTAAGAGAGATAATGTGTATGTAAATAACTATTATAGAAACTAGACGCTAACCACAAAAAAAGGATGAAAAACAAAGTTTTTTCTAGCTCAGGTCCAGCTTTTGGAGGTGATGAGAGCTCAGGGGGATCAGGGGATCAGGGAAAGCAAGAGATAAGTTGGTTTAATTTTTCTTTTAACATTCTACTAAGTCACTGAAATGTTTGTTAGTTTGAAGGTAAGCATAAGAATGAAGCTATTAGCCAACAACTCCATGTTTTACGTAAAGAAGTGAAGCAGTTACAAGCAGAAGCCTCCAAGCCACCCACACAGAATATTGTGGAAGCTGCTGTGCATGCTGAGAACTTGATTACGTAAGTTTTAAAGACACTGTAAAGTCTACTTCCAGAAGTCTATAATTCTAAATATGAATGAACTTATTATGAATTCTATCTTGCTTTAATACTGTTCCTAACCTTACTTAGTATTTTCTAATACTAAGTACTAATACTAGCCTTAATTAGTATTTTAAGTTGCATCATTTGCAACTTTTGCCTTATATTTTTAGTATCTTATAAATTTCAAACTTGCGTATTGTGTAGAACAAGTTTATAACAGAGTTGTTCAAGATATCAAAGGATACTTACTCAACAGTTGTGAATAGGATAAGCCTCTAATCCTAGATTGAAAGCTAGAAAGGCACTTTAGAGGTCACTGAGTGCAACCTCATTGAACCTCTGAGAGGCTAAATCAACCCCCTCAGTGAACCACTGAGAGGCTTGCTCAAGGTCACATGGAGAATTAATAGCAAATCTGGGATGTGAACCAGGCTTTTTGACTCCAAATTCAATATTCTTTCTGCCTCCCTGTCATATTTTTCTCTTGCCCATCAATTATGGGGGAAAAAGCATATTCTTGAACCCCTTCTTGTCTCAGGGTTACATCTCTACTTCGAGTTGGCAAGGAAATCCAGGGGATGACTGCAGAGGAACGGGTAGGCAAGACTGCTGTGCCTGCTTTTCCCAAGTGTCATCTTCCTACTTTTAGAGCAATTATAACCCATTTTGTAAGCTGAGAATAAACAAGGAACTTTAATAAAAATATGCCTTTTATTCTCTTTCTGCTTATAATGCAGAAAGTTAAAAACTTGTTCCTCTCTTACATACATTCTTGGAACAATACAGTTGAACTCCAGAGGTCCTGACTTTTAAGACTTTAGAATAAAGATTATAGGACACATACTTTTTAGTTAATATGCAGTTGAATAATGAATACACTGCACACAGAATATTCAACTGCACAGTTAAGAGTAGAAAAATGAGTTAATTAGAGCTTGTTTATATTAAGAATAAGATTGTCTTAGAAGAAAAGGAAATTTCATAGATACTTAAAAGATGACATGTAAAGTCATCATGAAAATGGGATAGGTGCATAATTGCCCCATGAAATTATTTATAGAAAGCCTTAGACTACTTGCACAAATTTTGACAGAGAAAAAAATGCAAGGAACACAAGGAAACATTCTTAAGAATTGCAGTTTTTCTATTAATAGATAATAGGCTTTCTCCCCCCCCCCCCATTTTTCCACAGGGCCTTAGTGAATGCCTATAAGTTGCAGCCTACACCTGGTATTCAGAAAGTTGGTATTAGCCTCTTCTTCACAGTTGTGGAGTACGTATGTGATGAGACACAACGTCACCCTCCTACAAGACAGTTCTTTACCTCCTGCATTGAGATCTTAGGACAAGTAAGTTTAATCTAAATGAATTTATTTCATGAGTTCATATTTACTGAATGTTCACAGTTTGATACTATGTACTTTATCAACTAGATAAAGTTGGTGTTGACTTAAGACTTAATAGCTAATCTTTTGACTCTATTCCAGTTATAAAAAGAAAATACTGACGCGAATTTTTGTGTAAAATTTTCTATATTGAATTTCATTACCAAAGAACAAAATTGTTCATAGTTCCTTTAGTTGTAGGTATCAAGATAGTTTTTTCCCTGCTTATTTGAGATTCCCTGTAAATATTTCAGAAATGTAAATGAAGAAATTTCACTTTGCTTTTTTAACTTATTTCACAGAATTGATGGATACCAGGGAAAGAAAAGACTTACTAAGTCATTGTTTTGCTCCATTGACATTGTTCAATTCTATTCAGATTTGGGCATGTTAATATTTATTAACAGACAACCTTTTTTCACCATTAATTTTTCAAATTTAGGTTTTGCCTTTCTTAAAATATAATTGGGGAAAAAATGAGGTTACTAAGGTTATATATTATAATAAGTAATCCTTTTATAGATACCCAAGATACAAATTTTCCTCAAAGACTATTGCTAAGATGTAGAAAATATTTAATCACTATTGAATTTTAGATACATTGGGCACATTTCAACATTTTAGGGTTACATTGCTGCAGTAATTGGTGGTTAGAGTTTATTAAAATTTCCTGTATATAGATCACCTCTTTGTGGTTCAGTACCTCCCTCCCTTTTCTGTACTTCTTACCTGCATTGCAAGATGGAGACTTTGTATGTACAAATGATCAGCTATGCATCTGTTCCCTGCAAAATGTTTTGACACTTATGTAATTTAGGGATGAAAGGAATAGGATTATGGTCTCAAACAGATTTTTGAATTATTTTCTTTCCTATATAAATAAATCTGATAATTAGAAGTTGACCATATTTATTGAAATTTCTTTGATGGTTTCAGCTTCTAATGAAGGGATCTTTATTTATGACTTTCTTTACTGTCATATTTTAAAAATACATGGTTTTACCAGAATGTCAAACTCCTAGAACTGAAATTCTTTTGCCCACATATTGACATTATCTATAATGTATTGTACTTTAATTTGTTAGACATTTCCCAGTTACATTTTAATTCATCTCAGGTTGTCACAGGAGTTATTGCTAAATTTTGAGGTACCTGACTGAGTTTTATATCTCTGGTGTGGGTATTGCCCCCACTAACATGGTTCACAGCTATTTTAATAACTATAGCTCCAAAAAAAGACCCTCTCTCAAATTAATAAACTTTTTTGAACTTGGAATGAGGCTAGTTCTTTGGTGACAGACCATGAGTCTGGACTTCTCTTCAAAACTTCTCCAATATGGCAGGATCTACTAGAGGTTAGACTTTGAGGCATTTCACTATCCTAGGAGTTCAGTTGGTGCCACAAAATGGAGAATTTTATTTTGTACATTTTTTTTTGATTTGTCAAGGTGTTTATCAGTGATACTAAATCAGAGTGCAAACGTGTGCTCCAGACGATTTTGAAGAATAGAAGACTTTGTACTCTGCTGTCTCCTTTCTTTACTCCAATTGCTGCACCTGAAGAGTTCATAAATTTGTATGAAAAAGTGGTGAAGTTTCTCAGTGAAGACAATAGTGATATGATTTTCATGCTGCTAACTAAGGTAAATTATTAAATCTTGTTGCTGTAATCATAATATAAACACTAAAGTCTTTGTATGTTAAAGGATTTGTAAATATCCATGGTTCCTCATCAAGTGTGATTTAATTTGTCAGATGTTTTGCATAATCAGCAATAATTCTATTTAAGCTAGTTTAATTGTTTTTCCTGAAAGCACTTACATCACAACATACCTAGTGGTTTTATAGGTCTAAGAATTGCAGACCTGCCAAAGTCTTACCAGTAAGTAGTCCAATAGTAACAACTTTTGAATCCATGAAATTTGAACATCTTAATGACCCAGTATCTAGGGGTTATAGTGGCAGTTTAGGACATCGTCAGTCCTTTTGAATTGTATGATGCACCTTAGTTATTAATTTGAGAAATGCCTCAATCATTCTGGACCAAATGATTGCCCATGATATCATTTCATAAAATATTTTTTTACTGTTATGTTCAGCATAGTCCACAAAGAATCATGTAGTTTTTATCCACACTGTATAAGATTATTTGCATAAATGTGTGCAACACTGAGACAGAAGAATATAATTTAAAATCAATTTATAGGGGGCAGCTAGGTGGCGCAGTGGATAGAGTACCAGCCCTGGAGTCAGGAGGACCTGAGTTCAAATTTGGTCTCAGACACTTTAATAATTACCTGTGTGACCCTGGGCAAGTCACTTAATCCCATTGCCTCAAATAAATACTTATTTTTTATTTTTATTTTATTTTATTTTTTGTTTTTTGCAAGAATCAAATAATTATACAGCCTGGCACATAGTAAGCACTATCTAGATGTTGGCTCTTGCTATATTATTATTGTTATGTGTCCCATAAGAATAATAATAGTGTCTTCCTCTGACTTGTGAGGAAAAATGAAATAATTTTTAAAAGTGCTTTGTAAACCTTAAAGCACTAGATAAATGTTGAGGCATTTTTGATCAGAGAGGAATGGCATTTTAAAAATATTCAGCAAGTTCAATTTAGCAAACTTAGTTGGGTGCACATAGTGTATATAAGATATATTGCTGATTACTGGGGATACAAAGATAAGAAACAAAATAATTCTTATCTTTTAGAAGCCTATATTTTAACATAGAATGGAATCATGTCATTCTTAATAATAGTGACATATTTGGGGTTTGAACTCTTTTAAGAGATTGAATGACTAAGACCAAATTTAATCCAAAAGAAAATTTTCTTGACCCAGTTAACACAAACTTTGTAGACAAATAGTTATCTTTAAATATATTGACTTTTAAACTAAATTTGAACAGAACTATCCCCACCCCTTTTGCTATTCCAGTGAGTTTTCTATTGTTAAATAAACATTCTTTCCTATTTTTTTTTTCTTTTTAGTTCGATCTTAAGCAATGGTTAAGCTCCACTAAACCTCCTCTGTCTGATCGTACCAGGCTTCTGGAGTCCATTCATTTGGCACTTACTGCCTGGGGCCTTGAACCAGATGAAGACATTTTGATGTCATTCAATATTTTTTGTAAACACTGGACTTATCTCCTTCTGTACCAATTTCCTGACCAGTACAGTGACATTCTAAGACTGCTCATGCAGAGTAAGTATATTTGTTCTTGATTCTAATGTTATCAGTTTACCTTCAGTCAACATATTACTCTTTCAAGTGAGACTGAAGAGCTCTTTTACTATTTTTATTATTTCTTCTTGGTTTGCCAGCAGAATGTAAGTTCCTCAAAGCTAGGAATTGTATGGGGTTTTTTTTGTCTTTGTATCCCCATTATAGCAAAATTAAATTTGTGAATAATAAATTCATTCATAAAAATTACTGATATTTGACAAGAAAAGAATATCCTAAAAAGTCCTCAAAGCTTTCATATGGAGCAGAGGAAAAGGAAGAGTGGGAACTTCCCATGAGATTTCACCATGTGGGAATTTTATGAAATTTTAATAATATATTAAGGCAGTAATCATCTTCCTTACAAATACTAGCTGTTTGTGATCTAGGGATGGGGTAGCACTAATTGTTTTGAATTATATGATGCATATCAAATGGGGAGATTTGAGACTATAAATTTATGTGGTTCAGTTCCCTGGAATTCAGTGTTAAGAAATTAATGAAAATATAAAATGTTTGTGTGTCACGTGTGTGTGTGTGTGTGTGTGTGTGTTAGGTAAAAATGTAGAAGATGGGAGCCTATATGTTTTTTTAAGCTTATTTTTTATTTCACATTTTCAAAATTTCTACTTTATCTGTTCATATTTTTCCCAGCATTTCCATTGTTTACAGTAAAGTTTTTTTTTTGCAACGTATTGGGATTTAAGTGGTTTGCCCAAGGCCACACAACTAGGTAATTATTAAGTGTCTGAGGCCAGATTGATACTCAGGTCTTCCTGACTCTAGAACTGGTGCTTTATCCACTGTGCCACCTAGCTGTCCCGGTTTACACTAAAGTATTGCTGGCAGATTGAAAATTTGTATCTGCTTAGGCAAGAACTATTTAATTTCATTTTAAAGTTTCAGAAAAAGGTCTTATTAATACCTCCTCTGACTCCTTGGGAGATATGGCGTTGTACGTCTGTAGGGGCCAGAGATATGGAAAGTAGAACACAGGAAACTGATCATCTTAGAAACTGGCTGCTCTTCCTGACTGAGGTTGTACAGTAGCAAATCCTCTGTGTTCACTGTCCTCTTGACTGGTTAGCGTTCTTTCTATTTCACCCCTAGCCTTAGGTTATCACTTTGGTGACCTTTTGTCAAGGTCAGGCTACTGATTAGTTTTTTTTAGTTGGTTTTTTTTTTTTTTTTTTTTTTTTTTTTTTTAGTTTTTGCAAGGCAAACGGGGTTAAGTGGCTAAGTGGCTTGCCCAAGGCCACACAGCTAGGTAATTACTAAGTGTCTGAGACCGGATTTGAACCCAGGTACTCCTGACTCCAAGGCCGGTGCTTTATCCACTATACCAACCTAGCCGCCCCTACTGATTAGTTCTTAACCTACCAACACATCAGGCCAGGGTAGCCTTGACATCATTAAAGAAAAATCCCTATCTTTAAGGAACCTACATTTAAAATACGATGGAATTATGTCATTCTCAATAATATTGACATCTTTGGGGTTTGAACACTTTTAAAAAATTGAATTACTTGTACCAAATTTAGTCCAAAAGAAACCAAAATGTTAGAAAACCTTGGAAATCTTATCCATGTTAATTCCATTTTTACATACTTTTTTACAGATAATTCATGGTGTAATCCTGTCTCTACTACTTCCTTTTGCTTCCACACACTTTGGTCCAGCCAGACTGACTTATGACTTTCCATTCCCTATCTTCACTGTTTTTTTTTCCCCCCTACTTTTTTTTTTAAAGGTTTTTGCAAGGCAGATGGGGTTAAGTGGCTTGCCCAAGTCCACACAGCTAGATAATTATTATTATTAAGTGTCTGAGGCCAGATTTGAACTCAGATACTCCTGACTCCAGGGCTGGTGCTCTATCCACTGTGCCACCTAGCCACTCCTATCTTCACTGTTTTAAACACTTTCTGTTTCATATTTGGAATGCTCTCCCTCTTCACTTCTACCCTTTTTTTCCTTTCCCTTCAAGACTTAGCTGAAGCATTATACTTTTACATGAGACCTTTTCTACTTTTCCACAGTTCCTAGTGACTTCTCTCCAAAATAAGCTTCTATTTATCTCACAGATTTTTATGTGGTTTCTTTTTTTTTTTTAGGTTTTTTGCAAGGCAAATGGGGTTAAGTGGCTTGCCCAAGGCCACACAGCTAGGTAATTACTAAGTGTCTGAGACCGGATTTGAACCCAGGTACTCCTGACTCCAAGGCCGGTGCTTTATCCACTATGCCACCTAGCTGCCCCTTTTATGTGGTTTCTTGATAGCATATAAGCTCCTTGAGATTAGGTACTGTTTCATTTTCTCTGTATACACAATACCTAATATATCTATTATGATGCTTGTTCATTGATTGTCTTGATAATCTGTACTGAGTTATTTTTCGTCTCTCAGAGTGACTTCATCTCTCTGAGATTCAGTTTTCATCTATAAAATGAGGAAATTATATCAGATCATTTCTAAGGTTCCTTCTAGATCCATTAATCTTATGATTTTAATGCCCTGGCAAACTAAAAATGTTTATTTGTAGATTTTTTTAAAAAATGATTTTTTATGACCTATAATCATCAAATAGCAGACTGAATATTTCTGTATATAATATGGTTATTTTAGTAGTAATTATGAGTTTTTTCCTTTCTCAAGGCTCAGCTGAGCAGCTACTGAGTCCTGAATGTTGGAAGGCAACCTTGAAAGCCCTGGGTTGCTTCTCATCTGAGAGCAAAGAAGGGGATTGTTCACTAGCTATAACTGAGAGTCCTGTATTTCCAAGTTCTCCCAATATTCTCTTGTCAGATGAACAGGTAAACAACTTTAGTCTTTTAAATTTTAGGTCTTAAACTAACCTCTTTCTCTGTTTTTTATGCTTCTGTAATTTAATTTGAACAAGCAAACATGTTTATCTGAAAGAGGCTGCTTTTTGTGTACTGCTTTTGTTTCCTATGATTATCAACCTTATGATTATGATTTTCCACATTGCTCAGTACCTAGAATGCCCTTACCTTTCCTTTTCCTTGCTCTTGCCTGTTTAAATTGTACAGTGAATCAGTTAAAGGTATAGTTAACCTCCCAATCTTTCTATCTCTTAACTTGAATAATATTTCTGATTTATAACATTAATTTAGCAAATGTTTTATCTTGTATCATTAGTCATCTTATCTCATCTCACCATCTCAGAAGACTATTTATTCTACATTATATCTAAAACAGTACTTTGAATATAATAGCCACTCAAAAACATTTGTTGGTTGTAATTATTCTTTCAGGTAATGGAGACAATACAGTGGCTTTCAGATTTTTTCTATAAGTTACGGTTATCCAAGTTGGACTTTAAGAGTTTTGGATTATTTTCAAAGTGGACTCCTTATGTGGCTGATGTAAGGAAATTATTGGAGTACCTTGTCAAACGACTGATTGCCTCTGAAATAGCTTGTTTGGGACAAGACCAATTAATTAACAGCAGAGCAGGTAATAAGCATTTAGTGCAACATGAAACCAAACTTATAGATCTTCTTTTAAAGAAATCTGAAAAGACTTGTTAGGATGTTTAAAGTTTTTTATGTGCAATGAAACTTTAAATCTTATCTGTCAGAAGAAAAAGATGGAAAATATATAGTTCGGGTGTAAGAAATGTATTATACCTTACAGACATTCATACATTATGAATGCTGCTTGATACAGCTTGTCCTTGACCCTTCTTTAGGGCAAAGAGAGATGAGTAAAATTTTCATCTTTATATTATTGTTCATATTATTTCTCTCTTTGAAGAAAAGATTCTGGATGTTTAAATGGCCACTTTGGGAAAATGCAAAATTGTATTTCCAGGTACTTATATAAGTGAAATTTCATTGTTATAAAAATAGTTATTTAATTTAATGAAACATCATTAAAAGAAGTGAGCATTTCCTTTCTTTAATTGGCTAACTTAGGGGTCACTTGCTAGAATTACATGGTTACCATGTGAATGTGATCTTCACATTAGGAGAATCTGAATTTTTAAAATAATTTTTGGATGAGATTGTTTGACTATACTTTTTATCTCTAAAAATTATTGTTTCTTATTTTAGTGTTGAGATCTCTGCATTCACTAATTGTTCAACTCTTCAGGCCATGGATTCTGGTTTTAGAAGATAATGTAAGGTAAACATAGTTTTTAGATGTTTGAATACCCAGAAAGTAGTAATTTTCAAGATGCCCTGATTATTTTTCCATTTCAATCATTAGTTTATTGCATTATTATTATATTTTCAGTGTTGTAACATTAAAATTTTAAAGATGATTCCTTATTAATCATAGGTAGTTATTAATCATATGTAAGATATTCTTATAGTTGAGTTGCTAATCAAAAACAAAAGAATGAATGAATTTATAATTCTTACTGCTGAAAACTTAGCTAGACAATGGAGATAATAATAGAAAAGCAAGACACTCCTTGCTCTTTCAAGGCACTCATATTCTAATATGATAGGCACAGAGTTGGTGTTTAATAAATTTTTTCTTTTTTTCTTTTCTTTTTTCTAATTACATGTAAAGATAGTTTTCAACATTGATTTTTTTTGTAAGATTAAGTTCCACATTTTTCTGCCTCCCTCCCTTCTCTCTGAGTCCCTCCCCTTGACAGTAAATCATCTGATATTAATTATATATGTACAATCATCTTGGACATATTTCCATATTAGTAATGTTGTAAAAGAAGAATTAGGACAAAAGGGGAAAAACCTTTGAGAAAGAAAAAAAACAAAACAAATTTTAAAAAGTGAAAATAGTATGCTTGGGTCTGTATTCAAACTCCATAGTGTTTTCTCTGGATGTGTGTGGCATTTTCCATCACAATCTTTTAAAATTGTTTTTGCACGTTGAATTGCTGAGAGGAGTTAAGTCTATCATAATTGATCATCACACAATGTGGCTGCTAATTTGTACATTGTTCTATTTCTGCTCACTTTATTCAGCATTAGTTCATGCAAGTCTTTCCAGGCTTTTCTGAAATTCACCTGCTCATATTAATAAATATTTCCTGACCAATGATTTAAATTTGTTACTGACTTTCTGGGATACTGCAGATATCTCCACTTGGATGTCCCATTGGTGTTTCAAACTCAGTAGAATATTGAGGCCTTACCTAGATTTCTTAGAATGGTCCATGACTTCCTTATTGTGGGTTTTCTCTGATTCAGATTCAAACATCCTACAATTCTTGTCCAACATTTAAGGCATAGACTTCATTTGGAATCTACAGATCACATAATTTGACTTTCCTCTTGTTTTTGGTTTTATATTTTGTAGATGTTAGTGTACAACTCAAGCTGTCCATTTCTTTTTTTAAAAATTTCTGAAACAATATATTATTTTTTCACATGTACTTAAAGATTTTATTTATTTTGAGTTTTAAAATTTTTCCCCTAATCTTACTTCCCACCCTCCCACCCCTTACAGAAGGCAATTTGCCAGTCTTTACATTGTTTCCATGGTATACATTGATCCAAATTGAATGTGATGAAAGAGAAATCATATCCTTAAGGAAGAAACATAAAGTATAAGAGATAGCATGATCAGACAATAAGACATCTTTTTCTAGATTAAAGGTAATAATCCTTGGTCTTTGTTCAAACTCCACAGTTCTTTCTCTGGATACAGATGGTATTCTCCATTGCAGACAACCCCAAATTGTCCCTGATTGTTACTCATGGAATGAGCAAGCCCATCAAGGTTGATCATCATCCCCATGTTGCTATTTGGGTGTATAGTGTTTTTCTGGTTCTGCTCATCTCACTCAGCATCAGTTCATTCAAATCCCTCCAGGCTTCCCTGAATTCCCATCCCTCCTGGTTTCTAATAGAACAATATTGTTCCATGGCATACATAATACATATACCACAGTTTACTAAGCCAGTCCCCAATTGAAGGACATTTACTTAATTTCCAATTCTTTGCCACCACAAACAGGGCTCCTATGAATATTTTTGTACAAGTGATGTTTTTACCCTTTTTCATCATCTCTTCAGGGTATAGACCCAGTAGTGGTATTGCTGGATCAAAGGGTATGCATATTTTTATTGCCCTTTGGGCATAGTTCCCAATTGCTTTCCAGAAAGGTTGGATGAGTTCACAGCTCTACCAACAGTGTAATACTGTCCCAGATTTCCCACAACCCTTCCAACAATGATCATTATCCTTTCTGGTCATATTGGCCAGTTTGAGAAGTATGAGGTGGTACCTCAGAGAACAAGCTGTCCATTTCTTATCTGTTAGGGACTGTTGTAAACTATCATCACCTGGTCTCCTTGAGCACCAGAGCCTTGTTTTACTAAGTGCCATGGGAATGGAAGTGGAAGTGGATTAGAGATTGGGAAGGATATTTAAGCACTGGTATTTGGTTCATTAAACCTTGGTGTATAGAGAGAACTTGTCATCCTTGTCTTCCTTCTCTCCTGCCCCCTTCTTGCTATATATATATATATATATATATATATATATATATATATATATATATATATATATATATATATATATATATATTTTTAGGTTTTTGCAAGGCAAATGGGGTTAAGTGGCTTGCCCTAGGCCACACAGCTAGGTAATTATTAAGTGTCTGAGACTGGATTTGAACCCAGGTACTCCTGACTCCAAGGCCGGTGCTTTATCCACTATGCCACCTAGCCGCCCCTTCTTGCTATTTTTAGAGACTTAATATGATTTTGTAGCTATGTTCCCTGTAATAACTTTTCTTATATTTTATACATTTACATAATTGTAATAATGTCCTTTTGGCTTTTTGATGTCCAATATCTGTCTTTACATTGCTATTTGAGAAGTTCTTCTTTTCTCTAACCTTTCATGTTTGATGGCACTTAACCTTTATTTTTAATGCTGTGATGGAATTGAAGCAGAATTGAACACTCACTTTTAGTTATCTATGGTAAAGAAATCTACTAGCCTGACTCAGTTTATAAACCCAAAATTTATGGTTTTCAAAGTTTCAGAAATTCCATATTTAAATTACTTATTTATCCACATGTTTTATGAGTTAATGTTTACATTAATATTTTGACTAATATTAATCTTTAATTCATACAGTTTAATGTAGTCTTATCAAATAAAAAAGACTATTTAGCAACCTTTTAAAACTTTTATGAAATTAGAGATATTTAAAAGTAATAGGATGTGTTATGGAATAATGAGCCTCTTTGCCATTAAAATATTTTAGGTTGAAGAATCATCTATCAGGGATGCTAGAGGAGTGAGAATTTCAGTATTGGGTTGGAGATTGGACTTGATTATATCTAGAGTAAGGTATCTTTTGATTTTAAAATTCTAACTCTGATTTTGTCAAAAGGGTACTTTCAGCTAGTTGAGAGTTTCTGGAATTCAGAATGTGGTGACTGAAGTTTTGTGGAATATTGAGTACATGATATGAAATTAACTTGGTTTAAGCACACCTAAAGTGATTTTTATTGTGACTTAGCATTTACATCTCACCTTTTGAGCATTATGAATTATTTAGTCAGTGTTATACAAATATGAGACGTTTTTCCTATAGAGAACATCTTCTTGTGAAATTCTATCCTTTTCTGGGCATTCAACTTGGATCAAGGGTGAGACAGTGTGTTGCTTTCACTAATGCATATATGTGTGTGTGTGTGTGTATATATATATATATATATATATATATATATATGTTAATTATAGTCACTGTGCATGAGGAATAAGTGGAGTGATATAAACTGAATGACTGAAAAGATGTCAAATGATGGCATTGTTGATAAAATTCTTTCTGTGCCAGGCCAAACCCTGAAACCATAGTGAAGCAACAGAGGAGTGTCCCAACTGATCTGGTTCCTAATTCAAACTAAGCTTAACTTAATGCTCTTGATGTTCTTTAAATGTGATGAAGCTATTTCCTGCAAGGTTTCCCTCAGATTGGGCAAATTGAATCACTCATCATTTCATTACTGATGCTCTGTTTTTTAATTGTTCATTTCTTTGTTTTAAAGCAATCAACGCTACTATCCATGGTTGGAAAGTGATGCGTCCATGGCCTCAAGTGTGGTAAATTTGTTCACTGAATGTATTGAGATTTTACATGAAAGTTTTAAAGGTAAGCAAATGTTAAATTATGGATGACACTAGTAATTCCCCCTGTCTCTTTAAGTCATTTGGTTAATGTTTGATCTCCACACCTTTTCTTTTTGATCATAAATAATATCTTCCTTGTTTTATTCTAATAGACTGAAGCATAATGCATGCATTTTCCACATGACTCCAGAATGACTTAGAAAAAGAAGTTCTTTTTGTGTTTTATTTTTTATTTTGCCTTGGATTACAGAGTGAAAACGAATTTGAATGGGGAAAAAAATGTGCCAAATTTAGATTTCTATGTTTCCTAAGGAAGTTTAAGCTGGAATAAATCTCTCACCATAACAAGATGGAAATGTTGTATATAACCAACATTTTATCTCCATGCCATTTGAAGAGATATGGTAGCCAAGGATAGCGCCAGTTTAAAACATAATTTCATTTCAAAAATCATATGGAGGAGATTGTAAAAGATAACTTATTACTTCATAAAACTAGAAGAAGCAATGAAAGTAATTAAAACAAGAGACCTAAGTAAGCTAGACCATTGTAGTGGTATTTAAGGATGAAATTGGAGAGAAAACAGCTCATAGATGAAAAAATGGAAAAGATCTTTAAAGATTTCTTTTTTTTCTTCTTTGCCCTTTAAAGATTTCTATGGCAGAGTATTCTGTCAGTGATAGTGGAGTTACTACTTTGGATTCTAACATCCAGCCTTCTATGTGCTATGTGAAGCAGTAAAAATGGCACTAATGAAAGCAGAAATTGAAAGAGTGGTAGAAACAGAGGAGCTCTACATAGAGGAGGGCCATCCTGAAGGCAACAGGATTTTTAGAGCAATAAAGCTTGATTCTCTAGGTATTTGAACTAGGGGATAATGCCAAAAGTTTGGAAAAAACTTAGACTCTCAAAAAGACTATTGAAATATCCATTATTACCTAGGTAATACCAAATTTTTGTGAGAAATAGTATAAATATGCAGCAACAGCATTTTTTTTTTTTATTTTTCAAATTTTGTTTATTTAAGGCTATGGGATTAAGTGGCTTGCCTAAGGCCACACAGCTAGGCAGTTATTAAGTGTCTGAGGTTGGATCTGAACTCAGGTACTCCTGACTCCAGGGTTGGTGCTCTATCTACTGCGCCACCTAGCTGCCCCCTCAGTATTTATTTTACTTCTACTTTCTCTGTCAAGGAGAATAATCTTAGGCCTGGAAAGAATAACAATGAGCAGCATGTTTTTTTCTGTCTTAAAAAAAGGTAGGAAAAGAGAACAGTTCAAATAAGTTTTGCTTATTTTCCTACTGTTTGCCCCACAGACTGTTAGGCCTTCCCTTGTACCTTGCCCCTGCACTCAAGGAGCATCCTCCTTGGTGACGAAACTTTCTACATGTCATCAGAACCTCCTATTAGAATGAGAGCTTATTTAGAATAGGACTTGTCTTCATTTTCTATTGGTATCTCATTATCATAGTGCTGAGACCATAGGGAGTGAACAAATGCTTTCATTCATTCTGTAAATTTTGTTTTATGTAGGACCACATCTCTATAATCACCCAACTAAAAGATATGGAAAATATAAAAAAATTACTATAAAAAAGCATTTGAATTTGAGTATAACAAACTGTTGCCATGAAGGCTTTGTTCTAAGCATATGTTTTCTATGAATATGTCAAATCACACAAAATTCCTTGAAAGATACAACTACACTGATAATGTTGTTAAACTCTGTGAATATTAATATATTAAAGGAGGCATATCTTATGCCTAAGGAGATATATACTTGCCAAAAATGGAGGATGTAGAATGTAAATGGAAGAGGGATTCCTTATAGATGGTGGGAGGAGAGAAGGGAGCATCCAGATGCTTCAATGTGCAGATTATATCAAACTTTTGAATGTTACATAACTTTTTAAATGGAATCCATAATTACTGAGTAGATATCAGCCTAATTGCCTACCTGGAAAAAAGTCAAATGGATGAATAATGCCTAATGTTTCTCAGTACCAATACCTTGGTTGGTGAATCTTACGCATAGATAATAATCTGTGGAGGAGTGTATAGAGGTATTAAGTAGCTTATAATGCATTATCAGCAAAGAATTATGCAGGGTAAACAGCACAAAATATGTCACTTGCAAAAAATACTGCTTGAAACAATAGTGGATTATTCAAGTAATCAAAGCTAGGGATAGTTGTATGATCTATGAATTCCATTGCTATTCATATAATGCCAAGAGATTTTCTTTGGAGGATGTATGGAAGGAAAAAAAACAGGATGAAATGTGGGTTGTGATCTGCACCACTGGAAGCATTTCAAATTGATGATAATGATAAGTATCCAATTAGTTCATATCACAGAACTAGAAGTGGAACCCCTCTGATCTACTGGATTTAATTCAGTAAGCTTTTTTTTTAAAAGAACCCTACTAGGGGCGGCTAGGTGGCGCAGTGAATAGAGCACCGGCCCTGGAGTCAGGAGTACCTGGGTTCAAATCTGGTCAGACACTTAATAATTACCTAGCTGTGTGGCCTTGGGCAAGCCACTTAACCCCATTTGCCTTGCAAAAAAAAAAAACCTTAAAAAAAGAACCTACTATGTGCTTTGCTTTTAGCTTAAAAAGATGAAAAACAGTGCCTCAAGGAAATGATCAAAGAGAAGACATGTATACAGGTTAGAACAAATTCACAGGAGAGGTCAGAACAGCAAGACTCATTTGAGGAGTAGGGAGATCAGGAGCAAGGTAGATTAGGAAATATTTCCTGGAGGATGTGGCACCTAGGTTGAACCTCAAAGGAATAAAAAAAAGTTTTTCAACTGGTGAAGGTAGATACGAAAATTTCTCCAGGCATGGGAGAAAACATTATGCAGTTTTGGGGAATGTAGATTGTAGGGGAGAAAGTTGAGGTGGGGAAGCTAGTTTAGAAGCAATCACTGTGGTTCAGGTGAGAAGGGTGAGAACTCAGCGGGTGACTGAATAAGTGGAGAATAGGGAAAAGGTACAAGAGATTCTGAAGAATTGATAAGACTTGGTAACTGATTGTAAATTTAAAATAAATAAGAGTTGAGTATGACTTTGAGGTCATAAATTGGAAGATTGTTTTGGCAGCAGTCTTAGAGGTCACTAGCCCAATCACTTGAGTCTAAGAGAATTTTAAGTAATTTGTCCAAGGTAACACTGCTAACAGATGACAGATACAGACCCTCTGACTCTGAAGTTCAGCACTCTTTAAGCTAACTGTACCACATTATCTTTCTTTTTTTATTTGGTTTTTTTAGTTTTTTTTTTTGCAAGGCAAATGGGGTTAAGTGGCTTGCCCAAGGCCACACAGCTAGGTAATTATTAAGTGTCTGAGACCAGATTTGAACCCAGATACTCCTGACTCCAGGGCCGGTGCTCTATCCACTGCGCCACCTAGCTGCCCTTACATTATCTTTCAATGGATAGTTGGGAGTAGATGCAGAGAAACTTATTAAGAGGTTGTTTTGGTAAAAAAGAAACGAAATATTGAGGATCTGGACTAAAGTGGTGGAGAAAAAAGGGGGGGAAATGGAAGTGTCATTAAGAATGCTAAGATTTGGTAACTGATTAGATGTGGATAATGAGGCACCAGGAGTAATGAAAGATTATACTGAAGTTTTAGTTTTTTATAACCGAGAGACTAGTGGTACCATCAACAGAAAGAGGGACAATTTGAAAGAGGAAATGATTTATTGGGGGGTTGTTGATTTTAAGATAATAGACATTCAGGTGGTAATGTCCAACTGACAGTTGTAAACATGGGATAGAAATTCAGGGGTGATTTTAGGGTTGAGATGGATTTTCAAGTCATTTTCATAGAGATAGTAATTGAAGTAGTGAGAGGGGTTGATGATGCTTAAGAAAGGAATATAAAGAAAAGGGACAGAATATAGTTGTTTTCTAGATGTTTGACAGGGAAAGGGAGGTGAAAGAGGGGACAGTGGCTTGAGAGATATGGTGCTAGCAGGGTCAACAGGCACCAACTTTAGTCCACAGACCTCCCCTTTTGAATCCCTGGCCCTTGAACTTGGAGTGTATCCTTTCTATTGTAGGGAAATTGAGGTCTTGAGCTATTGTTACTTCCTAAGGTCATATAATGTGCAAGTAGCAGAACTGACTTTAGAACTCATGTACTTTGGCATAAATATACCAAAGCTCTTGAAGGCCGTCTTCCTTCTCTCTGATTGGAAAGAGTCAAGTTGGAGTCCTTTTAAGATCCTTTATCTCATTGCTTCCACTGGACCCTCCTCCTACTTTCTTGTTTTCCCCCTTTCAGCTTATTTTTATGTGTTGTCTTTCCTTATTAGATTATGAGCTTTTTGTATCTGTCTGCAGTTTGAGTTTATAGTTACATTTTTGAAGCTGATTTTTATTTTGTTGATTTTATTTTATTGGATGATAAGTCCAATATTTTTAAACTAATTTTTTTTTTAATTTAGATAAACTCTTGCCTGGTGATGAAGGACCACTTCGGCTACACTTAATGCATTATTGTGAATCATGCACAGCACCCAAAATGCCAGAATTTATTCTTTTTGCTTTCCATAATGAATACCGAAAACTTCCATGGAGGGACATGTACCCAGACCAAGTGCTAATGGAAGCATTCTTCAAAGTAAGCACTTTGTAGTAGGGCAAAGATCCTGATTTCTAATTAATAATATGCACCTTTTTTCAGTACTTAAAAGACATTGAACAACATCAAAATTGATGAATTTCTGCAATCTGAATTTTTTAAATTAAATTTATATGACATTGTTAAGTATAAATAACATCTTTAGTACCATTATAAATAACCTTTCACAGATATTTAAGGGTGTCATCCTTTTTTTTTTCCCTTAAACTTTAGTGGTATTGTTGTGTGTATATCAACTCACAGTAGAGTAGGGTTCCTTTAATAATGACATTTACTTTTAAGCCATCTCTCTGATTATGTAACATGACTAGTTATCTATCTACATACACTTAGACAATACAGACATTATCTAAAGTTAAAATTGCTTCTTAAGAAAATAAAACTCAAATTGATTCTTGAATCCTTATTTTCTATAAGCTACTCTGTAAAGAATATATTTAGGGGGGAAGTGTACTTTGGATTGCCATGTATTTACATAAGGCATCATTGATTTTTACTGTGTAGAGCTTGAGAGTGCATGAGGAAATGATTTGGCCTGTTTAACTCTTTCCAAAAAAAGTAAATGTTTTTGATTATTACCTTAGTGTCAAGAAAATAATGTTGATATATTGGAGAATTTCTTGTGTCCTATCCTAAACCTATTGCCACATCTGCTAGAGTCTTCTCTTTGTATTAGAAGCATAGTTTTTTCAGTTTTAGTTTTACAAGAATGAATAAAACATCATTAACTATTTAGCACTGATTTTATATCCCTGCTTCATAAAAAAGAAAGATATCTCATTGAAATTTAATTTATTAATACTTCTTTATTTTGAGTCCTGCGGAATGGTTCAAGAAGCTGTCATTGAGTTTTATCTCCCATCTCAGAGAAGATACAATTAATGAATAGTTTTATGGCTTTTTGATTGTGTAAAGGAAAAAGTAGTTATTATTTTCTCTGCACTAAGGAATAAACAAGAGGAAATAGGCTTCACTTTATGGTGAGGGGAAATTTTAAAAGTAATGATAGTTTATTTTTGTTGAATGCTTTATAATTTGTGCCGTGCTTTCTTTGCTGTCTGAAAGTGGATAGTGAAAGTATTTTTCAGTTTGACAAATGTGGAAACTAAGACCTGGTGAAGGTACATTATTATCCTGTGGTCACATGACTAATAAATGACAGACCAAGATGGACACTTGGATCTGATGAATCTAAATTCAATGTTCTTCCCTCTCTGTAAAGGAAAACCTTCATGACTTTCTTAGGTAAAAATTGTGGAATAGGGAGATTGCAAGAGTCTTGCCCTATAAATCTAGTAGATATACATACTTAATCTTACATAGTTTAAGATATTGGTCAGTTCAGAGTCAGTTGGTCCTTTTCAGTTCTGTATATCTATTAGTATAATGATATTTGGGAAGTGAGGGAGCATTAATTAAAAATAAAGAGCAAGTATAACTAACATGTCATTGAGACAGGAATGAAGGGGATTTTATCATTATCAAATTACAAAGTCAGGAGTAGGGGTTAAGAAAGTCATATAAGACAGAACACACAGGAAATTCAAATAAGGGATATTTTTAGATATTATTTCTTTAAAATACCAGTACATTTTTAATGCCAGAAAATTCTTTTATAACCAGTAGGTATTTTCTTTTTTTGTTTTTGTTTATTGGCAGTGGGTTTAAGTGACTTGCCCAAGGTGACACAGCTAAGTAATTATTAAGTGTCTGAGGCTGGATTTGAACGCAGGTCCTCCTGATCCCAGTGTACTGTACCACCTAGCTGACCCCATTAGGTAGTTAAAAAAAATTATTTAGGTGATAAATCAAGTCTTGTTACATTAATGCAATGAATAATAATAATAATAGTAATACTACCAAGGGTGCCTTTACCTAGGATACATAAATGTTTTATCTTACCTTTCCTGCAGACAATGTATTATGGACTTATATGTAGATTGGAATGGTTTATTGATATTGACTTTGGAAAGAAATTTCTTTTTATTTATTTCTTGAAAGAAATAAGGATTTTGGAGGAATCGTTATTTGTTTTCTAAAAATGTAACCAAAGTATTCCCTTTTTTGGCCAGGCAATAGGGTTAAGTGACTTGCCCAAGGTCACACAGCTAGGTAATTATTAAGTGTCTAAAGCCAGATTTGAACTAATATCCTCCTGCCTCCAGGACTGGTGCTGTATCCATTACACCACCTAACTGCCCCTTACAAGTATTCCTTTAAGCAACGAGCTATCCTGTTGCATTTAGAAGTGCTTTTAATTTGTAAAAACAAAATTTAAATAAAAATTTTTTCAAGACATCATTACTGCATGAAATGAATAATTTTTTTAAAACAATTTTGATCTGTTTTCTCTTAGGTGGAAAGAGGAAGCCCCAAGAGCTGTTTCTTATTCATGGGGTCTATTTTGTGTGAAGTAAACTGGATTAGTGTACTGGGTGATGCCTGGAATCCCAATCCCCATCCAGAAATACGAAGTATGATTGTCTGCTTGCTCTTCATGATCATCTTACTGGCAAAGGAAGATCAGCTTGTAGACCAAGCAGTAAGTCTTGAGGTGAAAGACTTGACACTTCTTGATAAATTTCCCTCTCCTACATAGGCCCCACATGTTTCAGTTACATTATTTTGGCATATTTTCTTACATGCATCTAAATAGATGTGTAGTATGAGAATTACTTTTTCATTTTTTTATTTTTTATTTTTTGCAAGGCAATGGGATTAAGTGACTTGCCCAAGGTCACACAGCTAAGCAATATTAAATGCCTGAGGCTGGATTTGAACTCAGGTCTTCCTGACTCCAGAGCACCTCTACCCACTGTACCACTTAGTTGCCACCAGTATGAGAAATTATTAAAAGAAACAGAGGAAGAGCTCCACCATATTTGACAGATCCCTTCTGGAGGATATGTGGGAAGACTAGATAAAAATTACACTAGCTAAGAATGTCATTGGTTTAAATTCTAAAAGTGGTGGCCAATAGAAGCATAGCTTCATTAAATATGAAGTACATGAATCTTGACTTTAAAGTAATATGACTTATTCTCTTCTGTAGTTTTGCTATGCAGATAAGTATTTTGAAGGGAGAATATTCATTTGGAGGTATTGAATTAGGAAGAATTAATTTTATTTTTTAATCAGCAAAAATCTGTCTTTTTTCCCTCCCATTCTTCCCCTCTGCCTGAGAAAGAAAAACAAAACCTCTGTTAGAAGCTTGTTTAGTCAAGCAAAATAAATTCCCACATTGGCCATATTATTTTTTTAAATTGTCTAAATTTGTGCCTTGATAGCATCACTTTTCTATCTGTAGCTGAGTAGCATGTTTCATCATGATTCATTTGGTTTATTTTGTGTTGATACGAGTTTTTAGGTGTTTGAAAGTTATTTTGTCTTTATTCTGTTATTATAGTATAAATTGTTCCCCTAGTTTTTTTTTTAAGATTTTATTTATTTTGAGTTTCACAATTTTTCCCCTAATCTTACTCCCCCCCCCCCCATAGAAGGCAATTTGCCAATCTTTACATTGTTTCTCTGTATATATTGATCCAAATTGAATGTGTTGAGAGAGAAATCATATCCTTTAAGGAAGAAACATCAAGTATAAGAGATAGCAAGATCAGGCAATTAAGTTATCAGAGTTTTTCCCCCTAAATTAAAGTTAGTAGTCCTTGGTCTTTGTTCAAACTCCACAGTTCTTTCTCTGGATACAGATGATATTCTCCATTGCAGACAGCCCCAAATTGTCCCTGATTGTTGCACTGATGGAATGAGAAAGTGCATTAAGGTTGATTATCACCCGCTTGTGTTCCCTTAGTTCTTCTCACTTACTCTTCCAATCAGTTCATACATATCTCCCTTTATTATCATTTTTTTAAAAAAAATTCAATTTTATTTTGTTTACAATTCCAGGTTCTCCTCTCTACCACCCAATGAAAATTGCAAGAAACACAAATTCTATTACAGATATGATGCTATACAAAACATATAAGACATTTCTGCATTAGCCATGTTTGGGGGGGGTGGAAAGAAGAAAAATTAAATGAGAGGGGAAAAAAATATACTGCAATTTGAATCCATCACTTCCATGTCTGGAGGTGGATAGCATTTTTCATTCTGAGTCCTTTTGAATTATGATGGTTAGATTAGAGATACTGTCTTTCACAATTTATTATCTATACAATATTACTGATAATTATGTAAATTGTTTTCATGGTTCTGCTCACTTCACTCCTCATCAGTCCATGTAAATCCTTCCAGATCTTTCAGAAACCATTCCCTTCATCATTTCTTGCAACACAATAGTATTCCATCAAATTCAACTACCATAATTTGTTCAGCCATTTTCCAGATGATATGGACCTTATCACTTTCTAATTCTCTGCCACTATAAGAAGAGCTGTTAAAAGTATTTTTTGTACATATGGGTTTTCTTCTTAATTGAGATCCTTAACTTTTTTTTTCTTTATTTTTTGGTTAGATTTACCCAGGTCTAAACAGAATACATTGAATTCCTGCAGTGTTATAGTTAAACTGTATGTATTTATTACTAATTTAACTTTTCCTTTTGACCTTTAGATACTATGTCATTTGATAAATTTTCAGCAAAATGTAGTTTTCCTGTTTGCTTCTTTTAATTGTTTGCTTTTGCTATTATCTCATGATTGCTACTTTTTATCTTCCACATTTTATTCCATCACCTTATTTTAACTTTGAGTCTTAGTTTTAACTGTATTATTGGTAAATCGCATGTTGTTAGAGTCTACTTTTTAAATTATGAGTTCATTCCATTCACATTCACAGTTTTGATAGTTTATAGTGCATTTTCCCCATTCTATTCTTTTTTAAAAATTTTTTTGTTATTTTGTTTTTTCAGTTACATGCAAAAATAGTTTTCAGCATTCATCTTTCTGCAAGCTTTTGAGTTCCATATCTCTTTACTTCCCTCCTTTCCCTGCCCTTTATTTCCTGTTGAGTGAAATGTATCTCTTTACATGTTTGTGTGTGTAAGAGTGAGTGTGAATGTATTCTTTCTCTCCTTTGACCAATTTAGGTCTGAATGAAGTTAAAATGTCATCTTCTTCCTTGTTTATGCTGCTTCTCCTATTTGTATATTTTACATTTATATAGGATAATTTTTGCATGTCTTCCTTTCCTTCACTTCCTCCCCCACTGCTCTACCATATATTCCTCTTCTCCTTTTTTCTTTTAAGAACATCAAAACATAACAAAACAACTCTTAAGTGTACTGTTTTACTAAGGTTTCCTCTCTCAGTCCTTATGATGATAGAATTCTGAGGGACACATAATACCATCTTCCCATCTTAGAAAGTAAACAATTTGTCCTTGTTAATTTTCTTATAAATACTTGCTCTTATTTACTTTTATGTTTTTCTCTTTCTTCCTGTATTTCTATTTCAGAATTTTTCTGAAGCTCTGGTCTTTTCATTAGGAATGCTTAGAAAATCCTCTTATTTTATTAAAGGTTTTTTTTTTCCTGAAATATATTCAGCTTTGCTGGTTTTATTGTTCTTTAATTGTAAATCTCTATCTTTGTTTTCTGAAATACTTCTAAGCTCTGTACTACTTTATGAGTACTAAATCTTTTGAGGTCTTGAATAAGACTCCTAGGTACTGGAATTCTTCTGACTGCTTGTAGCATTTTTTTCTATGACCTGAGAGCTTCAGATTTTGGCTGTAATGTTCCTTGAAGTTTTCATTTTTGGGGCTTTCCGGAAATATCCAATGTATTTTTTTTTCTATTTTCCCTTTGCTTTTTGGTTCTAAGAAATGTGAACAGTTTTAAAAATGTGATTTTTATTGAAAATATGATGTCTAGGGTTTTTTTTTTTTGGTGTGTCTTTCAGGAAGTCTGATTATTCTTAAATAATTTCTCTTCAATCTGTTTTCTAAGCTAGTTGTTTTTGCTGTGAGTTATTTTACATTTTCTTATGTCTTTTGATATCTTTTGATTTTTTAAAAATATTTCTTGTTTATCCCATGGAATCATTAGCTTTTATTTGGACTATTCTAAATTTCAGGGAGTCTATATCTTTATTATTATTATTATTATTATTATTATTATTATTATTTTTAGTTTTTTGCAAGGCAAACGGGGTTAAGTGGCTTGCCCAAGGCCACACAGCTAGGTAATTATTAAGTGTCTGAGACTCGATTTGAACCCAGGTACTCCTGACTCCAGGACCAGTGCTTTATCCACTACGCCATCTAGCCACCCCTAGGGAGTCTATATCTTGAAGAAGGTTTTATATTTCTTGTTCTAAGCTGTTTATTTCTTTTTGATTCTTTCTTTCTTCTAGAACTCTCATTGCATTTGTCAAAAACATATTCAACTTTTTAAACATTTTTGCAAGGTAGTGGGGTTAAGTGACTTGCCCAAGGTCGCTCAACTAAGTATTAAGTGTCTGAGGCTGGATCAGGTCCTCTTGACTCCAGGGCTGGTGCTCTAGCCACTGTGCTACCTAAGCTGTCCCCATACTCAACTCTTAAAAAGCAAAATAAAACCTCTGGCTTCATCTTTTTCAGGAATTCTGGTTGAATTGGTGTCCAAGTTTTCTTTTTCTTTGAAGATTTGCTTGTAGATATTTTGGTCTTTTCTTCTGGGTTTGTGTCTTGAGTATCTCTATTAACATAATAGCTTTTTTTTTTTAATTGCTCATTCTTCTAGCCTACTTACTAACTTTGAATTTTGTGTTAGATCTAGGTTTTTTCTGGAATGACTGGTCTGAACTTATATCTTGGATCCTTCTTTCTTGAGGTATTCTATGATCTCATTGACAGCTTGTGCTATCATTTACTGTTCCCAAAGTGGTGTGATCCAAAACAAAATATGATTTCTGCTCTTCTGATCAGTGTTCTCTACGTTTTTGACCTGGATTTGGAACTGAGCAAAGTATGAACTTTGCCCTAGAGAGAATTTTGGTGGACTGCTATTGAATTCAGTCACTATTACCTAGTTTGAGAATGTAGGTTCAGAATGACAGAACTACAGACTTCCCTTTAGTCTGGGATTCCTATTCTGTTTATTGCCCTTTTAAGCTTCAGGTTGAACTAGAGGCTAGAACTGAGGTCCCAGCATGCTCCTGGGGTCAGAATTACTTGTTTCTGAGCTTTCTTCTTGCTTAGTTCACAGCCTAAGGCTGAGACAGCTCTTCATTTTGGAATGTGTACCCTTGGTGTAAGATCCCTCCTCGATCTGCCCTAGATTTATGACCTGGAATTGGGTAGTCAGTAACAAAACTTCCAGTTGGCACCTGTTCCTGACTTGGCCTTATCCAAGTCTTCTCTGTTGGGCTTTTTTGCCTTGGTGATAGTCTTAGTTCTCTTTCATCTTTAGTAAAGATGGGAGTAGAATTAGGGAGATTCACAGCACATCTAGACCTTGTTCCAAATTTGTAAATCTGTCTTCTGTATTCACCTATACTGGAAAAGTGACTCACTGCGATTTATTTCTTGAATTTTCTGTTCAGTATTTGGTCTAATTCATTTTACTCATAATTAGAGGGGAGAACTTGACTCTACTTTTTTCCTATTACATTATCATTTTGTTTTTACTTCTAAATTTTTAAAAATATATTCTCCTTATTTAATAGTTAAAACCAGTGACTAAACCAAAAGGCAATCTTGGGATATTTCACTCCTTAGTAATCTCTTTAGATCTTCATTGAATCATAACAAGAGTTTAGCGTTTCAGAGCACCTCTGAAACCATTCGTCTGTCCATGCTCAGGAAGAATTCCATCTTCAACTGATCCATCCCTGGTTGCCCAACCGTTACTCTCAGTCTCTCTAGTGGAAGCTGACTCCTCTGTGCAAGACAAGTTATAGAAGGGAAAAAATGAACTCTTTTTAACGTGTAAAAGTTTCAGTTTCTCTCCTATCACAAATAGTTGCCCCTTAGCTTATTTATTGTCATTTGTGCAGTTAATAAATGATTTTTCCTTAGAGTGGAGCCTGTTGGCTGCATTTTCCAAATTAGTATTTAAAATGAGTTAGAAGGGATCCAGAAGTATCATTTCTAGAAATTGTCCAGTTAACTTGTTTTGATACAAGATCCAACTTATGGCTAGGAGATACAGATGTTATAGTTAACAATTTCCTCTTTTCACAGAGTTCTCATCAGAAGAGTTCCTTTAAAAATTGGGCCCATATTATTAATAAATTTCAGTGTATGTATGTTTTTATCAATTCTTAAATTGTTGTATTTGCTGTCTGCAGGATTGTCTCTATATACTTACTCGCAGTTACATTGTACCTATTTTCAGACTGCATAGCCAGTAATCTGTACAGAAATACTGAGAAAAATGGATCAATCTATAATGGGAGAACTCAACATACTTATTTGTTGCTTACCTCCAGGATTCCCCATTGCACAATCTCCTGGGACAAGCAAGCTCTCTCTCCTGGCATCTTGTAGATATTGTGTCATACCAAAGTGTGATTGGGTACTTTAGCAGCCATTACCCTCCATCTATCATCCTGGCAAAAGCTTCTTCAGCTGAATTAATAGTAAAGCTCTTAAAAGCTTCTGCGGGCTTTAATGTTCCTACTGATGGACAAGCACATTTCGTAAGTAAAATACCTGCTATAAAGTTCTGGGAACTTTTTGTAACTATTAATAGTGGAAATGGTTAATGGTCTATATGAGCATGATATATATGTGAAAGTATCACTAAGTTCTAGCTTATAAATTGTCTCATGATCAAACATAAGGTGATGAAATGTATGTTATAATTATACTAATTTTTATTTTAATTTTCCCAGTTGAAATACTGTGTGTTAAGTTAGAAATGTTGATTGATCTTTACTAGTCCGTGAAGCGTTAGTCCTATATGCCATAATCTCTGCTAGGTGTTGGTGGTTCAGAGACAGAAGTGCACTAGTCCTTGCCCTGAGGAGCTTGCATTCTTACAGAAGACATAACATAGATACAGACTATTTAAAAAATGACACCTGAGTTCTAGTCTTGGTAGTCTTATTAATTTGCAACATGACCCTGGGCAAATCACTTCAGCCTCTTTCTCACAACTGTCCTTCCAGCTTAGATGACACTTTCTCCCTGTGTCTATCTCTCAGGATCCCATGTTTCCTTTTTAAACCTTAGCTCAAGCACTATCTTCAGCATGGATCCTTTCTTAACCTCTTCCCCCTCAGCTGCCAGTTTTGACCCTACCCTAAATGTCCTTGAAGATATTTTGCATATGCTCACTTATGTATCCGTTTTCTTTCTTGCTTTGAATTTAAACTCCTTGAGATCAGGGCTGATTGATTTTCGTCTTTGTATCCCTAATGCACAGAGCCTGTTGCAGAGTATGGCTCAATAAATATTGATTCATCTATTGCTTGAGTGGAGACCCTTTTCCTCCTTCCTTGGGGAAATCATTTCCTTCCCTGAACTTGAGTTATCTTATCTGTAAATTGGGATCAATTAATAGTAGCCTTTTTTACTTCCTAAAATTTTTGTGAAAATCAAATAACATAATGTCAGATTTTTAAAAAATTAACCCTTCTGTTATTGGATGTGAATATTCAGTTAATTTTAGTTGAATTGACTTGAAAACATTTTGTTTTTGTTTAGGATGCAGTTCCAAAATGCCTGGCTTTCACTCACCAGGTGGTACAGTTTCTCAGCTCTCTGGAACAAAGTGGAAAAATTACCTTTGCAGTACTAGAACAGGAAATGTCTAAGCTTTTGGATGACATTGTTGTTTTTAATCCACCAGGTAAGGGACAAATAGAAAAAATGCAAACTTATTTTAGCCAAATAACTTGGAATGGTAATGCTAGTGAAATGGGAGATTGAAATGGAAGCTTTTTGTCTCTTCCTCCGAAGATTCAGTTCTGCCTCAGTTGGAAGTTTCCTCCACTTATTTAACTTCAGTGGTTTAGCAATTTCAGAAGTCTTTCTTCTATGTCACACAGATTCTTTCATTCTCCAACTTTCTGATTAGGGTTCCCTTATGCATTTTCACATCCTTTTCTGTCTTTGTATTTAACTAGGATGGGAAAAAAACTTTCAGTTTTAAAGAAGCATTTTATTCTCTCTGATAACCTGAAAAGTGGAGAATCATTTCAGTAAGCATTTTATTTTCTTTTTTAGAAGGGAGTTAGCCAACCTGTACTTTGTGAATATGTAATGTAGTAGCAATGGCTGAGCTATGGTAGAAAGAAAAATATTTTGCTATATTTTCGGGTCACTGCAAAATTTCCTTGGCATCCTATACTTGCTGGAAGAAAAATTTTCTGACTTTTATATTTCTTTTTGATAGTGCTAATTTCCACCTCACTTATTAAACTTTTGTTAAAACCTGTTAAACCTGGCCTTTAGTCTTAGTTTACCATTTATTTTAGTAAGCTGCTTAAATCTTTCAAAGTTGTTTATATTTAGAATGTTATTATGTAAATTATTCTTTTGGCTTTACTTACTTTACTCTGTATTGCTTCATAAAAGGCTTCTTAGGTTTCTTTGAAACCATCCTTTTCATCATTTCTTACAGTGCAGTAATACCATTGCACAATGGATGGATATTCCAGTGGTTTACAGGTCCTTATAAGTTACAGAAAGAACTTCTATAACTATTTTTGTATATAGGAGTCTTTTTTCCATGTTCTTTCCATTCTTTGGAATATAGACTTGATAGTGGTATTAATGGGTCAGAGGATATGTATAGTTTAGTAACATTGGGGTTTACTTTCCAAAATGGATTATCAATTCACAACTGCATTGGCGTGCAGCAGTGTGATGAACTTAATCTTCTGAAGAGATATTTATGTCTTCTCGTATTAGAATAATATAAACAATTCATCCTTGTATAGTCTTTCCTGATTACTCATTCATATTTAACTTTCTGTGTTTCTTTTGACTCCTATGTTTCTCTTCCAAAGTTTATATGTAGTTCTGTTCTTCTCATAAGGAATGCTTGGGAGTTCCATTTGATTCCTCTTAGGATTAGTCTCAGTTTTTCTGGATAAATTATATTTGACTGTAAGTCTATATTTTTTGCCATTTGGAATATTATATGACATGCTTTCCATTTGATTTTTAAAATTTTTTTAAAAAGTCTTTTTGCATTTCTTTCCTTTTTTTTTTTTTGGTGGGGGGGAAGCTAGGGCCCCATTCACTTTCCATTACACCTCTTCTTTCATCCTAAGTCTGTGACACAGAACTGGGTAATGAGTAATAGAACTACAAGTTGACATCCATTCTTGCTCTCAGCATTAGTTCAGGAGTTCTCTGGGATCTCTTTCTGTCCTGGTGCTTCTTATGCTGGTACTCTTGTCTTGGCTCTCTCTTTATCTGTGGACTTGATATGCTTCTTGTTGTTGCCATGTCTGCTATCACATTGCTTTCCTCATCAGCCCTTACCTCAGGTCCTCTGATCTCTTTGTCTGTCTTCCTAAGCTTCCTTAGACTGGGAAGATGATTCACCATGACTTTTTCATGACTTTCCTGCTGAGAATTTGTTCTGACCTGTTTTCCAGGTGGTTGTGATGGAGAGGTGGTGGGATGAATTAAGCAAAAGTTCTTCTCACTTGGCTATCTTGACTCTACCTTTTGCTACTCTATTTGATTTTTAACATTTTAAAAAAAGATCTGTTTCTTCCAGCTATCCTACTAACTTTGTGGCATATTTGAGTTTTCACTTTGTAGATGTTTTAGACTTGTTCTATTTATTTAGGTTTTTGTAGTATTGGCTTCATTATATCTTTATCATTCTTTTTTTTTTAGTTTTTAGTTTTTTCAAGGCAAATGGGGTGAAGTGGCTTGCCCAAGGTCACACAGCTAGGTAATTATTAAGTGTCTGAGGCCGGATTTGAACTCAGGTACTCCTGACTGCTCTATCCACTGTGCCACCTAGCCACCCCTTATCTCTTTATCATTCTTAACCTTTGTTACTTATTCTTCCAAATTTATTTCCTGACTTAAAATTTTGTGTTAAAGCTTGTTCTTGTCCTTGCCCTTTTTACTTAGCTTCAGGTCCCAGCTCAGGTCTACAGGATAAATTGAGATCAGTATTAAAGTAACTGAGCTATCGGTCAGTCCCTGGTCCATTACTTTATTAGTAACTCATCTAGAAATCCATGTTGGTTTGGAGCTCTTCCTTGATCTTTTGTATTACAGTTGCTTGGAAAAGAACTGGGCAATTCAGTTTCCTGCTAATCTATTGTCTTTATCAGTTTCTGTACTTTTGTGTCTTTACCAGCTTCTCAACCTAATTTATGTAATAATTGATATTTCTTATCAGTGGGTTCATTGATCTTGAAGCTTAACGTAGTAATGAATGCTTCTAAATATCCTACTCTTAGTGGTGAGTTGGAGATCATTGGGTTGGAGATACTGGACCTATAATTTCATTGGTGTGACAAACTCCCAGTGAAGAAATATATTTGTTCTACCAATATGGATCTATAATTGTTCCATAACTAGACTTACTTTGTAACTATAAGAGTTGCCTAGGATCATGTATCTAGTATGTTTCAGAGCTTGGACTTGAATACATGTCTTCCTGACAGGAATGCTCCCTATCCAAGATAATTCTTTACTTCTCAGACTATGATTAGCCTTTAAAGTTTATGTTTATTTTTATATTTAAATGTCTAAGAATTAAAAGGAAATTCTTTAGTTTTGCTGAATACATCCTGCTAAACATTCCAAAAATACATTTTTTTTTATTATAACTTAGCACTCCTCTTATTCACTGTGACTTCTAGGTGGTTTGAAAGCATTAGTTTTCCCTTGGTGAACCTAGGAAATACATTTTCATCTAGCAGGCCAATACTTATTAACTGATAAGAACTATGAAATGTCTATGTTTTGGTTGTTTTGGAAACTACCATCAAAACTCTGAAGTCTGCACAAATTCTTGCTAAGAATTTAAGTGTTGCTGTTCTCTTTTTCATCAGATGAATTTTAATAATATTGAAAGACCAGTGATAGGTTACCTATGTATATCAGTATATTTTATTTCCTTCAGATATGGATAACCAGACTCGTCATATGGCTCTCAGCAGACTCTTTGTTGAAGTTTTAACAATGATGAATAATGCTAGTATCCCAACAGCTGAGTTCCTTAGGGGCAGTGTCCGGAACTGGATTGACCAGAAAGTTCATGGGCTGGTAGTGCTGCCCCTTTTGACAGCAGCATGCCAGAGCTTGGCTTCTGTTCGACACATGGCAGAGATTACAGAGGCCTGTATCGCTGCTTACTTTCAGGATGGTGAGTATTCATTATTTTGCATGATAGTTTTATTTTTCCCAGGAACAGTTCAGTTATAAAAGATGATCTATTGGGATATAGGAGGTGAAAAAAGAACAACATGAATCAGGAAGGTGGTATTCTAAATTCTTATGTGTTTGTGAATGTATCTCTCCTTTAGGGATAGGAAGGAGGTGTTTTTCATTTTCAGTGAATCCTACTCTTGTTATTTATGCCCCTTAATTATATCTTTGGTTAATATTACAGTGGTGGTATAGGATTTTATTATCCCACTCATTATCATTTCAAATCTTTATTGTCGAAAATTTAACTATGCACTCTTAACCAAACCATGATTGAATCCTAGTGTTCATTCTTGACATTTTCTTATGCCACTTATTTTACTCTCCAGTTTCAGTTGTTAACATTTTCCAAGTATGAGTTGTTGAAACAATACTAAAATTAGAAGATCTGGGTTCTACTCTCAAATTTCCCACTCACTGTATAATCTCAGGTCAGACTTTTCACTATTAGATTTGTATTTCTTCATATGTAACATTAAAGAGTTGGTCTGGAGTTAGGACATATTAGGTATTTAATAATTTAATAAATCCTTGTTTATTGATTAAATGACCTTTGCAATTCTCTCTCCCCAGTTCTCTAGTTTTTAGATATGGTTTTTCTATCATCTGATTGGAAATTTACCTTTAAGCATAACTAATAATAGATAAATAATAATATTTTTTAAATGTTAACTTCTCAATATTTTTAAGATAACTTTAAAAACAAATTTTGTTCTTTATTTAATTTCCTTTTTATGTTTTATTTATTTTAGTTTTAATTTATGGAATAAAACAATCATTTCCTTAATAGTATAATTAAAAAAAAAGATGATTGCTCATATAGCTGCAAATCTAGTATGTATAAATTGCTGTTCCTTTTAAATATGTACTAAAGTTATCATATACGTTTCTTTCTTTTTTTTGTTGGATGTATACCTTGTGAATAGAACATGTATACACACCTACACATGTACAAAGAAACACAAATATAATCACCTAATAGGTAGAAGTGGACTTTGTATGTCTCTATATCCACCCTAATAAGTGAGGTGGAACCACTAGCCACTCTACAAAAATGTCTCCTGCAGTATTTTCCATTTCAGAGTTAAGAGAGTTGTATATCTGAAAGTAATGGCACTTGGGTAGCACTCTTGAGATCAGAATGATTATTTTGCAAAAATATATTATAATGTATACAAAGACTATTCTAAGATTTTATTATAGCATAACTTTATCTTGACTTTGCTACTTATAACTTGTATAACTGTGAGTATATCACTTATGTCCTTTTGACCTAATTTTCCTCATTATAAAAATAGTTTGTATTAGATAACCTCTTAGGAGCCTTTTAGCACTAATTCCTATGACGTAAGCATCCCCGACTCAAAATATTTACTTAATTCTTATAACCAGAGGAAAAAAAGGGAATGTTTAATTATTTAAATTTTAGATTTAAAACTAAAAACTATCTTTTTATGATTTTGTGAAACATTTTAAACAGATAATCTGAACATGATAAGCTTTGATAGATAAAAATACACTGGGGAAATCAATTTTCCCATATTCCTCCCCTATTAGTTCTTCTAATCTCCTCACAGCATAGTTTAAAAAATATTTCCTATCTCACAAAGCTGCAGTTTCTTGGAGGCAGCAAAGAAGTTTGTTTGTTTATTTATTTGTTTAGCCATCTACCCTCCTATCTGTTTGTTTATTCTGCATGTTATTCTGCTCTTTAGTTACTTAAGAAATGCTTTTTGAGCACAACAAACAATAGGGTCTAGGAATTGGAAACTTCTGATCTTACTTTAGTCAGATTTCCTGTATATTCTATAACATTTAGCCTTAATCAGGTATTTGGTTCCTGAATATTTCTTACTTAAGAGTTGGTGTACCGATTTTCTCAAAGATTATAATGAGAAATAATTTCATGTTATGAAATTTAAAGTGAAAGACTGTGTTAGAATAGTTGAGTTATTGTGTTTGGTGCTGTTTTATTTACTTCTCTTCTTCCTCCCCTACTTATTAGATTCCCTCAACTATCATTTGGGATGGGGTCCTATCCTTGTATCCCTTCAAGTTCCTGAACTCACCATAGAAGACTTTATTCAGGAGTGCCTGTCCCTTGGAAGTTATTTGACATTGTATGTCTATATACTGCAGTGTTTAAATAGTGAGCAAACACTAAGAAATGAAATGAAAATGTTGCTAACCTTAGGAAAGTGGCTTGATCAAGCATGTCCCAGGTATGTTGTTGGTCTTCTGGATGCTATATTAAGCATGTTACTTAGTTTATGTATTTTAAATGTGCTTAAACTTTAATTAAACCTAAACATAAAGAAACAAATGTTAGATTTAGAAAATCCTGTTAGATATTCTCACTGTGCTTTTGATTAAATGAATGAATTGAATGTAGAACTTTGGAAATAAATTTAGAATAGTAGTTTCAGACTCAAAATAGAAATGGGGCTATTAACGCTACATAAGGATCCTGTGGTCTGAATATTGATTTTGAAATCACATATTAACTTTACCAGTGTCCTATTGTATTTTTTATTTATTTTGTTATATATTCTTCTATTATGTTTTAATTTAGTTTCAGAGTCAGGCCTTGTATTTGACACTTCTGACTTAGAAAATCTTGCAAAGTGATTATAAGAATAGTGTATAGATTATTAAAATATGAAACCTTTCATTAAAAGTAAAACATTATTTGTTACTGTAAACTCTAGTTGCAAATAGTAAAGCAAATTACCAGAGAGTCATAGAATGATGGAATGTTGGTGCTGGAAAGGACTTTAGAGATCATGTAATATAAACTATTCCTCTTTTCTTGTCCACTTCATTTTACAGATGAGGAAACTGAGGCAGACCTAGGCAAGTTAAGTAATTTGCCTGAGGTCACATAACTAGTTCTGGGAATGCAGGGCCTAGCACCCAGACTGACAAATGAGTTATGTTTCTACTACAAGTTGATGATCTTAAGTATATTTCCTTTTAGTAACTTTGTTTTACAAAAATAATATAATTTTTAATGGTTTATATCATGTACACGAACCTGTAAACCTAATGGTATAGCAGTGCAGGGTGAAAATAAATTCCTAATTTTTTCCTTTCTTTTCTTATGTCACTCCAAGTTCTGTGAGAGATGAAGCAAAGCTCTTTCTGTGGTGGCATCAGGTGCTGCAGTTGTCCCTGATCCAGACCGAGCAGGATGATGCTGTGCTGATTGGATCTGTCATCCGGACTCTTCTTGGGATCCAAAACAGACAGAGCCAGGCAGCAGAGGAGAGGCTGAGCTCGGGGATACTGGGTGCCATTGGATTGGGCAGGAAGTCTCCCTTGTCTAATAGGTAAGAATTAGAAAGACGTATTCGTCTTTGTGAAGTCCTAATTTCAGAACCGGTATGGATGCTAAAGAAGAAAACCTGTTGATTATGACCAGACAGGTCACTATCCTGTCCCTAAAATGAAGTCTTTGATGAAAAAAAAAATGCAAAGGTATGAAGTAAAGACCACCACCAATTATAGACCCCACTCCTTCCATGGGAGTCTTCCTTGTGTCTCACTGCCATATAGAGAAGATACTGAATCTTCTGTGTAAACTCTGGCTTGTCATTCTGAGCCTGAAGAAACCTGAGTATAGGCCCAGTGCTGGCCTGTATGGCTGTTATTAAGGACCATTCACTCATTAACACCTAAACTGTGCCAAGCTCCATACTAGATACTGCACGTATAAGAACAGAAGTGAAGCAATCTTTAAATTCTAAGGAGTTTACTTTGGGACCAACCTATATTACTTGAGTATAGTTTCTAAGCAGAAAATTGTCTACCAGGTGATGAATTTTTTTCAGCCAAAGCAATTTAAGAAAACTATTAAGGTACTGAGGAGTTATGACCTGCTTTGGTGCTGATTTGTTCTTGATGTTTTGATGCCTAGGTTATATTTTGGTTTTACATAAGCCATTTTTGAGGAAGACTGTAGCATATATTTCTACTAATAGGTTTCAGAAATCTATGGTGACAGTATATGATAGTGGGAAGTGTGATAGATTTAGTCAGAGGACCTGTATTCAAATCCAGAGGACGACCTATATTCAAAATCTCTCTTGGGCTCAGCTTTTATTTTAGGCAAAATGAGGTTACACTAGATTCTTCCTAAAACCCCCTCAATTCTAATTCCTATCATTCTATTAGGTTCCATATGGTATACAGGTTATTTTAAACTTAAAAATTAGGTTTCCCAGCTTTATAATCTTTATAATTTTTTTTCAAAATAGTTAATGTATTTTGTGTCTTATCTGATAAGACAAAGTTAATGCAGGGGATTACTATTCTGCCATGGAAAGAGCTTTAAGCTGAAACTAAGCTTTAAGCAAAATAGGTTTATTGGTCTATTTTTCAGCATTGGAGATACATTAAGAGTTAGGTTATATATCTACTGATTAATTGTTCTAGTGCAATTCTTTTAGATAAAAGTCAGCATTTATTTTTTTAAAGAAAGATATTTATTTTGAATTTTATTATTTTTCCTCTATTCTTGCTTCCCTCCACCTACCCCCCCCCCCAAGAAGGCATTCTCTTAGTCTTTACATTGTTTCCATGGTACACACTGATCTAAGTTGAATGTGATGAGAGAGAAATCATATCCTTAAGGAAGAAAAATAAAGTATAAGAGATCAAAATTACATAATAAGATAATGGTTTTTTTCCCTAAGTTGAAAGTAACAGTCTTTGGTCTTTGTTCAAACTCCACAATTCTTTCTCTGGATATAGATGGTATTCTCCATCGCAGATAGCCCCAAATTGTCCCTGATTATTGCACTGATGGAATGAGCAAGTCCATCAAGGTTGATCATCACCCCCAGGTTGCTGTTAGGGTGTACAGTGTTCTGCTTGTTCTGCTAATCTCACTCAGCATCAGTTCATCCAAATCCTTCCAGGCTTTCCTGAATTCCCATCCCTCCTGGTTTCTAATAGAACAGTAGTGTTCCATAACATACATATACCACAGTTTGTTAAACCATTCCCCTTAATTTCCAATTCTTTGCCACCACAAACAGGGCTGCTATGAATTAAATCTTTATTATCTTGAAAGGGATGACTTTATTTACATCATGTATTATAATACATAAAGTCAAAGGGCACAAGGATGAGATAATTAAATTCAAATTTTAATGATCAAAAATGTGTTAGAGCATGTTAGCAAGAAAGGTAACTGGTGAGAAAGGAATCTGAGTAATCTTAAAACAAAACAAAGTTAGAAAATCTCCAGACTAGAACCTTTTTGAAAGAATATGTGTCCTGGCTTAGTCAGACTCCTAGATTATCTCTTCACACTTAGCTATCTTTTATTATTATTTTCTTCTAGTCCTAATCAGTGTTGAAGATATATTTCATACCTCTGGAATAACAGCATTCGCATGGAAAAACCAGATCTAGTGAAATATAGCAATTCCAAATTCAGCAAATCTATATTTTAACAATATTTTTCTTAGATATTATAGAATCCAATATGATTGTACAAGTTTGTTTTCATGTTGTCCAGTATTTAATGTATCTTTGATATTGCTCATGATCAATAGCGAATTTTGAAGTTAAGCTTTGAGTGGCCCGAGGTATAACATTGTACTACCACTTTTCCTAGCTGTCTTAACTTAATCATATTTAATTTATAAAAAATATGTTTTAACTTTGTTTTTGTTTTAATTTTTTTTTTGCCAAGGCAATGGGGTTAAGTGACTTGCCCAAGGTCACACAGCTAGGTAATTATGTGTTTGAGTCTAGATTTGAACTCAGGTCCTCCTCATTCCAGGGTTGGTGCTCTATCCACTGTGCCACCTAGATGCCCCTTATTTTAATCTTTAAGGGCTACAAATTAATTTCATAAATCCATAAGGACTATTGTGTTCCTTGATAAATTTTGCCCTTAGTTGAGAGGATATACTTTTATTCTTATATGTAAATTTGATGTTCTATATTATGCTATTATGGATGAAGGATTAAAATATACTAATACTTTATATGGCATACATAATATAGTTTTGCTTGAAATTATTAAAAAAATGGAGATGCTCTTTATTAGCAGTTGAATTTTGATAGCATTTCCTAGACTTGATTTGTAATGTTTATTGAAATTATAATCGATTCCTCTTTTGGCCTTTGCATTTTCTAAGATTCCGTGTAGTTGCAAGAAGTATGGCTGCCTTCCTTTCAGTTCAGGTTCCTGCAGAAGATCAAATTCGTTTGAAATCTGGTTCTGAATTACATTTTTCTCCAAAAGCTCAGCAGGTATGTAATAGCCTTTTTTCCATGTAATAGTGAACCACTGAAGGTTTTTTGAGCAATGAGTGATGACAAGATATGAGGATCAGGAAGATTTATTTAGCAACTATGTAAAGAAGGGATTGGGGTCAAGTAAACTAGTTAGGAGGTTCTTCTAGTAGAATGGTAGGCCTAATACCTGGGCAGAGCGGTATCATTAGAAGTCAGAGTAGGGGAGAGGATAAAAAAGTAGTAAATAGACTGTTGCATTGAATGCTACAGAAAATTAAAAGAATATTTAGATGAAGAAAAAGCCATTGAATTTTATAACTGACTGTAGAGGTGTTAATATCAGTGGAATTCTAGAGAGGAAAGATGTTCCTTATTATCAAGAAGATGATGCTTTGACATGCAAGTGAACTTAAAAATTAAGTGAGGGAGGGTTGTTCAGAGTTGCCAACTTGACTTTCTCCCCCGGAGCCACCTAGGTCCAGTGACAAGATATATAAGGACAATTGGAAACAGCCCTGGATGCAAGTGAGAGATTTTGGCTTTTTAAAGCTAAGGTCCTTCTCAGGTCTCAGTTTATGGAGGAAAAGAAAATCAAGACATCTCTAAATCTCTTTTCCATTTTTTTTTGCTCCTGCCTAGAATTCTTCTTATTTTGTTTTATGTCTCTGCAAGAAGGCAATCAATATTATTCAATTTTCCCAAATCAGAATTCTGAGTTATTGATGACTAAATTCAGTGACTCTTTATTTGCCAAGTGACCCTAGTGAAAATATTTGAACATCTCTTTCTTATTTCTCATTTTAAAACTGAATGTCTTCTCTTGTGAAATTATTTTGATAACTTTTTCCTTTTTAAAATAACCTGAGTTTTATAATTAAAAAAAAATTTGAAGGGAAGCCAGCTTATAAAAGCATTGGAAACAATAAATGCCATTCTAAAAAGTTTAACAATGAACATCTTTTGTGGTAGCAAGAAGTAAAGGTGGCCCCTGTCCACTTGTTGATCATCTTATGGTGCATGAATGCAGTGGAAAACCACTCATTCCATATAAGAAGACTTATGTCAAGTGATACAAAATGAAGTAAGCAGAACCAGAAAGCATTTGCACAGTGGGAGGAGGGGAACTAGGGATAGGCCAAAAAAAAAAAAAAAGAAAAGAAGGGTGATTGAAGCATTTATAACAGTGCATGGGGAAAAGCTGAAGCAAATTCAGAAGGACTCAAGTCAAGCAGGTCAGCTTTGAAAGTAACATATTAAATTGTGTGTGTGTGTGTGTGTGTGTGTGTGTGTGTGTGTGTGTGTGTGTGTTTATCAAGCTGTACAGGAGAGATTTGCATTTTTATATATAATTCTCTTTTCCTGTCTTTATTTTGCATATGGAAATGTTTTTATGTTAAAAAAATAAAATTTTATGTTAAAAAATAAAATTCTAAAATTAAACCAGGGTTTTTGACTATGACCCTGATGTCTCTTCTAATTTTGTGAAATTTTAAAACACAAACACATGTCTTTGCTTTTTAATTCTTAACAGTTACTATAACAATTTAAACTACTTTCCATCTTAATTTCATGCAAAAGAACTCTCCATTAGTTTATCTGAACTACTTGGCTTCTAATGATATGAATTGGTAATTTATCTTTAACCTGCCAATTCACCTCCTAACTTTATCAGATTCTCTCTGTGCTTGCATCCTGCTCAAGGAAAGGCCAATTTCTCTTCAGCTCAAATAAAATTTTATGTCTATGATTCTTTTGTTTTTAGGTAGCTCTATCTGTATCATCTGTATCGCTCCATCTTTCTATCCAACCTGATTATGGTTGTTGTTATCCATCTGTGCCCAATAGTGCCACTTTCTTGATCTAGAATGCCCTTATTAATGCATAGTGGGATTGTCAGCTCAGAAAGGGTAGAAAGCCAAGGCACTTTTCCCTTCTCTCTGGAGTCAAACACTTCTTAGTCTGAGTATCTTCTTTTCTCTTTTCACTCCTAGATCAGAAACAAGGCAAACCCCTTTCAACTTGTTAATTTGAGGGAAGGAAGAAATATGATATTCATTAAAAGAAGGGATGTGATGACTTATTAGTCTTTTAGACAAACCTAGAGCAAAAGGTTTTTGAAGCTTGGTTCATGCAAAAAACTTTAAGTAACAGGCCATAACTTTTAAGTAATAGGCCATAACTTCTAAGAAAGTTTTAACAAAATGAAAGTTCTAAGTTCTACATTATTGTTCTATTAGAAATCAGGTGGGATGGGAATTCAGGGAAGCCTGGAGGGATTTGCATGGACTGATGCTGAGTGAGATGAACAGAACCAGAAAAACACTGTACACCCTAACAGCAACATGGGGGCAGTGATCAACCTTGATGAACTTGCTCATTCCATCAGAAACTCAGGGATGATTTGGGGCTATCTGCAATGGAGAATGCCATCTGTATCCAGAGAAAGAACTGTGGAGTTTGAACAAAGACCAAAGACTATTACCTTCAATTTAGGGAAAAAAACCCGTTATCTTATTATGTAATTTTGCTATCTCTTATACTTTATTTTTCTTCCTTAAGGATATGATTTCTCTCTCATCACATTCAATTTGGATCAATGTATACCATGAAACAATGTAGAGACTGGCAAGTTGCCATCTGTGGGGAGTGGGGGGAGGGAAGTAAGATGAGGGGAAAATTTGTAAAATTCAAAATAAATAAACTTTAAGTACAAAAAAAAGAAAGTTCTAAGTCCTATTGAATGGGAAAAAAAAGTTATTTTCTCCCAGGGAGAATGACCTCATGCACAGAAAACACAGAAGTATTAAATATTCAACTATGTAGTCTTGAATCTTAATTGAAAGAAGGGAAACTATAAGGGAAAGGTTGGGATGGCCCTGGACGGGAAGGGACTTGAGATGGCCCAGTGGGGAAGAGGACTTTCTAAGGAGGCAGAAAAGAATGAATGGAAGATGAATTCCAGAATAAAGCTGATATTTGAGGAAGCTGATACTGGGATCATAGGAAAAAAGGTTGGAAAGGTAGTGTAGAATTCAGTTATTGAAAACCTCAGAAATCAGGGAAAGGAGTTTTTAAATGTTGTTTACTGGGGCCTCTTCTATTGCATATGTGAGTGAGTATATACACACACACATACACACAGAGGCTAAGAGATGCTTTTTCTATTGTTTATTTTCCCCAAGACTAATAATTAATATTGCATTTTTAAGTAATATGCTTCTCAGTTAAGTGTTGTCTTCCTTGTTTTTTTAGGCACTGAATACTCTTGAATCCATGTCTTCAAGCAAGCAGTATGTAGAATTTCAGGAACAGATCTCCCAAGCATCTCAGTTTATAAAGCATCCTGGTCATTGTCTTCAGGATGGGAAAAGTTTTCTGGCTCTTCTTATTAACTCTTTGTACCCAGAAGTACATTATCTGGACATTATTCGATAGCAGCACTGAGGTCCATGGGAAACCCTGTGATGATTTCTGTTTACATTTAATGTTGTTATTGCACAAGAAACTTTGACTGTCTAGGTTCTCTGTAGAATCAAGTACAACCAATGAGGAGGATGTTGGAAGGAATGTGGGCACTGGTCATTTCTACTGGTATGCAAAAGTTCTGTGTGTGTGTACATGTTTTCTCTTAGCTATTACAGTAACATTGTTAAAGCACCAAGGACTATTTAGTTTTTTTTCCTGTGAAAATGAGAAACTTGATTAAGTTTCACCCCAATACTAAGCCAGTAGACCTTGCAGAATAACACAAGATCACAGATCATAGGATAATTTTTTTTTCTTTTTCATTCTCCTTGCCCTTGAAAAAATAAACGATTGTAGCTCTCATAGAGTAAGTTGGAATCACATGAAAAAACTTCACTTTTGAATCTCATTTGGACTCCTCAAAATATTGCCACATTTAATCTGAAAGCTGGAAATTATTTATATTTCCATAATCTACTTTGTGATTCTGCAATCCTTTGAAAAATGTGTTCTTCCTTTTAGAAGAGACTTTACATTTAGAGGAGATGTTTTTAAGTAACTACATGTATTATGTATTACTTCTCACTAATTATAAGTCCATTAGTAAACCTATTCAATACCACAGGTCAAAATCTATCTTTAGTTCTGTACATGGTGCTGGAATGAAGAAAATTCTTGATGGTAAAACTTTTTTGTTGAGCTCCATGGCCCTCTCTCACATCAGTACAGGGTTCCAGGTGTGTATTTGAAGCCTTCCTATCTGTCCAAACCACCTGTAAGAATTTGAGCTCTGCTGTCCTAGCTTTCAAGCATCTAGGGTACATTTCCACTGGAAGAAACTGAGAATGAGTGGTGTGGATTTGTCCTGGCAAACTATGACATCAGTTCCTGAATCAGCTCAGCAATGAAAGTGGAACATCTGCAAGTCAAATATGCTCTAGAAGTCAGTCACTGTCTAAAACAGTGGTTACCATATCCTGGCTGCTGATGAGAAGCAGAGGTGGTTGATAACTTTTTTGTCTCTTCCTGAAAAGTACTTAAGATTCACCAGTGAGGATTCTATTCATTCATAAAATTGAGGTCAAAAGGAGAAAAGAATAAGGACATCTTCTGGTTTCCTCCTTTAGCTCTTTATTTGAACTTGAGTAGAGGTTAGAGGACAATTCAGAATCTCAAAGAGATTAAGTAGCTCACTGACCTAGGGAGATATATATTCCTGAACTCTAGATTTGATGAAAAGAGCACCTTATTGTCTCTCAAAATGCACTCTTACTATATATCTATTACAACATTCTGGCTATAATAAAACCACATTCTGTTGCCATTTTTCAATGTGTTGTTACTGCATTCCTTCCTCTAAATTAGAAATTGCATATTAGTTTCTATTATCATAGCACTGCCTACCTGAAATATATTTTGTCTGTTTTCAGTTGCTTAATGCTTTATGTATTTATCTGAAGTTCCATAGCTGTAGAGAGCCATTAGTGTTCTAATGGATGATGGACATCCTGCTCAGATTGCCATTTGAATGTTTATTCTTATATCTGGTAACTATGCAGAAGCATTCTCATGTTGAACTTCATTAATTAAGTAGAAGAAATTTAGTTCAGAATAACTTTCTCTAAAGCAGAATATAAAAAGCTTTCCAAATATGCTTATTAAGCAAACTGACCATTTCCTAGTTTTTCCTGGCTAAGTGTCTTTGGGGTCTTGATTTTTGCCCCATTCTTTTGGTTTTATTATTTCTCAAGTGCCCATTTCTTCTGCCTTCATCATTTTGTACTGAATCAAAATCTAACTCTTGGTTTTTAACCTAGGCATTTTGGCAGTATTGCCTTTTCTACTATAAAGGACAGTGCCCTGTTCATGGAGTGCATTTGATAAATTTTCTTGAATGGAATTGACTGCTGCTTTGATTTTAGCATTTCTATATTGTTTCTTTGAAAAAGTGGCAGTCATTGACTCTTAACAGTGTAGAAGATGAAAATATCAAATGACAATGTATATACTTTAAAGAAAATTATGTTCAATCTGTTAATTTTTGGAAATTTATGATATTTATAATGAACTTGGTTTGTAAAGAATTTTATGAAATAAAGAACATTATTGGTTGCATCTGTTAAGGAAAAAGGTTTGTGGGGAGATAACCTTGTGAAAATGTGATCATTGTGAAACTGAATGTAGATTTGATAGTCTTCTCAATGATTTTGCATTGTGATTTGAATAGCAAAGATGTTTGTTAAGTAGGCCTCCTGTATTATTACTGTTCAGTTTTTAAAAATATTTTATTAATTTTTCCAACTACTGCTAAGATAGTTTTCACAATCATTTTTTGTAAGGTTTGAGTTTTACAATTTTTTCTCCTAATCTTCCCTTCTCCCCCGGCAGAAAGCAATCTAATATAGGTTATACATGTATAACTATCTTAAACTTATTTCCTTATTAATCATGTTGTGAAAGAAGAATCAAATTTTAAAAAACTATGAGGGGAAAAATAATACATGAAACAAATTTTGAAAATTGAAGATAGTAAACTTTGTTCTGTATTCAGACTCCATCCTTCCTTCTCTGAATGTGGATGGTATTTTCCATTTTAAATCCTTTAGAATTATCTTTGATTATTGTACTTCTGAGATGAGTAATATATGACTAATATCCATCATAGCTGATTATCACATAATATTATATGAACAGTGTATGCAGTGTTCTTTTGGTTCTACTCACTTCACTCGGCATCCAGTCATTCAAGTCTTCCTAAGCTTTTCTGAAGTCCTGCCCCTCAGTTTCTTATGAAAACAAGTGTTCCATCATATTCACAAACCACAATTTGTTCAGACACACCCCAATTGATGGACATCCCCTCAATTTCCAATTCATTCCCACTATGAAAAGAGGTATTATAAATATTTTTGTACATGTAGGGTTTTTAATCCTTTTTTTGTTATCTCTGAGTTATAGACTTAGTAGTCATATTGCTGGGTCAAAAGACATGCACAGTTTTATTGCCCTTGGGGAGTAGTTCCAAATTGCTCTCCAGAATGGTTGGATCAATTCATAAAACCACCAAGAAGACATATGTGTCCCAGTTTTCCCACATCCCCTCCAACATTGATCATTTTCTATTTTTGTCATATTGGCCAATCTGATAGGTATGAGTGGTACCTCAGAATTATTGGGGTATTTTTTCATATGTCTAGAGATAGCTTTAATTTCTTCATCTGAGAACTGCCTGTTCATATCCTTTGACCACTTATTAATTGGGGAATGACTTGTATTATAAATTTTAGGGTTAGGGTTTTATTTTAGAAATGAGTCCTTTATCAGAAACAGTGTTTAGTTTTTAACATTCAAGGTGAAGTCAAGATTATAATAAAGTTTGATTTCCTGCATGGAGTGAATAAATGGGATTTGTGGTAAGTTGTCATGGTGACTTGAGACCAGAGAAATAGTGTTAAACTGTACTAAATGCTAAAGTCCTGCTGTAATCTCCTGGACATGAATAGTAACGGGTAGACCAATCTGACCTATACCCAAGAGCCAGAAATTTTACATTCTTTGCTTTAAAAATTAACATTTTGCCTTCCCGAGCAAAGCTTTTGAGATTGTGAACCCAGAATACTGGACCTCAAAACATTAGCAGGTGTTTTTTTTTTTTAATCTGGTGTGGCCACAAACCATGGGACAGTGCTTATTAGTAGCTTCGATTGTGGGAGGGAGCATTAGAGCATTTAGTCACATTCATAGTTCTAGAAAGCAGATCGTCTGAAATATTTACTTTCAAATGAAAAGGAGGGTAATGAGTTCCTTAGACTTTTCATTTTAATTAAATGCACACTTCCTAAGGGGGCGGCTAGGTTGCCTAGTGGATAAAGCACCGGCCCTGGAGTCAGGAGTACCTGGGTTCAAATTGGGTCTCAGACACTAATTACCTAGCTGTGTGGCCTTGGGAAAGCCACTTAACCCCGTTTGCCTTGCAAAAACAAAAAAAAACAAAAAATGCACATTTCCTGCTACCTTCAGTCTTGGATTAATTCATGTTGATTATACTTGGTCTGTTTTAGAGACAAGGTGTCATCCTAGTAAAAAGACCAGTGGGAAAAGGTAGGATCAATCTGGTTTGTTTTGAAAGTATGACAATATTGAGGCCACTGCAAGATCTTCACTTATAAAAGTGCCCTTTTACTACTCAGTTCCAGAAGATAGTCTGTCATTTTTATGATCTGATTACTAATTTCATTCCCCCCCCTCCACAACATAACAGCTCCCAATTACATTATATAGGAAAAATATGCATGCTTGGTGGTAATTCCTGCTATCAGGGAAGTAGAGGATTGTAGATCACTTGAGCTCAGGAGTTCTTAGTTGGAATAAGGCTAAAGCCATTTGGGTATCTAAACTAAGTCCAATACTAATATTGTAAGCCCCAGGGAGCTAGGGCCATTAGTCTGCCTAAGTAGGGACAAATCTTCTCAGGTTAGGAATGGAGCAAGTAAAAGCTTTGCTGCCAAACAGAAGTAAGATTGTGCTAGATGACTTCTGCACATCCAGTCTAGAGGAGAGAAGGAAAACTAGTTTAACAAAAGAAAAGGAAAGAAAGAAATCTGAGATTTAAGAACAAAACAACCCAACTCTGGACAAAATCTAAACCAAGTTTCAACCTCTCAATGGATGTTTTATCAGAGCTAACAAATGACGTTGATCAAATCCAAGCTACAGTACCTTCTCTTCCTTCACTTCCTTCACTTCCTTTTTTCTGGAGGTGATGATAGACTACTGAATTTTTAATGCTGGAATTATCTGCAAGAGCCTTATTTGCTAAGGAGAATGTCAGAGTCACATAACCTTTCAGAGGTGGAAAAGCTGTTGCAAAAAAATCCCTTCTGTTGTACTCTAGACATGTTATCATTCAAACATATAATACCCAGTAACTCACTACCTCATCATACAATCATTTCATTGTTTGGAAGCTTTTGTTAGAAAATTCTTTGTAATAGGCTTAAAACTTCCTCTATGTTTCAGAGAAATCAGGAAAAAATCTTTCATGGATGAACACTTAAATATTAAAGCAACTGTCTTGTCTTCTTTTGTATTTTCCATATCAAACAACCTCAGTTCTTTTAATTCTTACTCATCCAGTTCTTTCATTGACCCTCATGGGCATATTCTGATATCTTTCCTAAAAAGTGGCACTCAAAATAGCCTGAAGTATTGTAGATATTTACTGGAGAAGTTTTTTCTTCTGAACATTACTATTACTATAGCCTAAAATCATATGAGCTCTTTTAGTAATGACATCTTACTTGACTCATAGCAAAATTGTGATTAGTTTAAACCCAGATTATTTAATTTTACTCAGAACATTATTTATTAAAATGATAAATTTTCCTGTACTTTGTTCAGGTTTTTAAGAAAACTTTAGTGCAGCATTTTACCTAGATCTATTAAATTTTGTCCTTGTTTTGGAACTGCATTCTGTTAATGTATATTTCTACTCTCCTGTCAAATAATTAGCTCTCTAACATAGAAAGTGGCACTTGTGTATATTCATACATACATATATATGTATATTATACACACATATTTGGAGGGAATTGGTGTTAAATGACTTGCTGAAGATCCCAGTTAGTAAGTTTCTGGAGACTTGAACTCAGGTCCTCCTGACCCCAGGACTGGTAGTCAATCCCTTACACCACCTAGCTGCTCCCTTAGACATATTTCTATATTTAGGAAAACAGACTCCCAGGCCCATCTACTTGTTTGCATATCTTTCTGCATTAAATTCATATTCTGTAGCAGCACACCAATGTTCCTTTGCTTCAGAAAATTTCTCATTTAATTAGGAATTTCTGGGCTTTGAGTATTGGTCATTGTGTGATTTGCTACATATTAAGAATTATAATTTCCTTGGTTCTGGGTAGTCTGCTGACTACTTGCAAACTTTTAAATTAAACCACTATCTCTATTTTGTAGTGATAAATGCTGCTTCTCATATCTTATAATTTTCTATTTACAGATATAATGATCTATCTTAATAAGCCACTGATACTTAAAATTCATTTTTCTTCCAATGGATGAATTAATTATGTGGAGGAACACAAGTTATCTAGGTTAATCATTTTCCTTCATATGCACAGTATGGCATTGTAAAACCACTGACTTATTTTGGTTATCAATATTCATTTTTATTCACTGTGATTTTTACATTTACAGAAAAATGAGTTTGAATCTAGAGTCAAGGCAGGAAGAATTAAGAATAGATGTTCACATGTAATTATGTAAATAAATTGAATTTGCATTAAATTTGTACCTTGGCACTTCTCTTTGGTTTTATATAGTTGGTTGGAATCTCCAATTGGGACTTGGAGGAAGAGAAAATGTGACTCCACATTTGAAGGGACAATATCTATAATTTGATGAATCTATTTTTAAAGTTTTATTGATATGTTTTATTTTTAAATGACCTTCCTTTTCCCAATATATAGCTTTCCCATCCCTCTCACAGACAGCCATTCTTTATAACAAAAAGTATCAAAGGAAAAAACATTTACTGATTTTTTCTTTATTATTATTTTTTCACATTACAATGGTCTTGTAAAAGTAAACATAATCCCCCCCTCCACCCACAAAAATAGAAAAACCTTAAGAAATATAAAGTGTGTGTGGGGGAAACGTGCTTCAGTCTGTATTCAGATACTATCAGCTTTGTCTCTGGGATGGATTGCATTTTTATTTTAGAAAGATTTTATTTATTTTGAGTTTTACAATTTTCCCCCAATCTTGCTTCCTTCCCCCCATCCCCCACAGAAGGTAGTCTGTTGATCTTTACATTGTTTCCATGGTATACAATTGTGGATGGCATTCTTTATCATAAGTTAATCAGAGTTGTTGCTTCAATATTTTTCCCCACAGTTGTTATTGCTAGCTGTATTTCCCTCCATCCTATTTCTCTACCCCCATTTATTCTATTCTTTCTTCACTGTCCCCCCTCAAATGTGTGTTGCATTGAATTACCCTCTCATATAATCTTCCCTTTCTTCTATCACCTATCTCCTCCTCCCCTCCCCTGTCCCCTTTCTCTCATCCCTTTCTGTTCCTTCTTTAGGGCAGGACTGTCCAACCTTATTTTTAAAAGTTTTTATTGAAATAAGAGGTAATATATTTTGGTCTGTCATTTTAGTGAGAGGTCTATGGTAGCTTGGCTTTGTTTACTAAAGCATTTAGTAAACCCATAGGGTGCCACAAAAACTCACTTTCACATTTTGGACAACCCAACTCTAGGGTAAGATAGATTTCTATATGCTATTGAGTGTGTTTGTTATTTCCTCTCTAAGCCACTTCAGTGAGAGTAAAGGCTCACTCTTTCCCTTTCACCCCCCCCACTCCATTGCTAAAGCTTTTTCTTACCTCTTTGATATGAAGTATCTTAGCCCATTCTACCTCTCCTTTCCCTTTCTCCCAACACATTCCTTTCTCACCCATTAACTCCATCTTTATAGTATACCTTCATATTCAGCTCCCTCCTGCGCCTTGTCTTATATATTCCTTCTAAATGCTCTAATAAATAAGAAGGTTCATAAGAGTTATCAGTATCAACTTCCCATGTAGGAATACAAGCAGCTCAACATTAAACCCCTCAAAATTTGCCCTTCCCATCCACCCTCTTTATGCTTCACATTAATGCTGTACTTGAAAACCAAGCTTTCTGTTCAGCTCTGGCCATTTCAAAAAGGAACATTTGAAAGTCCTCTATTTCATTGAATATCCATCTTTTCCCCTGAAAGAAGATGTTCAGTCTTGCTAGTAGTTGATTATTGATTGTAATCCAAGCTCTTTTGCCTCCTGGAATATCATATTCTAAGCCCTATGAACCCTTAATGTGGAAGCTGCTAAATCCTGTGTAATCATGACTAGTTTCATGATATCTGAATTGTTTGTTTCTGACTACTATAATATTTTCTCCTTGACTTGGGAGTTCTGGAATTTGGCTATAATATTCCTGGGAGTTTTTATTTTGGGATCTCTTTCAGAAGATTATTGGTAGAATCCCTCAGTTTCTATTTTGCCCTCTGCATCTAGAATATCAGGGAAATTTTCCTGGAGAATTTCTTGAAAAAATGACATCTAAGCTCTCTCCCTGGTCATGACTTTCAGGGTAGCCCAATAATTTTTAAATTATCTCTTCCGGATCGGTTTTCCAGATCTGTTATTTTTTTTCCAATGAGATATTTCACATTTTTTCTAGTTTTTCATTCTTTTGGTTTTGTTTGTTTCTCACAAAGTTATCAGCTTCCCTTAGCTCCATCTGCATTTGAAGGAATTATTTTCTTCAGAGAACTTTTTTTTAATCTCTTTTTCCATCTGGCCAATTCTGCTTTTGAAGGCATTCTTTTCCTCATAGACCGGATAGACTGCTTTTTCCATTTACCCTAAACTGAAACTTGTTTTTAAGATGTTATTTTCTTCAGGTTTTTAGTAATTCCTTCACCAATCTACTGACTGAGTTTTCATGATTTTCCTGTATTGCTCTCACTTCTCTTCCCAATTTTTCCTCTACCTTCCTTACTTGATTTCCAAAATATTTTTTGGAGCTCTTCCATAGCCTGAAACCAATTCATAATTTTCTTGGAGGCTTTGGATACAGAAGCTTTAAGTTTGTTATCTTCTGAGTGTGTATTTTGAGCCTCCATGGGACCAAAGTAATTGTCTATGGTCAGGTTCTTTTCTTTTTTTTCTGTTGTTTCTTTATTTTCCCAGCCTATGACTTGATTTTAACTCTTTGTTAAGATAGGGCTTTGCTTCTGGGGTGGAGGATGCACTTTCTTAAGCTTTTGAGGATTTTTGCAGCTGTTTTCAGGGACACTCTTTAGGGAATTAAGGTCTCAATTCCTCCAAGGTCTTATGAGAGTGTCTGACTGCTCTTCTGGTCTGTGCTCTGGTCTGTGGATGACCACAGGCCCTCTTCTCTGCTCTGGAGCTGTGAAGTCTCTAGTCTGCTAAGGTAGTATGGGGCCCCCAGATTGCGACCTGGATCTGATATAGGCAAAACAACAGAGGGATAACAGAAACCTCTGAAGACTCCCTAACCCCCCTTACAGTTTGTGGACTGAGCACTCTGGAAGCAGCTGTTGGGTGACTCCACAGGCCTGTTTGTGGTTCCCTGGCCCAGGCTGTGCTGGCCTGGGCTCCACTCTGGTATAGTAGAGTTTTCCTGCTGACCTTCCAAGTTGTCCTTGGCAATCCCTGGGCTGAGAGATCTGGAAGCTGCCCTGGTTGTCACAGACCCAGGGACCCCAGGTGTCCTGCAGGCTGTTCCTGGATGACTGATTTTTTTCCTTGATGAAAATTTTCAGTAATTGTATATTTTCTAATGCATCTGAATCATATCAGAGCTTAAAAGATTGTTTAGAACCTGATATGAAAAAGGAATACTTTCATATGCATTGGAAACCATGAAAGTAGCCTTCAAAGATAATAGAGAATTGATCTAAGTTTGATGGAGTAAGGGAACAACTGAAAAAATATGCAGATGGACTCAGAGGAATGCGGAAAGTCATTTAGCTTCTTTATAGGAAACTTTACTTTTTCTGAATTATTGATAGAACTGAGAAGCCCTTCTACTTGTTTTGTCATTTTCTTTCCTTCTCATTTTCCTTTGTATTGTCTGTAATGAAGGTCTGTCTTTTTTTTTTAGTAGTGGTTTGGGAAATTGTCAAGATGCTACCTCTGTCTATACAAGTTGTGAACCTAGAAAAGGTCACATAGTCTTGAGTTTTTCATTCTTTGTTACTCAACTTCTGTGGAGGTACAGGCTGCCACTAGAGGGTGGGGTTGTGTTACATGTGGTGACTGATGGACCTTTAAAGGACAGTCCACCATCCTGATGATGCTAAGAACTACTACCTCATGAAGGATGAGGGGACCTTCTGAGTGGGAAGAATATGACATCCCCTCCTGTTATCAGTTTTTACTAAAAACAATTTCACTGGCTGCACTTCTTCCTGTTTCTTTCCTTAACCGTGTGTGCCTTACCCTTTCTTCCACAGTCCTCTCTTTCCTTGTGTTCTCTTCCCCTTTCTGTGCTTAGTCCATTCCTCACATCTAAAACATACATTCCTGTCTTTCTTGGCTGCCCAGGTGCTGTCTAGTCTCCTTTCCACCATCCCTCCCCTCCCCACTTCCTTTAAATAATAAACCCATTTCACTAATAAATATAGCAATCTCAGGGGTCTTATAGATTTCAGTTCATCCAACCCTCTTGAAATTCCCAATCCCATAAACACTAATTTGGTATTCCAAGCACCCACTGAAATGAGTTACTGTCATAAATTGCTAATTTACTTGGATTCCGTTAGATTTCCCAGGCAGTCTCCTGGATGATCATAATTTTCTCTTTGTCCTTACAGAATAAAAATCTTAAGAATTCAAAGAGACCTTGGGAATCATCGAATCCCAATTCCTGTTTAATATGAGAGTACTTTGTTCTCCAGGTATAGTCTGACCATAGCAGAATACAGTGGAGACTATCAGCTCCCTCAGCCTGTTTGGTTATACTTCAATAAATGTCTCCTAAATCACAATGTATTTTGGGCTGCTGTGTCACATTCTTGACTAACTGAACTGAAAGCCCACTCAAATCTGTCTTTTCTATGTGAACTGTCTAACTGTGCATATCCTGTACTTAGATAATTGACATTTTTAAAATCAAGGTCAGGACTCTACCTTTAAGACTACTTAAGTTTTATTAGATTTGGATGAGACTTTTACCAGTCATGGTATTGTTGGATTCCAACTTTATCACAGGCTGTATCTCTCACAGTTAGTATCATCCAATAATTTGATAAGCATACCATCATTTCCCCTCATTAATATCATTTGAAATAGGAAAGACTCAAAATCTCAAGTCTAGCTTGCACTATCTCATTGAGTAACAACTTGCATCTTTTGTGAATAGTTGTGTTACATAAATCACAAATTGAAAGGTATTTTAAAATTTGTAATGAACAAAAAGTGAAAAAAGTATTAAATCTTGTGTTGTTATCACTATATCTTTTTCTTTGTTCAAGTCATTGATGGAGTATTGAACAGAACAGGACTAAGGACAAAGATCTTCAGTGCCTCCAGCCAGTTTGTTGTTCACTATTTAGATAACAAATGTTATGAATCTATCCTGCCCATGTTTATCCTTGAATTCAAGGTTACTGGGAAGGCTTCCTCCTCCCTACCTTTTATTTTTATTTTCTTTAGCATACACTGAGCTTTCTTGTTCAGAGTTCTGTAGATGTCCCTGGGTTATATATAGGATTGAAAAAAGGCAAAAAAAAAAAATTCCATTCTTTATTTGGCACTACAAATGTTCCAGAAATCATCTTATACCAAAATCCAAGTCCCTTCCCCTTCTCTCCAAAGACTCTGAGGCTACCCAAGAAATTTAAAGTCTCTTCTAAAGCCCTCTTCCCCCACTTTCTCAGTAGACTGTCTTCCTCTTCCTAAAGCAATTTTTAGTGATAGGACTTGCCCTTGGCAAGGTAAACAACTCCCTAGATGTCATAATTTAAGGGGAGTCCCAGATAATCAGTGCAATTTTTGTTTCACTACTTGTCCTGGTGCCAGAAACACCATCATAAGAAGAAGAGGCCTTCCTTGGTTGTTTTAAACTGAACTTTTATGCAGCTTTACATTGTGATATGCTGTTTCATTTGGCCCCATGAGTAAGGAACTATTATTCCCATTTTCCAAGAAGCTGAAGATCAGATCAATTAAGCAATCAACTCAAAGATCATAATCTAGAAGATGTCAGAACATGGATTAAAATCCAGATCTCCCAATTCCCAAGTCTAGTGCTGTTCTCCTTTATTGCCTCTCTTTGATAGATATCTCAGAGGCATAGTAGATGGAGCACTTGACTTGAGAGTTGGGAGACCTGGATTTTATTTAGTGAGTATGTGATATTGGATTTGAACTGACATTTTCCAGACTCCAAACAGTGTTCTATCCAATCACTGAGTCACATATATACATATATATGTATATATGTATATATTCCTGGAATTTGTAGGAATTTGTAGAGATGGAAAAATTGTCAAATCTCTTCCTCTTAGCATATATGTGTATTCACACACACACACACACACACACAGATATATATATATGTATATATATATATATATAGAGAGAGAGAGAGAGAGAGAGAGGTAGTATGTATCATATCACATACATATACCTTACATATATCATATATCATACACCAACACATCCTCCTATATGTATACATATAATATATTACAATATATTCATATTACATAGCCTAATAAATATTTAACCTATAAATGTATCCTATAGATAAAATAATATATACCTATAGGATAGACCGATGAAAGTGAGTCTAGGATTGCAGAATGTATCATTGAGTTCAACCAAGAGAAGCTCGGTGGCAATCATATTGCTGAGGTAGGGTGGTGATATTTCTTTGTGAATAAAGTCTGCTACTATTGTGACTTAAGGAATACAAGTAAAAGAGGAAGCAGATGGCAGAATCTCATATTTAATTCCAAAGGTCTCTAAACCCAAGGAATAAGGCATATTCAGGGACTGGGAAGGCATAGGGTCTAGAACTGAGGTTTAATGGATCAGGAAAATTTAGAAATTAGTAAAAGACTTAAGTCCTGAATAAACCAGGGTAGTCTGAATTGATTTCAAGGATCCTGACAGATGCAAGACATTGGACTAGGTTCTTCATATATGATTGATAACAGAGGGAGTCCAACAAATAGATCAGCCATTGTTAAACTTGGGTTACATTGATAGATTCTAGAGTAAAGTTGAATGGAAAAAGAAATTACAGCTTTACTTTTCTTAACCTCTAGATGAAACTCAGAATTTCCTTCCATTATGAATGTAAGCAAAAAAAAAGTGATAGTATTAGTTTTCATCAGACTTTCAAAAGACAATTATAAAAAGGTAAGAATTCTTTCTCTAGGTAAGGACACCAGGATAATAAGCTTAGTGAAGCTGACATGAATGCTCTACAATTCCACACATAACTGTCTTTCCCCTCCTCTTAGGAGTGTCCAGTGTTTCTTGGTTTTCCATTTCACTTTTCTCCTTTCCCCATCAAAATTAATCCATCCTTTTTTCCATTTCATCAGGCTCCTGCTTTCTGTGCAAAGCCTATGAATCCTGCAAAACTACAGAAGTTTTGCACCTCCCCAAAAACACATGTACAATTTATCAGGGACCTTCACTTGTCAAAAGGATTTTAGTGGTGTAAGAGACTCTAATGATCTTTTTAGGCACAGTGACAGCCAGATATGAAGAGAGGGAGATGCAGTGACCTGAGTCCATGGTGCCCCCATGATTTGACTTGGTGATGTGCACCTGCTTCTACTCTGCTTGTGGGGATTACCTCATTTAGTACTAATTCCCTGCATAGGTTGCAGGTGGTACAATGAAGCTATTATACGAGTAAGCAGAGAAGAAAGCATTGTTTTCCTTCACACCTTAAATCCTTAATCGGTATCAAAGGTATTTTTCTCAAAGTTTTTGGTTCCGTAATAAAGGAAACAAGATTCATACATACCAACATAGTACATACTTTGTGTTTGACTTTTAATCTAATTGCTGCCAGGCCCCTGCTCAATTAAAAATATTAAAAAGAAGATTTCTGAAACACCCATGAGTTTAATGATTATCTGGAAACCACATAGCACCTTGTAGATAGACCCCCTTAACTAATCCATACTACCACTGGGATCAGACATGAGAGAGACTCAGTCCTCATCTTTCAATTGTAATTTTTCAGATGAATAAAAAGAATGGTAAAGCTGACAGAACAGTGTTATGAGGAAGGTGAAATTAAGAATTCCACGCTCTCCCATAAATAAATTTCATTTCCACTCCACTCCCCCAAATTTGTTAATTTATCCCTGTACTTCTCTGGCATTTGAAGAGCTAAAACTTTATATTTTGTGCTCACTGTATTTTCTTTGTTTCAAATCAACATGAATTTGTTCTAGAAGGATTTTTTTCTCAAAAATGATTGACAAAGTCCCCATTTTTAAACATTTGAAAATTAGTCCCAAAGAGTAAGCACAGGATCTAATGCAAAGCCATAAATGAATACTTAGTAGCATTTTTATCACTCTATAGAGGTACTACTTATAGAAAGCTAGGTGGATAAAATGCTGAACCTAGAGTCACGAAGACCTGAATTCAAATTCTGCCTCAAATGTTTACTAGTGGTGTTCCCCTGGGTAAGTCACTTAACTTTTTTTTGCCTATATTCTTTTTTGTAAAATAGCACCTTTATGAAGCTTAAATAAAATATTTGTGAAGCACTTTGCCAACTTTGCAGTGCTGTATGAAAAATAATATTATTGTTACTAATATTATCTTATTATCTGATCAGAAAAAGTCTCCACAGTATATAGTAGAACCAAGGATTCTTTTTTTTTTTTTTTTTTTTTTAGGTTTTTGCAAGGCAAATGGGGTTAAGTGGCTTGCCCAAAGCCACACAGCTAGGTAATTATTAAGCATCTGAGGTCGCATTTGAACCCAGGTACTCCTGACTCCAAGGCCAGTGCTCTATCCACTGCTCCACCTAGCCACCCCTGAACCAAGGATTCTTAAATTTGTTTTTTTGTCTAGGACCATTTTGGCAATTTGGTGAAACCTATGGATTCATTCTCAGGATAATGTTCAAATAAAAAAAATGCATAGGTTTACAAAGGAAAGCAGTTATGTTGAAATACTGATATCAAAATATTAAATAACAACAGATCCTCAGTTAAGAACCTCTGCTGTAGACACTGCTATAGCAGAGGTTCCTATATAAGATGTTCCTATACACATCAACTTTTTTAGGGATGCATTATTCCTTTATACACAGTCTATTAAAGAGTCCCTCTATAAAGTTGAACACATGTGTGGTACTTTCAGAGATGATCCTGGCTTAGCATTCTAACATTAAGGGCAAAGCAGAGGTATAAAGAGCCTTGGTTACTTCCCCTTCCCAGGAATAAAAAAAACCCAAATCTCTTGAGTCAAACTAGGCAAAGTAAGGTCGATAGTTATGTGCAAAGCTGATTTTTGGACCACCAAGGGTATTTGGATACCAATTAACTATTAACTTTAGCCCCAAGCATGAATTAGCACATCCAAACTACGACCTGAACACGAGGTCCGGTCTCCCTGGTTTCTTCCCCTCAGTGTCTGTTTCTGCTTGATCCAGATTTGAATCCTATAAAAACCCACCAGTTTTGGTTTTTAATCAGTTTTGGCACTCTTCCATTGGATACCCCAGCAGACCTGACCCAACCTATTTCAGTCATCCCTGGTAGTCCCTTTGTATTTGGAATATTTTTGCTCAGTAAAGTCAACTCTCTTTATTTCTTATCTACTATCTGGAGCTATGGTGTGTCTCCCATTTTTCTCCTTTAAAAGAATCATGATTGTACATACATAACCTATATTAAATTACTTGCTGTAATGGGGAGGGAGGAGGGAAGGAAGGGAGACAGAAAAATATGAGACTCAAGCTTACAAAAAGATGACTGTTAAAACTATCCTTGCATGTAATTAGAAAAAATAAATTAAAATAACATTTAAAAAAATCATACATTATAAAAGATTTGCACAATTATGCAAAATAATACCATTCCACCTTTTTTCAGTTTGGAAAATGTATATTTATAAACAATAAATTATCTATGTTAGCATGTAATGACTTTTCCATTTTAAATGAGTAAGCATCAAATAAAAAAAAGAACCACCAACTAGAGAATTGTTAACTATCTAGGCAGCCACCCTTATTTCCCAAACTGTAGATTAGGGAAAGTGGAAAAGAAAACAGAATGCTGTGACTTGAATTCCTAGGACCTTCTCTCTTCTCCCCAGAACTATGATAAGAGATCCACCCTAAATCATATACCCTTTGGCAATGGTAAATGGTATGTAACCCCCTACCCAAAGCCTATTGGGATAAGTCTTCTTGGTGGAAATGAAGACTCATTCTTTGTGTGAAGGGTGGGCTCTTTGCCAGTCCCCTTTTGGGATTCTTCATGGTCAGTTTCTTTAGGGAATTCTTCAAGTTGGGAGTCTCTTGTAGGAAATCTTCAGGATCAGTCTCTTATTGAACTGATCATACTTCAGGTCTTTTGAGAGCTGAGTGACTCCAGGTACTTCTGGTTTCCAGCTTTGAGAGAGAAGATGGAAGAGTTCAACTCCATTTCAGATTGCTGAAGGAAAAGACTGGAAAAAGCATGTGGAGCTGACTGTCTCCATTATATCTCTACCCAGTTTGCTATGATAGAATTTCAGGACATTTCTCCTTGAATGAGATTTAGGACATATTTTCTTGATTGAACTGAGTTATTTTCTTCTCAATGGGAGATCTACTTCATTCTGTTTTGGTTGGTATATATTCTCCTATACATACCTTCTCTGATTTTGATTTTGCTATGAATTGGATTAAATGGGCTTCTTTGTCATTCTCTGTATGTTCATTGTGGAACTTGTATTATATGGGAAGGGGGGTCTAGTCTTGTATATAAAACTTGAGCTCCCTTCCACCTCCAAAATGATAAAGTGATCAGAATTTAGATGGAATTCTATCATATCCCCTGGATTAACAATATTTTAGGGAGAAGACAGATAGACCTCTAACTCAGTACCACCTCTCTGTGAGGAGGGCAGAGCTCTCCTAACTTCCTACTTCCACTCCTGTAGGGAATACAAGTTTCCTTTGGGGATGGGTGCAGGGGAGAAAAGACTAGAGGTGTCTATTCTGCTTTCCTTGCAGCAACACAATGACAATCTTCCCTACAGCTGGGTCTCTTACCTCTCAGCAAAGAGTTTGTGCATTCACCACTCATACTGTATCTTGGAATTCTGAACCTCTCTGAAAGTACATTAAGACACAAAATCTACCCCTGGAGAAAGTCCTTTTGAAGAGACAAGTCAATGTGCTTAAATTTGTCTCCTACTTGAAAATGATTCATTTATGTAACCTCACTTCTTAGTGCTATCTAAAGTTTGTAGAAATCAGACTATTTGCACCTGGTTTTGTGGGTTCTCTTGTAAAACGGCAAATCCAGTCACATTCCTTTTGAGTTGGAACAGATTTTAATATCATATAATGCAACCCTTTCATTTTACAGACCAGGAAACTGAGGCCAAAGAGGTGAGGTGGCTTGTTTAAGGCCACATAATCAGGTCAAGAGGCATAAAGAGGAAGAGGTTTCAGGACTTTTGATTCTGAGTTCAAATTAGAAATTGTCTGTTATAATTCCTAGAGGCTGAGATTATCTTTGCAAAAGCTCAAATGTGTAATTTCTTTGTCAAATAAAAAGCTTTTTAATGAATTTAGCACCAAACAAAATAACATTTCCCAATACAAAGTAAAACAGAAAAGGATTGTGCATGAAATCAGGAATCTCTATTATATCCAATTGCTTTTCCTGTTAAATTTCCAGTAAATTCAGCATTTAACTTTGATAACTTTTACTTTGTGATTATTTCTGTTCTCTTCTATGTTCTCTCAATTTATTTTTAATGACTCTTTCCCTTGTATTTTTTTTTGGGGGGGGGTAGCAACCCTCTCCTTCATAGCATTTACCCAACCTCAACCAAAACAAGAAGAAAAACAAAACATAGGGTCAAGCAAAACAAAACACTTCATTGACTGTCCAAAAAATTTATGTCTCATTCTGCACCTTAAGTCCATGACCTATCAGGTGTGTAGCATGCTTCAATCATCTGTCTTCTGGTATTGTATTTGGTCAGTTACTAATTTTATAAACTATCTTTTATTAGTCTTTCCTTTTTTCTTTTTTTAATTTCACATTGACACTAACTATAACAATTTCATTAGAAGTTTAATCAATATAAATTAATTGCCTCAATAAAGAGACCACAAGAGCCTAGAAAATAGCAGTTAAAAAAAGCTTAATTATTTGCTGAACAATTGATAACTTCTAATTTGTTCAATATTATACAAATATATATTTTGTACAGTTTAGTAGTTGAATATTATTGAACTTTCCTCATTTGACAAAATAGGAATCATAAAACTCCTGCTTCACCTAATGGCAGAACATTTGATGAATTTAGGAAATTATCAAAAGAATACTTCTCACCCCAACCATCAATAGCTATTAAGAAATCCAAACCATTTCAACTGATATTTCCTCATCTGTCTGAAGCATAGACTTTATGAGATTTGTGATATGATGAAGGATAAGGGAAGAAAAATTCAAAAATTCAAAAATTCAAAAATTTAAAAAGCATTTCTTGATTAAACCAAACTTGAATTTTACAATAGTTTAAGACAAGTTCCCAAATAGTAAGACTATATCAAGAAATTATCTGGCAAAATATTGAAAGCAAAAATTTATTTTACAAATAACCTTATATGTAAACAGTTTTTTTAATTGTAAAATCATTCAACAGTTATTCATTGTCTCCTTTACAATGGGAAGAAGACAATAATTAATTTTGATAGATGTAGGTGTACTGGTTATTAATTCTTTTGAAGTAGCATTAGCTATAAGCTATTTTTCTTTACAATGTTATTATTTAAATTCTCCATGTTTACTTCATTCTGTACCAGTTCATTTAAGTCTTCCCAGAATTTTCTGAAATTTGAAATTTTTCATCACTTCTTATAGCACTATAATATTCTATTATATTTTTGTGCCATTTTTGTTTTGGCCATCAATTGAGAGACATTTCCTTAACTTTTAGATCTTTGATACTATAAAAAGAACTGTTATAAATATTTTTCTATCTTTGAATCCTCTCTGATCTCTTTAGGGTATAGGCCTATTAGTGGTGTGGTACTGCTGGACCAGAGAGTAGGCAAAGTTTAATATATTTGGGGGTATAGCTCCATATACATACATTTAGTATCTATTCACAATTCCTCCAAAGGTACATTAAAGTATCTGTTTTTCTTCAAACCCTCAACATTTGTTATTTCTCTTTTTTTGATAGTTTTGCCAATCTAATGGCAGTAAGGTTGGATATCAGGGTTGCTTTAATTGAATTTCTTTAGTTATTAGTGATTTGGAGCACTTTTTCTTATGTAGATTTTAATTTGGATATCTTCTTTTGAAAACTGCCTATTTAGTTTGTCTTTTGATTGACCTTTGATCAATTGGAGAATGGCTCCTAGTTTTATAAATCTGAATTTGTTCTTTATATATTTAAGAAATGAGATCTTTAACAAAAAAAAACTTGCTACAAAGATTTTCACCTCAGCTACCCACTGCTTTTCCTCCAGTTTTAGTTGCATTAGTTTTGTTTGTGTGTTTACTTTTATGTAATTCTTGTCTATTTCAGGGTTTGACGGGATTATAACCTGAGAGCCAAATTGGACCTGCTATCTGGTTTTGTCTGAGCTAAGACTAACTTTTACATTTTTGAGTGTTGTAATTGTAATTTTTTGTAATTGTAATTGTAATTGTAATTGTAATTGTAATTGTAAATGTAATTTTTTGAATGTTAAATACAGTCTTAGTTGGATAACTCCTATTTTATCTTCTGTGATCATTTCTATCTCTTGTTTGATCATGAAAATTTTCATTTCCCATTAATTGGGAATGTAATTTCTTCCAATCTCTTCTAATTTGTTTATGATGGGACCTTTTAAATCTAAGTCAGAATTAAATCTAAATGGGAGTTTATCTTGGTATATGATGATGTGAGATGTTGGTTTAAACAGAATTTATGCTATACTGTCCAGTTTTCTCATTAGTTTTTATTGAACAGTGAATCTATGCCCTAATATTTGGTATTTTGGTGTTTACAAAATACTAGGCTACTATATTTGGTTTCTTTAGTATGCAGTTTACCTAGTCTGATTCACTTCTCTTTTAATTAGTACTAAATCATTTGGTTGATTACTGCTTTGTAATAGTTTTGGATTTCATTTTGCCAAATGCTCTTGTTTTCCACTTTTTTTCATCATTTCCTTTATAGTCATGACATTTTGTTCTTCCAGATGAATTTTGTTATTTTTTTCAAGCTCTAGAAAGTAATTTTTCAACAGTCTTATTGTTATGGTACTGATTATCTGAATAATCTTGTAGTTATTAGTCATTTTTATTATATTAGCTCAGCTAACCCATGAACAATTAATATTTCTCCAATCATTTAGATCTTGTTTTTCTGTAAAAAGTATCTTGTAACTCTACTCACATAATTCCTATATATTTTGGTAAGAGATTTCTGAGAATTTTCCATATTCTTTAGTTATTTTAAATGGAATTTCTCTTCCTGCTGGTTTTTGTTGGTATATGCAGAAATACTAATGATTTAGGTAGATTTATTTTCTGTCCTGTAATTTGGCTGAGTTATTATTTTAATAAAATTTTAGTTCACTAAGTAAGCACTCATATACCTGCAAAAAGCAATTAAAAAATAATAATGGCTAGAATTTATAGTGCTGACTATGTGCTGGACACTATACTAAGCGTTTTTTACAAATATTATCTCATTTCATCCTCACAACAAGCCTGGGAGGTAGATGCTATTATTATTATCTCTATTTTACAGATTAGGAAACTGAGGCAACTAGAGTTTTAAGTAACTTGCTCAATAAGAGTCTAAGATAGAATTAAATTCAGGTCTTCCTGACTACAAGCACAGCTTTCTTTCCACTGTACTACCTAGAAATACTAGTTTTCTTTTTCCCTATATGTATTTATTCAATTCTTTATCATCTTATTGCTAATGCTATCATTTATAGCAATATATAAAATATTAGTGGTGATAGTGAACATCCTAGCTTTGCTCTGATTTTATTGGAAAGTTCTCTAATTTATACTCAATACAGATAATTGTTCTTGGTTTTTGATAGGAATTATTTTTCAAAGGACAGCTCTCCTTATTCCTTTAATGTTTTTTAATAGAAAATGATTTCTGAATTTGGTTAAAAAACATTTTCATTAACTATTACATAATTATGTGGTTTTATTATTTTTGTTGTTAATGTGCTCTATCATATTTATAGTTTTCTTTTCACTGAACCAACTTATATTTTTTGGCATAAATAGAACCTATAATAGCATATAATAATATCTTTAATATGCTATTTTGTACTCTTGCTAATGTTTAATATATATATATATATATATATATATATCAATATTCCCTAAGAATATTGATCTATGGTTTTTCTTTCTCTATTTTTGTCTTGCCTTTGTTTAGTTAGCAAGATCACATTTTATATACATACTGTTGCATACTGTTCTGGTTTCCCTGTTAATCCCGGAATTAGTGTGACTGTCAGCCAAGTAAGGGTTGAGATGACCAAACTGCTTCCCTGGGTTGAGTGTTGCTCTATTCAGCAGGGACTGGGTTCTTGCCCTGATATCCAAGGAAAGGAGGGAGTGAGTCATTTGCCCACACGGTCGATTCTTCTTTCAGAGCTGTAGCATTATAACTTTTCATTATTGCATGACAGCAGTTGCTGGGGGTACCCGGTTGTTGCCGTGGTTCAAGTTTTCATAATTGGATTCCTGAACTTGTGGCCTGCTGACAAGAGAATACTGACAACATGGTGGCAAGAGGTCCATGCAAATAGAGTGAGAAGTGGGACAGTAAGCACAAGGGGAGGGAGTGGTCCAACTAAGAATTCGGAAACCAGATGGTTTCACACATTTGTTTCAAATTGAACTATAGTAAAGTCCTGAGAGCATGCAGGGTTAGGGGTTGCAGAAATTCAGAGTTTGATAGAACACAGCTCCTAGCAAGCTATGAAGTCTCTCTTTTTCTTAAAGGTCCAACTTAGAAAGTACTGCTTTCATGAAGCTCTCCCTGCCTTGCAAGGTTTTCTCAGTGTTTTCTACATGTGAATCATCTCCCCAACCAGAATGGAACTTCCTGAAGGGCAAGAACCCTATTTTTCCTTCCTCAATGTTAAGCTATCAAAACATGCTAAGAATTTTGGGTCACCCTATATATGTATGTGCACATACCTACATGTGTATGCATAAATGTATATTATATATGTATGTATCTGTGTATGTATATAATTCATTGAGCCTATAAATATGGGGAGGTATATGTGTGTGTATGTGTATAGGGGAGTGGGGAGTAGTTGTTTACTATTCCAGTTAATCCTTGATACCTCAAGTGAGTGAATTTCATTAGAAAAAAGATCATTTCACCAACAGTCTTTTTTTGAGTGTCTTTTGATTCTACACAAACTTGGGAGGATTGAAGCCTCTGTTTCTAATGTGGCTCCTCTCTCTGTTTCACCTTTTCAACTTTTGTTTTTCCAAAGAAACTCTCTTGACTTAGTCTGGTTCCTGGTTGGTTTATTCCTTTTTATACATGCTTGACTTCTACCCTTCTTAGAACCAGACGGGTTGCTCCTCTGCCCTGGTGATGCCTTCTCTCTGCACACTAGTTGACTCAGATGATTACAATCACTACCTGTCCTGTAATACTTTCAGCATGGTGTTTTAGAAACCTTGATCTTTAGCAACAGTTGGAATAGGTTTCTGAACAAGTGAATATAATTGAAGATGCATTTTCAGCCTTGTAGCAGGTTGCTGCTAAATGCAGAAAACTTGACTTCAGAAGTGGTTAGAGTCAATGACTTTATCTACTGACAACACAATGAATTTATCTAGGTTCTTTTACTGAGTCCATTGGAGGATCTTACAGGAACCCTGATGGCTTTGTGTAATCTTTTTGCAGAACTCAACCCCTTAGTCCTTTACTCTTAGCACCAAGGTATGTTTGTGATCTGAATAGTGGGGCATCCTTCATCTAATGGAAAATATACCCCCATTATATAGTGTTGACAGTTTCTACCAGGAACCTAGAAAGACATTGACTTGCCTTTTTTCCTCCCAGATATGATTTCAAACCAACAGATTTCTTGGCTCAGGGAAGATTCCTCAGGGAAGGGATCATTTTAAAATGACCAGTTCCTTCCATACTCAAAATCAAGACTCGAAATTGGCTTAGCCCACCTGTGATAGGTGGTGATATCTATGGTAGGAGTGCCAATTATAGGGTCCCATGGGGTAGTTTTCACATAAAGTTGGAGAAGCTATTCCTAAAAGTAGATTGGTTCAGAGTCTGGACTATGGTTTGAGGTGTTGATGAAACTCCACAGATTTTGAGAGTATAAAAGAACCCAGAAGAGTCAGTACCCCCTTAGAATTGCCAGATGTCCCATACCCTTTTGACCAGGGACATTTCTGGATGGAGGCAAAAGAGGTTTAAACTGCTGTTATACCTTTATTGAATACTATCCCTTTTCATGATATTTTAAATTAAACTTCCTTTGTTAATTGTTTGAGGGTTTACGAGTAACTCATTTTTTCCCATTTCTAAGCCTGAACCATCAGATTAGACCAAATCAGGGTTAACCCAGAACAACTTGGCTACTAGTTAATATATATACACTGATTTGTTCATGGCAAAAGGCAGGGGCATTCCTGGGACCTTGCCACATTCTTCTATGTAGCTGGTGGAGTTGGCAACATCAGATTGCTGCAAGGGGCTAACACATGCTGGTGGTTAAGGTAATTAATAGAAATACCAAGGCTGAAGTAAAACCCCCATAAAAGTAGGGAGCGGAGAGGAACAGTGGCGGTATCCAGACCTTGATCCAGAAGAACCAGACACAAGCCAACCTAAGTAAGAAATAGGGGCTTCTTGGGAATGTCAAAGTCTGAGGGATGAGATAAAGATGAAAGCAGAAATTTCAAGCCCACAAAATCTACATGAACCTAGGTGGCACAAGCTACAATAAATATCAGGAAAAGGATGCGTTTTTTGGATACAACTTGCCCACTTAAGGCACTATTCTTTTTCAGCAGTGGTTAATGTTCCTTGACATGCCAGCATAGTCCCACATGGGCCCCTGCTCTATCTTGGCTTTGCTGCTCCAGTGAAACTTTAGGATCAGAGAGACTTCACCTGAATCCTGAATGAAAGGTTGGATTTGAATAGAGGAGAAGAAAGTCAAATGTCACTACTGACTGGTGCAGTTTAATTTTGATTTTAGCCCAGGTCCTATTTTCTGGTCTGTAACTCTATACTGCCATTGACTGTGAGATCCCGGAAGAGAATGCAGGAGGTGAAAGCAGCTGACTTAAAGTATTGGGAGATGCCAGGGACCCTATTTACAGACTAAAGGAGACAGAGAATGATTTGCTTACCGTGATAGGGTCTCTTCGGCTGCTGAATGTGCTGTAGGATAAGACAGAAAGTACATAATAAATGCCACCCCCTATTCCAGTGAAGCAAGTCCCATCTCAAAAGGAGGTAATTAGGGCTTGGACTTGAGTTATGTCCTTGAGTGATAAGAAAAGAAATTAGATAGTCTATATAGTAAGCATTACCACATATAAAACATAATGTAGTTATATAATTTTACAATCATATAACATTTAATACCATATAACATATAGGTAATACATTTTAGTTTATATAAATATTAAAGAAATTATCAATAATTTATATAACATAAAATTATATAAAATTAAATTATGATAAATAATATATAATTATATAAAATAAAGCATTTAACTATATATAGCAAATTATATAAATAAAATCATATACATATTTTGTATATATGTGTGGATGATGCATAGGTGAATGACAAATATTAGCTATGGCTATGATCCTGAGAAAGTAGAAACAACAAATTTGTAAGTGAACTTGTTAAATAGGACAAATGAAAGTAAGAATTTGAGGATGTGCTTACAAAATCTGGACAACTGAGAGAACAGTGATGCCCACAATAATAGGAAAGGAATTTGACTTTTTTTTTGTCTTTTGAATTGAATTATATGGTATTAATCCTTTACATTTTGGTGTAAATGAATACAAGGCACTCTCATAGAGTTGTGAAATGCTAGCATTAGAGGATCTTAAAGATTATCTATCCAATCCTTTCATTTTAGAGGTGAACATAGTAAGGCCCAAAGGACTGAAGTCATTTTTTTGCCATAGGGCTGGTTTGTACAGCTAGTTTGTGCAGAACCAGGGTTATAAACCAAGGTCTTACAATTCAAACTTTTTAGTCCTTCGATTACTTGTCTATAAAAATGACATTCAGCAAGATTATCTCTGAGATCCTTTTAGCTCTAACATTTTATGGTCTTGGGAGAGTGACAAATTTATTTACACTAAAATATACAATGAATGCATTTTTCAAATAAGATTTTAAGTTGCTGGGAGACAGGGAAAATTTAATTTCCAGGGACTTTATTGTCATTTAAGTGTTACTTTTCATTATTTCAGTTGTCCCACTCATTTGACATCTTCCTGGCAAAGATACTTGAGTGGTTTGCCATTTCCTTCTCTAGTTAATTTAACAGGTGAGGAAACTGAGGCAAACAGGGTCAAGGAATTTGCTCAAGGACTTACAGCTAGGTATTGTCTGAGGCTAGATTTGAACTTAGGAAGATGAGTCTTCCTGGTTCCAGGCCTAGCAGCCTATGTAGTATGGTGCCACATAACTGTCCCATTAAACTGTGCCTCTCAGGTAAAAATCCTCATTTACTTGTATCATGAAATTGTAATATACTTTTGAAAGCAGAGAAAGTTTTTTTCTTTGTTTTTATATTTGAGCACAGTGAATCATATACAATAGGTACTTAATACATTCTTGTTGAATTCTTATGTAAGGAAACACCTTAAGGAGGCACCCACCTTTGCTCTGGCACAGGACAGCCCCCAGAATCACCAATAGCAGCAAGAATTTGATTCCCAGGGCAAAGAGGAGAGTCAGAAGTACTGATGAGTCACCCACTGCTCGGAACTTGTAGAAGTAGACACTGCCTTCAGCCCTGCCAAGGCTGTTGGTGGCCGTGCAGGTGTAGCGGCCATCCTGTGCCAGAGCATGAAGCTCCTTGGTGATCTGATGACTCTGGCTATAGGTAGAGGTGCTGTTACCAGCACTTGGACCAGTCCAGGTGAGGGAGGGCAGGGGCTCCCCTTCTGCAGTACATCTGGCACTGAAAATGTGGTCAGGGCCTGGGAGTACGGTGATGTTGATAATCCGGGGAGCAGCTAGGGAGAAGCCACCAAGAAAAAAACCAGGCATGGAATTAGAGTACTACTTTCCATTCTGTAGATCATGAAGTGAGACTTCATGGGGTGGTAGAATGTGGCAGAATTGGGGAGCCTGGGTTCAAATCCTGGCTCTGTTATGAGTTTGGACAAATCATTTCTATGTACCTTAGTTTCCTTCTCTGAAAAATGAAGATGTTGAACTCTATGATCGCTATGATCCAAGATGTAAAATTGTAAGAGAATACAAGAAAAATCTAGTTTTAGCTGCTGACTTTTTCCAGCTCTAATTTTCAACAATTCTATATGTTGATATAACCTAGATCTTCTTACTCATTCTCTATGATAATTCTTGACCAGGATGCTTATGAGGAATATGGGGGTGTTGGGTTCCACAAAAATGTAGGGAGATTGTTAGTTTACATTTCAAAGACTGGGATGGGCCTGAATTGTTGCCTATTGGCAGGTATTTGAGTTAAGACAAAAGATTTAGCTGAGGCTAATCAAAGCTGATCAAAACCTGAGATTAGGTCAAGTCTGCCCCACCTAGTTCTGAGTTAACCTAGGGTCTGCACCCTTCTTTGCACATACTCAAGGAAGTAGCTGTTACTGCATATTAATTCTCACTAATAAGCAGGGCAGGGAAAATGTATCAATTAGTTTTGTGGCCCCAGCCAATAATTGGCATGAAGGGGCAGAAACAAAGCCTTTCAAAGTGCATATAACAACTAGCATTTCTGGGATTTAGTGCCCTTCTCCTCTTGAGAGAGGTGTACCATTTATTAAGATGTCTTAATAAAAAAAGCATTTTAATCACTCTGAACTAAGTATTCATGAGCCATTTATAACAGGATGGAAGGAGAGGCTCAAATCTGTATATTTATAGGTCCACTTCTTTCCCCTGTTTTTTCTACCACCCTTGTAGGACCCCTTGAGGAGTAGACAGTTTGTGATACTGGGGCAGAGCAAAGTATGGGGATTGATTTGCTAGTCTAGCTAACTAAAAGGTGTGTGTGTGTGTGTGTGTGTGTGTGTGTGAGTGTGTTAGAGATTTTAAAATGGAAAACTTTGGGATACATTAATACTCCTAATGGGCAAAGAGATAGAAAGGTCAGAGACAGGAATTATTCATGGGGGGGGAGAATAACTGGCCTAATTAAGAATGAAGAGAGAATGAATTTCTATTAGATCTCAAGGCTGTTAAGGTTTATGAATTGCTATTAGAGAATGAGTACATGATTTACACATGAAGGGTAATACTATAATTAAATTAGGAGAGCATGAAATACTTTACATGCCAGATATTTGGATAAAGGAAGAATTTAGGACCAAACAAGAGATTTTGATTATAAAAAATTTAAAAGTTTTTGCACAAAAAATCCCAATGCAATCAAAGTTAGATGGAAAGCAGAAAACTGGAATAAAATTTTTACAGCAATTACCTCTAATAAAGGCCTTATTTCTTAAATATATAGAAAATGGAATCAAATTTATAAGAATACAAGTCATTATGTAATTGATAAATGGATATAAACAAGAAGTTTTCAGATGAAGAAATCAAAACTATCTAATGTGGAAAAATACTCAAATTACTATTGACTGGAGAAATGCAAATGAAAACTACTCTGAAGTATCACCATATACCTATCATTGGCTACTATGATAAAAACTGAAAATGATAAATGAAAACTGGGTAATTAGTGCCTTGTTGGTGGAGTTGTAAACTGATCCAACCACTATAGAGGACAAATTGCAACTATGCTCATAGGATCATAAAACTGAGCAAACCTTTTGATCCAGTAATACCACTGTGAGATCCCAGAGAGATAAAGGGAGTGGAAAGGAACCTATTTACACAAAAAATATTTATAGCAACTCTTTTTGTGGTGATTAAGAATTGCAAATTGAGGGTATGCCTATTAATTGGGAAATGGCTGAATAAGCTGTTATCATATGATTGTAATGGAATATAATTGTTTAATAAGAAATGACAAGCAGGATGATTCCAGAAAAACCTAGAAAGACTTATATGAAATCTTACAAAGTGACGTGAGCAGAACCGGGAGAACACTGCACATGGTAATAGCAAAAAAAAGTATGAATGACTTAGCTATTCTCAGCAATATTGTAAGACCCTGAGTTTTGAAACCTATGAACTTTTGCCTAAATTCCGCTCCTAAGTCTCTGCCTGATCAGCTCCTAAGTTTCTGCCTGGTCATCTATCAGACCATGCAACAGGGAACCTCCCCGAGGACCTGCATTCAATGATAACGTGCCGCACTATCTCAAGACAACCAGCATATGCTTGAAACTCCCCTACTGAACCATATATAAGGACTCACCTGACTCTACTCAGGGTTCCAGGATCCTAACCCTGTCCTAGGATGGAACCCAGGCTCAAGCTAGTTTAATAAACCCTTGCTATTGCATCTCCATAGTGTCCAGTGCCTCTGTTCCATAATTGGGGACTTTTCTTGGACCCTAACAATTTAATGATCTAACTCAACAATACCAAAGGACTCATGATGGAAAAAAGTCTCCAGAGAAAAAACTGCTGTTGTCTAAATACAGACTGCAATATATTAGTTTTAACTTTTTTTTGTATCTTCTTACATAAAATGATTAATATGGAAATGTTTTACATGGTTGCACACATATAATCTATATCAGATTACTTACTGTCTCCAGGAAGGTTGTGGGGTGGTAAGGGAAGGAAGGATCGAATTTGAAACTCAAAATTTTTTATAAAACATCAGCAAAAGTAAAAAGATATTTTTACATACAACTGGAGGAAAAATAAAATGTTATTTTGAAAATGAACTAAACACATTAACAGCAACACTGTAAAATGATGGATTATGATGGACTTAGTGCCTCTCAGCAGTTCAGTGATCAAGGATAGTTCTAAAAGATTTGTGATGGAAAATATCATCCACATTCAGAGAAAAAACTATGGAGACTGAATACCCAACAAGATATATTATGTTCACTTTTAAAAACTTCTTTTATACTTTTTCTTTCTCATGGTTTTTTCCCTCTTTAGTTCTAATTCTTCTCTCACAGCAAGACTAATGGAAATAGGTTAAATAGGATTGTTCATGTACAATCTATAGCAGATTGCTCCATACCACTGGGGAGAAGGGAAGGGAAGGTAGTAGAAAAAAAGATAGAACTCAAAAACTTATAAAAAGATGAATGTTGAAAACTATCCTTGTATGTAATTGGAAAAAAATAAAATGAAACAATGTAAAAAAAGGAATTGCTAAGAGAGAAAGAATAAGGAAAAGACAATCCAGAAAGCCATTGTTCAGTGATTGGATGAGAAATTGGTGATTATCATCATAAGAGTAGTATACAATGGCATTATAGTGATATTCACCTAGGCCAACAGGAACATCAGTTACAGGTTTAAAGTTAATCTCAATGTATATGTGTCTCTTCTACTAAACCCTGAGAAGTGGTGGAGTCAGGAGCTAAATAAAGGTGAAGTAGGATCTGGAAGCTATTGGCCTTAAAGAAGAGCAAAACTTGCCAAGCTAAAAGCATATTTTTTGTATTAAGTTGTGACCTCCAGTTAACCTGCTAGAAGCCCCCAAAGTTCTTGCTTGATGGCCAGTTTATTTTTGAACTAAGGTCCTCCTGTGCCAGTGCCAGTGCTCTTAATCCACTGAGCCACCTAGCTGCCCCCAGGCAGTTCATTTAGACTTAAATATCCCCTTCATTTCATCTCTGATTTATCCAACCACTGAAGGGTAAGGTCCCTCAAAATAGGATTGAACTGGAGCAAAATGTGGAAGAGGTGGAGGAAACTGAGGGAGAGGCAAGAGAGGAGGCTGGGGAGGGAGACATCCAGATGAAAGGACAAGTGTAAAGACCCAGCCCCAAAGTGTACCTGCAGAGTCTATTACTGGCTAACACTTTGTTTTACATTTAAGGGAGTTGTCTCTTAACAATCCTTTTCAAATGCTAATTGACTGGCATCTAGATTGAACCTCTTACTCCTCTTGCCTAATTTGATCAATAGGTTTATGAAATAAACTTGTTACAGAATTTTGCTTAAAACTTATATAACCTTTGACAACGGTAATGAGTTATCTTTATGTATCTAATCATTATACTGGGTACAGGAGAAGCTATAAAAGGAAAAGGAGGGGAATATGAACTGAGATTTCTTCATTCAATATTTGACATCATACATATGGGTATGACCATGTGGATCTGTGTGTATGATTGGGTATATATTTTGCTTTACAACTATCAAAGTATTCTCTAGGGGTCTCAGTTTCCTTATCTGTAAAACATGAGTTTGTATTAGATTACTTCTGAGATCTTTTAGCTCTGAAATTCTTTTTCCTAGTTTCTATATATTAAATATGGATTATGAATTTTTCAGTGAATTAGAAAGTAATAATATGTGCAAGATGAAAGTTCTTTTGAGCAGAAATTAATCTTCAGTGATTGAGAAGTCACTTTAGGTACTCTCAGGCCCTCAGGTTCACTATGATGTACATGGGGTAATATAGTTTGGTAGGAAGAATATTGGACTTTGAGTCAGAAAGTCTGGCATCTGTCTTTATTAACCTGTATCAGTGGAAAGAACTGCAATAGCTCAATATGTGAGAGATGATATCCTTTGAAATTTCCTCATGAAAGCCTTCATACAGTTTCAGGGTTTTACCTGGAGCCAGATTCCCAAGTACTTAGTATTGTTCACAGTTACTTTAAATGGAATTTCTCTTTCTATCTCTTGCCCTTGGGTTTTGTTGTTCATACATACAAAGAAAACATTCTTAGGCAGGTGGTGAGGATGACCTTCAAGTGAAGCTTCCTCTTATCTTTGGGGGTCCCTCAGAAAGTACAAAGAAAAATACTATCTGGTTTCCATAGCACTGTGCTTCTTGGAAAATGAAGTAATTTTAAGAAGAATTACATTGACTCTTTTTTTCTTATTGAATATCTCCAAATTTGGTCAAAGGAAACGCATAATTAGATTTTGTAGAATCTCACTTTTTATAGGGTATGGATTAAGCTATGAATAATAATTACGGTAATAAGGGTTTGAAAACTGCAACTTTCCTATAGGATAGAGATTAGTTCTGAATAATGAGGATAATGAGGATTGAATTTGCTCTGTACTAGTTGGATAATATTAGTGAAGTGATTGTGAGCTTGTCTTGCCAGCCAGTGGTGGGATAAGAGAGAATTTAGAGGTAGATTATTTATTACTATAAAAATGACCTGCAAATATTATTTTAGACATACTCTAATGCTACTTTGAAATGAGATATGTCTGTTCTTCATGAGGAAATAAAAAAATCTTTCCTGCTTCCTGACTTAGACTCCAAACTCTTGATTCTGGTGAGCCTTTAAGAAATGTGGTGACAAAGATGGTGACAAGAAGTGATCCAGTCTTAGGCTCTCTGTGATAAAACTTGAAACTAAGGACTCTAAACTTTTGAGAGACAGAACCCACAAAGGGACCTATTGAGGCAGTTGTCCTACTCAAGGTACCCTGGTAAAGAGCAGAAAGGCTCTGCTCCCCGGGGTCGGAGGGGCGCCCTGCCAGAGGGGTGGCCTGCCAGAGCGGTGGCTCACCAGAGCGGTGGCCCACCAGAGTGAAAGAACTTCAGCCTTCCGGAGGCAGCCCCAGGACGCTGGGAGCCGCGGCTCACAGCAGTGGGGGGAGTCTCCCGAGTTGCACCCTGGGGAGCACCGGGCACAAAGTGGGGAAACAGCGGGGGACTCTGGGGTTCTGACTACATTCAGATCCTGATCCCAGTCTAGGCCCCCCCATAGAACAGCAGCCCCCCCCCCAACCTCAGCCCCATGGCAGAGGGGGGCACTTATGGTCATTCACAGACCAGGAGGGAGGACAGACCCTCACACACTGAGACCCTTGTGGGAGTGTCCCAAAAGCTCAGGAAGCACCCCAAAACCAGGCCCAGTCTGGGAAAATGAGCAAGCAAAGAAACAAGAGGAAGACCATTGAGAAATATTTTGCAAATGAGCCCAAGAAGGATCAAAATACTCAGTCTGAAGATGAGGAAACACAAGCTTCTGCATCTAAAGACTCCAAGAAAAAACAGAAATTGGGCTCAGGCTATGGCAGAGCTCAAAAAAAGAGTTTGAAAATCAAATGAGGGAGTTGGAAGAAAAACTGGGAAAAGAAAGGAGAGAGATGCAGGAAAAACATGAAAATGAAGTCAGCAGCTTAGTCAAGGAAATCCAAAAAAATGCTGAAGAAAATTGCATGTTAAAAACCAGCTTAGGTCAAATGGACAAAACAGTTCAAAAAGTTATTGAGGAGAATGCCTTAAAAAGCAAAATTGGACAGATGGGAAAAGAGATAAGAAAACTCTCTGAGGAGAACAAATCCTTCAGACAAAGAATAAAATTCAGGGAGATTGATGAATTTACCAGAAATCAGGAATCAATACTTCAAAAACCAAAAAAAATGAAAAATTAGAAGAAAATGTGAAATATCTCATTGAAAAAACAAGTGATATGGAAAACAGATTTAGGAAAGATAATTTAAAAATTATTGAAATACCTGAAAGTCATGATCAGGAAAAGAGCCTTGATATCATTTTCAAAGAATTACTACAGGAAAATTGCCCTGATACTCTAGAAGCAGAGGGCAAAATAGAAATGGACAGAATCCACCTATCCCCCCGAGAAAGAGATCCCAAAAAACCAACTCCTAGGAATATTATAGCCAAGTTCCAGAACTCCCAAGTCAAAGAGAAAATTTTATAAGCAGCCAGAAGGACACACAGTTCAAATATCGTGGAGCTGCAGTCAGGATCACACAGGACTTAGCAGCAGCTACATTGGAAGCTTGTAGGGCTTGGAATATAATATACTGGAAGGCAAAAGAGCTTAGAATGCAGCCAAGAATGAACTACCCAGCAAGGCTGAATGTCCTCTTCCAGGGAAAAAGATGGACTTTCAATGAACCAGGGGAATTTCAAATGTTCCTTTTGGAATGGCCAGAGCTGAACAGAAGATTTGATCTTCAGATACAGGACTCAGGTGAAGCATAGAGATTGGAGGAGAGGGGGGAAATATGAGGGACTTAATGATGATGAACTGCATGTATTCCTGCATAGAAAAATCACACTGATAAAACTCATATGAACCTTCTTAGTTAATAGAGCAGGTAGAGGGAGCTTTTATAGTTGAAGCACAGGAGAAAGCTGAATTTGAAGATAAAATATGGTGTAAAAATGGAGTCAATAGAAAAAAAGGGAAATGTAATGGGAGAAAGAAAAAGGAGAGGGGGAATAGGCCAAGATATTTCATATAATAAGATTTTTTTTTTTAATTACAATGAGCTATTGCAGTGATATGGAAGTGGGGAGGCAAGGGGGAATGAGGGAACCTTTGTTCTCATCAGAGGTGACTAGGAGAGGAAACAGCATATATACTCAATGGGGTATAGGCATCTGGAGTAAGAAGGAGGGGGGGAGCAGGGGGAAGGGGTAGGGATGTGAATAAAGGAGGACAGGATGGACCATGGGGAGAGAGTGGTCAGATATAACACATTTAATTTTTTACTTCTTGCAAGGGGCTGGGATTGGAAGGCCTGTCCAGGACCATAGGGCCAGGTGGATGCTGGGCCTATGGGGTGGTATGGGGGCTCAGGGCTTCTTGGCCCCAGGACCAGGGATCTGTCTGCTGCACCACTCAGTGACCCTACAGCAGAGTCAGAGTGAAAGGAGAGAGAAAATATAGTACATGGTAGTGGAGAAATAAGAAAGGAGAGAGTTGTGATTAGCAATGGCAACATTGGAAAAATATGGAAGTAACTTTTGCGATGGACTTACCATAAAGAATGCGATCCACCCATGACAGAGTTATTGGTGTTGGAACAATGACTGAAGCACATTTTTTACAATTATTATTTGGGGGAGGGTTCAGGGCAAATGGGGCTGGGTGGCCTGCTTGGGGCCACATAGCAGGGTGATCTTTTGGGTGTCTGAGGCCGGATTTGGACCCGGGTGCTCCTGGCTCAGGGGCCAATGCTCTGTCTGCCACCCAGCCACCCTTATTATGATTACTATTTTATTTTATTTTGGGTCTTTTTTTTCCCCCTTCTTTTTGGTTTTTGCAGGGCAGTGGGGATCGGGTGGCTTGCATGTCACACGGCTGGGCTATTGTTGGGTCTATGGGGCTGGATGTGGGCTCGGGTGCTGGTGGCTCCAGGGCTGGTGCTTTGTCCATTGAGCCACCTGGCCATACCTACAATTATTACTATTATTTTTTTAAATTTTTTTTAATTTAAATTTTTTTCTCTTCCCTTTACTTTATCGCCTAAGCAAGTCTATATTCATAGCAGGGAGGGGTATTTTGTTTACTCTTAAACAAGAATATTTTATTAATGTAAAAAAAACCATTTGTACAAAATGAGAATTAAAAAAATAAAATTATATATATATACATATATGTGTATATATATATATATATATATCTATATATCTATAAAGATGAAAAAGTAAAAAAAAAAAAGAAAAAGAAATGTGGTGACAAATTTAGGATCATATCCACTCCAAAAGTTCATGTGAACTGGACTCATCTCTACCTATTGACTTCCCTAGCTTTCAAGTGAAATAGTCCATGCCCGTGAGTCTAGAAGTTCATGTGTCAGAGACTTCCAAGCTCATACTGGTCCAACTGATGCAGCAGAACACAGGGCAGAGAGAAACGTAATCTTTTCCCTTTTTCTTTTAGACACAAATATTGTAATCCAGACAAATGTTATAACCTTTTCCTTCTATACCGTTCAATATTTTGTTTCTTTCTATACTATTCTATACTGTTCAATACTTTCAATACTATTTGTATTGATCTTACAAACCCTCATTTAGGAAGTCACTGGTGAGGGAGGACAAGATATAAGTCTGACACCAAACACCCCTGTATGTACCTTTATATCTCTGTAGAACCCAGGTCTAGGTATTTTTATTATCCAGAGGAAATCCTCCAGACTGGTGCTTTGAAGACCAGGCCATGTGCAGTGGCTCAAGGCACTGGCCTGAAGCACTACCCTAGCTCCTCCCACCCCCAGATAGCTTGCTTAAATGGTCCTCTCTCTTCCAGCTATCTCTCTCAAACTCAGTCTCTCTATTCTCTCTCTCTCACTCTCAGTCTCTCTCTCTCTCTTTCCATCTCTCTCAGTTTCTCTCACAGTCTCTGTTTCTGTCTCTCTGTCTCTCTCTCCCTCTCACCTTTTCTCTCTTCCCCTTCCCCTCACACTGATTTAGACTGATTTAGACTTGTGGCTTCTGATGCTTCCCTGTTGTGGTCACATTTCTTTTTTTTTTTTTTTTACAAGGCAAATGGGGTTAAGTGGCTTGCCCAAGGCCACACAGCTAGGAATTTATAGGTGATGAAGTTACATGATTGTATATGTGTAACCTAAATCTGATTACTTGCTGTCATGGGGAGGGTGAAGGGAAGGGAGGGTGATAGAAAAATGTGGAACTCAAAAGCTTGCAAAAGGATGAATGTTGAAAACTATCTTTGCACAAAGTTGGAAAAAATTAAATTAGTATAACATTCAAATTTGTAGATGATGAAATCTGAGAGGGAGAGCTAGTGTCACTTCATGACACATTCAGTATTCAAAAAGACATTGACATTGAGTAAGATAGCATTTAATGGGGCAGGGAGAAATCATGTTTACAAGTGCAAAGAGAGAGGCATGGAGAGATAAAAGCTATTTTGAAATAGAGGGTATGGGGAGATGAAATTGGGGCTTAGGAGACTGAAAGCTGAATATGAGTCAATATTATGTATGATACAGCTGTCATGGTCTTCTATTGGGTGAAAAAAGACATCATTTTCAGGAATGTGGAAATGATAGTTCTGCTATATGCTGCCCTGGCCAGACTATATCTGGAATACTTTGGACAGCCCTGGGCATGTTTTTTAGAATGAGTCTGTATAAACTAGAGAGAGTTCAAAGGGAAATATTTTGACAAAGAGTTTTAATTAATGTAATTTGTTTATTGGTTAGAAGAACTGGGAATATTGAGCCTGGAAAAGAGAAGATTCTGGGAGAACATTATAATGTGTTTAAGTTTTTGATAAGTTAATGGGCTGTCTTTGGGAAGAAGGCTTTGTCTTTTGTTGGGTTTGTTTCTGGAGAGCCAAACCAACAGCTGTGATAGATACAAAGGATGGAAATTCAAAAGAGGAACATTGTGACTTGCTGTAAGGAATAACTTTCTAACCATTCATACTTTCTAAAAGTAAACTGGACTAACTGGATAAGTAGTAAGCAGCTATGTTGTAGGGCAGAGGGGGTCAAACTCTAGTCAGAGACACAGAATTCCTGCAAAGTTCCTGAGGATAACTGAACCAGATTAAAATGTAATGGGGGAATGGTTACTTAATACAAAACAACATAGGTAATATTAATTGGTGGTTTTCTAAGTTCAATATGCAGTCCACAGAGTTGTTTCAATTTATTTGATACCACCTCTGTAGAGGGACTTTGGAATTATGGTTTGGGCAAACTATATGTCCTCTGAGGTCTCTTCCAACTATGAAATTCTGTAATTCTGATGTTCAGAAAGCTTCAGGGACATCCACAAAGTCACACAGATAATAAATATCAGATTTGTACACATTTTCCATCTCCCAATCCATTGCTATTTTCTACTACACATATTATCATTTAGTATTTAGTATAATATCATTTAATATAGATAATTTAGTAATTGTCTTTTTAGTGAGAGGATTGTAGGATCCTATGAACAGAGATTTAAATCTAGAAGAGACCTTACAGATCATATACAATGGAAGCTGAGACCAGAGAAATTAAATGTCTTGCCCAAGTCCTACACAAATAGGAAGTGAAGAATCAGGATTTGATTCCACTTTATCCTTTGACGCTAAATACAAGGATATTGCTTTACTCTGGTCTCCTCTCCTCCCAAATAAAAACTCCTCTAGGTCAGTGACATATGTTTTTGAAAAATCTCCTCCTAAATCTTCAGTCAATGTTTATTAAGCACCCCACCTCATGCAAGGTACTGGGTTAAGAGATATCACTGTTAGAAAAAGACTATAGGTTTGGCACAAATACCTATATGGCTTTAGGTCTCTTGTGTGTGTGGATTTGGGTCAAATCCAGGGTTCTTAAAATGAGATTCATGAATTAAAAAAAATTTTGATAAGTAAATTTCAATGTTGATGATTTCCTTTGTGATACCAAATATTTTATTTTATATATTCTAAAATATTCTTCTGGACAGGAGCCCATAGGCTTCACTGACAAAGGATTTCCTGTGATAAAAAAGGTTAAGAATCCCTGGACTGGATAAGATTCTTTCCATCTTGGAAGTCTAAGTCCATCTCTCCCTACCACAAATTAGAACAGGTCCCTGTAGGACAGGTGGCACTGCCTGAAATGAGATCTAGAGCATCTTTTTTTTTTTTTTTTTTTAGGTTTTTTTGCAAGGCAAATGGGGTTAAGTGGCTTGCCCAAGGCCACACAGCTAGGTTAAGTGTCTGAGACCGGATTTAAACCCAGGTACTACTGACTCCAAGGCCGGTGCTTTATCCACTATGCCACCTAGCCACCCAAATCTAGAGCATCTTATAGGAGCTCAGTAAGATCCCATGGACTGAAGTTTGCCTTACCAATCACATGCAGCCGAATTCCACTCCTGCTCTCATAGCGATCATGGATGTCTCCGGCAAATTCTACTCGGCAGAAATATCGGTTACCATCAGCCCAGGTCAAGTTGTCAACCTTGATGGAGATGTTGTTGTGTCGTGGGTTGCCAAGCAGTTTATACTTGCCCTTGTAGCTGACAGCAGTCTGGCAGTGGTCACTGGAACTGTGTACTATGCAGCGGAAGATCTGGCTCCCATTGTAGGGTTCCCGGATCCTCCAGATGACAGTGATCATGCCATCATAATACTTGTGGGGATGGGTGAAAGTGCAAAGCAGCACAACTCCCCCTCCAGCTTCCCCTGTCACATCTGATGGGACCTGCATGGACCATTTGTGGGATGGGATACCTAAAAGACAAACACCAGAATTAGTTTAAAGAGATATTTCTAGGCAGGTTAGATCTGTCCAAGCAAAATTGTTCTTTCAGGAGGTTTTTATTCAGGGTGCTAAGCCTTTCTTTCTGGTTCTTTTGGCTATTATTCAAAAATACCCATTTCTACTCTGATCCTCCCTTCCAGGCACCCTATGTTGCCATCAAATTGCTTCTGAGAAGGCTTTGAGTATCAGTCCTTTACAGTTCAGTGAAAATATAAGTCACAGTGTGACCTGGGCCTAGGATCATGGAATTTAGAAATGGAGGAGATGGTAGAAATCATGGTCCAGAAAAGGTTAAGAACTCTTGGAATAGATGGTTGCTAAAGTTCCTTCCTTCTTTTAAAGTGAGATTTTACAAATGGGGGAAACTGACCTGGAGAGGGTCAAGATTTGAACTGAGGTCTTCTGACTCTCCAACCTCATTCCTCAGTTCTCAGGAACATTGACTGTGTGTGTGTGTGTGTGTGTGTGTGTGTGCATAGTCATGGGTGGCAGGGCTAGGGTTCCCTATGATCATACTCTGTAGGCAGCTGCATATTCTGCTTACATTTAAGGCAAGAGTGGAGGCAGGTAGCATGAGACTGCCTAGATGATCTTGAGCAAGTCATAGAAATTCTTTGTGGTTCAGTTTCCCCATCCTTCACTTAATCTTCAGTACTTCAAGTATCTGTGATTTTTTTTACATTAATAAGCATGGTATCAATCCCCTCCACCTATACAGATTCTAATGTCCTGCTCACACAATGCACATTCTTACATGCATGCATACACACACGGATTTGCACTCTTAGGAATTACATTAAATTAGGAATTACATTAAAAAAATAATTTTATTGTCTTAGAAAATTCCCTTGATTGATGTAGTATGGAAATTCTTCTGTAAATGATAGTCTTAAAGAGGTGACTGTATCCCTTAGAGATTGTTACTATCTTACATTTATACAGCATTATGAGTGAGCATCAGGACTCAAATTCCAGTTTTCATTACTCTGAGATTGGCTCTCTGCCCACTACATCACACTGTCTCTCTTTCTTTCACTACCTTAACTCCCACTCCTACCACAGTTCATTAGTTGGGGGATGACCTTTGGGAGATGAATGAACCTCATTCTACTTAGTTAAGCTGGTCCTTGGATAACAAACAGTCCCTGGCTCAGCCCAAACTCAAAGACTTTCTAGCTTGAGTCATATAGCAGAGCTTTAACTTTTCCCCAGTTCTATGCTGGGAATATTTATTGAGCACTTAATTAATTTATGCCAGATGCTGAAGATATAAAGACAAAAATGAAATGTTCAGAAGGAGATTACATTTCACTCTAAGTTTTATATGATACTGTTAGAGTGAAAATCCTTCCTCTTTGATTTGCTTCACAGATGAGATGTAGCTTCATCCTAGGAGTTCCATTCAATGACCCATTTCATGTGGCTTTGTCTATTTTATCTGGAAAGGCTAAAGCATGTGTGATCAATCTCTCTTGGCAGAGTTTTCTAGAATGGAAATCAATGATGTACAGAGAAAGGTTTTGGGGAAGGTCTTTTCTCTCTGATGGGGACAATAGAGCTGGGTATAAAGCAAGCTAATAGATTGGGAAGCTTATTGTTATTTTGATGCTAATAAACTCAAGGTTGCAAAGGGAACTTCTTCTCATGGCTGCAGTTTTTGCCTTCTCCCTATATTTCCAGACACCCATTTTACACTTGGGTGCTTTTGCTAAGCATGGGCTTTGCAGGTTAGATAGCTCTTTACCAGATACTCCATTAGGCTAGAGAAGGACCAGGACCTTCCAGGTCTATCATGCAGACATCTGCATCAGAAGGTTTTATAGGGGAACAGGAAAAGCTAAAAATGGTTAGACATCTAACAAATGAGAAGAAAATGCTCACCTTGCTCAGTCAAGATAGTCATAGTCCCAAGAAGATCTTGATTACCTTTTCATACAGGAATCTTCTTTATCCTTCCTCTCAAATGACAATGAAAACTTTTAATGGATAGTCCTAGTGATGGGGAGGCCATTATTTTACCAAGGCAACACATTTCACTGCCAGACATCTCAAACTATTAGAGAGTCTCCTAATATTTAGACAAAACCTTACATTTCAGGATGAAACCTCTTCCATACTACATCCCTCTATCAAGTTCTTCCCTCTAGAGTAGGTTCTTTATCTTTTGTGTGACATGAACCCCTAGAGAGTTGGGTGAAATCTAGGGCTTATTCTCAGAATTATATTTGTTGTCTAAATAATTGAAGGAAATAATATATATATATATATATATATATATATATGAAGATATAGATCTAGATAAGACAAAATTATTTTTCTGTCCAAGTTCACAGACCCTTTGAAATATAAACAGGGACTATAGGTTAAAAAGCCTTCCTCTGAGGATATCTAATCAGTTTCTACTTCCCAATCTTACAAATGGGAATACAGGAAGAGAGCAATCTCCTTCCTTCCCCACTCCCCCTACATTCTGTCTAAACATGCCCAGTTCTTTCAGTTGTTTCTCATATGACACATATTTTAGAGGTGATTGACTTTGTTATTGTCATCTCAGAAGATTTTATAAGTCATATCCTTGTATTTTACAACTAGGATTATTCCCCCTCAAGGGTACCAGGTCCCAGAGCTAGGCCACTAGGATGATTCCAATCATTTAATCAACTGTTTCTTGAATATTTGTCTTGCACCCAGTACTATGAATGCAAGGGCTCGTCACTGTGATTTAGGAAAAGAATTAGCCACTTTTTCACCTGTTCTCAAGAAGAAAAGATTACATTGACATCAAATTAGAACTCTGTGTATGTGTAATGGCAATCCTGTCTATTTAAACAACTAGTTTATGAGACATAAATACAAGGGATATAAGCAGATATTACTGATAGATGCTGAAGTTTTTCAGATCCTCCTGTTTGTGCATCCCAGAACACTACTAGGTCTTATTAATGAGAGCCAAAACCATTCAAATAAAATTGACCTAGTAATCCAAATAGGAAAAAACATTTTCAGAATTCAGGTATTGTGCAGATTGTGATATATATATAATTAGAAAGGTAACCCATTGACTTAGTCCATTAGGATGTGCATTTTGGGTAGTCACTGCCTCTGGACAGTGACTAGGGCTGGAAACTGAATTGGATGAGATCAGACTAGATTATAGATGACAATTAACTTTGGAAAAAGTCCATCTTTTTAAAAGTAAATATTCTCCTATTGGTGTTATCTAGCTGTGAATCTCCTACCATCTTGGAAGAATTAAAATTGCAGGTTATCTTAAAGACTATGAAGAGCTACAGAGTGGATGTATGAAGGATACAGGATTTTATGTCATGACTTGTGCATAAAGACTAATGAAAACATATTACCTAGAAAATTCATCAAAAGGAAGGAAGGAAGGAAACAAGAACTTATTAATCACCTTCCAGGTGGGGGTGGCTAGTTGGATGCCATAATGCATAGCGTGCTGGGATTTGAGCCCGGAAGACTCATCTTCCAGAATTCAAATCCAGTCTCTGACACTTACTAGTTGTGAGAACCTGGGCAAGTCTCTTGGCCCTGTTTGCCTTGGTTTACCCATCTATAAAATAAGGTGGAGAAGGAAATGGCAAACCACTCCAGTATCTTTGCCAAGAATACCTCTAATCCCAAAGAGTTAGACATGCCTGAAACAGCTGAACAACAATACTGTGTCACGCATTGTAGCACACCCTTTACAAATATTATTTCATTCAATCCTCACAACAACTCTGGGAGATTGGAATTTTCCGTTAGAAGAAACTGAGATGGATAGAAGTTAAATGATTGTGATTGAGGTCACATTTGAATTTGCGTCTTCTTGATCACCAACAACTAGTGGATGAAGCATTACACTGAAGAAGTCCTCGATTTGTTGAAGTATAAATGTAAAAAGTTCTAATCTTAGGGTTCTAAAAGTCAACAGGACAAATACACAATGACTCCTATGACCAGATGGCAGTTTTCTGCAAGTTCTGGGAGTTTGAGTGAGTGACAAGTTCAGCATCACTCAACCTCCTGGCCTTGGGAACTAATGAAGCTAACATAATATTTAAGCTGCATTAATAGAAGTAGAATATCTAGGACAAGGAAGGGGAGAGATTCATTGACCTGGTCAGGCCACTATCTGGAGCACTGTTTGGTTGTGGGATAGGTTAGAATATGTCCAGGACCGACAAAGGGATGAAGGATCTGGGAAGCATATCAAGTAAGGAACAATTAAAGAACTAGGGATACATTATATGGAGATGAGATTATGGGGGGGGGAGATGATCATTGCCTTTAAATATCTGAAATCTTATACCATGGAATAGCAAGGGAAACTATTCTTTTTGGTTCTGGAAAGTAGAACCAGTACCAAAGGGTGAAAGTTAGAGGGAAAGCTTAATCCAAGAAAGAACTCTGTATTGGAAAAACACATTCCCTGGCCAGGTGACTCTCTGTACCTGGATACAGAACAGAGAGAATATTTCATCAAGTGTCATAAACTTAGCCCCTTTTCTATTGGGTGGTGGGGTTGGCTTCCTGTTTACAGAACAAGCCATGCCCAAGTAGGCATAGATCTCAGTTCCCTCTTTCACATAGATGTTCTGGTGAATGTATCTATGGAAATCAAACCTACAGCATGCCTTCAATGGTTTCTTGGATTGAAAAATCAAAACAGGAAGAGCTTAGGGGCCAAAAACATTTGGTTTGGCCCAACTTCATGCTTCCCAGTTCCCTTGTGGCATTTACTGTTCACACCTGCTCTTTCATCCAGAAGAGGAATCTCACCCACACACTTTTTGATATATCATCCAGTCCAGCTTTCCCTGCTTAAGGCACAAATTACAGTCCTTCAGGGTCTTTCACTCTCACCTGTGCTTGAAGCCTTTCAGATTGTACACTTTTGATAAACTAATTTGTATTAATACATTGTTTTAGGATGATGTAACTGGGTAGGGGGAGTTAGTGGGTAGGTCTGAGGTTCCTTGTCCACTCTTGCTTTCTCCTAATTGATTTATGATGTCTTGGTTGCCCACCACTATGAACAAGTATGGTCTTATTAATTCTTATTAATGGCTTGGCACTCTGCTGGATATGGGAATCAGGGAACATATGAAGTTAGGCAAAGGGCAGAAAAGATAGGTTTAAAACACAGAGAGCTACCTAAGAGGGTAATATTATTATTATCTCACATTTGTATAATTTTTGAAAACATTTTGCATATATTAGTTTATTTGAACCTAACAATAATCCTCTACAGTACATGCTGTTGTTATCATTGCCATTTTTATAGATGAGGAAATTGAGTAAATCTCTTACTGAGAATTCCCTTTATCAATGATGAACTGGCAAAGATGTTAAGAGATTTACAGTTATTAAGTTTATGAGAAGGGACTCTTTTTATGGATTCAAAATTAATTTACCATGCCTCCAGAATTAGTCAACTTGAGGGCTATCAGGGCTGCTGAAAGAAGAGGTGGCAGTGTGTCATATATATATATATATATATATATATATATATATATATATATATATATATATATATGTATATTTAGGCTTTTGCAAGGCAAATGGAGTTAAGTGGCTTGCCCAAGGCCACACAGCTAGGTAATTATTAAGTGTCTGAGACCAGATTTGAACCCAGGTACTACTGACTCCAGGGCTGGTGCTTTATCCACTGCGCCACCTAGCTGCCCCTGGCAGTATGTCATATTGAAGACACACTTGTAATTCATTTTTGCCAAGACCCAAGCCAGAGTGCTAGACTTTCTTTTTTCTTTCTTTCTTTCTTTCTTTCTTTCTTTCTTTCTTTCTTTCTTTCTTTCTTTCTTTCTTTCTTTCTTTCTTTCTTTCTTTCTTTCTTTCTTTCTTTCTTTCTTTCTTTCTTTCTTTCTTTCTTTCTTTCTGTTTTTTTTTTGGGGGGGAACAAGGCAGTGAGGTTAAGTGACTTGTCCAAGGTCATACAGCTAGGCCATTATTAAGTGTCTGATGTCAGATTTGGTTTCAGGTCCTCCTGACTCCAGGGCCGGTGCTCTATGTACTATGCCACCTAGCAGCCCCAAGTGCTAGACTTTCTGTTGCTTACAAGGTATAACAACATTGTAATTACTTTGGGAATCTTGATCACCTAATTTCAGTTAATGTGAGTCCATAGAAAGACCTCAAATTGAACCTTTCTTGCCAGAAAGCTTCCACTGGAAGTCAGCTGCCAAAACCAGCTAAACTCCCATACTGATGGATAAAATGTGAGCCAGAGATAGGAAGGAAAGCTCTGTTCCTCCTCACTACGATATAGTGGAAAAGGTGCTAGCCTAGCTGGACCTTGGAAAAATCATCATGTCTTTCCTCTTCTTTAAAATCATGATTAAGAAACTTGCATAACTTGTTTCTTTGAATTGTTTTCAGGAAACTTCTTTATGCCTTAAAATTCTAGGGGCAGCTAGGTGGCACAATAGATAGAGCACCAACCCTGGAATCAGGAGGACCTGAGTTCAAATTCAACCTCAGACACTTAATAATTATCTAGCTGTGTGGCCTGCAAGTCACTTAACCCCATTGCAAAAAACAAGACAAAACAAAACAAAACCAAAAAAGCTCTATACAATGGGAAATATTATTTTCTGAAAATCTCAAAGCAAAGTCAGAGTTGTGGTTTTAGTAGAAAATATTCTCTGGTAGAAAAAAAGAAGAGATCTAGTTGCCTGTGTCTAAGCTTAGCTGCAGCTTATTTCCTACAGTGTTTCCATGTTACTCTGGACACATAGTTCAGGCATGTGAAGTTTTGGGGCTATGTGTGGTTAAAAATTTTCTTGACCACTTATTCCCTAGTGGTGGAAGTGACCATTTTCTGACTGACTCATGTCAGCTGACACCCGGGAAAAAAACACACAGATAAACAACAAATGCAGACTTTAGACTTTACAGAAAAAGTACTATTTCTGGCTTATAGATACTCAGGGATAGTAGGGCCCTGAAAGACCAAGTCATCCATCCCAGCTTCCAAACAGAAGCAAACTTAAACAATATGAATTCCAACACTGGTTAGAAGTGTGACTTTGGTCAGATTAACTAAGATATCTGAATATTGATTTTGTTGTTTGTCAAATAGTGATAATAATATTACCTTATAGAATTTGATGAGCAGAGATCTTAAAGATATACACATACATTATAGTGTGGTAAAAATATTATATCTAGCTTTAAAATGTTTGCACCTCCAAGGATTGTTATGAGTAAGAACTTAGCAAATCTTAAGACACTACATAAATTATATAGATGTAATATGTATAAATGCAAAAATATATATGTATATGTTTTTACATACACATACATTCTAAAGTTTTAAGCTACAAAGCTTAAAACCACATTAAGACTTTTGGGATAACTTGCATATAAGCTATAATGGATAGGATTGGTCTTGAAGCTAGGAAGTATTGAATTTCAATCTAACCTCTGACACATACTGGGTCTCTGACCCTGGGTAAAGTATTTAACCTGTCAGAGCCAACCTGTATTAGCAGAGGAAGTCTCTTACTGAGAATTCTCTTTATCAATGATGGACTGGCAAAGGACTGGCACCTTTCCCCACCACACACACACACACACACACACACACACACACACACACACACACACACACCCCACACACATATCTATATATATGTATACATGCAAACATATTTACATATATATAAACAATATATATTTTATATATATGAGATATAAGAGAGAAAAGACAGATATACATATACATTTACATGTGATTTCTTTGTTAAAGGTGGAGAAATACTAACAATTCTGATTGGCAATTACCCTGTAACTTAGAATCATAAAGAATGGCAAGGGGCACTGAAAAGTGGAGAGAATTACTCAGTTTTCTAACTGCATAGGGATCAGAAGTGGGATTTGAACCTAGGGCTTCCTAATTCAGAGATATAAACATATCCCCTTGTTCCCTCCATATATATTGTGTATTAAGGGTCACAAAGTTCTTTTTTTTTTTAAGAACCACTCTGCCAATGTTCTACATCTGAGAAAAATACATTTATCATAGAATAGTGATAATATTATAGACATTTCTACAGAGTGACTAGACAGCCTGAATTTTGCTAACTTCTTTGTGACCTGGATCATATCAGCCCAATTCATCCAGTATTTCTGGTTATATCTAAGCTGTATCCTGCCTTAGGTGGTTATGTGAGTAGTAGAGAAGTCTATTATTGTGACTCTGACTACAAGGAGTTTACAGATTGATTGGTGGATACAAGATAAATGTATGATGCATTAAATGGTGAATGGTTTAATTATAGAGTATAAATAACAGAAACAATATGAGTAGGTGACATAGAGCAAGGATTTCTAATCACTCATAAAATAAATAAATAAATATGAAAACAACCATATTCTTTGACTTACTGTGAGTATCATTGGTATACCACCAGTAGAAAAAAACAGGACAACAGAGTTGATACATCTCATGTTCCCTCATTTTGGGTGGGTCTGTGGCAAAGTTTCGGTTGGCATAAATAAATCCTCTTTTTAAAAAGCCTTTATGAACCAGTCTAATCAATCTTTTTTTCCTCCTTTTTCCTACATCCTATTCTACCCTTCTTCCCCTCCACCCTTCTTTTCCATAATTCCCAGTTGCTACTTCTTAAGCCTTAGAGAGCTGCATTCTATGGATCTTTATTTAGGTTGAGAAATACTGAACTAGACATTGATCACAGTGCTATAGGAATTCAGAGAATGATCACTTTAAGAACCACTCATAAAGTAGTGCAATGGAGAGAAAAAGTTGGGATAGGAATTAGACAACATTTACAATTTGATTCCCATTTCTGCCTTTATATGACCTTGGGGAAATTATTCCTTCTTCTGGATCTGAGTTTCCTTACCTGTAAAATGAGGGGATGATAGGCTACTAGACTTTGAGCTGGATATAGGTGATTGAGTCGAAGTCCCTCATTTTATAATGGAGAACACTAAAGTCCCAGTAAGGAAATATGGGAAGTAAGTGTCAGCGATGGGGTTTGTAGTCTTCTAGATCTACAACAGTTTTCTTGTTGGACTTTATAAATTTAAAATTCTGAGAATCTTTAAATCAATAGGACATGGTACAAGAGGTAATATTCTTTTCTGGAGAGAAAGCCCTTCTGTGGAAGACATAGGAAATAGGAATATCTCTTTCTTTACCTCACCAACAAGTGACTATATCTAATGGACTAACACATGACAAATTCCTGTCATGAGTGACTCTCTGTGACCCCATTTGAGGTTTTCTTAGCAAAGATACTGGAGTGGTTTACTGGTTCCTTCCCTAGGAAGAAACTGAGGCAAACAGAGAGAAATGGTTTGATTAGGATCCCACAGTCAGCAAGTTTCTCATGCCAAATCTGAACTCAGGTCTTCCTGACTTTAGACCCAGCACTGTGTCCACAGTGGCTGCCCACAAACTCTTACACCATAAATGCAAATATCCTGGAGAATCAGTCAATAGACTATGATTAAATGGAACTATTATCACAGACGGAATTGTTACTTACCATCACCCAGACTAACCCTGATCCATAAAAATTTATTGAATGTTGTCATACCAAATACTTATAATCTCTAACCCACATGAAGCTTTCAAAATGCAGAGTTAGCAGAGAAGATGCAAAACATGGGAAAATGAACTGTATCCACTCTTGTTCTGTTTGTTACTGGTGATATACCAGTGATATGCACAGTGAGCCATAGAATATGATTTTTTTCACGTTTTAAAATTTTATTTTTAATTTATGGAACAAAACAAGAATTTCTATATTATAGTATTATTAAAAAGATGAATTTTGCATGAAACTGCAAATCTATTATGCACAATTTGCTGTTTCTTTTAAATACGTAATAAAATTATCATAGAAATTTCTTTTTTCTTTTTCTCCACTCTACAGATGGCCAGCTTCAGACACTAATGTACACACACACACACACACACACACACACGTGTGTGTGTGTGTATATATATATATATATATATCTTTCTATTTATCAGTTCCTTCTGTGCATACAGATAGCATTCTCTCCTCATATATCCTTTATAGTTAATATGAATATTTATAATAGTCAAAATGACTTATTAGCTCAAATCAATTTTAAAACAATATTACTGATACAGTATTAAAATGTTCTCTTGGTTCTGCTTATTTAACTCTAAAATATTTAATGCAAGTCTTTCCCTGTTTTTTAAAGATCACTGAGCTCATTATTTCATATAACATAGTAGTATTTCACCATAATCATATGCCACAGCTTGTTTATCCATTCCCCAATTGATGGGCATTCTTGCATTTTCTAGTCCTTTGCTACCACAAATAGAGCTGCTATAAACATTTTAGAATATATAGGTTCTTTTTCTTTTTTCCCCTCATCTTTGGATATAGATCTAGTAGTGATATTGCTTGGACAAGGGTATAGTCAGCTTAATAACTCTTTGGGCATAATTTCAGATTGATTTCCAAAATGGTTGGATCAGTCCATAATTCTACTGACAATGAATTAATGACACAATATTTGACATCCCATCTATCATTTCTTGCTTTCCTCTTAATTATTTTAGTCAATCTGGTAGGTATAAAATGATATCTTAAGGATGTTTTCATTTGTATTTCTTTAAACTTTAGAGCATTTTTTCACATGGCTATAAATTGTTTTGATTTCTTCATTGGAAAACTTCCTATTTATATTCCGTGACCATTTATCAATAGGGGAATGACTTGTATTCTTATAGATTTGACAGGATTCTTTATATGTTTGAAATTTGAAACCATTATCAGAGAAACTATAAAAATTTCCCTCAATTTTCTGTTTTCTTCTGATCTTGACAACATTTGTTTTATTTTAAAAAATCTAATATAGGGGCAGCTAGGTGGTGTACAGGAGGACCTGAGTTCAAATTTGACCTCAGATGGCTAATGATTACCTAGCTGTGTGACCTTGGACAAATCACTTAACTCCATTGCCTTGCAACCCCCCCCAACCAAAAAAAAATCTAATGTAATTAAAATTATTTATTTTACACCTAACTTTGTTCTTATCTCTTGTTTATTCATAAGTTGTTCACCTATTCATAAATCTGATGAATTCCATGTTCTTCTAATTTTCTTTATATCTAAGTCACGTATTCATTTTGATCTTATCTTAGTAAATGGTGTAAGATATTTATCTATGCCCAGTTTCTACCACACTGTCTTCCAAGTTTCCCAACAATTTTTACCAAAAAATGAATTATTCCAAAATCTTATCTCACATTGTCAAATACAAGATTATAATATTTATTTACTGCTGTAAATTTTATGTCTACTCTGTTCCACTGATCTACCTTTTGATTTCTTGGCTAGTATCAGATGGTTTTGATAATTACCTTGTTATAATATAGTTGAGATCTGGTGCTTTTTAACAGAAGATGATTTTGATATTCTAACAATTTTATTTAACTATCAAAAGCAGTTATTTCATTAACTTATGAAACAGATTGTAAAAGACTGACCATAAAGGATTAATGGTAGAACATTTCAGGACCATGTCTCTTTGAACCTCATGGGAAAAGACAAGAAGAGTGAGATACTATTATTTTATATAAAGCATTTTAAACTTTTTATAGGTTTTGTAGTCATTATGTTTATTACCCTTATACTGCCAAATAAATATGGTATCATAGGCTTTAGAGTTGGAAAGACCTTTGAGATTATCTGATCTAAGCCCCTTGTTTAATAGATGAGGAAACTGACTCCTTACAGAAGTGAAATAACAAATAGCAAACAATCAAGCTGGACTTTTAAACCCAGGTCCTCTGACTCCAAATCAAGAGTTCTTTCCACTAAACCAATTTGCCCATTTGATAGAGAGGGCAATGAATATGTAGAAAGGTGAAATAATTTGGTTAAAATTAGAAATAGATTAATTCATTCTTGGTTTCCTTACTCCCAATTCATTGTGTTTTACTAGCTTCCCTACTTGTTACTTGTCATCCCTAGAAAGATCTGAAGTGGTACCTGAAGTTGAAATTCTGAGTCAATCAACCAATCAGTGTAACTTTATGAGAACTACTAGGTGCCCAGGACAGAGAAGAGAGGAAAACTGAAAACTCACCCATTCTGACAAGACAGACCAAGGAAACCAGAAGCACAGTGATCCTGTTCATACTTTCTGAGAAATTTCAGTTCTCCCAGGTGCTTCTCCTCCTCCAACAGTAAAAACCCACCTTGGGATGGGCCTAGGTTATTAGGGGAGGGGAGGAAGGGGCAGTAGTCAAAGGGAACCAGATCAGCTAGGATTATCACTCTGTGACTAGAGGAACTGAACCAGAGCAACCCATCAGCAGGGTCTATTATTAGGTAAGACTCATGGGGTTTAGTCATGTGGAAAACTTAAGAAAAGAGCCACAAAGGATAATTTTCCAGAATGGATGCATGGGAAATGAAACTCCCAGTGCCATCTCCTTTATCTTGCTTTGAATTAGCCAGAATAACAATAACAACAAACCAACAACAACAATTCACATTTATATAGTCCTTTGGAGTTTACAAAATATTTATATGTTATCTCATTTGGACCCCTCCCCAAAATAGTTATCAAAAGTAGTCAAAGTTGAGACCTGGATTCATTTCTAAGGAAGAAAATTAAAGCTCACAGCTCTTAGTTTCCTCATCAATGAAAGGAGAGGTGCTGGTCAGACGATTTTCTAGCTTTAATCCTAACTTGCCCAGAATCCCATAGACCACAAGTAACATAAGAGCCAGAAACTAGGCTTGAATATATTTTGTCTAATTCCATAAATCATACCCTTTCTCCCTTTTCTCTTTTTTTTATACAAAGGCATATTTATTTCCAAGATATAAAAAGAACAAAAATACAATTATTGTTATTTTTTGGTTTTTGCAAGGCAATGGGATTAAGTGACTTGCCCAAGCTCACACAGTAAAGTAAATATTAAGTGTCTGAGGTCAGATTTGAACTTAGATCCTCCTGACTCCAGGGCCAGTGCTCTATCCACTGCATCTCCCCAAATACAATTATTTCCTCAAACAGCTTCACATTTTTCCTTTTCCCACAGTCTCTCTTATCCATCGTTGATCTCTCAGGAGAGTGAACTCAAACTTAGCTCAGTTTATATATGACACCAATGCCCAAACTTTATGTCTAAATTTATAATGACTGTTAGATGGATTTTTATCTCTACTTTACTGCTAAACTGGATCCCAACAGTCATTAGCAAAAGTCATTCCCAGCTCCTTAGGGCCATAGATTCTGAGTTAGTTGCAAAACATGAACACTGAGATTCTGAGTTGCCAAGATACATGGACACCTGCTCTCCAAACCCTTCACCTAAGATGGAAAAGACAAATAACAGAGATCAAAATGGAAGGCCTATTTTTTTTTTCATGGGCCCAATGGACCCTTAAAAGCACTGTTTTTTATCCCATTCTTTCAGAGAAAGAGTTCAACCACCAATAGATCAGCCAAGAGAAAAAGCTAACTAAAGCTAATTAAGGCCTTTTCAAAGACACCTAGAGTTCTATCTTCATAGCCAAACAATAATAGCCACTTTGTTATTGTTGTTCAATTGTTTTAGTCAGGTCTGACTCTTCATGACCGCATTTTGGGTTTTCTTGGCAAGGATACTGGAGTGGTTCACCATTTCCTTCTCTAACTCATTTTATAGAGGAGGAACTAAGACAAACAGGGTAAAGAGATTTGCCTAGGGTCTCACAGCTAATAAGGCCATATTTGAGCTCATGAATATGAGACTTCCTGATTACAAGTTAGTGCTCTATCTACTATGCCATTTAGCTGCCCAAAGCTGTCTGCTCATCTGATGAGGATGTCTGTCCTTTGTTTTTGAAGAAGACCATGAAGGAGATACCATGGCATATATATGAATTGGATTTGAGTGAGGGGATACTGTACCTAAGTCACCAGCCTCACTTTCTCCTGCAGAGACATCTTGATTCAGTGGTCAGATATGAATCAGGATGCCTTGGAAATGACCCTGGATGTGAGGCAACCAGGGTTAAGTGACTTGTCCAAGGTCACACAGTCAGTAAGTGTCTGGACCTAGATTTGAACTCAGTTACTTCTGACTCCAGGTCTGGTGCTCTATCCACTACATTACCTAGCTACTAGATGGTCCAGTGGGTCTAATACATTTATCAGAACCCTTCTATGTGTTTTTCACTATATCTGTCATAAATACATTGGGTTTCATTAGTACTTAACACCTAGCATAGTATGTTGAAGGTAAAAGATACTTTAAAAATGTTTAAATTAAATGTGATCTTTTCTCCCCAGACAAGATATTAGAAGGGGCTGCTAGCCAGATTAGCTCTAAGCTGACCAGTCAGGAGGATTCATGACTAATGTCTAAAATGAAGAGATTTGTTCTTAAAAAAAACAACACATAAATAACTTTCCTTTTCCATAGAATTCCCATACCATGGCTCTTTTTTTAAATTTTGCGATTTTTTACAAGGCAATGTGATAAGTGACTTGCCCAAGGTCATACAGCTAAGTGATTATTCAGCATCTAAGGCTGGATTTGAACTCAGATCCTTCTGATTCCAGGGCCAGTGCTCTATCTACTGCACCACCATGGTTTTATAATACAAAAAATATTTTTCTTTATTCACCCCACCTCCTTCTGAGTGGACTTTTATTTCAAAATAATTTTTGTCAGATTTTCAGTATTAAAAATCTTTATGCTCCACACCGATCTCAAACAGTCTTCATTGAAGGAGATTACATTTCAGATCAATAAACTGCATTATACAGAACCAAGATCTTACAGAAAACCTCACTTGACAAAAAAAAAAGGAATTACATAGAATCAGCAGTGCACTGTCAGCCCATGGCCTGCAGATAGAAAACACTCACTCATAGTTTGTTTGGGGTCTAGGGGAGGTCCTCCAATCCTAGAAAGATAAAGTTTCAAAAAACATACTTATATAGAATAAAAATAGATTTGGAATAAGCTATTCAAGATTTCTCTAGCATTGAGTCATTAAAAAAGCTTAATGAGAAACATTTAGAGCCAACAGCTTCAGATTCAGGGTTGGGTAATAATATAAATTACACTTGGTTAATTGTTGGCAAAAGGCATTCTTTTTTTAAAAATGAAGTGGGGATAGGAGTCAGCATTTGATTTCTTTTTTTCACTTGGTTAATTATAGACAAAAGGCATTTTTTTTAAAGTGAGGTGGGGATAGGAATCAGTGCTCCAACTACTTGGACATATTTGGTAAGTAATTGGGGAGAGAGAAAAAAGATAACTTAGTCTAAAAGAGATCTTGTCTTTTGTAATTTCCTTTGTAATTTTCCTTCCAAAAAAAAACGGGACACTAACATTTTAAAGGTGAAAATATGAATAACATGAGGCAGACTTCCTTTGGAATGAACTTTTTGGTTTGACTGGTGCTTGGTGTGGAAAATTGAAGTTTCTTATGGTGAGGTATCTCCTGGCCTATGTTCAGTTCTCAGTAAGGTAAGTTGATAATTCCTTTTTCTAGGAAGTTTATCATTTTAAGCAAAAAGCATTCCATCCAAAAGGGAAGAAAATGATTAATCAAATCCCAGGAATTGGTTCAGAATCATTGAGTATATTTTACAAATGGCTATGTTAACAAAAAATGGCAGTTACTAAAGGTCTATATCATACATAATGTACTTTAAGAAAAAACAAATCTGGGCTCACAGTTCTCTTCATTGATATTCCTAGGAGTGTCTATCTCCTGCCTCAGAATCTCTAAAGGATAGCTGAAGAACAGATGGCCTGGAGAAATTACATGGGATGGGGAGTTGGAGGAGGGGGAGGAAGGACTTCAAATTCAATATCAACTTTCAGTTTGAAGGACAAGATCAGGGAATCGGATCTCCGGTAAAGTCATTATCAGTGGAGGAACACTTGACAAAGTAACCTGGGGAAGGGGGTAGGGAAAGAGTGAATTTCTACATTACATTCAGGTCCATCAATTTGATCCAGGATCTTGTATATATATATATATATATATATATATATATATATATATATATATATATATATATATATATATGTATATATATGTGCATACACAAGTACCTCTCTTTAGTAGATTATAGTTTCTTATCCAAGTTTATTTGCCAGTTTGGCTCCCAATTTCTTAATAAAATCAGTGTGTGTGGGTTTCTGAGACTTTTCTTTAGCAACATTTCATTCAGATACTTCAGATTCTGGTCCATCAATGACATCCATTCAACCATGCCACACCACCAGGACTCAGCCAGCTCAATTTCCTCTTCTATGCAGGTCAAGCTCCCCCTTACTGATCAGAAACTTATGGACCCTTGTCTACTTTCTCTGTGATATGCTTAGCCTCTTGAAGCTGAATTTCCTGGAGCTCCATCTTCATATTGAGGGCATAATTTTCTTTCTTTTTTTAAAGTTAATTTTAAAAAGTCTAGCATTTTACTTTAAAAGTAACTGTTTTAACTTGTTTTTGCATGTAACTGGGGGAAAAATAAAATGAAATACAAAAAAAAAATTAAGTTTTTTTTTCTTTTTCACTTTCCCATTTTTTGAGACTATCTAGGTTAAGTGACTTGTCAGATATTAACTGTCTGAGGCCAGATTTGAAGTCTGGTCACCTGACTCCAGGGCCAGTTCTCTAGTCACTGAACCACCTAGTTGCCCCCTGTCCTGCCCATCTTTATAAAAACTATACTTACTTAGTGAAGCAAAACCAATTTCATGTTGAAAAATGTTTAGCTCATTGTTAGGGGTAGGGCTGATATGGGCATGATATGGAATCAAAATGAGGCACTCATAGGTCATAGAACTCTTACTTCTAACTCAACAAGTAAATTCCAGTGATACCATAGATTTGGATACACAAGGGAAATCCCTCTTGTCCATATAGGACAGGTGTCTAGTTAGTGGGACAGGTGTCATGACTCATATGACTGGGACATTCAAGACTGAAGAGAGCTGATCTGACTTAGGGGGACCTTTTTATGCCCTTAGATGACCAGGAAGCCACCTCAATTCATGAAAAGGATACCAGGAAGCTGCTCCAGGGAGGCAGAGCATGAGATTGTTGTATACTTAGGAAGATCAAATCCTAGCTTTGTTGCTTCTTTGGGAAAATTAGTCTAACCTGTTAGGTGAAACAACTTACTCAGAGTCTCATGTGGAGCAGAGGGCCAAGGTCAACTTCACACAAGGGGATACAATTCCTTCAGACTATACAATCTTTCCTGAATCTCTTCCATTCTCTCTTTTATCCACTTCACTATCTTCCCCAGGACTCCCCCTACATCATCACCTCCCATCTCCCTTTCTCTCAGACCCTACCCTACAGACTCTTATCTTTGATCTTTGTTGAGGTCAGATTACTTCTGGAAAGATGAATTCAGTTTTAAGTCCTAAACGTTAAGAGGAATACTACTATCAAAATGGAGGTTGGCTACAAAGGACCATGGTAGAAGGGAACCAACAGGTTGCCTTATATAGATTGGTTCAAGGAAATAGGAATTTTTGGCCTGATGAAGATAAGATTTTAGGGGAATAGGATAGTTTTGTCTCTAACTACTTTAAGGGTTGACATCTGGAAGAAGGACTGGGTTTGTTTCAATCCCAGAGGTAAAATGAAGGAACACATGTGGAAGTACAAAGAATCAAATTTAGGTTTGATGTCATGAGGTCATGGATTTCCCCTCGTGGAAGGGGATGATGTCAAGAGGATTTTTTAAGAAGTTGCAAATAGAATTACATAACCCCTGAAATTCTTCTAACACTGAGATTCTATGAATACAATCTATTAATTTCATAGATAATCAACAAACAGCTCAAATGTACAGGAAGTGAGACAGGTGGTCCATTGAGTTAATGTAATGGGACACATATCTTGTAAAGATGCTGCAAATGGATGGTGTACCAGACCCAGAAGGGAATAGGAAGAGGAGAATGAACCGAGATGAATTTGAGAAATGAATCCTCCCAAATTATTCACTGACACAAACATAAATCTTTGCCACACTAATATTCTCCTGGTGATGCTCCATGTCTAGGAATTATGGAAGCCCATGATCTCTGAAGAATCCAAATTGCAAGTGCCCCAAATAGCAATGGAGATACTTATGATGGGCATAAGTAAATGCAGCATCTTAGAATTAATGTTCCTCCCTTACAAGAAATGGCATAAAAGATACTATGGTACTCTATTGTTTTGTGATCTTGTGGATACAGGTTTTCCTTCAGGGAGGCAGTTCACTTCATTCCTGCCCTTCTTGTGTAACTATAAGATATACACCTGCTATATTAGAGGCCTTCCTCTAGATTTGTTGGCAATACAAGCATACCAAACAGATAGGTTTATAGAACATTGATTTAGAGTTGAAGCATCCTTAAAGGTCCTTTAATCTAATCACTGGATTTCATAGATGAGAAATGAATTCAGCCTTCTTTCTGTTGTACCTACACTGCCTCAGTAGAGAACATGACTATCCATTGCTCATCTTTTCTTAAAGTGGCCCATCTTTTTTCTAGTCATGTATCTCTCTTTTATAACATCCTTTATACTGTTTCCTCTTTATAAGCCTTCATTTGCAACAATAGCAGCCTGGGAAATATAGAACAGGTGAATTGGTTACTGTTGAGAGCAACAGATAATTGAGAAACAGATGGAGCACCATGGCACCATAGTGGATGGGGCACTAGGCTTGGAATCAAAAGGACCTGGTTTCAAATCCTACTTAGATAAATAATAATTAAATGACTCTAGGCAAGTTAAAGCAAGTCAGCAAGTATCTATTAAGTGTTTATTATGTGTCAGACGTTATGCTATATGTTGGGAATATAAGCAGTTGGAAATATAAGTGAATATAAGCAGAAATAAAGACAATTCCTTTCCTCAAGGAACTTACATTCTAATGGGACTTGGTGTTGCCTATCAAATGTTTAAGTGGTACTTAATGGCTTCTAGGGCTTCTTTCAGCCTTAATCTATGATTCTATGAAGTATCAAAGAGACCTAGAGGAAAGTCATCATCGCCTTGGACAGATATGTAATCATATGATTTACAGAAGTCTATGGATAGGAATCCCACAAGCAGAAAAGGGATTAATATACTACAGTTCTTACCATTGGAGAAAGTCCCATTGGAGACAATCAGAATTGTTGGACCTATTGGAGGAATGAAATAAATTCACCATGGGGCTATTTAAATCCCTGCTATTGATGAAGCTTCTAAAATGTATTGCTTCTTTTTCTGCCCCAGTAAGTCATATTTTGTAGAGGATGAAGATTTTACTCAGCAATTGATGTCTTGGTCCTTTAATTCTCTAGATCAAGCATTTTGATCTCAGGACATCTTAATACTCTTAAAAATTATTGAGAACCCCCCCCCCCCCAAGAGCTTTGTTTTTTGGATTATATCTATCCAAAATTTACCATACTAGTGTAAGACCCTGAGTGTCGAAACCTATGAACTCTTGCCTAAATTCCAACCTCTTGCTTAAATTTCACTCCTAAGTTTCTGCCTGTTCATTTCTCGGACCATGAGACAGAAGAACCACCCAGAGGACCGGCATCCAATGAGAACTCGCCGCACCATCGCAAGACAACCAGCAGAAGCTTGGAACGCCCCTAAATGAACCACATATAAGGACTCTCCTCACTTTACTCGGGGTTCCAGGATCCTAGCCCTGACCTAGGACGGAACCTTAGCTCGAGCTAGTTTAATAAACCCTTGCTATTGCATCTCCATTATGTCAAGTGTCTCTGATGGGAGATTGGGGAATTCTCGGACCCTAACACTAAGAATTAAAATATCTGAGTATTATTTTGATGAGTTTTAACCTTTTGGACCATTGAAAGGGACCCCACTGAAAATTGCTGGTTCCCTAGAGCTCAGATAATCATTTTACATCTTATGGTCGGCAAAGAGAAGAGAGATATGATCTTTTGCCACCTTCTGCATATAATTCTTTTCTGGTTCAGCCTCCAATTGGTCACAAAGTAAGATGATAGGAATCAGGTATAGAATCCAACTGAAGAGAAAGGCAGGGACCTTCTGTAGCCACTGATTTGTTTCTTGGATTCAGTTCTGCCCCATGAAGAATCGCGACTCAGACTCGGGAATGCAGGTTTTGGAAAGAAAGTAGATTTATTAAAGGAAGTTACAGCATATTAAGAAAGGGATAGAAAAGTTAGAAAGAGTTTTAAGACCACGTGGATTGCCAGGGTTCAGCAGGGGACTGGAAGATCAAAGAGGAGAATTTAAGTTCTCTCCCAGAGTTCATGGGAGAGTCCCTCATTGGAGACCTTGCCTCTCCAGGAGAAGTCTCTTTTGGGTGGTCTTCCCTGACTGCCCCACCAAAAAATAAAGTAATGCAAATCAGGTGGGAGGTCAGGCCCTCAGATGTGGCTTAAATTAGATGATAAAGGAAGGAAGATTCCCTTTACTATGCAAACAAAAGATTTAAAAAGTTTGTCTCCAACTGATCTCTTCACTCCCAGGCCCAGTTTTCTCTTCATCACTTCTGTTCCACTCTTCTGGAAGCAAATTCCTCAAGTATCAACATGGGTATAGACTGCATATTTAAGGGCAGAGCCCTTATGGGCCATTTTCCAATTACATTTGAAAGTAACTGCCTGCAACTTTTGGACTAAGATACGAGGTTTTAATTCATTCTCCCAGTTATACTACTAAGTAGCATTGTGACCTTAGCTAACTTAAATAACCTCACTGAGTCAGTTTCTCCCTCTGGTGAACACAATAACTTCCTCAAGAAGTGTTTGCTTTATTTGAGATTATGCCCAAAAGGCTTCAGTAGAAAGAGTCAGAAAGAACTGAGTTCAAATGTGAGTTTAGAAACTTACTAGCTGTGTGACCCTGGACAAAGTCACTAAACAGGGAGTGGGGAATACCGGACAATAAGTTTTGAAATAAAAATAGGAAGACCTGTGATAATAGAGGAGATTCTTTTGAAAACAAAAAAGACATTTTTGAAGTTGATTTTTTTTATACCAGACTTGTAAACACCATAACATACCAAAGACATTTATAAACTTCAGACCAGATTGGGATTCAATAAAATCCATCAGCAAAAGGCTTCAGCCTAACACTTTATTTTATTTCTGGAAAATGAGGAGATTCTTGTTTATTTCATCTCTATGTTGAAGAATAATAGGAGTAGACTGGGTAAGAGAGTAGACTGGGTAAGAGAATAGAGAAAAAGAAATAATTAGAAACAAGGGGGGTGGAGTGGGCTGGGGTGGGGAGGAACATTTCTAAGAATATCGAAGGAATTAGTGAAAAAAAAGTTAAAGGAAGAAGATTTAGTAGAACCAGATCTTAAACTATAATATGACTTGCCTCAGTTTCCTCATCTGTAAAATGAGCTAAAGAAGAAAATGGCTAATCACTCTAGTATCTTTGCCAAGAATCAGACATGACTGAAACAACTAAACAAACACCACCCACCACCATCACCAAAAAGTTACTTAACTGTACACATTCAATGAAGAGTTGGACATGATTGAAAAAAACTTTAAAAAACTCTTTGACCTACTGCTTGTTCTATTCCCCAAAGAGATTAAAGAAAAGAAGGAGATCATATGTGCAAAAATATATATTTATTAATTGACATAATACAAATAGAGATCAATAAGATAGTTGAGTTTTCATCTTTCATGGACATTATTTCTTCTACTAATGTCAATGCAATATCTAATCTTGGTTTCTAAGTGGCCTGGGATTTTGAGAGGTGAGGCATCAGGAGAACAAGCTCTGACAGGTCTGCTAAGAAAGAAAAATTGTATCCAGGTTAAATAAAGACATGTCTATTTTCTTAAAACTAGCCCTGCTTAGTTTGGGGAAGTTCATCATCAGGTTAGCCACATGAATTGATTTTTAGTTCATTGTAATCAGCAATGGAGAAAGTACTCACATTAATGAAGTTATGGATTTATGGATCTTTGAAGAACTTAATTATCTACAATGTAACCTCATTTCCCAGCCTGAATGGATATTGTTTATAGCTTCTGCCATAAGATAGCAACTTGTTCACTTCTCTTAAATAAAGTGTTTTGAGGACATTTTTCAATTATTGACTTCCCTTCCTACTTCTAGACCTATTTGACCTCATTAGTGGAATTCATAGTACATATGTAGCCATCCCCCTGGGAATTCATATTCTGATTCTGTCACTTACTACCTGGGCAGTTGTAAGCAATCACTTTTCCTTTACTATACTTGTTTCCTTTTTCATAAAAAGAGGTAATTGGACTAGCTCCAGAGTTCTTGGAATCCATGTACTTGTTTTATAGAACATTTGGATAACTTTATTACAATATGACTGACTTCCTTTTTATCCTCTGCATTTTGCTTTATGCATTTAAAAATATTATTTTGATCCTAGGCTTCATGAGACTGTCAAAGGGGTCCTATTGCATAATCTCTAGACTAAATAATCTAATAAATCCTCTTCTAGTTCCAAAAATTCTTCAGAATAATATTAATACACTATTGATGAAGACTTTAATTTGATGAGTGAAGGCACTGCTTTAAATCTCCCTCTGGTTTCAGCACAGTGATATATATGTATGTATATAGTTTTCATATATCTATATCTATATATCTTTAAGAAATGTCTGCTTAATTTGGTACTAGGCCCCCAAAACTATTAAAACTATGCATGATCAAAGAAAGAAAAATAACTCATGTGTGCAAAAATATTTATAAAAGCTCTTTTTATGATGGCAAAGAATTGGGAAATGAGAAAGTGACCATCAAATTGAGAATGACTGGACAAGCTGTGATATTATGAATGAGATAGAATACAATTGTGCTCTAAGAAATGATGAAGGGAATGGGTTCAGATAAATTTGGGAAGATTTATATGGACTGTTGCAAAAGAAATTGAGCAGAACCAGGAAAACAATTTATACAATAGTAATAATTATTGTTGTTTGTCCATCTTTCTTGAAGAAGACCAATGACATCAGGGAGATCATGCCATGACATGCATGTAAATTGGATTTGTGTCAAGGGGTGCTATGCTAAGTCACCAGTCTCATTTTCTCCTCTGGAGCCATCTTGAGTCCAGTAGCCAGATATGGGTCAGGAGAACTGGAGATGGCTGTGGATTGAGGTGATCAGGGTTAATCAAGGTGCTTAGGGTCACAAAGTTAGTAAATGTCAAGTATCTGAGGCCACATTTGAATGCAGATCATCTTGACTTCAGGGCTGATGTTCTATCTGCCCAATAAAAATAATATAATAGCAATAATATAGTAGCAACAATATAGGAAGGACAAACAACTTAGTAAGACTTAGGAACTCTGATCAATACAATGACCAACCATGATTCCAGGGGTCTCATGATGAAATATATTACTCACCTCTGGATAGAAAGATGGACTCAGAGTATAGATTAAAGTAGAGTATGTATACACAAATGCTTGTACACATATAACTTGTGTTATGTTATATGTATATATGCATACAGGCATATCTTGTTGTATTATGCTTCTCTTTATTACCTTTTACAGATTCCAGGGTTTTTTTTTTTTTAATTGAAGGCTTGTGGCAACCCTGTATCAAGTAACTCTACTGGCACTATTTTACAATGACATATTGTGTCTCTGTCACATTTTGGCAGTTTTTGAAATGTTTCAAACTTTATTATTATTATTATTATTATCATTGTTTATCTGTTATAGTAATCTTTGGTCAGTGATCACTGATGTTACTGTTATTATTGTTTTGAATGAACCATGCTCATATAAAGCAATGAATTTAATGAGTAAATAATATATGTCTTCTGAATGCTCCATGAACAGGTCAGTCCTGGTCCCCTTCCCTTTCCTTGATTTCCCTATTCCCTGAGCCACAATATTGAAATTGTATTAATTAATACTTCTATAATGGCCGCTAAATGTTCAAGTGAAAGGAAGAGTCAGTAGATGTGGCAAACTTCATTGCTCCCTTATTTTAAAAAATTGCTACAGCCTCTCCATCATTCAGCAACCACCTGATCAGTCAGTAGCCATCAATATCAAGGCAAGAACCTCCACCAACAATAAGATTAGGACTCACTGAAGGTTCAGATGACAGTTAGCAATTTTTAGCAAAGACATCTTTTTAATTAAGATTATATGCATTCTTTTAATAAAATACAATTGCACATGTATTATATTACAGTATATTATAAATATAATTTTTATGTAACTGGGAAACCAAAAAATTCCTATAATTTTTGAGATGTTAGCTTTATTGCAATGGTCTTGAAGTAAATCTGCAATATCTCTGAGATATGCTTATATATATAGATATACGTAAATATAATGCATGTCTACAAATACATTCATACATGTATAATATGTTATATAAACACACATGTATGTATATAGTTGTAGCACACAATATATTATATATGTGACAGAAGTCCATGATATACTGCTTAATACATTTACAAATGTACACAATGCATATATATTTAAATAGATGAACATTGATGTGAATGTGTATGTACACCCATGCATGCACACACATTCATATATACACACATACACACATGTACACATATACACACATTCATATATACACACATACACACAGCCAATAGGGAGTTTGTTTTGTTTGACAATACATGTAAAGGATTTTGTTTTTGTTTTCTGCAGGGGAGAAAGGGAGGAGTTGGAAGGTGGAAATGTGATCCTGGAAATAAAATAATTTTTTTTTTTAAAAAAAGAATGCATGTGTATGGTCACAGACATAGCAACATAGTGTCCCTGGCTCAAGGCCACACTGTATACTTAGTGGCCAAGCCAAGGTTTCCTGGTTCTCTTGCTATTCCTCTTTCTATTAAATCTTGTACCTCTAAGGTTTCCTGTTGCTCATCATTTTAACCATGAAGGAGTTGAAATTGGTTGAAATCTCTGGTTGTATTATTGGGAGGTTGTATGAAAAGGCTGTTCCCGATCACTACAAGTTTTATTTTTTTTAGTCTAGGACTAAGACCATCACTGTTATCCTTAATTGCCTTTGCATTTTACTTGGGAGGATGGGATTTTGCCCATCTCTTCCTTCCCAAGCTTCCATTCCTTCTTATTCCTTCTTTTACTTTAAGACTAAATGAATACTCTCAATAAGCTCCAGGGAGTGGTAAGGGACTACTAGTCCTGCCAATATTTCAATCAGTGTTACCGTCTGTATTAGACTGAATTATTTTATTTTTTATTTTTTTATTTAATATTTATTCTCATTTTGTACAAATAATTTTTTATACATTAATAAAATATTCTTGTTTAAGAGTAAATGAAATACCCCCTCCCCCATAAATATAGACTTGCTTGAGCGATAAAGGGGAGAGAAAAAAATTAAAATTAAAAAAAAATAGTAATAATTGTAGGTATGGCCAGGTGGTGCAATGGACAGAGCACCAGCCCTGGAGCAATGAGCACCAGAGCTCACATCCAGCCCTATACACCCAACAATCATCCAGCCGTGTGACATGCAAGCCACCTGAACCCCACTACCCTGCAAAAACCAAAAAAAAGAAAAAGAAAAAAAAAGACCCAAAATAAAATAAAATAGTAATAATAGTAGGGGTGGCTGGGTGGCAGACAGAGCATTGGCCCTTGAGCCAGGAGCACCCAGGTCCAAATCCAGCCTCAGACACTCAAAGATCACCCTGCTATGTGGCCCCAGGCGGGCCACCCAGCCCCATTTGCCCTGCACACCCCCCAAAAAACAATAATAATAATAATAATAATAATAATAATAATAATAATAATAATAATATAAAATGTGTTTGAGTCTTTGTTCCAACACCAACAACTCTGTCACGGGTGGATCACATTCTTTATGATAAGTCCATCAAACCCAGGGCTTCTGACTTCAAATCCAGTGGTTCCATAATGAAATAAACTAGGCTTCTGTAGTACAACAGGCCAAGAAGCCAGGCATGTGAGGGTCTTTCATTGTAAATTGTCTGTTAGCTCCTCCCATGTCCCCTAGGCACAATTAAGTACCAGGCTGTTGCCACCCATTGTTCTTGTAGGGAGTGGTTTGAGGGAAATGACCCCTTGGATGGGAAAGATTGGGACATTTTGCCTAACCTTCCATGACAAAGCAGGGGAGTGGTGTTGAAAGGAACGGATGGAAGTCTGGGGGAAGGTGGGGCTGAGAGACCAGTTCCCAAGGAGCCATAGGCAGCTCCAAAGAGCAGGAAACGTCTGGAGCTTAGCAAGAGCAGCTACTTACCATCCTTTCTTTCTGGCCTATTGTACCACAGTCACTTGTAGCCCCCTTACCTGAAAGCCATAAATTCGGAGGTCCTTGCGTGCTGTCAGCCCTCAGGAAGTTCCTGCCATTAATCCATTCTCCGGTTGAGCTCCAGTGTTTTTCAGTCACAAAAGTCTATTTGTGGAAAAATACCCCTGCAGGGGATGACCTGGGAGGCAGTGGGGGACTGGGAACTAACTAATGAACAATTCCTTCCATGGAAAAATCCAAGGCAAAAAGGCCTCTAATGAACTGATGGGGAGTAAAGGGTGGACATCAGCTTGGCTGGGGCTGTTTTTCTTTTTTTTGTTTGTTTTTTTCTGGTCCCCTTTTACTCTTCAGTGTGGAGAGAGCCAGCAGGGATTCATCAGAAAGCTAATCCTTTCTTACCCTGTCTGACATTTACACTACAGGTAGGAATCAGCAAAAGAGATGAGGTATGATTTTGAAATGACTTCTTTATGTATTATGCATCCTTTCCTCAAATATATGCATATACTTCCATCAATGTGATTCCAACTTTAGCTGAGTACATTCCCCCAAGTTGATGGCCTCTCTTGTAATTTTAGATTTGAGGGGAAGAATTGATCCCAGGCTTCAAATATATAGCAACAACCATCATTTTGTGATAGTTGACTCAGGATCTTGAAATCAACTTGAAGGCAACAGGGAAATAGGTCTTTTTAGATTCCATTATCTCTGTACTTCTTCAGACTTTGAATAAAGTAACATGAATGATGATAAAATTCATATTTACAGAAAATTTTAGCTTATATGAAATTTTTCTACTTAACAACCCAGGGAAGCAGGCAGTAGAAAGAATTTTATCCATAGTTGAGGCTCACGACTCAAAAGGGGTGTTAAGTGTCGTGCCCAGGGTAATGACACATGTCTTTCTTTGCAAGTGTCAAATTGAGGATTTACACCAAGGTGTAAATTTACACCAATTCTGATCATTTCAGATATAGTTATCATTTCACTACACCAGTATAAAGTAGTACATAGTTTAATTTGGTAAGGTACATGAAAAGACAACTAGATTGACAGAATTTTAGAGCTGAAGGGACTGGGAATTAGGAATCCTGGGTTTTAGTTCTGGTTTTATAACTCTGGACAAGCTGTTCAACTCTGGTACCATCTGATTAGGCAATACAGTCATCCAAGCTCTCTTTCAGCTAACACTGGAACTCCAAAAGACCATTTAGTTCAAATTGTGTGTGTTTTTAAATAGGTAAGGAACTGAGACTTAGAAAAACTAAACAACCTTGAATTAGAGATTTGAAGTTTTGCTTTACTTATGGAGAAATGGAGGCCCAGAACTGGGAAATGACTTACCCTTGGTCACCCAATTGGTGAGTGATAAAGCTAGTATTCAAACCCAACACTTTGATGCAAATTTAATGATATTTCAGTAGGTAGTTAGATGGAGCAGTAGCTTGAGTGCTAGGCCTGTAGTTTAGGAAGATTTGAGTTCCAATCCAGTCTCAGATGCAAGCTGAGTAACCCTAGGCAAGTCACTTAACTCTACCTCAGTTTCCTCATCTATAAAAATGAGCTGACAATCCACTCCAGTGTCTTTGCCTAGATGAGGTCACAGAGAGTTGGACACAACTGAAAATTACATATTTCAAACTAACTCTTGTCTAAAATCATTTGACTAATCTAAGGTAGAACCACAATTAGAAACCTGATCACACTGCATCTTAATTAAAGACAAAAGACTCAATTGATAAGTATCAAGTTAAAAGAATAGTCACTAAATAATAATGAAGGAATGTAAAGGAGTGAGAGGTCATTCATTCATTCATTCATTCATTCATTCAGTTAATCTACTAGTATATATACACAGCATCCATTAGGTGGTGTGGATGGGCAAAATTTAGTTAGATGGAAAGAAAGCATCAATTTAATTCAGCAGAGAGTGAGATATTAGGGGGACAAAGTTGAAAAACACCATAGTTGGGGCAACTATGTGGCACATTGATAGAGTACTGGTTCTGGAATCAGGAGGACCTGAGTTCAAATATAGCCTAAGACACTTAATCACCTAGCTGTGTGACCTTAAGTCACTTAACCCCATTGCCTTAAATAAATAAGATTAAAAAAAAGAAAAACACCATAGTTCTTGCCTTCAAGGATCTTCCAATGTAATTGCAGGGTGGATGCTGTAGGGAATAATACAAAATATACCCAACTAACAAAGCTTTTCTCAGGTTCTCCCATGCCTCCAGTCATTTGAACTATACTACATTAGAAGGGCAACTAGGTGGTGCAATTGCTAGAGCACTATCCAGCCTTGAACATTTAGTAGCTGTGTGCCTCTGGGCAAGTCATTTAATCTCTATTGTCTCCAAAAATTCCAAGGCAAATTTATGTCATGTTATCCTGGTCTTCAGAATTCCTTGAGCCATAATCTGCTTTATTCAGGTTTCAGAGACAAATGGGGATTACTCTAAAGAATTAGGGAGAAGATGGTTTTTGTATATTGGGGTGAGATATGTGTGAAGGGTGATCATGGCCAAATGATTAGCCTTGGCCCTTAGAGGATGGGGGTGGGGTGGGGAAAAGAAAGGACCAAACATTTTGTTAAATTCCTAATATGTGCCGAGAACCATGGTGAGCACATGAGAAATATTACCCCATATGATATTGGGTAGAAGTTGAGAAGATACAGATTTAGGCTACATGTCAGGAAAATACATCCAAATAGGAAGAATTGGCTGAAAGTGACTTTTCTCTTCTTGGATTTCTACAGGCAAAAGCTGGATGGCCATTTATTGGGTGTGTTATAGTAGGGCTTCCTTTCCTGTTTAGGAAGAGATAGATGACCTGGGAGATTCCTTCCAACTCTCAAATTTTGGGATTCTGTAACTTACTAGAAGAATGCTTATTGCCATGATTAGGGAGAAGAAACATTTCTCTCCCAGGAGCTTCTGATATTTGTCCCCTGGGGAAACTTCACTCTTCTCCCAATTCTAAATCAGCACTAGACTGAGATAGGTCATTTTCCTCTTCCTCTCATCCCCGCCTCTGACCTCTCCCAGGGCATGTTGGTCTTTTCCATTGCTTGTTGTTCAACTCTTCAATTGGAAGTCTCCTGGAATAGCTCCTTTGGGGTTAATGTTCAAAAGCAAATGGACTCACCCTTAGGTCAACTCTTTCAACTAAGCAGCATGATTTACAGTTCTGAACTGTTTAGACACCTTTGGTTCCCAGACTTGGGTGCTGAACTGAGTGTCCCAGTTGAATGACTGGGCCAGAGCCAAGCTGTGGACAGACAAAAGGGATATTCAGCACCCATTTGTTCCTCCTTTTTATGACTTTACCCCTTCATAGCATCTATTTCTCTGTCTTTTTCATGTTGGATGTCCCGATTTTTCACTTCAGCACCCCAGCTTTGACCTGATATCTTGGGGACAGCACCTCCTGCTTATAAACAAAATTCACCTTCCCATGTTTTAATTTTTCAGGGCTTTCTTGTCTATTTTTTTGTCTATTTGACCAGGGCCTTAAAATGGATTAATCAGACCCATGACCCTTGTTGTGTTAACCAGCTGATTACTTCTTAAAGATCATATTGATTTAACTGAGTTAAATTGCAAGGGTCTTTAGAAAGGCCCTGATGGAACAAGACTAATGAGGGAGATTGGGGGCTTCATGACTTGGGTATAGGAAGGGGTGTTTTTCATACCAGTAACTGCTTCAGGCTGTTATTAAATGGGAATGAAGAAGGGATGGAACCTTGAAAACATCAACTATTGGGTAAATGCTACTGAGGGAGAAAGAGAGGAAAGAAGGGGAGAAGTAATAAATCAGAGAAGAAATGAAAGAAGGGAGAAAATGAAGGAGATAAGGAAATGAGTGAGGGAAGGAAAGAAGAAAGAGAAGGAAGGGAAGTTAAAAAAAGAAGGAAGTTTGGAAGAATGAAAAGAAAGAAAAGAAGTAAGGGAAAGAAGGAAGTAGGAAATGAAAAGCAGGAGAAGGAGACTCTTGGTTCCATGCTCCTTTCATTGGTTTTTGTGTACCTGGCTGCAAGGTGATTTCTTAAGACTCAGAGTGCATGTGCTGTGAACCCTTGATATTTCTCTCCTAGATAAGGGAGATGGGGAACTAGAGGAGAATCTGAATTGGGGGGTTTTGTGGAGGGGTGGAGGGAGGGATGTTTGGGGGAAATCATAGGAAAGTCTAGATTTTATAATCTGGTGAAAAGATAATGGGGTCTAGAGATTTTCCTGAACCTCATTTATCCCTGGGGAGATCCTGTTAGCATTTCTACTCTTTCCCTCATTTTTATAAAGCTAAAATCTGGTTAAAAAGATCATTCAAGGGCAGCCTCCATCAACAAAAGCTACAGAATAGATCCATTGGTCAGGAGAGAGGTGCTGAGGGAGAGACACAAGTCTTAAATGTTGCTCATTGTTAGATAGCCATGGTCTAGCTGCTTCCTTTTTTCTCCCACAGCTGCTAGGACTCAGACAAAGTTAGAGGCTGCCTTCCAAGAATTGCTCTTTTTCAGGCAGTGCAGCACAGTGGGAAGAATACACTGTACTGTGGTTGGGAAACTTGGGTACTTTTCCAGGCTCTGTTCATAACTAACAATATGGATCAGTTTGCTTCTCTGGGATTCAGTTTCCTTGACTATAAATTGACATTTGAACTAAATATTTTTTAATATCCCTTGCAGATCTAATTGGCTATGAGTCTGTAACTTCTTTATAAAGCTTGGGGATGACCAGAGAGAAGAGAGAAATGGAAACCAGGGCAGGTTCAGCACAAGTCTATGTGTTGTCTAACATGATGAAAGCAGAGATTTTGGATGAGTATTTCTCCTACTAACTTAAACCAAATGAAGGACAGAAAGGATGATGTTCTCTCTGCCATTTCCTTTTGCCAAACCCTTCTCCATGGAGACAATTCAAGTGCCTACTCTGTGCAAAGCACTGGCTAAATTCTGGAAATGTTAACATAAAATAAGACAAAATTCTTGATTTCAAGAGACTGATAGGGTAGTGGGAGAAAAGGTAAGAAGTCAAGTAATTACAAAACAATTACTATAGGATATAAAAGGCATCATGATGCAGTGGATAGAGTGGTGAACTTGGAGTAAGGAAAACCTGGGTTCAAATTCTATCTATGACATTTCTAAATTAAGTGACTGTGGCCACGCCATTTGCTATTACTGAATCTCAGGCAACTATTCAACACCATAAGCTAAATTTCAATTATGTTTTTTCCCAGGATAGTATGTTACATGATGGAGCTCTTTAATACCATAAGAATCTGATTTCATTGCTATAGCTATACCTATCACTAAAGAAGAGTCACTGTTACTGAAGTCCTACCTCTGAACCTTTTCAGATTGTGAATAACCCTCTAAAGCTATAAATTGGAGAACAGTGCTTGTCTACATTGGTTGATGGGCTGTTAAGTGGAACATTAGAGTGCTGGATTCAGGAAGTCATCTTTCTGATTTCAAATTGGACCTCAGACTCTTACTGTGTGACCCTGAGCAAGTCACTTAACCCTGCTTGCCTCAGTTTTCTCATCTGTAAAAATGAGCAGGAGGAGGAAACACCAAACCATGCCAATATCTTTGTCAAGAAAATTCCAAATGGGGTCACAAAGAGTTGGAAATGACTGATAAATGACTGAACAGCAATACTGGTAGATTGAATTTTCTCACAGAGACTTCCCTACACAAATGAGACAAGATCGGAAAAGTAAGATCCTATTATTTAAATCTAGAAAGGAACCTAAATGCCATTTACACAGATGAAGAAATTAAAACCCACAAAAGGTAAATTATTACCTGACTTACCCAAGGTAAGAGGTAGAGGAACAAAAATGTGAATGCAGGTTCTTTCTCCAAGTCTCCTGTTTTTTTCCTTGTTGAATGAAGACTATAGCAACCTTAAAACTTTAAAAATCAGGTTAAAGAATTTATACTTAATTTGTCAAACAGGAGGGAGTCATTGACGTTTGTAGTGGGTTACCCTCAGTTTTGTTTTTAGTAGGGGTCATGGGGTCAAACTTGTGCACTGGCAAGAAAAATAGGAGAGGAAAGATTGAGGAGAGGAGAGAGTAGAGGCAGAGAGATCAGTTAGGAGACTATAACAGTTGAGATAAGAGATAATGAAAATCTGAGCTAGAGAGTTGGCAAGAAGGATGAAAAGAATAGTGAAGATTATATGACAGATTGTAAAGGTGAAGCAAGTAGAACAAGCAAGTGTTTAGAAGGGAGAGGAGGAAATTCTCAATGTTTCTGATATTTCAAGCTTGGGACAATGGTGATAGCAAATGGCTTGGCCACAGTCACTTAATTTAGAAATGTCATAGATAGAATTTGAACCCAGGTTTTCCTTACTCCAAGTTCACCACTCTATCCACTGCATCATGATGCCTTTTATATCCTATAGTAATTGTTTTGTAATTACTTGACTTCTTACTTTTTCTCCCACTACCCTATCAGTCTCTTGAAATCAAGAATTTTGTCTTATTTTATGTTAACATTTCCAGAATTTAGCCAGTGCTTTGCACAGAGTAGGCACTTGAATTGTCTCCATGGAGAAGGGTTTGGCAAAAAGAAATGGCAGAGAGAACATCATCCTTTCTGTCCTTTATTTGGTTTAAGTTAGTAGGAGAAATACTCATTCAAAATCTCTGCTTTCATCATGTTAGACAACGCATAGACTTGTGCTGAACCTTCCTTGGTTTCCATTTCTCTCTTCTCTCTGGTCATCCCCAAGCTTTATAAAGAAGTTACAGACTCATTGCCAACTAGATCTTCAAATGATATTAAAAAGCAATTTTTAGTTCCAAGCAATTGGAAATACAGAAATGGGACTCCACAATGGATTTCAGAACTACCACACAAAGATGATAAACAAAGCCATAGTAGACATGGTTGCCAAGTGAAAAAAAATGAATCCTAGTATCCCAAATAGCCCTAAGTTCTTTCATTATTTTCCAGTAATAATACCAGGTATTATCAAATTGTTTTGCTGTTGTACCATGAAATCTTTCCATCCTGCTTGCAGATGAAACCTTCTATATGTATTGTCTCCCTAGTGAGAATATTCCTTTAGAGTAAGGAATGGATGTCTTACTCTTCCAGCTGTTTCTCTAGTACTTGACACATAGGAAGTACTTAATAAATGCTAATTGTTCATTCTTCATTCCCATGTCAGAAAGAGCATTGACAAACTGGATGCCCTCTGAATAAGGGCTCACAAATTGGTGAACAGGCTAGAGAGTTCACACCAGACAAGGACTGTCTGAAGGAACCTTGCAGAAGAGGAGAGATGGGGATGGCAGATGTTTGCAAGTTGTTGAAAAGGAATTAAATTTACTCTGTTTCTCAGAGGTCAGAATAGAAATAATGGATGCAAGTAAGGCTTGCAGTCTTGAAGAAAAGATTTCCTAAATATTATAGCTAACCCAAAATGGAACAGGCTATTTTGAGAAGTAGAGAACTCCCCCACCTTTCTCTTATTAGAGGTCTAAAAGACCTGGATGATGATCTATTGGGGGGTGTCAGAGAAAAAGTTTCTTGGTCAGTTAAGGATCTTCTTAGATCATCTCTGAGGCCCTTTCCAATTCTGTGAAAATATAATTCCTATAAATGTCTCTGGGTAGCACTTTCTTAGACTATTTGCAATTATTCTGTGAAGTAATGAAAATCAGTTTTTATAGGTATATTCATGTTTCTTTTGAACTAGCACACCTCACAACTGAATTTAAATCAGTGAAATTTGCTGTTTCCATGCACCCCCCCACGCCAAAAAATGAAGATGTGTTGGATATTAGAACTTTCTTAATTATTGTATCCAAGTTTCTATAGGAATACATACAAGAATTCTAGCTTTGGACTTGGGTTTGAATTGTTATGGGAGTGTGTTGTGTATAGTTATGTATGGGAGTGCTGTGAACCTTCATCACTTGGTGTCCTTGAGCACCAGAGTCTTTTTTTTTTTTTTAAGGTTTTTGCAAGGCAAATGGGGTTAAGTGGCTTGCCCAAGGCCACACAGCTAGGTAATTATTAAGTGTCTAAGACCGGATTTGAACCCAGGTACTCCTGACTCCAGGGCCATAGCCTCCCACACATAATACTTTAGACAGGATTGTTAGCCTATAAAAAAGAGAGAGTTGGACTAGATGGCATTTAGAGTTGGTCCTTTCAGCTCTACATCTATGATTCTGTATTCCAATTACTCTTATGTAGTTTCAGGTGAGAGACTATAACATAATAAGCAGAAGAAGTATTCTATGCTCTTGATGAATTTATGGTCATGAAGCTAACACAAAACAATGATAAACAATGATAAAAGAAAATGTAAAAATATATATATGTATAATGCATATATGTATATATATACCCAGTGTATATGTGTATGTATGTATATATGTTAACACATATACACATACATATATTATATATATATATATATATATATATATATACATATATACATACACACTCACACACTGAATATATACATATTCATTACACTGGAGAAAGTTTTATCCTTACCTTGAGGGAAGGAGGAGAGGCATAGTGAAGTTGGGATGATAAATCTCAAAAACATTGTGAAGGTCAAGAATTAAACTCTAATTCAGATACCTAGAGCCCTCATGCTTCACTCTTAAAAATCTCATAGCTCCACCTTGTGCAATTCACCTGAGTCTAACCTCCCTAGTTTGTCCTTCTCTTCTTGCTACTGAGATTCAAGAAAGTACCAAATGACTCAGTGAAAAATCACATCTGCCTTCAGAGAAAGAACTGATGATATCTGAATACAGACTGAAACATCTCTCTCTCTCTCTCTCTCTCTCTCTCTCTCTCTCTCTCAATGTTTAATATATTTTTTGGTTTTTGCAAGACAATGGGGTTAAGTGACTTGCCCAAAGCTCACACGACTAGGTCATTATTAAGTGTCTGAGGCTAGATTTGAAACTCAGGTCCTCCTGACTCCAGGGCCAGTGCTCTATCCACTGCACCACTTAGCTGCTCCAAAAAATTGTTTTACATGCAATTGGGAAAAAAAGAAAATATTAAGCCTATTATCCTATCTTCTAAAGCAGGAATTTTAAACCTTTTTAAAAATGAGTCATAAAGACCTTTGAAATGTGATAAAATCTGTCACCCCTTCTCAAAATCATGTTTCTAAATGCATAGAAAATATAGGATTGCAAAGAAAATAAATTATTCTGAAATACAATGATCAAATCCAGGTTAAGAATACAAATCTAAGGTTCTTTTCCTAGTTGAGCTAACAGCAACCTAATGCATTGGATAAATTTATGCTATTGTGCTAATATTTTTCTCCCCCCCTTCCACTTCTAGCATTTATACTTTAATATGAATTGTCAGTTAATTAACTCAAAAGGGAAAGTCTAATAGTGGAATTTCAGGGAGCATGGTGGTGGTGATGTGGGGACATTGTAGGTTCTTTTCAAATCCTACCTAAGCACCTCTGGTCATTGTCTCTTTGGAGAGATTGACTCACTGAGGGTCTACAGGCTAGGTCCTGCTCTAATGATTCACTGTCTCCTTAAAGACTGGGAGTTGGGGGGAGGTGGGAGATAGGGCTGCCAATTATCTTGGAACCCCTCTTGGATTGGTCACTGACCTTATATTTAAGTAGAGCTGGGGCAAATGGGTGGAGTGTGGGGAAATGTATGAACTTGACTTACTGGGTCAGGAGGAAGGGGTTATATTTGCCCTGTATTTATCATCCATGGAGCCCTTTCAGAACACTTAAAGATCTTAGAAATTGATAAGAAGTGAACAAATAAATACAGTGGTTACTAAACAATTTAGTCACCACCTGGAGGGGGTGTTAGGGAGGATCAGGAATCTCTAGACAGGGTTTCAGGTTGTCAATAGGGAAGGCTCTGAGCAGTCCTAACAAGTTTAAGGTGTGGTAGAGAGTAATAGGGGAGCATGATCCTTATGTGAGGAAGGTTAGAATGCAATGACCCAGCTGAATCCAACCAGTCAGCTACCAACTTCCCCAACCTCCAGCTATCTTTTTACCTTTCTCCTCCATCTCTTCTCTTCTCCCCTTCCTTTTTCCTGGTTTCACTTGTGAAGAATCTTTGTGCCTGCCTATGTGAGATATGATGTCCATATGGGTTGTCTAGATAATAACTAAAATTTATATACCACCTATTATGTTCTAGGAACTATGCTAAATACTTTACAATTTTCTTCTCATTTTATCCTCACAACAACCCTGGAAGGTATGTGCTATTACTTTTCCCATTTTACAGATGAGGAAACTGAGGCAAACAAGTTGTCTTTCCCAGGGTCACAAAGCTAGTAAATGTCCAAAGTCAAATTTGAACCCAGGTCTTCCTGACTTCAGGTCCAGTGCTCTATCCACATGCTTTCTAGTTGTTCATGTACAAAAACATGGCTTCCAGGTGGCATGGCTAGATAGATAGATAGAATTTGGCCATCTCCTCTTCAAAGGAGACTTTGATTTCTTACTTGAGGCAAGGAGGAGAAGGGTCATTGGTGGATCTTTGCTGCTCTTGCCTATCTTTTATAGAGGTATTAGATTAGAATCACATATATCTGATGCTTCAAATATGATTAGTTTAGGTATACAATTCTATTTCAGAGCAAAAGCTATTTCCCTATTCTCTGTAATGGGGCCTCGTAGCCTTTTAGTTCATACCAGCTTAACTCTTTTCCACCAAATTCTGGTTACTAAAAAGACCATCACATTTAGCAAATAAAAATAACTCAATTTTCCAAGCAAAACAGCAAGGAGAAATTAGAGAAACTTTATAACTTAGACTATACACCAGAGTCTACCCAAAAGCTACATTACTCTTTAAATATTAGGAAGATAAGATCTCAGACCAAATCCTGAGAGAGGACCCCATCTCACCTAAAGATGAGATTTCTCTTGGAAGTCTGTAAGGAGGTAAGCTAGAAATCAGGGTTATGTTGAGGCACTAGCTTCCCCAAATGTCACTTTCCAAAGATCTTCCTTTCTCAGAATCTCTGAAATCACATGTGAAACTTTGACTCCAACTCTGCTTTTCTTTTTCCAGAAAAAAACATTAACATTTATTTTTCCAATTATAGGTAAAGATAATTTTCAATATTCATTTTTGTAAAGTCTTCTCCCTTCTACTGTTTTCTCCCCTCACCCTAGAACAGCAAATAATCTGATATAGGTTATACATGTGCAATTGTCATTTGTCACACTATGAAAGAAGAGTCAGAACAAAAAGGGAAAAACCATGAGAAGGAAAAAAGCAAAATACAGTTTTAAAGCGGTGAAAATAATATACTTTGATCTACATTCTGGATGTGAATGGCATTTCTCATGGCTTTTAAAATTGTCTTTGGTCACTATATTATTGAGAAGAACCAAGGCAATCATAGTTGATCATTGAATAATATTGCTGTTCTGCTCACTTCATGTAGCATCAGTTCATATAAATCTTAACAGATTTTTCTGAAATCTGCCTGCTTATCATTTCTTAAAGAGTGATAATATTCCATTATATTTATTTGCTTCAAATTGTTCAACCATTCTCCAATTGATGGGTATAACCTCTATGTCTAGTTCTTTGCTGCCATAAAAACAACTGCTTAGAATATTCTTGTCTATGTGGATCTTTTTCCCTTTTGTATGATCTTTTTGGGATAGAGACCTAATAGTAATGCTGGATCAAAGGGTACACATTTTATTGCCTTTTGGGAACAGTTCTAAAATGCTCTCCAGAATAATTGGATCAATTCACAACTCCACCTATAACTCATTAGTGTCCCAGTTTTCCTATATCCTTTCCAACATTGATACTTTAACATTTTTTGTTATATTGGCTAATCTAATAGGTATGAAATGGTACCTCAGAGTTGTTTTAATTTGTATTTCTCTAATTAATAGCAACTTAGAAGACTTTTTCATGTGATTATAGATAGATTTGATTTCTCCATCTGAAAACTGCCTGTTCTTATCCTTTGATCATTTTTCAATTGGGAAATGGATTGTGGTATTATAAAATTGACTCAGCTCTCTATATATTTTAGAAATGAGGCTTTTATCAGAAATACTGGTTGTAAATTTTTTTCTTTGTACTTTCCATCTAATCGTATTGTTTTGATTTCATTTGTGTGAAATCTTTCAATTTAATATAATCAAAATTATCCATTTTGCCTTTTAAAATATTCTCTATCTCTTCTTTGGTTATAAATTTTCCTTCTTTTCATAGATCTGACAGGTAAACAATTCCTTGCTCTTCTAATTGGCTCTTTTTAAAATTTATTTATTTATTTTTTTTAAGGCACAGGTTCTGGCTTCTAGAATCTACAACAAAAAAGGGGAAATGAGGGAGATGCTGTAGTAGGCCAGAAAGATCTACACAACTGAGAATCTTTTGTGAAGGGGTGTGTGTGTGTGTGTGTGTGTGTGTGTGTGTGTGTGTGTGTGTGTATGTGTGTGTGTGTGTATGTTTGTGTTGGGGACAAGGGGAATTCAGAGCATTCAATCATGCTTTACTCTGTGATCTGGCTTTTGGCTACTTTTGGCAGGGATCTAAGCCAAGAGTTAATTGGAAGCCCTAAGGTATATGTTTGCTCAGGTCCTGTTCCTGGCAGGACAGGTATCATTACAATTCTGGGTCTCATAGCAATTTTCTTATATTTTGTTTCCTTTTCTGCAATTACCACTAGTATATTAGGGACTAAAATTCCATTGAAAAGGAAAGGGAGAATATAAGCAGGGAGGGCACATCTGACAGATACCATTTTACCTTAAAAATATGCATCACAAGGTTAAGAGCCATCTGATCACTGGCACTTACAATCATCTGTATCATCTTGACCCTTTCATCTAATAATGCAACCAACCTTGCCTACCAACACAGAGACTCATACAGTGTTAATTTGATTTAGAATCTGTACTGTGCTATTGCTTTCCAAAGCAATTTACATATATTATCTAGCTGGCTCCTGGACCAATCTTTTGAAATAGGTAATAACATCTCATCTTTCTTTTAAGATTTATTTACAAAGCACTTTCCTCACAACCTCCTCAAGAGGTAGATAGATCATTGTAAATATTATTATTTCTTTACTTCAACAATGAAACAATTGAGGTCCAGACTGAGGTGAAGGGACTTGTCAAAAGCCACAAATGAATCAATAATAGAGCAGAGACTAGAATTCAGTAAATTAGAACTTCTCACTGAAATAAATAGAATGAAAGCTCTTTTTTAGTATGAGTTTTGAAAGGAAGAGGAAACCTGATCAGTTTCCCCTATTTCAGTACCACTGGCAATAAATGCCTTTCCAAATGAATGATTATGTGGTAATCTTATTACCACAAAGGAAGATGAATCCCTTCCTTCAGTCCTTTATTCCTTCTTTTTTTCTTTCCTTCTTGTCTCATCCAGGCTGGAAGGTACTGAGTCATAGACAGGCCTTATTGTATTATTGATTGATATGGAAGCTTTGATCTGATCTATTTCTGACCTGACCTGGGCTGGTTTTCTATTCTTTAGGTATCCTAGTGCCCTCCCTCCTTGTCCTGTATCAGAAGATTCACTATTTTGGTGCTAGACTTAACATAGACACTCAAATGACTTTTACCCTACTGCTGCTTAGAACTCTGAAGCTCAAGTAATCCACTAGCCTCAGCCTCTCTGATAGCAAGAATTATAGTGATGCCACCATACCTAGCCAAAGTCTCAGAAGACCACAGTATCTTTGTTAGGACAAAAGGAGTCCCTGGAGTTGAAACAATTTGATAATCATTTAAGAAGAGGAAGGGATGCAGTCTTTTTTTTTGCAAGGCAAATGGAGTTAAGTGGCTTGCCCAAGGCCACACAGCTAGGTAATTATTAGGTGTTTGAGATCAGATTTGAACCCAGGCACTCCTGACTCCAGGGCTGGTGCTTTATCCACTGAGCCACCTAGCTGCCCCAAGGGATGCAGTCTTTAAATAAAGTAGAACCTTTAAGACAGGATTCTGTTCTACCTCTTCAACTTCAAAAATTCAAGATTTTATGGGTATAAGTACTTCCTAAACTGATTTAAATTATAACCCCTTGTTATTTTCTTCAAATATTACTGTGGCAGGAAAATTCATAGTCCTTTGGTCAATCTGGTAACAAGTACCTCTTTCCTTGGATAGCTGGCCCTCGGAAGATGAACAGTTTGTCACTGAATTCCCCTAGCTTTCTATAACATGATAAATTTTGTGCATCAGTTTAGCCTTCAAGAACATTTGTAATATAATGAGACATTTTATCAATTAGGTAAAATATCACTAAATTTTGTTTAGCAAGATAATGTGGTAAAGTGACTTGCCCAAGGTCACACAGCTAAGTAAGTATTGCTTGTCTGAGGTTGAATTTTAACTCAGGTCCTTCTGACTCTAGGGCCAATGCTCTTTCCACTAGCTTCCCCCCCAAATGTCACTAAAATAAGTAAAAAACCCAACCAGTTTATCTCAGTTTCAAGGCACTATTTAGACCAATTATATTAAATTCATTAGAAACAGATCTCTGTGGTCTCACATATTGACTTGTCCCAAATTAACTTTTTCTATGTTCTATTATATTTTCTTATTGTTAGCATATCAGGGTTACATTAATGTTGTTTGAACTGAAGAAAGGGCAGAAATGTAACATCTGTTTTTAGACAAACGTCTATTAGAACAAAATCACTATTCATGAATGCCCTTTTTTTTAAAAAAAATCTTTTATCAGGACAGAGTACACAGCAATTCAAAGAAAAAGACATTTAATCAAACAATATAACAAAGTAAGTGAAAATGGAAATTCATCACCTCATAATCACAGAGGTATATTTTTTCTACTTAGAGGCAGCCAGATAGCTTAATGAATAGAATTCTGAGCTTGGAGTCTGAAAGATCTGAGTTCAAATGTGACCTCAGACATTTATTGCCTGTATGACCCTGAGCAAGTCACTTATGACAAAATACTACAGTATCTTTGCCAAGAAAATGGCACATGGGGTCATGAAGAGTTGGATATGACTAAATGATTAAGTGATTAAACAACAACAACCATCCCAAAGGTTACCATATCACTAGTGGATAATATAACATATTGAGAAGCAAGTAGAAAATGTGTAGCTAGGGTAACATGTGTTGGAAAGAATATAGACTTTGAGAAATGCATGAAAGTGCCCAAAGTATCTCATACTCCTAGAATTGCTTCTTCATTGAAAACTCTGTATGCTAGGGGCGGCTAGGTGGTACAGAGGATAGAGCACTGGCTCTGGAGTCAAGAAGACCTGAGTTCAAATTAGACCTTAGACACTTAATAACACACTAACTCTGTGAACTTGGGCAAGTTACTTAACCTCACTGCCTTGCAAAAAGCAAAAAAAAAAAAAACCCAACCCCAACAAAACACTCTACTTGCTTCTGATTGTACCACTTGTTTCCCTGAAGAGTAGATAATGTTATTGGCTGATTTGGGAATCTTATTAGGCTGATTTCTTTACTGCTGAACTGCAGAATATACTATTCTTGTCTATTTTCTCCATTGTGCTGCCATACCTGATGTTTCTCCACTGAACTGAAGCTTCTATTTTGTTTTTTTTTTTGGTAGGGGGAAGTAGTTTCACTTCTTTTAATTCATGGTCCTAGGTCCCATATCATCTCTTTTGAACCTTTAGCCAGACAGTCAAAAAAGCTCTTCAACGTCAAACCTACATACTCTGGGAGAAGGAGCAGAGTAACAAATTCATTCATTCATTCTCTAAGCATCTATTGAAAAGACAATGGTAGATGATTGATAATGGAGGAGAGAATGAGACTGACAACTTTGTACAGCTCTGCCTCATTTAAATTCAATTCAATCACAAGTCAAGCCATCTTGCTAGTGATATCGTTGGTCTTCTTCAGCATTTATTGATCTTACTATTTTCTAAATGATGTGGGAGAAGACAAAGATGCATAACTAATCAACTGTGCCTCCACAATGTGTGTATGTAAATAAATAAATAAGACATTCACAGATAATTAAAAACAAAAGAACTGTGCTAGAGAGATACAAACAAAATGGCATGGGAATTTGGAAAAGGGACAGATTGCTTTGAAAAAGGAAGAATACTGCCTAACTAGATACTGCATAGGGTAGTAGTTATGACATAGGAAGAGTATAGTAAAGGAGACCAGTTATGAAGAAGAAATAATATACAAGAAAAGATTCAGTAATACAACTCATGATCTTAGATTTCTATACACAAACTATAGGTCCTAATAAAAAGAGGAATTTGACTACATGGGTAATACTGAAATTTGATATAATGTAACCCATGGATAGAATGATTTTAATACTTGCTTCTCAATATGTGTTGCATTATCCACTAGTGATATGGTAACCTTTGGGATGGTTGTTGTTGTTTAATCACTTAATCATTTAGTCATATCCAACTCTTCATGACACCATGTGCCATTTTCTTGGCAAAGATACTGGAATAGTTTGTCATAAGTGACTTGTTCAGGGTCATACAGGCAATAACGTAACCCATATAGAAGGATATATTTTATTCAAAAAGAATAAATTAGAAGAAGAGGTGTAGAGGAGACTATTAAAAAAAATATCTGGGGGTGGCTAGATGGCGTAGTGGATAAAGAACCGGCCCTGGAGTCAGGAGTACCTGGGTTCAAATCCAGTATCAGACACTTAATAATTACCTAGCTGTGTGGCCTTGGGCAAGCCACTTAACCCCATTTGCCTTGCAAAAACCTAAAAAAAAAAAACCTGTAAATTTGTGTGCTATCAATGTGAGAGAAAAAAGGAAGTGATACTGTGATAGAACTATACCATGGAATTTCCAGACAGAAGGAGGAAATGTAATGGGTTCAGTAAAAAATAGCAAACTTATGGAGGCCTGTAGTGACAAGGAACTTTGAATATTTATTCCTCTGCTGCTATCTTTCTTTGTTAAATACACAGCAACAAATTCTTGACTTTGCTTTATCTCATGAGGATGGGGATGTTAAGTCAATCAATATAGGAAGATAGAGACAAATGAAAAGACTGGAATGTAAGCTGAGTACAAAAAAAATTACAAGCAGCTTTGGTTAGAAGTTATGGAAGCTTTTTTGCTGAGACAGCTGCTTGTCAACATTTTCATCTGTTTCTTTATTCCTATATTTCTAAATGTTTTTTAATAACTCAAATCAGACTGTGAGTGATTCACTTTATGAAATAAAACTCTGTCAGGTATGGATCCAACAGTCCAAATAAACTCTTTTTATATTTCTCAGGCAGTTATTTGATTTATAATTTCATCAGTTATAATCTTTAAAACCACAATGCCCTGCAGCCATTGTTACTGGTCATTGTTCTGCCTTCAAGCATTCCTTCATTGGAGGGACTGTTTAGAATGATCTGTGTTATCTCCTCAATAATTTTCTTAAAAGATTACTTTTCTACAGATAGATTTTATTAGGTTTTCTTGCTTAAATGTGGATTTGCTGACCTATTCAGCTACTAAAACTGTTCACACACCAAAGGGGCAATATTTGATATGGCTGTGTCAATGTAAATAAAGTATTGTTCACCTTTGAGATGGTACTTCTGGGTCTAAAATTTTATTTGAATATTGAATAGACCTTTCCCTCAGATTATAAAGTCTGTTTCAACCAGTATAGAAGTATGTACAGGATCTGAATATGTGGATTGTGAAAGGTCAGGTGTTTAAGGGATAAAGGATGGCTGGTATGTATGATGAAATGTTTCTATTGTTATTAATTTATTCATGTGGCACCTCTTTTCCTTGCCCCATGCACTCATTCCATCTTTCCCCATTAAGTTTTAGGAACATTATGAGTATGGGTCTGCATTCACTTAGAATTATAACTTATAGGTTGATTTCTACTTAGCTAACTAGAAAGAACATTTACTAGAATGCAGTGACTAATCCTGTCAAGGTAGGGCTAAAGGCTAAAGGCCTTTTAGTGCAGAGTCAAGGTAGCCCACAAAAACTAATAGGGTACCTGGGGTCATTTCAGGGAAAGATTGTTTAATTCTAAAAGGTCTTAGCCTGGGCCACTCTGTTGACCTTTGTTGACTGATCATACCAGGGAGAATGTGGTAACTTATAGCTCTTGGCTATATATTAAAAGAGCTTTAGTACTTCTTTGACAGGTATAGGCTTAGGCATCAGAGAACATCAGATGACTTAGAAGATGCTGAAACCTGTAGATGCTCATAGAGAGCATTAGAATAAACTGAACATTATTGACTTCAGCCAACTAGATAGTACAGTAGTAGAAAATTGCTTTTTGCTTTCAATAATTCTTTAATTTTCATTTTACATCCCAAAAACCTATTTTGAGAATTCTATCCAACAAAGTCCTACAAGAGGTATGAAAAGGCTGTATCCATAAAATCTTGTTTGGCTCTCATAATATTACATGATTACAGCTACCATTTTTAAAGAGCTGATTTTGATCAGACACTGTTTTAAGTGCTTTACAGTTATTATCTCATTTGATCTTTACAATAACCCTGGGAAGTACTGTATCTCCCCATGTAGAAGATGTTTCTTAATTTTGAGGCCTGAGATTTGAAAAAAAAATATATTACATAAAGTTATTGAACTCAAGTTTTATTCATCATAGAATTCATACAACTTCTCATCACTGTCAAAACTCCCATCTATTAGCTTGTCCTCATCTGTGTTTGATGATGAATTACTATCTTAGGAGAGGCTCTGACTGCTGCTCTTCTGCCCATGCTCTGGTCTGTGGTTGACCCTGGGCAAGTCTGATGTGTGGACCCATGCTTAGGCCATTCTGTTTCATGAACCCAAAGCACCAATTGTGTCCTCCTTTGAAAGCAGTCACTTCATCAACAATTCTTCTGGCCTTTTGCTGATCCATCTTTGTGGACACAGGACTCCCACTTGCCCTTTGCTCTTCAATCCACATCTTCAATTCCCTCTCTAAATCAGGTCATTTGGCTGACTTGCCTCTCCTGGCCTTCTTCTGCCAGGACATTTTCAGTAGGGTTTCTTCTTCCCATAGCCAGCCTTGGATTGTTTTCTCAGTTGAAGGAAGACCAAACTGACATTCAGCAGCACAATTTCCATTCTCTTTTGCAAACTGGATCACTTTGAGCTGGAACTCAGCACTATATGAAATTTTTTTTGGGCAAAAATGTGGCAAAACATAACCTAATATAGTGGTAACAAATATGAAACAATGAGTGCAAAGACAAATACGAAAAAGCTGGAAATACAAGTAAAAAAATCCACTGTATAAAACACTCCCAATTTTTAGACCCCAATTTTTTAGGGAAAGGGTACATCTTATACATGTGGAAATATGGTAGATTCTATTATTACCCTGTTTTATAGATAAGGAAACTGAGTCAATCAGAAGTTAAGTGACTTGGGGTAGCTGGGTGGCGCAGTGGATAGACTCCAGGGCCTGGAGTCAGGAGTACCTGAGTTCAAATCTGGCCTCAGACACTTAATAATTACCTAGCTGTGTGGCCTTGGGCAAACCACTTAACCCCATTGCCTTGCAAAAACCTTAAAAAAAAAAGAAGTTAAGTGACTTGCTCAGGGTCCCACAGCTAGTGAGGCTGGATTTGAACCCAGATCTTCCTAATTCCACTTCCTGTGCCTTTTTCCTGTACCCTTATTTATCTCAAATGGCTTATGAATGAAGGTTTAGGAAAGAACAAAAGAACTAAGTGAAGTTAGAAAGATGATTAGATCTGCCCCAGGAACTCCACATTCTCTTCATATGTGTAGTTCTTTCAATTTGTCAAATAAAGCAATATTGGTATAGATGCTGAAGTACAGCACCAACCAACAGAATATGTGGAATTCTATTAATAAAATGAGGCAAATTATGTAGGTATGTGACTCTGGGTAAGTCACTTAACTCTGCCTCAATTTCCCCAACTGTAAAATGAGCTGGAGAAGGAAATGGCAAACCATTCTAGTATCTTTTCTAAGAAAACCCCAAATACTTGGATATGACTAAAGACAACTGAATTGAAGAAGAATGCTGGACAGAGGAAGAATGAGGAGAAGAATTTAGACAAAGCTTCATTTAAGAAGTGGAGCCACAAGCTGAAATCTAAAGTACAGCAAATGATTACAAAAGATGACAAAGAAGAGGAAATATATCTTAAGGCCTGGAGGTCAGTATTTGTGAATGCATGCAGATGGAATGCTGGGTTTGGGAAATAGCTTGTAGGTCAGTTTGTTTGGAACATAGGGTGTATTTGTAAAAAAACTAATAAGAAATCTAGAAATGTAAGAAATTTGTATTTTATTCAAGAGGTAATAGGGATTTTATTATTTAGTCATTTTTCAGTCATGTCTGGATCCTCATTTGAGGTTTTCTTGTCAAAGATACTGGAGAGGTTTACAATTTCCTTCTCCAGTTCATTTTACAGATGTGGAAACTGAGGCAGAGTTTAGTGACTTACCAGGGTCACAAAACTATTAAGTGTCTGAGGTCAGATTTGAACTTAGCTCTTCCAGACTTTAGGTCAGGCTGTTGATACTGTACCACCTCAATGCTTTCATGGGAAAGAGGGCTTATACCTTGGGAAGGATATTGTAGAAGTTCTTTGGAGGATGGATTAGAAAAGTGAGAGACTGGAAGAACAGAGACCAAGCTGTTCTAATATTTTGGGTGAAAAATAATAAGGGTTTGAACAACCCTAGTAGTATGTGAATAAATAAGTGGGGAGAGATACATACTATGTGACATTTTAGGTATTTTAAAGTCTACTGGAGATAAATTTGAAAAGGGGGAGGGTGAATGAGAGGGTAATTACAGAGTCGAAAAACTATCACATGGTAAAGGGATTAGACTTGTTAAGGTGAAAGCTGTAGAAGGACAGATTTTGGCTTGATAGAGAGCTAATAATTTAGAATTATCCAAAAATGTTCCTTAAGAGGTAATAGAATCCTAATGCCAATAAGTATTAAAATAGACATTAGATGATCATCTGCCTAGTTTGTTGTTGTGGGGATGCCTGTGTAGCTACAGATTCAACTGGCATTCCTGAAATCTCTTTTAATTTGAAATGATACTTGAACTTCTGTCTGAGGAGAACCTGGAAAGGTTTTCTTTATGGGACCATAGATCTAGAACTGCAAGGCACTTGAGAAGGCTCAATTCCCTGCAGATGAAGAGTGGCTTTCTTAAGATCACACAAGTTGTAGAGACTGATATAAGATTTGAATCCAGATCTTTTGAATCTAGTTTTTATGCTCTTTTTGATGTACCAAAGGACTTTGAAGAAATATGGTATTTATAGGCAGAGCAGGTGAGAGCACATGCAGGTAAAAGGAATGGCATGGGCCAGAGTATGTAAATGACAAGCAGGATGGTTTGACTGGAGTCCATGGTAATGAAGACAAAAGGTGGAGGAGTGGTCAGAAAAGGTTGGTTGGGGTCAAATAAGGAAGGGTTTTGAATGCTAGATTAAGGAAAGAGGCAATATGACTTGAATGAAAAGAGAACTAGATTGAAAATTAGCAGATGAATTCTAGTCCTAGCTTTTCAAATTAATTCAATAAACATTTATTATGTACCTACGATGTGCTAGTCCCTACTCTCGAGGAGCTTACAATCTATTGGGAAGGATAACATACAAATACAATATACAAAAAAAAGCAATTTGTTGTACATCATTTTAGTCATGTCTGATGTGGTCTTTTTCTTGGCAAAGATTTAGGAGTACTTTGTCATTTCCTTCTCGAACAAAAGCTATGTATAGTATAAATAGGAAATAGTTGTTGTTTGTCTTGTGTTCTTGATGAAGATCAATGATATCAGGAAGGTGATATCTTGACTTAGAAGTGAATTGGATTTAAGTGAGGCAAGGCTGTGCAAAGTCATCAGCCTCATTCTTTCCTCCAGAATCATCTGGGGTTAGTGGCAAAATATAGATCAGGATAACTGGAGATGGCTCCAGATACAGTGGTATTCTTTGATCTTTTTAAGCAAAGGTCTTTACCACATCTCAAGTGTTTTTTTTTGTTTATTTGTATTTTTCCTCAGACAAAACTGAGATAAAAAGGAAATAAACAGAGGGAAGGCACAGTGATTAAGAAGGGCTGGGGAAGACTTTCTGTCAGAGGTGAGAATTTAATTGGAACTTAAAGGTAGCCAGGCCCTGGATCATAGAATACATTTTGGGAACTACTAGCTAGCTATATAACTTTGTACATGTCTCAGTTTTCTAAATGGGGTTTCAATATCTTCATCTTCAAAATGAACTAATTGGAATAGAAGTGTAGACCTTAAAGAAGAGGATTGATGTCCTAAGTGAAAGACTTTTCTTGAGTCCAGTGCCATTTTTTCAAGCCTCAGACTTTTTGAGCATTTGATCTTTGAAGAGCTATTCATTTATTGATTGGAGGGACAGTTTGCTCTATCAGAAGGTCTGTGTCCAACCTATCTAGAGGTATAGTCCCTAAGTGATGTCAGCATTCTCCCCTTTACCCCTACATTTATCTACAACAACCTAGTTAATCTCCTGTCTGATGGAAGGCAAGGGCAAAGGAGGAGTTTAATTGTGATTTGGGAATTGATTGACAAACTGTGCTTCCCAAGACCACTTGGTATTTGTGGTGCTTGTACTTTCTAAATACTTGTATATGTACATATTGCTCTGGTTAGATTGTAAACTTTTTGAGGACAGGGACAATTTTACTTTTGTCTTTGTATTCCTAGAGCAAAGTGTAATGTCTGGAATAGAGGAAACTTTTAAGAAATGTTTCCTGTAGCCATTCCCCAAATGACAAATGGTCAAAGGTCATGCAAAGGCAATTTACAGATGAGATCAAAGTGATCCATAATCATATGAAAAATTGCTCTAAATCACTACTTATTGGAGAAATGCAAATTAAAGCATCTCTGAGGGCAGCTAGGTGGCATAGTAGATAAAGCACTGACCTTGGAGTCAGGAGTACCTGGGTTCAAATCCAGCCTCAGACACTTAATAATTACCTAACTGTGTGGCCTTGGGCAAGCCACTTGACCCCATTGCCTTGCAAAAACCTAAAAAAAAAAGCATCTCTGAGGTACCACCTCACAGCTCTCAGACTGACCAATATGACCAGAAAGGACAATGATCATTGTTGGAAGGGATGTGGGAAATCTGGGACACTAATACATTGTTGGTGGAGCTGTGAATTCATCCAACCTTTCTGGAGAGGAATTATGTTGAAAGGGCAACAAAAATGTGCATACACTTTGATCTGGCAACACCACTACTGGGTTTATAACCTGAAGAGATCATGAAAACATCACTTGTATAAAAATATTCATAGCAGTCCTATTTGTGGTGGCAAAGAATTGGAAATTAAGTAAATGTCCTTCAATTAGGGAATGGCTTAATAAACTGTGGTATATGTATGTCATGGAACATTAGAAACCAAGAGGGATGGGAATTCAGGGAAGCCTGGAAGGATTCGCATGAACTGATCCTGAGTGAGATGAGCAGAACCAGAAAAACACTGTACACCCTAACAGCAACATGGGGGTGATGATCAACCTTAATGGACTCACTCATTCCATCAGTGCAACAATCAGGGACACTTTGGGGCTATCTGCAATGGAGAATGCCATCTGTATCCAGAGAAAGAATTGTGGAGTTTGAACAAAGACCAAGGACTATTACCTTTAATTTAGGGAAAAAGAAACTGTCATCTTATTATGCAATCTTGCTATCTCTTATACTTTATTTTTTTCCTTAAGGATATGATTTCTCTCTCATCACACTCAAGTTGGATCAATGTACAACATGGAAACAATATAAAGCCTGGCAAATTGCCTTCTGTGGGGAGTGGGGGGGAGGGAAGCAAGATTGGGGGGAATTGTAAAACTTAAATAAAATCTGTTTTTTTAAAAAAGAAATGCTTGCTTTTTGATTTGTATTGAAAATAAAAAATATATGAATGTGTGCATATATATATATATATATACACATTTTTGTCACCAAAAAATAACACGGATTATTTCAGGTCACACAAGTTTTATGTAGGTCAGTTTTTGAAAAAAAAAATGCCAGTACATCATACCTCACCCTCCTCTTCCCCTTTCCCTTGTCCCTTTTCTTCTCCCTTTCTCTCTCCTTCACCCCCCCTTCCTTATTTCTCTCCCTTTCTCTCCTCTCTTCCCTTCCCTTTCCCTATTCTCTTTCCTTCCTCCCTCTCTCCCTCCTCTCTTATTAACTTCTCTCTCTCTCCTTTTCTGGCTTCTCTGATCTGAGAAAAAATATGAGTTGCTGAACAGCAAAACATAAGGGACACAGCAGGACTAAAGACATTTTTTTTGCTTCATTGAGAATATAAAATACAACTATCTTAGAAATTGATTCATTGTATATTTTGCCTACCAGTTGATTGATATTATAGTATATATATATATATATATATATATATATATAATTATATATATATAGATAGATAGCTATAGGGTAAATGATTGTGTGTGTGTGTGTGTGTGTGTATGTGTGTGTGTGTGTGTCTGTGTGTGTGTGTGTGTGTTGGTGGCCACATTGTCTAACCCTAGAGAACTCTAGAGAACCAAGGATAAGGATAAAAATATTTAAAGCCAGAAGGCTTTAGCAATCCTCTAGTCCAATCTTCTCTTATGGTCATAGTTCTAGAGCAGGAAAAGACTTGGGGGAAGTGGGGAAGGGGAAGCAAATAGCCATTTATTTAGTTTACTATGTTGCTGACACTGTACTAAGTACTCTACAAATATTATGTCATATGATCCTCACAACAACCCTGAGAGGTAGGTGCTGTTATCCCTATTTGACAGTTGAAGAAACTCAGACACATAGTTAAGAAGCATCTGAGAATAGATTAGAAGAACTCAGATCTTCTTGAATCCCACCTTGATATTTAGAGGCCCCCTCATTTTATAGTTGAGGAAATTGAGGCAAGAGAGGTTATGAGTTGCCCAAGATCACATAGGCTATAAATAGGAGAGTTGGGATTTGAGTTAGAAATTGAATGCTTTCAATTGGAACTCATGAATTTTTTTTTTTTTAGGTTTTTGCAAGGCAATGAAGTTAAGTGGCTTGCCCAAGGCCACACAGCTAGGTCATAATTAAGTGTTTGAGGTCGGATTTGAACTCAGGTACTCCTGACTCCAGGGCTGGTGCTCTATCCACTGCGGCACTGCCCCGGAACTCATGAATTTTGAAGCACATCAAGTATTGGTTCTGATGGGTCGAGTTTATATCTCCATTTAGGAAAACATGGATCATTGGACTGAAGTGTAGGTAGGGTGGGGGTGTGGTCAGTCTTAGGATCAATTATTCCTCCATATGTTATTCTTTTTCTTTATTCTAGTAAGAGGAAGCTGCTAAAAGGACAAATTAGAAAGTCCCTTCCTATTCTAAATTTATGATCCTTTGAACATTAGGAAGGATTTGTTTAATAGTTTCCTTCTTTGGTGTTTCCTTCTTCCTTTCTCCTTACTTCCCATGCCTATTTTTGCTTTTTCTCATACTATTTCTTTCCCTTGGAAAGCCCTCCCTTATTTTTAAATTGTACCTATCCACCTACTTCAGCACAAATTTCACCTACCTTTGAATTCTTTCCTGAACCATCCAAAACCACAGTAGTCTCTCCTTTTGCAGTTCTAAGCTATGTGATAATAACTTAAAATTTTCTCATATATTATCCTTTTATCCTCAAGCTTTTAAGAGGTGTTTGTAGAAAAGGCATAACATAGTGGAAACCACAATGAACTAAAAAGATGGAGACTCAAACTATAAAATTAGCTCTGCCATTAGCCAATTGTGAGACCTTGGGTGCTGCCTCCCTCAGATTCTTTATCTGTATAATGAGGGTCATGCATTAGATGAACTCTAAGTACCCTCCTGGTGCCAAAGGCTTGCTCTATGGCAAAGATCCTTTTCAAGCCTCCAAAAAGCACCTACAATGTGCCATCCTTGAGACAGGTGTAGGAGATGTAGAAATAAAAATGAAATAACCCCTGCCTTCAAGGGGAGTATAATTTAATAACATCTATCAAGTATAGAGCAAGTTCCTGAAGTCACCATCTGTTTCTGCTATTTTTGTATCTTCCAGTATCATCTCTTACATAATTGGGTACATAAGAAACATAATAAATTGAAGAGTTTCTAATCTTTTGCCAGGGCCTCTCTGACTGTGTTACTTGGAGTCCTGGCCTTCTTACCAGTGACTGATCGTTAAAGAAATGTCTCAAATGTGAACTCTTGTCCACCTGGAGGAAAAACAGCTCTAGAGAGCTAGCCACACAAAGACCTGCCCTATTTCTTCCTCCTCTCTCTCTCCACCCCCATGCAGCTGGGTTTCTGCACAAGTGGTCTCTTGACTAGCTCCCACAGGGATAGTGCCTGAACCTGCTGAGGATTAGGATAGGTGCTGGCATTGGGAGCTCACAGAATGGGAATGATGCCATATTTTCTCCAAGAAGTTTATGTTCCTGTTCCTGTTGGCAGGATTTGCAATTGAATTTGGTGGCGCCCAGTCAAGGAAGTGATTAAAAGCTTGGACAATTACTGTTTGTTGTTGAAATCACTAGGGATTAATTGGAATTAAGTTTCTAGCTTTAGCATTAACCCAGCATTTCCCTTTATTTAATGTTCATATCATATTTCCTTGGAAAGTCACTTAGGAAGAAGCTGTATTTGCTGAAACCATTTAAATAAAAAAAAATTCTTTTTTTTAATCATTCTCTTTTTTCTCCCTCCTCTTTCCTTACCACTATCTCCTAATTTTATACACTAATTGTAGCTGCATAGTAGAAAACGTAAGGGACTAGTTCAATCCATCTTGCACAACACCATGAAATAAAACTTTGATGGATTCTTAATTTCATAGGTATGGATATTCCTTCCATTGATGAAGATCTCAACCTATCTGTATCTTCCCATTCTGGGTGATTTTTTATTCATTGCTGTCATAAATCTTTAATGGAATGCCTATTCAATGAGTTCTAAATTTTTAAAATAATTAGCAGATACCAAGACCCAGTTTTACCTCACTTTTTTTAGGTCAATCATTACTTTATTAACTCATGGACTAATTATCATTGGTATGATCTTTCCATCTTTCAGGGAGATGAAATGACTTGACCCAGGTGACTTGCCATTTTGTTTTCTTAGAGGTTGTGGTATCATATGATTTGAAGTCATATGGCATCACAGGAATGATGGTATAAAAATATGGGGTCTTGTACTGTAGAGCACCCTGAGATCTTTAATAGTGCTAAACAATTTCAGAAATGCAATCCATCTTACCTTCTCTTTATTTCTGAGCCAGTTCATTTCCCACCTGTACTACAGGTGGAATGCAATATATGCATTTGATACATCAAGGGGCTTGCCCCTCCAGGCTGCCATAGCTAAAAAATTTAAAATCTGGTAATGATGAACCTCTCCATTGTGAGCTAAATTGTTCCTCAAAAAGCAGACCTATTATATTGCTAGGATAATACTTGAAAACTTGGATAGAGTCTCTCAGAGTTTGTGTATGATCATCTCCTTCCCAGCACGATAAGACATTAGAAGAGGATTTTTATGGAAGACTATTCAAGTGTCAGGATAGGAAATGTGAATTAGAATCTACATATTGTAGCAATCTCATTAAACTCCTTCACTGACTGACCACTCTTTACATGATCAAGTCTGGGAAGCCCAATATTCTTCTGTATAAAGACACATCCACTTACCTCCATTTCCTCACCACTAATCAGTCCTCACCTAGCAATCTAGTTTCAGTTCCTGCTGGAGTACTGAAACCACTGTTGACCAGGTCCTCCTAACATAAAGTTAATGCCATTTTAAGGAGTTCAGAGTTTTTAATACATATTATCTAATTTGAACCTTGCTATAGCCCTATCAATTAGGTGCTGTTCTTATCCCCATTGAGGAGATAGAATTAGAGTATTTAAATAACTTGCTCAAGCTGACATAGCTATTAAGTTTGTATTAGCCAAGAGTTGAACTCAGCTTTTTCTACCTTTAAGTCAGACACTTTGTCCATGATGTCTCCTAGTCATCATGTGCTATGCATGTGCCATGGGCAATAGTATACAGAGATGGGGGCAGCTAGGTGGCACAGTGGATAGAGCACCTGCCCTGGAGTCAGGAGTACCTGGGCTCAAATCCAGCCTCAGACACTTAATAATTACCTAGCTGTGTGGCCTTGGGCAAGCCACTTAACCCCATTTGCCTTGCAAAAAAACCCCTATAAAAATAAAAAAAAATAGTATACAGAGATGAAAAACCATAGTCCTTGTTCTCAAGAAAGCATTTGGGGTGGGGGAGGAGGAAGGTAGGTAAATTATGATTCAGAAAGTGACCTTGTCTTCTATTCCCCATCTTGCTTTATTGTTCTTTAGAAGGTAAAGTTGTTGACTACTAAACCTTTAGTTTCTGTAATTTGACTCTGGTTTTCCTACTGGTCTAATTGATCCTTCTTAATCTTCACTGATTTACCCTCTTCTTTTCACCTCCTAAGTATAGCTGTTACAAACATTTCTGTCCTAAACTACCTCTCTCTGAAAAGTTCCCTTAATGAGTGCATCAAATTCATTGGCTTCCTTTTTTGATATTCACTCCCAAATCTACACATATTGCTCTCTTTTATCCCTTGAGTCATAGTCCCATTCCTCCATTTGCTTTCTGGTTATCTCCTGTATGCTGTACTGGTACTCCAAAATCAGCATGCCATAGAACCTGTCCTTCCTTTCAACTCCTTTGTCTCTGTTAATGGTATAAGTATGCCTACAGTCACCCAGGTCTTAAATTTCAGTCATTTTTGTCCCTTCCATTTTGTTTGTCCCTCACATACAATCAACTGGCATATGATATTGATATTCTTTTTACAATATCTCACAGACTATGTGCTGTGAAGCACACTTACTAGGGATGCTGAAGATGGTGTCTCTCTTGAGCTTGGGAGTTCTCAGATATGGTTAGCTAAGCTGATTAGTTGTCTATGTTGAGTTTGGCATTAATGTGGTGAAGCCCTGAAAAGTGGGAGTGCGGAGAAGGAACCAGACTGTTGGGGAGGGAAGAACTGACTGATGCCATAAATGGAGCAGATCAGTGCTCCTTTGCCAGTAAGAGTGGGACTGGAACTTTCCCCCTTGTGAGGTCAGAAGATTCAGTCTTTAAAAATTGTTTCTCATCAAATGGCTGAACAAAGTATGGGGTACATATGTGATGGAATACTATTGTTCTGTAAGAAATCATGAGCAGTTGGATTTCCGAAAAAAATTGTAAAGTCTTAGAGAACTTATACTGAGTGAAGTAAGTAGAATCAGGAGAACATTGTTCACATTAACAGCAATATTCTTTTTTTTTTTTTGGAATAAACATGATATTTATTTCTTATTCACATGGAAATTGTGTAGCATTTACATGACAATTATCAGGAAAGGGGGTGGTTCATGGGGCAGCATTCTCAGACGTTCCAAAGGCTATTTTCTTAGACATGAGGACATAGCACTTTTCATTGAAGGAAGCCTTCAAATAGATTATATTTACCAATGAACAAATAGTGGAGTTGCTGACTTTCAAACAAATGAATGTACCAAAGTTCTTCAGTTCTTTAGGAAGTTAATAACCAGGAAGGAAAGTGTTGTATCCATCTCCCCAGAGGAATTTGGGGTTTGCATTACATTTCAGAGGGTCAACAAGCAGAAAAGGAAAGAGGTAGTAACACTTGCTGGGCAGAGAGAGGTAAAGAAAATCTTGCTGCCTAAGTTTGAAGGTATATGTTTTAATAACTATGTGCCTCAGAGACTGGGCTAGACAACCTCCTTGAGTGACCTGGGGTAGTCTTAATGAGTGAGATCAAACAACAGGACCTCACCCTAACTGGAAGAGGCAAGGAGGAGTTAGGAACTGGCTTTCACCAGACTTTTGAGAGCAAACTGTTGACTTGCAACCCACCAAACATTTCCTGGGTGACCTGCTCCTCTCTCTGCCTCATCTCACTCTCTGGATACTGTTCCTCACATCCATTTCCTTCCCCAACTTCAGTAAAAAAGGTCTACTGCCTTCAACTCCCAGGAGCAGTTAGTTGTCTTCTACTCTTTCAAGTTTTTTTTTTCTCTTGAGTTGAACAACTCTATCACTCTTCCAACTTCCATAGACCTCCTCTGCCCAGAAAACCTTTCTTCCATCAATTTACCAACTTATTTCTCCTCATTAAGGACCTTTTGAAATCTCTTCCAGGAATCTTGCTCTTGAATAAGATGATAGTTCTTTTCTCCCATCAAGTTCCCCTTAATTTGAAAATAGTTTTGTAAAACAGGACTTGCTCAATATAAATCAAGTCAACTAAAAACATGTTAATGCCAAAGCAAGTCATACAACCATGCTCTAGAACGAACCAGACTCAGATGGCATTGACCCTTCATTAGTGCCTACACCTTCCCCACCTATGTAGATATGTACTCTCATTCTTTCCCTGTTCTTTCCTACCCTCCTTCCTACCCGGCCCATTCTAATGGAACCCAAGGGTTTCCTACTTTTCTATCACTTTACCATCAGAAATAATAAAATGAATGAAGCTCTTTGGGGATGCCCCAGATGAGGGTAGAGTCATGAAATCAAGATGGACAGAGTTCAGGGTATGTTATAGGAAGTTATGGAAGGAGGAAGAGGCAGAGAGAGCAGGGAGCAGATCATATTCTGCTAGGTCTGTTCAAGAATAATATAACACATGAAACCTACAGCTTTAGTGAGGGACTCAGTGTCAGAGAAGATAGAAAATAGTGGTGCCTAAAGATATAACAGTAGTGTTATGGTTTGAGAAATCAAAATCATATAGACTTGAGAACATAAGCCATGTTAGACATATAGTTCAACAATCTCTCATTTTACAGGTGAGGAAACCACCTTAGAAAACACTGTAGGGACTCTCTGCCTACTTCCCTAGGTAATGTGGGAAATTACAAGCTTACTCTGTGCAAAAACTACCAGTTCTATTGTATATGTTTTAGACCCAGTCATGGTCTCTTGAGGGAAAAAAAGCAAGAACTGAGAAAGTGATTTGGAATTCTAAACACTCTTGATTTTTGCATCTTAAATATTGAACCTTTGTGGAAGTTCAATTAGAGAATGGAACTATGACTTGAACATATTTCTAGTGGTAGGATGGTTGATGGGTCAATGAAAGGAGATTGGTTAGCTCCAGTCCTCTTTCAAGCCTATGGCTTAATTAGACCAGTATCAGCATCTCATTGTTCTGGGGATCATTTTTCTGCAGAGAACTCCTCCTCATGGAGTTATAGATTGAGTGAGTTTAAAAAAGACAAGAGTAACTTTTGCCCAGGAGGCAGTAGACATAATTGGAGCACGGAAACTATTGACTTCTAAGTCATACAAAGGATTATCAGGTGAATGCTGTGATAGTTGAAAGGTCTATCCCACTCCCTAAAATAAAAAGTGAGATACTTTAGCAAGCATCAGTCCTACAGAACTCAAGAATTGTTGAGAGGAAGTAAAAACCCTTTTTTGTCCCTAATTTTATTCTGTATATTTTCAAAAACTTAAAGGTCCCAAAGATGGAGAATATTTCTCACCTCTATCTATTTTAGAGATTTTCATGGGCACCAAATAAAACTATTTTCAGACTCAAGGCCTGGTTTTTCCCAAATGTTGAATGTAAGGAATTCTTTCAAATGAACCTACTATTGGTTTAACACAAATGTAAAAATTCTGTAGCCCAGGTAGAAGATATAACTGAAGCACATTTTAAAAATTATTGTTAATAAATTTTTAACATGATATCAGGGTTTGAAAATAACAAGAGATTCACAGAAGACAGACATATGGGCAATCATAGGGGGCACATATCTGAATATTCTATTGCTCACATGTCTGAGGAAAGCTGTTGTTTCCAACGTCAAGCCACCTTTTGGCTCAAGCAGATACATAAGGTGGTGGGGGTACTTTACTTGCAGCATCACCTCCACTCGCACCAGCACCCACCCCCATACCCATACCTGCCCCTACCCCTACACCCAATGCAGTTGAGGCTGTAGTGGTATCATCATAGGGTGGTAACAGTACCGTAGTATCATTGGTGGTTATACAAACCAGAATATCAGAAGAGTTTCCGCCATTGATGTAGCGGTAACAGTTCCAGACACAGATAATCAGGTAACCCTTAAAAGCCAAGACAATGCTGATAAAGAGGAGAATAATAAGGACTAGACAGGTAGGATTCACTGACATGATATCTTTCTTGTATGGAAACTGAGGAGGCAGCTGTCTTATATATTCCTGGATTGAATATGGTTAAACAAGTACACTGATTGCCACCAGCAAGTTAAGGGCAAAATCAAAAATCTGGTAGCAGAAGAACGGGATGATCCAGGCTGCATGTTGCTTGTATGCACCATTTGTTGCCATTGCACAGATCAAGATCATTAGAAAGGAGATTGTAGTTGCGATGTACAAGTTGGCATCATCCATGAATTCAAAGTCAGCCCCTAGTTCAGAATTGGTTAAATGATACTGATCTGGATCTGCCATGGTGCTTAATAGGATGAGAAGTACCATGGCACTGATGATCAAGTACCAGATGCCCAACAGGATGGTGCCGGTGTGGACATGGAAGCACAGGCAGCAGCTGTTGGAGTAGAAGCGGGTCCAGGACGCGCTCATCTTCATCTCAGGGAGCCCCTCCTGGCTCTATGGGACCCGTGCAGGGGTCACTGCAGCCTTGCCCACCGTGGCTGCTCCCCCTCTTGGAGTTCCCACAAACAGGTGCCTAACTTTACTGGAGAGCTCCCGGCTCCCAGCCTGGCCCGACCCGGCCACCTCCAGCTGCTGGGACTCTAGGGAGCGCCCCCCAACAGCAATATTCTGTGATGATCAACTATGATAGACTTAAATCTTCTCAGCAGTAAAATGATGAAAGACAAATCTAAAAGACTTGTGATAGAAAATACCATCCACATCCATAGAAACATATATGGCATCTGAATATAGATCAAAGCATACTACTTTCTCTTTTTAAAATTTGTTTTTTGTTTCTTTTCCTTCTCATGCTTTTTCCTGTTTTGTTTTGATGCTTCTTTCATAACATGATTAATATGGAACCATGTTCAGCATAATTGTACATGTATAACCTATAGCAAATTACTTACTTGCTATCAAAGGGAGGAGGAAGGGAAAGGAGGAGGATTGTGAAACTCAAAATCTTTCAAAAATGAATGTTGAAAACTATCTTTACATATAATTGGAAAAAAATAAAAAGATGACCAAAAATGGTTAAAAAATGCCCCCATATTTCTCCCTCCCTCTCTCCCTCTCTCCCTCCCTCCCTCTCTCCCTCCCTCCCTCCCTCCCTCCCTCTCTCCCTCTCTCCCTCTCTCCCTCTCTCCCTCTCTCCCTCTCTCCCTCTCTCCTCCCTTCCTGGAGATAATCTGTGAATTCTTTCAACTGGTATTTCATTTTCTATATTCAGAAATTCGAAACAGTTCTCTTCTATTATTTTCTTCATCATAGTGTTTAGGATTTTTGTCCTTTTGTTCTTCTAGGAGACCTATGATACCTAGGTTGTCTCTACACATTTTGTCTTTGAATTTGTTTTGCTTGAAGTGAGCACATTTTCTTTACTATTGCTGACTTTTGCTTCTCTTCTTCTAGATTGTCCTTCATTTCTATGATTTTGCATTTCTGATTTTTTTGGTGAGGCGTACTATTGTAGATTCCAGTTTTCCTATTCTTCCTATTATTTTTGATATGCAGGCCATGTATTCTGCTCTCATGTTTCTCATTTCTCCTTTGCACTACTCATTTACATTATGGTGGGGTTCTATGTTCTAAAATTACACAAGGGTCTTCTGTCTCCTCAAGAGCTGAATCCTTTTTCTTTACTTTTCAGGATTTATTCAAAGATGCCTGAACTCATTTACCAGATCTGGAGATATCATTTCCTTTTGTTGTAACTGTTTTCCCCTATTAATTTATCTGCTTATGTTTATGTTTGAGTTTTCTTCTTTTTGAATTCTGGGCAATTTCAGTCCCCCTTTCCTCTTATTTTCTTTTACTATTCTCTTTCTGACTTTCTTTTCTCTGACTGTGGTTTTCTTCAGATCTGAATCTCAAAATGTCTCAGCCTCCTCCCTCTATGGGCAATTCATGGTTTACTAACCTATATCTCCACCTGCAGCGACTTTTGGGTGGTAGGAACTGGCCCTAGTTGGATGCTCTGCTCTTTCTCTCAGGTTTAGTGGAATATAACACACCCCACAAAAATAGTTTCTGTCCTATTCCTTCAGTTCCATAATTTTTTGGCCTGGTACTGGCTGGTTGGAGCTTTTCAGCACCCATGCTATGGCATTGTCTGCCCCAGCCCTGGCTCTGTGGCTGCTTCAGGACTGTCTCTCCTGCCACTGCTATTCAGAATTTTACAGTCATAATACTATGGGATTGGAGCTAAAATGTGCTAAGCCAGACTTGAGTGGGAGTAGAAGCCCCTATCTGGATTTGGATACAGTACAGCCTTGGGCATAGTAGGCTGAATGGAAGACCCATATTTGGTATTTACTAGTAGTGATTGTATAAACAAGCCAATATTCAATCCTTATTTAGGCCTGAAAGTAGCTTCCATTATATAAGTTATATAACTACCCTACTGCCAGCTGTTGTACCTCAATAAACCAGTATGACTTTTCCCCCTTGAACTCAACTTTTCTTTGTCTTGGTTAATTTGTGGAATCTGCAGCCAGGAGAGGAGCTCCTGCTCTACATGCTACTGTAGACTTTGGCTCCTGAAGGATAATGATGGGGTTGACTGCTGGCATTGTCATATTTCTGCAACCTGGAACTTGGATCTTTGCAGAACTGGAAAAAAGAGGGAGAATCAGGGTATATGTGGGGAATGGATTTTATTATAAAACAGTGTTGGGGTCTACTAGTGAAATTTCATTATAGGAGCCATGGGAGGTGGGGGAGAAGTCCTGAGTTAACCTAGGATCTGTGAATATCAGCTTGTGCTTTTATTTTTCACTTTCTTTTTGAATTTGGGTAGCGCTTAAACTGGGGAGAAAACTGAAGTTGCTTAATTTTTAGCAAATAATTTCTGTTTATGGATGTATTTGAGAGGTCATTAGGTTCAGAGAAAATGTCTAGACCTCCAACTTGTTTCCTCACATGGAAGTCTAGCCTCAATATCTCTTATGTTTGAACCTTCTTCATTAATGCTACACAATGTTAGTTCAGAACCTTATTACCTTCCTATCTGAACTATCAAAAAGCCTCCTAACTGGTTTCCCTACCCCACTGTCTTCCCTCTCTAATCCATACTTTGCATAGTTGCCAAAAGAATCCAGGTCTGACCATGTCACCTCACTGGTCAAAAGACTAGAGTGATGCGTATTACCTCTGGCTTAGAATATAAATTCCTTAGTCTGGTATTTTTAGCCTGGTATTTATAATATGGATACAATGTACTTTTCTAGACTTATTCTGTATTATTTATCTAATCACACCTTATGTTCCATGAAAATGGTATCTCTCTCTTTCCTGATGTTGTTCTGACATCCTCTACCTTTTTACATGTGCTCAAGCTATCTCTCATTCTTGGAACAAAGACACAATCCATCTCTACATCCTTCTCTACAATCCTTCTCATCTTTCAAGATGCTACTTTTTTGATACAATTTATTTAAAAACATCCCTTACCCAAATTTTCTTATAGGACTTAGAATTTCTCTTTACTTCAACTGCAAAAATGTTTTATAATTTATATACATGCTATATCTCCCTATCCCACCCCCCAGTCCCAACCCCATTGCTTTCTTTGTTCCTCCCCTCTCCCCATTCCCCCTTTCTATACCAGTGCCTAGCAGCAAGGCAGCATAATGATAGGATAGGATTCTGGATATGGAGTCAGGAAGACCTGAGTTAAAAATCTTACTTTATGTATATACTATCTGTGAGACCCCGAAGAAGTCACTTAATTTCTCTCAGTCTCAGTTCCTCAGTGGGGATAATAATAGCATCCATCTCACAGAGTTGTTCTATAGGCCAAATGAGATAAGAATGTGTAAGCTATGTTTGGAAAACTTTAATTTGCTATTTAAGTACCTAAAGGTACTTATATAAATGTTAGCTGACAGATAAATGTTGGTAGAGATTGTTTGGTATTTACTAGAAAGAACAGTGTGTGTGGGGGGATTAGAATAAAACCTTGGGAGATTCTCAAATTTAGGGATGATCTGGATAATAAATCAGGAAAGGAGAAAGTTAAGTCAGGAAGGCAGAAGGAGAACCAGGGGAAAAACAATGTCACAAAAGTTCAGCCAGGATAGGGTATCTAGGAAAGGGAACTTGTAACATAGGAGACTCTACAATATAGTTTGAGATTTAGACAAGAACAAATAAGAATGTAATAGAAGAATTAAATGCAATATAAGGCAGTAACATAAATAGTCACAAGTTAATATTCCTCAGTCACAATAAGAGGAAGATATCAGGAGAAAACATGCTTTAGTAAAATGATATCCACTTCCAATGAGAGAATTGATGAACTCTGAGTACAAATTAAAGTGTAATTTTTTTACTTTCTTATTTTTATTGCCTCTGTTTTGCAACATGACTAACATGGAAATATATATATATATATATATATATATATATATATATATATATATTACTTACCTTCTGATTGGGTGGTAAGGGGTGGAAGGGAGAGAATTTAGAACTCAAAATTTAAAAAAATAATAATAATACACAGTTTAAAGAAAAATGAAGCAAAAAAGAAAAATTCCTAGTTCTTCATCTTGGAATCACTACTAACCAGATGTTCCACCTTGAGTAAACCTCCTCTCTTTAGGTTTTTCTTTCTTATCTGTAAAAAAAGGAGTAGGATTAGGTGGTTACTACATTCTTTTTAAGCTCTAACATTTTGGTGTAAACTCCTGAAAACAGGGGTTAGTTTATGGTTTATCTTTCTATCTCCAATGTTTCACTTAGTGTCTTGCCAAAAGTATGCTTTTTAATAAACACTTATAGAATTTAATTCCAAGGTGCTTTGGTGAGTTCAGGAAAGATATCATGGAGGAGGTAGAAACTGACTTGGACCTTGAAAAGTGGTTGGATGGGAAGTAAAAAGAAGGGCATTCTGCAGGCATGAGTGGGGGAAAGGGCACATGAAGAAATGTAGTGGTGGGAACAAGATGCATCATATCATGTGTCATGCTTCCTTTTCCAAGTCTAGTCCTCCCTTTGTAATTTGGATGACCCACATTCCTGGTGTCGTCACAGGATATGACATTTCCCATCTTGAAGAATCTTACCTGGGACCACATACACTGAATAATGTAATCCTGTGGAGTTTCACCTTTCCTGGCACCCAGCCAATGACTCCTTAGTCCCACTCAGAACAACCAGTTCTATATATGGGATGTGTTTAAGGTGGGGAAAAGCATAATCAGATTGACCTGGGGAAAACAGGAAGCACTTAAACATTTTATGGGACACTGAATAATTCAAGAGCTTTGTCTTCAGAGATTGATCTTTCTGATTTATGAAGCCTATTATGGCACAGCTAATGCTTAGTCAGCCCTTAGTTATGTGTGGTTGGAGGAACCCAAATATTTCAGTTGGAAATTCCCTGTGGACAACAAGGACAGGACATCAGAGGTGACTAAATACGTGTGGATTGAAGAAGAGAGGCAACCACCTTTCCCTTCCTCTGGACTATTCCTCTGCCTACCCTTTTCCTCCATCCCTTCAGGATCCTTCACTATCCATAGCCAACATATTTCAGAGTACCTGTCTGGGGTAATTTTTTTTAAAGGCAGCAATTTTCTTTTCTTTTCTTTTTTTTTTTTTTTATTGTTTTCTGAATTTTACAATTTTCCCCCCCAAACTCGCTTCCCTCCCCAACCCCCTTATAGAAGGCAATCTGATAGTCTTTACATTGTCTCTATGCTATACATTGATCAAAATTGAATGTGTTGAGAGAGAAATCATATACTTAAGGAAAGAATAAAATATAAGCGATAGCAAAATTACATAATGAGATAACTTTAAAAAAAATCAATGGTAATAGTCTTTGGTCTTTGTTTAAGATCCGCACTTCTTTCTTTGGATACAGATGGTATTCTCCATCGCAGATACCCTAAAATTGTCCCTGATTGTTTCACTGAAGAAATGAACAAGTCCATTAAGACTGATCATCAAACCCATGTTGCTGTTAGGGTGTACAATGTTCTTCTGGTTCTGCTCATCTTGCTCAGCATCAGTTCATGCAAATCCTTCCAGGTTTCACTGAATTCCTATCCCTCCTGGTTTCTAATGGAACAATAGTGTTCTATAACATGCATATACAACAATTTGTTCAGTCATTCTCCAATTGATGGGCATTCACTTAATTTCCAATTCTTTTCCACCACAAACAGGGCTGCTATGGATATTTTTGTACAAAGAATGTTTTTACCCTTTTTCATCATCTCTTCAGGGTATAGACCCAGTAGTGGTATTAAAGGCAGCAATTTTCAACAATTCTCTCATTTGATCATACGGACTTCGTTTTAAAATGACCAGTAGAAATTTATATAAAGATATAGGTGTATATATTTATATATTATATATAAAACAGAACATTTATATATTATAACAATGTAACTATAAGATATATGTATTATCTATTATATGATTATATAAATTATAATTATGTTATATTATTATAGCTGCCCAGGGCCGCTAGATGGTGCAGTGGATAGACTACTGGCCTTGAAGTCAGGGTGGGAGTTCAAATCCAACCTCAGATACTTTATACTCACTAGCTGTGACCTTGGGCAAGTCACTTAACCCTGATTGCCACATATCAACGGTCATCTCTAGTAGCCCTGACTCATATCCAGCTACTGGATCCAGATGTCTCTGAAGGAGAAAGTGAGGCTGGTGACTTAGCACAGTACCCTCCCCCCCAAATCCAATTCATGTGCTTGTCATTGCACCACATCTTTGATGTCATGCTCTTCTTTGAGAATGAAGGACAAATATTAATAGCTTTCCTAAAACAGCTGTTTGTTGGCTATGTTGGCTATGGTGGAGATGTGGCCTTTAACATTAGGGAAGCAGCTTGATATGGTAGGAAGAGTACCAGACTTGGTTTCATGTGGGAGACCTTGGGTAAACCATTGACTCACACTAGGCATCAGGTTTCTTGATTGTTAAATGAGGGGGGAGTTGAATTAGATGACTTCTCTAGTACCTTCCAGGTCTAGAACCTTGATCCCATGATTTCTTCCAAGTCTCAAATTCTGAGATAATCTCTGCTGAGAAATCTTGGGTTTCCCATCAGACAAATTTGGGACTCTTATTTTTTAATTACATAAATATTTGATTTGTTTTCCAATTGTATACAATGGTAATTTCTACCAAAAAAAAGCTTACAAAAGCTTACAAAAAAGTAAGCTTTTGAATTTTACAATTTTCTTCCTCCCTCCCTTCCCTCCCCCTTCCCCCAAACAGAAGACATCTGATATAACATTTACATTTGCATCCATGACAAGCATAGATCAAAACTGAATGTGTTGTAAGAGAAGAATCATATCCAAAAGGAAGAAGTAAAACATTAAGAGACAGCAAAATTAAGTAATACATAAGACAACTTTTAAAAATTGAATATAATAAATTTTGGTCTTCTTTTAAATGCCACAGTTCCTTCTCTAGATACAGATGGTATTCTCCATCACAGTACCCCTAAAATTGTTCCTGATTATTACACTGATGGAATAAGCAAATCCATCATGGTTGATCATCACCCCATTGTTGTTAGTGTGTATGACTTTCTCCTGGTTCTGCTCATCTCATTCAGCATCAATTCATGCTAGTCTTTCCAGGCTTCTCCTAAATCCCATCCCTCATGATTTCATATAGAATAGTGTTCTATCATATACATATACCACAGTTTATTCAGCTATTCTCCTATAGATGGACATCTCCTCAATTTATAATTCCTTGCCACTCCAAACAGAGCTGCTATGAATATTTTTGTACATGTGGAATTTTTACTCTTTATTATGATCTCTTCAGGATATAGACCTAGTAAGTGGTATTTCTGGATCAAAGGGTATGCACATTTTGATTACCCTTTGGACATAATTCCAAATTGCTCTCCAGAAAGGTTGGATCAGTTCAGAACTCCACCAATAATGCATTAATGTCCCATATTTCCCATATCCCCTCCAACATTGATCATTATCCTTTCTGATCATATTGGCCAATCTGAGAGGTGTGAGGTGGTCCCTCAGAGATGTTTAATTTGCATTTCTCTAATCAATAAAGATTTAGAGCAATTTTCATATAACTATAGATAGTTCTGATTTTCTTGTCCCAGAATTGCCTTTGCTTAGCCTTTGACCATTTGTCAATTGGGGAATGACTTGCTTTTTTTTTTTTTTTTTACAAATTTGACTCAGTTTTCTATATTTTAGAAATGAGTCCTTTGTCAGAAGTACTAGCTGTAAAAATTGTTTCCGAATTTACTTCATTTCTTTTGATCTTGGTTAGAGTGATTTTGTTTGTGTAAAACCTTTTTAATTTAATGTAATCAAAATTATCCTGTTTATTTTTTTATAATGTTCTCTATCTCTTCTTTGGACATTAACTGCTCCCCTTTCCATAGAACTGACAGTTAAATTATTTTTTGTTCTCCTTATTTGCTTATAATAATGTCATTTATGTTTAAATCCTCCACTCATTTTGCCCTTAACCTTGATGCAATTTTAAACATATTGAGAGACTTGTAGGCAAAGTGATTGCCATAATTTTACTCACATGCATGCTTAGACTTTTATGGGAGAAATGTGGCCATGCAAATCTCTGTTACCCTGTGCTTAACTCTTTCCCCAGCTCTTCTGACTTCTGATTATTATATTTGAATATAACTTTGCTTTGAAAGACATGTTTCATTTCTTTCCTGGATCTTAAAAAAAAACCCAACTCAACCCTCAAACTCTAACTCAACTTTGACATTCCTTTGTTTTTTCCTATTTCTCTTTTCTATTTCATCAACTCAAAGAAACAAAACTATTTATACTTATTTTCTTTACTTCTTTTGCTTACTCTTCAACCCTTTGCAAAATGATCTGTGACCTCAATTGTCAACTGAAAATGCTCCCTCTAAATTTAACAACAATCTCTTAATGGTCTAATTTGATGGTTATTTCTCAATCCTCATCCTTCTTGTCCTTTCTGCAACATTTTATACTGCTGTATACCCTGCCTCTCCTCTTGGCTTTGCTTTCCCAGCTAGGTTTTTGTGGCATTACTTTCTCTTAGTTCTATTCCCATCTGTTGGGCCAGCCCTTCTCATGTCTTTTACTGTATAATCTTCGACGTCTTGTTTCTAACTGAATGAACACAAGGTTTACAACTGGACCTCTTTTATTTTTTCTTTTTCTCTCAAAAGAAGAATTATACATTATTAGCAATCATTTGAAATATTGTTTTAAATAGTTAATACTAAAATATAAATAAAATAACATTTCATAATCAGAAAGTTTTCAAAGATGAAAAATAATGGATATGTTGTTGGAGGAACTGTAAGAAGACAGATGCTGAGGGGGTGGAGGCAAGATGGCGACAAGAGCGTATGGTGTCTTAGGTGCTCTCTCATAAATCTTTGAAACTAAGAACTTTAACTAAACTTTTGAGAGACAGAATCTACAGAGGGACCCAGTGAGGCAGTTCTCATACTCAAGGTAACCTGGAAAAGAGCAGAAAGGCTCTGCTCCCCGGAGTTGGAGGGGCGGCCAGCCAGAGGGGTGGCCTGTCACAGCGAAAGAACTTCAGCCTCCTGGAGGCAGCCCCAGGGCACTGGGAGATGCAGCTCACAGCAGCAGAGGAGTTTCCTGAGCTACGCCCTGGGGAGCACCGGGCACAAATTGGGGGAAATGGGGGGACCTCTGCCAGAGTGAGCATGTGAAGTCCAGCCCTCAGGGCACACAGTGAGCAGTGTGGCCACCTCAGCCCAGATCCAGGAAACAGAAGCAGGCAGAGATGGTAAGCAGGAGCCCCCAGGGCATGAGCCCATTGAGCTGAGGGAGGGGAGTGAAGAGAGACTGCCAGCTCTCTCCTCTGCCCCTGGAAAAAGACTCTGGGGCTCTCACCACATTCAGATCCTGATCACAGTCTAGGCCCCCCACATAGAACAGCAGGGCCTCCCCACCTCAGCCCAATAGCAGAAGCGGGGCACATATGGTCATTCACAGACCAGGAGGGAGGACAGAGCCTCACACACTGAGACCTTTGTGGGAGTGTCCCAAAAGCTCAGGAACCACCCCCCAAACAGGCTTAGGCTGGGAAAATGAGCAAGCAGAGGAAAAAGAGGAACACCATTGAGAAGTACATTATCTATGATCCCAAGAAGGATCAATATACTTAGTCTGAAGATGAGGAAACACAAGGTCCTGCATCTAAAGACTCCAAGAAAAACAGAAGTTGGGATCAGGCTATGACAGAGCTTAAAAAACACTTTGAAAATCAAATGAGGGAGTTAGAAGAAAAACTGGGAAAAGAAATGAGAGAGATTCAGGAAAAACATGAAAATGAAGTCAGCAGCTTAGTCAAGGAAATCCAAAAAAAAAAAATGCTGAAGAAAATAGCATGCTAAAAATCAGCTTAGGTCAAATGGATAAAACAGTTCAAAAAGTTATTGAGGAGAAGAATGCTTTAAAAAGCAAAACTGGCCAAATGGAAAAAGAGATAAGAAAACTCTCTGAGGAGAACAAATTCTTCAGACAAAGAGTAGAACTCAGGGAGATTGATGAATTTACGAGAAATCAGGATTCATTACTTCAAAACCAAAAAAAATGAAAAATTAGAAGAAAATGTGAAACATCTCATTGAAAAACCAACTGATATGGAAAACAGATTTAGGAAAGATAATTTAAAAATTATTGGAATACCTGAAAGTCATGATCAGGAAAAGAGCCTTGACATCATTTTCAAAGAATTACTACAGGAAAATTGCCCCGATATCCTAGAAGCAGAGGGCAAAATAGAAATGGAGAGAATCCACCAATCTCCCCAAGAAAGAGTTCCCAAAAAAACCAACCCCCAGGAATATTATAGCCAAGTTCCAGAACTCCCAAGTCAAAGAGAAAACATTACAAGCAGCCAGAAGGACACAATTCAAATATCATGGAGCCGCAGTCAGGATCACACAGGACTTAGCAGCAACTACTTTGGAAGCTCGTAGGGCTTGGAATATAATATACCGGAAGGCAAAAGGGCTTGGAATGCAACCGAGAATCAACTACCCAGCAAGGCTGAATGTCCTCTTCCAGGGAAAAAAAATGGACTTTCAATGAACCAGGGGGATTTCAAATGTTCCTTTTGGAATGGCCAGAGATGAACAGAAGGTTTGATCTTCAAATACAGGACTCAGGTGAAGCATAGAGATTGGAGGAGAAGGGAAAAATATGAGGGACTTAATGATGATGAACTGCATGTATTCCTGCATAGAAAAAATGACACTGATAATACTCATATGAACCTTCTCAGTGAATAGAGCAGGTAGAAGGAGCTTTTATAGTTGAAGCACAGGAGAAAGCTGAATTTGAAGATAAAATATGGTGTAAAAATGGAGTCAATAGAAAAAAGGGAAATGTAATGGGAGAAAGAAAAAGGAAAGGGGGAATAGGACAAGATATTTCATATAATAAGGTTTTTCTTTATTACAATGAGCTATTGCAATGATATGGAAGGGGGAAGGGGAGGGGGAATGAGGGAATCTTTGCTCTCATCAGAGGTGGCTAGGAGAGGAAACAGCATATATACTCAATGGGGTATAGACATCTGGAGTAAGAAGGAGGGGGGGGAAAGGGGGAAGGGAGGATGTGAGTGACGGAGGAGAGGATGGACCATGGGGGGAGAGTGGTTAGATATAATACATTTTCTTTTTTACTTCTTGCAAGGGGCTGGGATTGAATGGCCTGTCTGGGACCATAGGGTGAGGTGGATGCTGGGCCTAAGGGTTGGTAGGGGGGCTTGGGGGCCTCTTGGCCCCAGGACCAGGGATCTGTCTGCTGTGCCACTCAGCTACCCTACAGCAGAGTCAGAGTGAAAGGAGAGAGAAAATATAGTACATGGTAGTGGAGAAATAAGAAAGGAGGGAGTTGTGATCAGCAATGGCAGTGGTGGAAAAATATGGAAGTAACTTTTGCTATGTACTTATCATAAAGAATGTGATCCACCTGCAACAGAGTTGTTGGTTTTGGAACAAAGACTGAAGCACATTTTTTATTATTATTATTTGGGGGGGGTGCAGGGCAAATGGGGCTGGGTGGCCTGCCTGGGGCCATATAGCAGGGTGATCATTGGGTGTCTGAGGCCGGATTTGGACCCGGGTGCTTCTGGCTCAATGGCCAATGCTCTGTCTGCCACCCAGCCACTCCTACTATTATTATTATTTTATTTTATTTTGGGTCTTTTCCCCCCTTTTTTTTTGGTTTTTGCAGGGCAGTGGGGTTCGGGTGGCTTGCATGTCAAACGGCTGGGTGATTGTTGGGTGTATGGAGCGGGATATGGGCTCGGGTGCTCCTGGCTCCATGGCTGGTGCTCTGTCCATTGCGCCACCTGGCTATACCTACAACTATTACTATTATTTTTTTATTTTAATTTTTTCTCTCCCCTTTACTTTATTGCTCAAGCGAGTCTATATTTTTTTGGGGGGGAGGGGGTATTTTGTTTACTCTTAAACAAGAATATTTTATTAATGTATAAAAACAGTATTTGTACAAATTGAGAATAAATAAATATTAAATATTTAAAAATAAAAAATAAAAAAATTCATATCAGCCCTATTTGTGGTGGCAAAGAATTGGAAATCAAGTAAATGTCCTTCAACTGGGGAATGGCTTAGCAAACTGTGGTATATGTATGTCATGGAACACTGTTGTTCTATTAGAAACCAGGAAGGATGGGAATTCAGGGAAGACTGGAGGGATTTGCATGAACTGATGCTAAGTGAGATGAGCAGAACCAGAAAACCATTGTACACCCTAATAGCAACAGTGGGGCAATGATCAACCTTGATGGCCTTGCTCATTCCATCAGTGCAACAATCAGGGACAATTTGGGGCTGTCTGCAATGGAGAATTCCATCTGTATCCAGAGAAACAACTGTGGAGTTTGAACAAAGACCAAGGACTATTACCTTAAATTTAGGAAAAAAACCTGATATCTTGTCTGATCTTGCTATCTCTTATACTTTATGTTTCTTCCTTAAGGATATGATTTCTCTCTCATCACATTCAATTTAGATCAGTGTACATCATGGAAACAATGTAAAGACTGACAAATTGCCTTCTGTAGGGGGTGGGGGAAGGGAAGTAAGATTGGGGGAAAATTGCAAAACTCAAAGTAAATAAAATCTTTAATAAAAAAACAAGACAGACACTTTGATATATTGCTACTGAAACTATGAATTGGTCTAATAGTTCTGGAAAGACATTTAGAATTATACTAAAAAGTGACTAAAATGTCTCTTCTCTAAGCCAGAGATGCTACTGCCTGCCATGATATAAAAATGTTTTTTAGAAATCAAAATATTAATGGCAGCACTTTTTTGTGGTAAATAAAATTGTAAGCAAAGTAGGTGTCCATCAACTGGGAATTGACTAAACAAATTTTGATACATAAATGTAATGGATGCTATGAAAAATGATGAATTTGAAAACCTTAGAGAAATATGGGAAGATATATACACATACATGTAAAATATGGTATTATAATGTGTAATATTTTCTCTCTCTCTGTCTCTCTCTCTCTCTCTCTCTCTCTCTCTCTCCCCCCCCCCACCTATCTACCTATCTAAAAGTGATGCAGAGTGAAGTAAGAATAAGGAGTAAAGTTAAGAAGCAACTTAAAGAAACAACATAAGGATGACAACAAATGGAAAGAACAATAAGATAAAATTAAATATTGTAATTATAATGACTAATGATACTATAAGTTAACTATTTATATTGATTATATATAAGTATTTTATAATAATATCCTATTATAGATTATGATAATATGATAAATAATCTTAGAGAAAAGATGGGGAACTATACCTCCCTCCCTTCCCTGGAGAGATAGGGAACTCTGACTGTGAAATATTATATATTCTTTCAGGAGTAGCTTATTTATTAGTTGGTTTTTTGAATTATTTTCTTTTAAAAACCTCTTTTAATATGAGAAAGCTTATTGGGAGAAAGGGAGGATATAGTTGTAAATGAGTATACTATAATGATTCTGTGAACACAAAAGTATCAGTAAAATTTTTTTTAATTTTTAAAATTTTTTTATTCTCATTTTGTACAAATGTTTTTTTTACATTAATAAAATATTCTTGTTTAAGAGTAAATGAAATACCCCTCCCCATAAATATAGACTTGCTTGAGTGATAAAGTAAAGGGGACAGAAAAAAATAAAATTAAAAAAAATAATAGTAATAATTGTAGGTATGGCCAGGTGGCACAATGGAAGAAACACCAGCCCTGGAGCCACGAGCACCCAAGCCCACATCCAGCCCCGTAGTCCCAACAATCACCCAGCCATGTGACATGCAAGCCACCCGATCCCCACTGCCCTGCAAAAACCAAAAAGAAGGAAAAAAAGGCCCAAAATAAAATAAAATAGTAATAATATTAGGGGTGGCTGGGTGGTGGACAGAGCATTGGCCCTTGAGCCAGGAACACCCGGGTCCAAATCTGGCCTCAGACAACCAATGATCACCCTGCTATGTGTCTCCAGGCAGGCCACCCAGCCCCATTTGCCCTGCACCGCCCCCCCATAATAATAAATGTGCTTCATTCTTTGTTCCAACACCAACAACTCTGTCATGGGTGGACCACATTCTTTGTGCTAAGTCCATCGCAAAAGTTACTTCCATATTTTTCCACCATTGCCATTGCTGATCGCAACTCCCTCCTTTCTTATTTCTCCACTACCATGTACTATATTTTCTCTCTCCTTTCACTCTGACTCTGCTGTAGGGTAGCTGAGTGGCACAGCAGAGAGATCCCTGGTCCTGGGGCCAAGAGGCCCTGAGCCCCCATACCACCCCTTAGGCCTAGCATCCACCTGGCCCTATAGTCCTGGACAGGTCTTCCAATCCCAGCCCTTTGCAAGATGTAAAAAAGAAAATGAGAAAATGTGTTATATCTGACCACTCTCCCCCCATGGTCCATTCTCTCCTCCTTTATTCACATCTCCACCTCTTCCCCCTGCTCCCCCCTCCTTCTTACTCCAGATGTCTATACCCCATTGAGTATATATGCTGTTTCCTCTCCTAGCCACCTCTGATGAGAGCAAAGGTTCCCTCATTCCCCCTTGCCTTCCCCCTTCCATATCATTGCAATAGCTCATTGTAATTAAGAAAAATCTTATTATATGAAATATCTTGGCCTATTCCCCCTCTCCTTTTTCTTTTTCCCATTACATTTCCCTTTTTTTCTATTGACTCCATTTTTACACCATATTTTATCTTCAAATTCAGCTTTCTCCTGTGCTTCAACTATAAAAGCTCCCTCTACCTGCTCTATTAACTAAGAAGGTTCATATGAGTATTATCAGTGTCATTTTTCTATGCAGGAATACATGCAGTTCATCATCATTAAGTCCCTCATATTTCCTCCCCTTTCCTCCAATCTCTATGCTTCATCTGAATCCTGTATTTGAAGATCAAACCTTCTGTTTAGCTCTGGCCATTCCAAAAGGAACATTTGAAATTCCCCTGGTTCATTGAAAGTCCATCTTTTTCCCTGGAAGAGGACATTCAGCCTTGCTGGGTAGTTGATTCTCGGTTGCATTCCAAGCCCTTTTGCCTTCCGGTATATTATATTCCAAGCCCTACGAGCTTCCAATGTAGTTGTTGCTAAGTCCTATGTGATCCTGACTGCAGCTCCACAATATTTGAACTGTGTCCTTCTGGCTGCTTGTAATATTTTCTCTTTGACTTGGGAATTCTGGAACTTGGCTATAATATTCCTGGGGGTTGGTTTTTTTGGGATCTCTTTCTCGGGGGGATCAGTGGATTCTCTCCATTTCTATTTTGCCCTCTGCTTCTAGAATATCAGGGCAGTTTTCCTGTAGTAATTCTTTGAAAATGATATCAAGGCTCTTTTCCTGATCATGACTTTCAGGTATTCCAATAATTTTTAAATGATCTTTCCTAAATCTGTTTTCCATATCACTTGTTTTTTCAATGAGATATTTACATTTTCTTCTAATTTTTCATTTTTTTTGGTTTTGAAGTAATGAATCCTGATTTCTCGTAAATTCATCAATCTCCCTGAGTTCTACTCTTTGTCTGAAGGATTTGTTCTCCTCAGAGAGTTTTCTTATCTCTTTTTCCATCTGGCCAGTTTTGCTTTTTAAAGCATTCTTCTCTTCAATAACTTTTTGAACTGTTTTATCCATTTGACCTAAGCTGGTTTTTAGCATGCTATTTTCTTCAGCATTCTTTTGGATTTCCTTGACTAAGCTGCTGACTTCATTTTCATGTTTTTCCTGCATCTCTCTCCTTTCTTTTCCCAGTTTTTCTTCTAACTCCCTCATTTGATTTTCAAAGTCTTTTTTGAGGTCTGTCATAGCCTGAGCCCAATTTCTGTTTTTCTTGGAGTCTTTAGATGCAGGAGCTTGTGCTTCCTCATCTTCAGACTGAGTATTTTGATCCTTCTTGGGCTCATTTGCAAAATATTTCTCAATGGTGTTCCTCTTTTTTTCTCTGCTTGCTCATTTTCCCAGCCTGGGCCTGGTTTTGGGGCGCTTCCTGAGCTTTTGGGATACTCCCACAAGGGTCTCAGTATGTGAGGCTCTGTCCTCCCTCCTGGTCTGTGAATGACCATAAGCGCCCCCCTCTGTCACAGGGCTGAGGTGGGGGGGCCCTGATATTCTATGGGGGGTCCTCGACTGGAATGAGGATCTGAATGTGGTCAGAGCCCCAGAGTCCGGTTCCAGAGGCAGAGGACAGAGCTCTTCAGTCTCTCTTCACTCCCCTCCCTCAGCTCAATGGGCTCATGCCCTGGGGGCTCCCGCTTAGGGGCTCTGCCTGCTTCTGTTTCCAGATCTGGGCTGCACCAGACCACACTGCTGGCTCTGTGCCCTGAGGGCTGGGTTTCATGTGCTGGCTCTGGCAGAGGTCCCCTGTTGTTCCCCCGCTTTGTGCCCTGTGCTCCTCAGGGTGTGGCTCTGGAGACCCCCCGCTGCTGTGAGCCGGCTCCCAGCGCCCTGGGGCTGCCTCTGGGAGGCTGAAGTTCTTTCCCTCTGGCAGGCCACCCCTCTGGCGGACTGCCCCTCCCACTCCGAGGAGCAGAGCCTTTCTGCTTTTTTCCAGGTTACCTTGAGTAGGAGAACTGCCTCACTGGGTCCCTCTATGGGTTCTGTCTCTCGAAAGTTTAGTTAGAGTCCTTAGTTTATAAGTTTTATCAGAGAGCGCCTAAGACTGGATTCTTTCTTGTTGACATCTTGGCTCCACCCCCTCGTTTTTTGTTTTTTTTTTAAAGATTTTATTTGAGTTTTACAATTTTTCTCCCGATCTTACTTCCCTTCCCTCACCCCCCCCCCCCCACGGCAAGCAATCTGTCATTATTTATTTTGTTTCCATGTTGTACATTGATACAAATTGAGTGTGATAAAGAGAGAAATCACATCCTTAAGGAAGAAACAAAAAGTATAGGAGATAACAAGATGAGACAATCAGATATCTTTTTTTTTTTCTAAATTAAAGGGAATAGTCCTTGAACTTTGTTCAAACTCCACGGTTCTTTTGATACAGATGGTATTCTCCATTGTAGAGAGCCCCAAATTGTCCCTGGTTGTTGCACTGATGGAATGAGCAAGTCCATCAAGGTTGGCCATCACCCCCATGCTGCTGTTAGGGTATATAGTGTTTTTCTGGTTCTGTTCATCTCACTCAGCATCAGTTCCTGCAAATCCCTCCAGGCTTTCCTGAATTCCAGTCCCTCCTGGTTTCTAATAGAACAATAGTGTTCTATGACATACATATACCACAGTTTGCTAAGCTATTCCCCAAATGAAGGACATTTACTTGATTTCCAATTCTTTGCCACCACCAACAGGGCTGCTATGAATATTTTTGTACAAGTGATGTTTTTACCCTTTTTCATCATCTCTTCAGGGTATAGACCCAGTAGTGGCTGGATCAAAGGGTGTGCTCATTTTTGCTGCCCTTTGGGCATAGTTCCAAATTTCTCTCCAGAAAGGCTGGATGAGTTCACAGCTCCACCAATGGTGTAATAGTGTCCCAGATTTCCCACAACCCTTTCAACAATGATCATTATCCTTTCTGGTCATATTGGCCAGTCTGAGAGGTGTGAGGTGGTACCTCAGAGAAGCTTTAATCTGCATTTCTCTAATAATTAATGATTTAGAACAATTTTTCATATGGCTATGCATTGTTTTGAACTCATCAGTAAATTGCCTTTGCATATCCTTTGACCATTTGTCAATTGGGGAAATGGCTTTTTTTAAAAATGTGACTCAATTCTCTGTATATTTTAGAAATAAGTCCTTTGTCAGAATCATTAGTTGTAAAGATTGTTTCCCAATTTACTACATTTCTTTTGATCTTGGTTACAGTGGTTTTATTTGTGCAAAAGCTTTTTAATTTAATGTTAATTGAAATCATCTAGTTTGTTTTTGGTGATGTTTTCCATCTCTTCCTTCATCATAAACTGCTCCTCTTTCCATAGATCTGACAGGTAAACTAGTCCTCAATCTTCTAATTTGCTTGTAGTATTGTTTTTTTTTATGTCTAGATCCTGTAACCATTTGGATCTTATCTTGGTAAAGGGTGTGAGGTGTTGGTCTAATCTAAGTTTCTTCCCTACTAACTTCCAATTTTCCCAGCAGTTTTTTATCAGAGAGAGAATTTTTATCCCAATAGCTGGACTCTTTGGGTTTATAGTAAAAATTTTAAAACAGAAATAATGAACATCTGGAAAAGGAAGACATAATTACAAAGAGCCACCTTTGCTTAGTCAAAATTTGGCCTCAAGAGATTAATCTTATTTTCTTTTTGATAAGTTTACTAAAATGATAGATCAGTGATGCTATAGATTAAGGAAACATTTATTATAGGAAAAAATTAATAAAGAAGCTTCTAATCTTATGTAAAAGATGGAGTAATGTGGTCTAGAAAATAGTACTATTAGATAGCCTTGGGAATAGTTGAATGGCTAGCTTCAAAGAATTAATTATTCATTGGCCTCAAGGAAGATACCTCCCATGGAGTGCCCCAGGGATCTTGTCCCTATGTGGCTGATTATTTTTATCAATGGTAGGAATAAAAGCATTCATTCATTCATCAAATTTCAAGATATCTAACTGTGGAAGGTATATATCTTGTCATTTAGTCACTTTTACAGTTGCATCTGACTCTTAGTAATTCCATTTGGAATTTTCTTGGAAAAGATAGGTTTGTCATTTCTTTCTCTAGTTCACTTACATGAGGAAACCTAGACAAACAGACCTAAGTGACTTGCCTAGGGTAACACAGCTAGTAAGAGTCTGAGGATGCATTTGAATTCAGATCTTCCTGCCTGCAGGTTTGGCACTTGATCTACTGTGACAACTAGTTGCCCAAGGGAAACATACATACATATATTTTCTGGATGATGAATCATCAGAGAAGATTTTAAACAAACTTATTTACTGCAAGCTAATAAAATGAAATTCATCTTATATTTGGCTTCAAAAAAATTGATATCCTTAAGCATAGGATAAAGGAGCCCTGGTTAGATAATAGTTTGAAAACCATCTGAAGATTTTAATGGACTGAAAATGAAATAATCCCTAATATGACTTTGAGCTACATTAAGAGAGGCATGGTTTTCATGAATAAAGAGATGACAATCCCTCTGCAATCTTCCCATGTCAGATCATATCTGGAGTATTACAGTTCAGTTTAAGGAGGACATTTATAACCTAGGGAAAACAATAAGAATGATGACCAGGATGGTAAAGGATTTTTGAGTCCGGGTAATGTAAAGATTAATTGAAGGAACTGGGGGTGTTTAGCTTAGAAAAGAGAAGGAATGGGAATTGGGGAGGAGGTGACCTTTTACATAGCTGAGAACATACACTTAAACATATATGCACATAGACACATGTTTTATATATGTATATGTACACAGCCAATGAGAGAATCTGTTTTGCTAGATTGTGCATATTTATTATAAGGAATTTTTTTTTCCCTCAGGGGGCTGAGGGAGAGAAAATAAATTTCTGTTTATTTTGTTATTGTTACAGTTGTTCAGTCATTTCAGTTATGAATGACTCTTCATGACCCTATTTGAGGATTTCTTAGCAAAGATACTGAGACATTTGCCATTTCCTTCATTAGCTCATTTTACAGTTTGGAAACTAAGGCAAAGATGGTTAAGTGATTTACCCAGGTCACATTGTTAATAACTGTCTGAGATCAGTTTTGAAGATGAGTCTTCCTGATTCTAGGCTCAACAGTAAAAACATACCAAAAAAGTTAAATGAGGGAATCTCTGTATTATTAGTTTTGGTGAATCATTTTCCTTTGTTACAAGAAAACTCCCTTGGGGTGTGGGTAATATGGAAATATTTGATAAAAATAAAATGTCAATCAACTTTTTTAAAAAAAATAGAAACTAAGGTTCCACTTTTTAATTATTCCATTATGTCCTAGGTAATCTTTTTTTCCCCAAGGCAAATAGGGTTAAGTGGTTTGCCCAAGGCCACACAACTAAGTAATTAATAAGTGTCTGAGGCCAAATTTGAACTCTTGTACTCCTGACTCCAGGGCTGGTGTCCTATCCTCTGGGCCACCTAGCTATCCCATGACCTAGGTAATCTTGCTCAAGCTATTTAACCTCACTGAGCCTCAGTGTTATCACTAGTAAAATGAGAGGGATGATTGACCTTTTGAGTTCCCTTCAAACTGTAAACCTGTGATTCTATCATCCTGTGGTCTTCATTCTATACATTAAGGAAAATGTATTCAGGAGAGTAAGGACCATTGGTCATGAAAGAATCTATTGGATTAAGTGGTCTTTATGATTATTCACACTGTCAAAATCAATGCACAAGTTCAAGGATAGGTAGAGATGAGGATACCAAGATTTAACTTTGGTTCCACTTCCTATCGACTAGCTTTGGGGAGGTTTGTTTACTTAATCATAACATTCCAAGCGCTCCAGCTTGAGTCTCAGAATTCCCCAGAGGAGGAGCTCCTCAGAAGCTCTTGGAGGCAGAAAGAATGCCTCCCTTATGCCACCCCATACCACCCAGTCAACTCCTATAAAGGAGTCAGACCCAATCTCTATCCATGCCCAGTTTGGTCTAGGAATTTCCCTGGTCCTCATTCTATTGAAGTGATTCATTTCTGTCTATGAGATTCAATTTTATCACATTTTCCCTGAGTATGAACTAGCATTTTCCCTCTTCATCATTCCTTCCTCCTAGATTTCTTTTATATTCCTAGGACACATTATCTAGATGACCTAGCCTTAAGAAGGAAATGAATTTTCCTGTATTTTGTTGTTTTAATTTTCCCTGAAAACTCAAATTGACCGAGAATAGCTAAACTAAATTGCCAAACTAGAGCAAAATCTATACAATACCATTCTTTGGGGAACAGGCTAATTTGGAATGTTTTTAGACCTGTTCAAATCATTCTAGGTTACAGGCAATGTGGGAGGTGAAAAGAATTCTCACTTAAGGGTCTGGGGATCTAGATTCAGATTCCAGCTTTGTTTCTTGCTATGGTGTGATCTTGAAGTCACCTAAATCTCTTAGACCTTTAGTTTCCTTATCTATAAAATGGGAATAGTCCTGGACTATTTCTAGGGTAATTTCTAAATCTATGACTAAGGACATTGACACAGAGTGACAGTTCACTAGTAGACCCAAGTACAAAGTCTTACCTCATCTGAAGCTTCAAGAGTTATTCTTCAGTCAGTTTATATTTAAGCTAAGTTCTTTTTATGTATAGAACCTGGGTTAATAACTGCATCCTAGCAAATAGGTCAGAGATATAATAGCAGAGAGAATAAGCTTCCTTAAGTGGAAATAAAGGAATGGGAATTCTGTTACAGATTTCTGTCCCCCACAGACAGTAAAGATGCGACCAGCTAGCTGGTGCAGTGGATAGAGTCTGGATCCAGATTCAGGAAGACTCATCTTTCTGAGTTCAAATCTGCCCTTATATACTACCTAGCTACGTGACCCTGGGCAAGTCACTTAACCCTGTATGTTATAAGCTGGAGAAGAAAATGGCAAAGCACTCCAGTATCTCTGCCAAAAACCCCCAAAGAAACCTCAATTGGGGTTATGAAGAGTCAAATACAACTGAAAATCACATCAACAAAGTAAGAGATGAATGAGCAAAGTGGCATATCTCAAGACCTCCAACATGTTCTCATTCACATAATTCAGATGTCTGATTGATACTCCTTTTTTAGTCCAATGCAGTTGACTAAGGAGTTTTCAGGCTTAAAATCAAATGGGGACAGAAAGTTGCCAGAGGCTCCATGTGCTTTGTCTCAGTAGGACCTAGTGGAGAGATTGGTGAAAGGGACATGGAAGGGAAGGTGCCCAGAGCAAGATGCATCTCTGTCCCAAAACAATGACTTCTATCTTTTTTTCTATAGTTCTCAGGGAGAAGTTCAAGATGTTACAACTACTGTGATCTCTGGACAAAAGTCTTTTTGACCTCTGTAGGCATCCCTGACATCCTAAGTCTTTGTAGAGATGCTTATTACCTGACTAGCTGGGAAATGAAGAATACATTACTGGTAGAATTTTAGATATCTATCTTTATTGTGTTCAGAGGCTAGAACACAGGTCTCTTCCCCTCAGTTATCAGCAGAGAAAGGTAGCTGCTTGGAAAACTTCCAAACAGTAGGAAAAGCATTTTAGAATGCATTATAGCGCTTCTTTTATCTCAAGCTTACTTTCCTGAAGATGTTTTCTTTGCTCATAAATCAGTGAGACAATTCACATGCAGTTTAAATTATGACAATTCACAGTTTGAAATGACTTTAAAGTTTGTAAATCACTTCCCTCACACCCACCCTGTGAGACAGAGTAGAAGTATTATAAAACTCAGAAATATTTCAGTGATAATAATAGCTAACATTTATATAGATTTTACATCAGATTCTGTTACAGAATTGTAATAATATTAATACTAATAATTAATTTGTGATCCATCATTCCTTTTCTATTTCTGTTAAAACTCAGTTCTTGAATAGGTCAATCAGTCTCCTGAAGAGCATGATGGACTGATAAGATTGCTCCTAGACTGCAAGGTACTTGCTTATTAACTTTGAATTGACTCCGCTCGTCTCACTTCCCTCCTCCCTGAATTAAAAAAAAAATAACACCCCCTCCAACAAAAGTCTGTAGACAAATAAACCTAATCAATCAAAACAAATTCCTATAGTGACCAGTTAAATAATAAATTTCTCTGTCCCCTGAATTTATCATTGTAAAAAAACAGATGACTTTGAAATACTTGAGAACTCTTATCAAAGCAATTATCAACCATGATTCCCTAGGACTGTTGATAAAGTATGCTTTTTAGCCCCTGACAGAGATGATAATGTCATATACTAAATAAGTCATATACTAAATCTCTTCAGCCCCCTTCGTTTCTTCATTTCTTTCTTTCTTTCTTTCTTTCTTTCTTTCTTTCTTTCTTTCTTTCTTTCTTTCTTTCTTTCTTTCTTTCTTTCTTTCTTTCTTTCTTTCTTTCTTTCTTTCTTTCTTTCTGCAAGGTAGTGTGGTTAAGTGGCTTGCCCGAGGTCACACAGCTAGGCAATTATTAAGTGTATGAGGTCGAATTTGAACTCAGGTCCTTCTGACTCCAGGGCCGGTGTGCTATCCACTGCGCCACCTGCTTGCCTCCCCTCTCCATTTCCAGATCTTTGCTGCCACATAAAAGAACTGCTAAGTGTATTTTTGTACCTGTGGATTTTTTCCTTCTGATTTGGTCTCTGTAGGATAAATGTTTATTAGTGGCTAAATGAAAGAAAGAGTAACATTTTGGGCATAGTTTAAATCTCTTTCCAGAATGTTTGTACCATATCAACCAACAGTGTATTATTACTGTACCTATTTTCCCAACAGCCTCTCCACTGATCAGTTTCTCTTTTTGTCAATATTGCCAATATTGTCAATAATGCCAATCTGATATAAGTGAGGTGAAATTTCATAGTTGATCTAATTTTTATTTCTTTAATTATTAGTTCTTTGGAACATTTTTTATGTGGTTATTGAAAGATTGGATTTGGGGAAATTTCTTTTTATAATAGAATAAAGTCTCTTTAATATTCTGATGAATATTGTTGTTCAACTTCCATTTGATTAAGTGAATAAGTACTTCCTGCCCCCTAGGTTTACTAATTCAACTCTTAGACAGTGTTAATTAACAGTAATTTTTCCATTACATGAGAACTCAATCTTCCTTGTCTATCCATTGCTCCTAGATATTTTTGGGACATGCAGAAAGGGTCTAATCCCTGTTTCATGTATGTTTCTTTAAATCCTTAGAATTATCCCTACTATGTTTTATTTTCTCTAGGTTGAACACTCCAGTTCTTTCAACCTGTTCTTATATGGCATGATTTTCAAAACTCTTCAGCATTTTGGTCACCCTCCTCTGGATACTCTGTAGTGAGAGAAATGATTATTTCTCTTTTATATTTAATAATCAATTATTAAATTATAACTAAGGTTTTCTCCTTTTTTTTTTTTACCTTTTTCCTCATTCAGAAATTGTTCAGTCAATCTTTGAAGGGCAGGACTAATTAATGATAAGATGAAATACTGAGCAAGACTCTCCCAACTAGGAGAGCTTAGATCTGATCAAAAAGTAAAGAAATGCTAGTCTAGGAGAATTTGGTGAATTCCAGACCGTTGTGTTTTAGTTCGGGCAGAGATAAGTCTCTTTGTCTAATAGTGAATGATCAGAACCATGTTCCCTAGCCCCTCAATTAGAATAAGCTCATCTCTTATTATAATATTTGTTCTCTCTTTAATTGTTAACAGTGAAGCAGAAAAAGAGTGGGCAGCTTTCAGAGATCTGGTGTATAGCACTGCATTTGTTCATTTGGGCCAGAACACTCACAATCACCAAGACAGGTTTGATAAACGTGATGGAGAAATACAGAAGCTGCTAAATGAAAAACAACAACTCCATGGGATTTGCCAGCAGGACTGTTCATAATTTATCCTTTTTAGGTTTTTGCAATGCAAATGGGGTTAAGTGGCTTGCCTAAGGCCACAAGCTAGGTAATTATTAAGTGTCTGAGGTCGGATTTGAACTCAGGTATTCCTGACTCCAGGGCTATGCTTTATCCACTGTGCCACCTAGCCTCCCAAGTTCATCATTTCTAAGAAGGCAGCATTTAATTCCATTAAAAGTAAAGTCCAAGCAAAGCTTAAAGAAATGCAGGACTGGTGGCTCAGTAAGAAGTCAGATGAAATTCAATTTTATGCAGACAGTAACAAACCAAAATGCTTTTGTGATGGCATGGAGGCTATTTATGGGCCAAAGACATATGGTGCATCTCAACCAGTCAATGCTGATGGATCTACTCTGATTAAAGATAGGCACAAGAGCCTAACAAGATGGGCTGATCACTTTCATAGTGTTCTTAATAGATTATCATCAATTAATGCAGAAACAATTGACCATTTAGCTCAAGCTGAAATCAATCAGTCTCTAGCTGTAGTTCCAACTGAAGAAGAGGTTTTGAATGCCATTAAGTTCCTTTCAAGTAGCAAAGTACTTTGTGCTGATTCTATTCCAACTGAGATCTACAAAGTATGTGTGTGGTCCATTGCTCATCCAAAAACTGACTTGAAATTTTCCAAATTATATGGCATGAAGAGGCTATCCCCCAAGAATTCAAGGATGCCTCCTTCACCCATCTCTATAAAGGTAAAGGGAATAGATTGTCCTGTGATGTTAGTCATTGCTGGTAAGATTCTAGACATACTCCTTCTCAAAAGGCTGACCCACCACCTGGAAGATGGTCATCTCCCTGAGAGCCAGTGTGGCTTCAGAAAGGGTAGAGGAACAGTTAATATGCTGTTTGCTGCTTGACAACTCCAGGGAAAATTCCAGGAATAGAACAGAGGTCTGTATATAACAGTTGTAGATCTGACCAAGGCTTTTGATACTTATGGAAAATTATCAAAATTTGATTGTCCAGAGAAGTTCATCAGTATTGTACATCAGCTTCATGATGGCATACATTCCTGGGTTCTGGATAGTGGGTAATGCTCTTGATATTTCCTGGTCACCAATGTTGCAAAACAAGGATGTGTCCTTGTTCCCATTCTTTTTTACCATGATGTTTTCAGCCATGTTATTAAATGCCTTTACTGAGGAAGAACATGGCCTTAAGGTCAGCTACTGCACTAATGGCAAATTCTTCAACTTGAAAAGGCCGTGACCTAAGTGGAGGGATTGTTGGTGCATGTCTTTTGATGGCAGCCTCTGAAGCTGAGATGCAACAAAGTATGGATCAATTCTCTGCTGGTTTTACTAATTTTGTCTAACAATTGACATAAAAAACACAATTGCCCCATCAGCCAGCACTACACCATCCATATGTGGAACCACCAGTTATAGCAAATGGGAAATTTTGAATTCTCTGGACAAGTTCACTTACCTTGGCAGTGTCCTTTCCAAGTAGGTACACATTGACAATGAGGTTGACACATATCACCAGAGCTAGTTCAGTATTTGGGAAGCTCTGACAGAAAGTGTAGGAGAGAAGACGTATTAGATTGACTACCAAACTGAAGGTCTACAGAGCCATTGTGCTGCCCTCATTGCTATGTGCCTGTGAAACCTGGACAGTCTACCAGTGCCATGTCAGGAAACTGAATTACTTCCATTTAAATTGTCTTAGGAAGATTCTGAAGATTACTTGGCAGGAGAAGATCCCAGACACTGAGGTCCTTTCTTGAGTTAAGTTACTTAGCATTCCATCATGACTACAGAGAGTGCATCTATGATGAACTGGATATGTTGTTAGAATGCCAGATGTACACTTGCCTAAAAAACTATTTTATGGAGAACTCATCCAGAGCAAGTGCTCACAAGGGGGTCAGAAGAAGTGATACTGAGACACCCTGAAGGTCTCATTGAAGAACTTTAGAATTGCCTGTACACCTTGGGAGACAGTGGCACAGGACTGCTCAGCATGATGTGCCCTCATCAGTGAGGGTGCTGCTTTCTATGAGGAAGGCAGAATTAAAGCAGTGCAAGGGAAACATAACATACATAAGTTAGAGTACCCACCCTAGGGGTTCACATGGACTATTTGTGCCCAACCTGTGGTAGAGCATTCTGACTTTGTATTGGTCTGATCAGCCACAGTAGGACACACTGTAATTTATCTCAAACACAGTGATATCATTTTGGTTTTCTTCAACAACGAAAGACAAGAACCAACCAACCATCCAACCAATCAATTATTAACCAATCAGAGTTGATTACCATCTGTAGAGGACTCCTACTCTTTCAAGAGTATATAAGAATTGAGAGACCTTTATGAGGAGTCTTTGGTTTCTGAGGTCAAATGGTCTTCCTTTTATTAATTATTCACTAGTCATAATTAATAAAATGATAAATTACTTACAAATTATGTCTCTTGAATTTTTCATCTGGCGTAGTTGCTTATCAATATCCTTCCTAAAATATGGTGCTTATAACTAAACCTAGTGCTCTAGATGTGAACAGAATACTGATGTGCTTCATTCTCTATAATCTTTATAAGGCCCCTTGGCTCAGTCTGGTGTCACATTCTAGGTTTTTGGTTGTTGTGTCAGGAGACTGTAGCTCAGAATTTAATGATGTACATGTTTATACTGGTTATGCTGCCCAAGTGTCATCACTGGAATTCAGTATCAAAGGAGAACATATGTCCCAAACTTCTTATCATCCTAAATATTAGAACTGATTCCTGGGTCTGGAGCATGTACCATACCTGGCTTAGCAACATTAAAGAACTATTTGAGGAAGGATGGAGATTATCTTCTTTGAGTTCATTCATACAGTTTTAAAGAGTGAATGATACCTAACAAACGCTAATAGCTTTCCTTTAATAATTCATTATGTATGAATTACCCATGAGGTAATTTAATGGATTTTGAAGACTGATACGCAAATCAAGAATAGTAAATACACAAATCTTTTCCTATTGCCTACTAAATTTGTCTTAACCTAGATATATAAATAATGTCTTATATAACTTTCACACAAATATTAACAACAATGAAGAAAAGATTTATCAATATTTATACAACCTACCTCAGTTGCTGTGAAGATGACATGAGTATGCACATTATTTTGTAATAACTAGAATGTACTTTGAATGAATGAGTAAATGAATGTATGGTGCTAAACATTAATTAATGCTTGCTATATACAAAGCACTATTATGTTTGTTTATTTGTTTATTTATTTTTAGGATTTTTGCAAGGCAAATGGGGTTAAGTGGCTTGCCCAAGGCCACACAGCTAGGTAATTATTAAGTGTCTGAGATCGGATTTGAACCCAGGTACTCCTGACTCCAGGACCGGTGCTTTATCCACTGTGACACCTAGCCACCCAATTGCGCCACCTAGCCACCCCATGTTATGTTTTTGACACACAAATTGAAAAGTAAGAGACTTCCTGCTTTCAAGAAGGTGATATTCTAATGAAGAAGATCACACATGTGGAAAGTTTTAGCTGCAAGTCAGATGGAAAAGTCCCATGGTCTTCAGGGTACAACTCCAAAGCAGAAAATAAGGTTTTGCCTTTCTGTTATTTTTTTATTTTTTAAAAACATTTTTTTATTTGAAGTTTGGAATTCCAAATTCTGTCCCTCCCTTCCTCCCTTTCACCCCTTCCCTCTCCCTGTGGAGAGATATAGGCTATACATAAGTAGTCAGATATAGGCTATACATACATTTCTACACTATTCATTTAATGTTATTTCTACTGATAAAATTATATCAGTTTCTAATACTGAATGATATGGCAGTTCCAGGTTCTTAGACACCAAGAATTCCATTTCTGCATCTTCAGTAGCTTCATCTGTTGCACCTGCAGAAGCAGTGACTAGGCTACATCTCCTTAAGGATTGCTTCCCAGGACGATAGAAGCAGACACTGAAAAGCTGCTCTTCCAAAGTCTCTTCGGTTCAGGGTCTTGAACTCTTTCCATTGGTCTGAAAGGTAATAGTGGTAAAGGTCGTGGTGGTAATTTGACTTGCTTGGTTGATGCTGCTTCCTATGTACTTCACGATAACTTGCTGGTACCCTTGAGGACAGATGATGATTTTTCTCTTTTCTCTTTATATTCCCTGACACATACTAATGCGTGGAGTGAGTGAATGCATGACTACTTCTTGGAATCTTTAACTCATTTAAAAACTCAATTCAAATGACTTTTCCTTTAAGAGTCTTTCCTTCACTCCTCATCTCCCCCAAAATCACTTCGCATTTATTTGTGTGTGTGTGTGTGTGTGTGTGTGTGTGTGTGTGTGTGTATATATACATACATACATATATATATAATGTATATCCTATCATTTTTTATTTAAATGATACAATATTGAACATATTGTATTTCCTCTAGTAGAAGGGAAACACTATGAAGGTAGAGACTATCTCACCTTTATCGTTGTATTCCCAGCATGTGGCACCATGTAGCACATAATAATAATGTTTGTCCTTCATTTTCAAAGACCACAACATCAGGGAGGTGATGTCATGACAAACATGTGAATTGAGTTTTGAGTGAGGGGAGTCACCAGCCTCACTTTCTCCTCCAGAGCCATCTGGTTCCAGCGGCCCGACATGAATTAGGCCAACTGGAGATGCTCTTGGATACAATCAGGGTAAGTACTTGCTCAAGGTCACACAGCTAACGAAAGTCAAATATCTGAGGCCAGATTCAAACTCCTGTCCTCCTGATTCTAAGGCCAGTGCTCTATCCATAGGCATTTAATGCATGTTTATTGATTGATAGACATATTGAGTATTTTCCCTATTTTACAGATAAATACATTTGAACTGTGGATCATAAAGGTTAAGTGACTTAGCTAGGATCATACAGCTTTTTGGTAACAGAGCCAGAACTCAGGTTTACCAGCTTTTATCTTTGTATCCTAGTACACTGTTGACAATGTATGACCAATGCTACAGGGATCTATAATTTTGTCGAAGTTGGTACTCCTATAGAGGTATGTCTGTCATACTGGAACTTCCCTCATGCCTAGTGCATCACCACCCTGGAATATCCATCATTCCCTGCAGCCTTCTCATTTTGCTTTATCTGCCATACCAGTCTTCTCTCTTTGGTCAGTTCCTTTCAGAGTCTCCATTTTGGGAAGGGACCCAGGCTGGCCTCTCTCCTGGCTCTGTTTCTGACCTTTTGGACTCCTATCCCTCTATCTGTTTTTCATTTCTTTTTGGTGCTATCCTCCCATATAAGTCCTTGAGGGCAATAATTGTCTTTCTTTTTGGTTGTATTTGTGTTACCAGAACATAACACAGATATGCTTAGCAAATTCTTCTTGCCTTGCCTGATAGAGATCTTAATCTCTCTGTAATGTAGTATTCTTCAAAAGTTGTTGATCTAAACAATTCAGCCCTTGTAACCAACCTCATGTTAAGCTTTTATGGATTTTGGTAGGTTGTTCTTATAGGTGCCCTATAAGAGTTGTCTATCACAGCCATCTTTTAATACATCAGGCAGCTAAGAACATAAATAGTGAGTAGTTCTGCATACCTCATTTTTGGAGTAGAAATACAAGAGTCTGCTTTGTTTCCCCAGTGATCCCTTGGTCTTCCTGATTCTTCTTTCCTTTTTTCTTTTTGCAAGGCAGTGGGGTTAAGGACTTGCCCAAGGTCATACAACTAGGTATCTGAGGCCTGATTTGAACTCAGGTCCTCCTGACTTCAGGGCTGGTGCTTTATTCACTGCGTCACCTAGCTGCCCCAGTCTTCCTGATTCTAGCCATACCAAGAACAACAACAAGAAGAAATTATTCCTGAGAATGCCCATACCCCTTGATTTCAGAGTTTCAGAGTTATTGGTTTCACTAATCTGTCATATATTGGGCCTGATCAGGATGCCAATGATCCAGTAGATGATAAATATACTCCACTAGGCAAGAGGACTATAGGGGACCAGATGTGGAAAAAACTAGGATGCAGATAATGATGATGATAATGATGATGATGATGATGAAGACCTGAATGACACTAAGATAAGTTTAATAGTTTTGTTAGAGAATCTTTTCTTGAATGGTCCTTATGAAAAAGATGATGAGAAAGCAGATGTTAATTATGCAGCATTGGACAAAAGGATGGATGAAAGAAGAAAAGAAAGAAAGGAAAAGGAGAAAAAAGAAGAAATTGAAAAATACCATATGGAATGTCCATTTGTTCTCAGATCTGAAAAGAAATTGGGCAGAAGTTACAGAAGATGAGTGGTTAAGTATTCCTGAGCTTGGTGATGCTAGAAACAGTGGAATGCACATTATGAGAAATTTGTTCCTGTTCCTGACAGTTTTTTTGTTAAACATTTACAGACAGGAGAAAACCATACTTCAGTAGATCCCTGATAGACACAATTTGGAGATCTTAATATACCCCACCAGGAAGATTAAATATTCCATATCCAGATGTAATGATTATTCCTGGGCTAATGACACCTGGAACAGGTGAATGGGATATGAGGAAGACTGGCCAAACTAGGAACACCTTGATGAATATGTGACTGAGCCTGGTGAGGGGGCAGACTGTGGTGGATTCCAAGGGTTATCTCAGAGATTTGAACTCTATGATTTATACATACATTAATATCAATGATATTTAAAAGGCCCATTTACTTCCAAAGTCTGTCCGAGAGATAAATCTCCATCATCCTCCAGCATAAATTGCTTCAGTTCACCTGGAAGAAGTCACCAGAAAACTACAAGTAACTCAAAACCTCATTATGAAAGGAACAGACAAGTGTCCCAAGAGTGACAGTGCATGGCAAGAACCAGTCTGTCTATAACTGAGTGATATGATGAAGGTTGTGCTTACTCAAACTGTTTGCCACTTTACATAGTCTGTCCAGTTTTATATAAGAACAGTAAAACTAGAAACAGACATCTGAACAAAGAAGCATGTTCTTAGAAAAGCTTTTGAACATGTTCCAAACCTTGTTCCCTTGAGGAAAGCATCTGTGGAGTGGTAATTGCCAGAAGATGCTAGAATAATGCTAAGTCAAACTGTGGAATGCTGCTTTACTAGTGAGTACCTTTGGCTTGTCTTGGGAAGAATGGAGACCTATGAGAATGCTCATGGGATCTTAAGCATAGGGGAGAACATTCCCACAGATTGGTACAATTGGATTATGACAGTGAAACTAAAAGAAGCCAATAGAAATATTCAGATAATGGAGAAAATCACTGACAGAGCTATCACATCACTTAGAGCAAATGATGTAAAAATCATAGAGATGTCGAGGGTTGTAAGAAAACTGGGAATGAAGTTCATTCTATTTGGAATTGGGATTGAGGAAGAAGATAGAACACATACCTGAATGGGGAATGCATATAATTGTGTTGACCACAATAATTGTCCATGTTACTAATGCCTATGCCCTACATGTTTTTCTTAGTAAGAAGAGTGTGGTTGTGAGATGCTTAATTTGAGAAAAGCCATGAAAATAGAGAATCTCTCAAAGCACTCAGCAGTGGCCTGCTACCTGAAGGTCGAGGTAATCTGGTTCATAGGTGCTATGTCTAAATGATTGGTGGGAGATGTATCTGCTTCTAGAAGGATCTTAACCTTGACTTTCCAGGCCAACCTCAGCAGTGAAGAGATCTGGTTGGATACTGTGAAACTTGAGTCAGAGAACAATGAATATGAATAGTCAAGGAGGCTACTGGTCAAGGCTCAATGTCGTTTTTCCCCTATGAAGTCAATGAAGCTTGAGAGATTGCTGGGAAACATTGCAGCTGCTCAGGATCTTTATGAAGTCTTAAAGCACTATGAAGATTTCCCCCAAATGTGAATGATCAAAGAGCAGTAGGAGGTGACTGGAAAAGTCTGAGAAACCTATAACCAGGGGTTGAAACAGTATTCCTCTCCATAGCCTTATGGCTTTTATTTTTCAGATTGGAGGAGAAAGTTGGGCAGATAACTGGAGCAAGAGTCATTTTGGAGAAATATCATTTTCAAAAATCCAAATAGCTCTGATTTGTGGTTAGAATCTATGAGATAAGAATATTGAGTTGGACTGAAGGAATTGCAGGAATGTCCAAACTCAGGCATCCTGTGATCAGAAGCAATTTTTCTTGAGGTAAGATCCCAAAGGAAGACCAAGAGTATAGATGCCCTGAAGAAGTGAGAACATGACTCTCATGTTCTGGAGTGAATAGAAGATCACCAAGGCCAGGGAATGGTTCCACAGAACAATAAAGATCGACTCAGAGCTGGGGGATTCATGAGTATTCTTCTACAAATCTGAATTACAACATTGTATAGAAAAGCAGAAAGAAGACATGAAGAAGCACCATGGGAATGTGGAACCCTGCCAGTGGGAACTGTGGTATGAAGTGTCCAAGGTCATTGAAAAAGGAATTGTGCTGTCTTGCCATCCAGGGTACAGAAGGAGGGAGGTAAAGGTAAAAATAAAACTTTATTTCAGTAGCTGTGTTGCAGGTGATTTTCAGATGAACTGTGCATACCATGAGGAGTGAACTTTGAGACACTAGGACTCTGATTGTTGATGTGCTGAGCAAGCAAGGTCTTTAAGGAGATTGGCTTACTTTTTAGGTTTAATTAAATTATTATTTTTTTAATTTTAATTTTGAATTTTTTCACCCAGTTATACACAAAAACAAGTTCCAACATTGACTTCCAAAACCTTGAGTTACAAATTCTTTACCTTCTTCCCACCCCATTCCCACATTGAGAAAGCAAATTACTTGGTATAGGTTAAAAATGTGTAGCCATGTAACACATTGCTGCAACAATAATGTTGTAAAAATAAACATAATCCCCCCCAGTTCCCTCCCCCAAAGAAAGAGAAATCTCAAGAAAAATAAAGTGAGAAAAAAATTGTGCTTGAGTCTGTATTCAGACACCATCAGCTCTTTCTTTGGGATGGATAGCATTCTTTATCATAAGTTTATCAGAGAAATTGCTTTAAGAGAATTTTTTTCTCATAGTTGCTATTGCTAACTATATTCCCCTCTATCCTATACCCTCTGCCTTCATTTATTATATTCACTTTCTTTTTTCACTTGTCCCAACTCAAAAGTGTGCTGACTACCCTCTCCCACAATCTTCCCTCTCTTCTATCACCTACACTCCCTCCAACCCCACCTCCCTCTCCTTTCTTCCATCCCTTTGCACTCCTGTTTTCTTCTAGGCTAAGATAGATTTCTATATCCAATTGAGTATGTATGTTATTCCCTCTCTGAGCCATTTTTAATAAGAGTAAAGCTCACTCCCCCTCACCTTTCCCCTCTTCCACTCATTGAAAAAAATTTTCTTGACTCTTATATGAAATAACTTACCCATTCAGCCTCTCCTTTCTCTTTCTTCTAGTACATTCCTTTCTCATCCATTAACTCCATATTTTTAATATATTATACCTACAAATTCAACTCTGTCTTGTGCCTTGTATATATTTGTTCATTCCAACTGCCCTAATAAATGAGGTCATATGATTTATATTTCTTCCCATACAGGAAGACAAGCAGTTCAACATCGCCAAGTCCCTCATGATTTGCCCTTCTATCTACCCCTCTCTATGCTTCACCTGAGTCCTGTTCTTGAAGATCACACTTTATTTTCAGCTCTGGTCAATTCATCAGGAAAGTTTGAAAGTCCCCTATGTCATTGAATAGCCATCTTCTTGCCTGAAAGAGTATGCTCGGTTTTGCTGGGTAGTTGATTTTTGATTGCAATCCAAGCTTGTGTTATCCTAACTGTAACTCCATGATGTTTGAATTGTTTGTTTTGGTTTCTTGTAATATTTTCTTCTTGATTTTTGAGTTCTGAAATTTGGCTATAATATTCCTGGCAGTTTTCATTTTGGGATCTCTTTCAGGAGATGATCAATGAATTCTTTCAATTTCTGTTTTACCCTCTGTTTCTAGTATATCAGGGCAGTTTTTGTTTGTTTGTTTGTTTTTTAGTTTTTGCAAGGCAATGGGGTTAAGTGGCTTGCCCAAGGCCACACAGCTAGGTAATTATTAAGTTTCTGCTAGGTAATTATTAAGTGTCTGAGGCTGGATTTGAACTCGGGTACTCCTGACTCCAGGGCCGGTGCTCTATCCACTGTGCCACCTAGCTGCCCCTCAGGGCAGTTTTTTTGCATTATTTCTTGAAAAATGAAATCTAGGCTTTTTTTGGGGGGGGGTCATGACTTTCAGGTAGTCTAATAATTTTAAATTTATTTCTCTCTGTTTTTTCAATGAGAGATTTCACATTTTCTTCCATCTTTTCATTCTTTTGGTTTTATTTTATTGTTTCTTAAAATCTCTTAATATCTTAGTATCTTAATATCAAGTTCCCTTAACTTCATTCTACATTTGAAGGAATTATTTTCTTCAGAGAACTTTTAAAATCTTCTTTTCCATCTGGCCAATTATGCTTTTTAAGGCATTCTTCAGCTCATTGACCTTATGGACTGCTTTTTCCATTTAATCTAAACCGGTTTTTAAGATTTTGTTTTCTTCAGTTATTTTAAGATGTTATTTTAGTATCTCCTTCACCAAACTGCTGACTTAATTTTCATGATTTTCTCACATTGCTCTCATTTCTCTTCCCAATTTTTCCTCTACCTCCTTTACTTGATTTCCAAAATCCTTTTTTGAGGTCTTCTATCACCTGAGACCAATTCATATTTTTCTTGGAGGGTTTGGATATAGAAGTTTTGACTTTGTCATCTTCTGAGTGTGTATGTTGATCCTCCATGGAATCAAAGCAATTGTCTATGATCAGAGTTTTTCTTCTGTTGTCTGCCCATTTCCCCAGCCTATGACTTGATTTTAACTCTTTGTAAGGTGGAATTCTGCTTCTGGGTTGGAGGACATACTTTCCCAACTTTTGAGTGTCTTTGCAGCTGTTTTCAGGGAAACCCCCTAGGGACCTGCAAGTTCTCAGTTTCTCCAAGGTCTTATGAAAGGCTCTGACTGCTCTACTGGCCTCTACTCTGGTCTGTGGATGACCACCTCCTTTCTGCCCTGGAACCATGAGGAGAGACCCTGTCCTGTTATAGCAGTAAAGCTCCTGAGTTTTACTGCTGAGTTCTTGAGACTGGAACCCCAGACTGCAACCAGAATATGAGTATAGACAACAGTGTCCCACCACAGGGATAGCAAAAAGACCTCTTCAATCTCCCCTGATGCCATTACTGTCTGTGGGTTGAATGCTCTGGAAGCAGCTGCCAGGTTCCTCCCCAGGTCTATTCCTGGTTTCCTGGGGCTGGGTCTGCACTGGGGCCTATGTTAGCCTGGGTTCCCCTCTCACTCTAGTGCATAGAGGTCGAGTTTTCCCACTACTTTCCATGTTTTCTTTGGTATTCCCTGGGCTGAGAGGTCTGAAAGCCACCACTGCTGCCATGACCCAGGCACTCTGTGGGCTGTTCCTGGATGATTGGAGCTGGTTTGCTCTGGTGCGACCCTGGCTACTCTCTGGGCCCTTTCTAACCCTTATACAATAGATCCTTCCTGTGGATCTTCCAAGCTGGACTGGAAAATTTTTTATTCACTCTTTTTGTGGATTCTGTCACTTTAGAATTTGGTCAGAATAATTATTTAAAGGTATTTGGAGTGGTCTGGGGAGGGCTTGTGTGAGTCCCTGTCTTACTCCATCTTGGTTCCACCTAATTATGTTTTTAAAAAATGGTATAAGCTACAGATGAGTTGTTGATCTACATCTGAAGAAAGAATTCCCATACTGGAAGTTCCTTATAATAGTGAAATCAGTTCTAGGTTCCTCAATTAAATGTGTGTGCATAATATTCATGGCAGTAATGAAAGATCTGTGATTTAATCAATGTAGGAATTGTCTTGACCTATACAGATCACAATCCATACATTTTTGTTTGCTCCTCCTAGCCTGACCCCTGTGGGGCTTGAAATGGTGAGGGTTGAAAACCAATCTCTCCATCACAGCTTCACTCAGTCCCTTTGCACTTTGGAGACCTGGGAAATGACTTGCTTTGACTGGGGATATGATAGAGCCAGAAAATTCCTTACTTAGAAAAGAATTAAACAAAGAGTCAGAGAGGAAGAGCTGATTCAGAGTAGGCTATACAAGGACTTTCCCTAGCTTGCTAGCTGAGTGCATGTGAAAAAGACAACCCAGGGTTAAGGGTTTTCCAGAGTGGAGACTCATAATCAAGAATGTTTCAGTAGAGACCAATACATAGAAGCCAAGAACATTAGAAATAGCCAATGACAGCAGCTGAGAATAATTAAAATCATTTAGCAGCAGTGTGATGGAGAAAATTGTCATTGTTATTCAGTCTTTTTGTATTTGTGTCCTATCTTCGTGGCCCTATTTGAAGTTTTCTTGGCAGAGAAACTGGAGTGGTTTGAAATTTCCTTCTCCAACTTATTTTATAGATGAGGAAACTGAGGCAAAGAGAGTTAAGTGACTTGCCCTGGGTCACAAAATGAGGCTGTATTTGAACAAAGGAAGATTCATCTCCAGGATTTCAGGCACCAGAACTCTGGCAGTAGAGAAAATAGAACATAAAATAACACAGTCTTAATAGAGAAAGCAGCTTGTTCAGTGATAACACCTGAGGATGTTGGAAGCTCTGTATGTGTTGTCCTCTGAGCGTGTGTTCTGGCCACATGTGTGTCCTGCATTGGAGGCTGCCTTGATCCCAAGGATTTCATGTGTATTTATTCCACCCTAATGGTATGATAATTTGTAGGAGAGCATATCCTGGGACGAATGAAGGAAACTTTTTTTTTTAAGGTTTTTTGCAAGGCAATGGGATTAAGTGGCTTGCCCAAGGCCACACAGCTAGGTAATTATTAAATGTCTGAGGCTGGATTTGAACTCAGGTACTCCTGACTCCAGGGCTGGAAACTTTTTTTGCTAATCGTCTGGCTATACTGTTCGAACAATTGTTTCCTCAGGTTGCCTGATAAAAGAAACACAATAGCAAGTACTTATGAATTATAATTTTTATTAGGTTGATCAGCATCCACAACATGCTTCAGAAATGACTCAGGGTGAAGGTGGGGGATCATGTGCAAAAAGAACCCTTAGGTAATGAAAGAATCTTAGAGAATTGTCTGAGGGTTGGAGAAATTAAGGGATTTGATCATGGTCACAGTGATAGTGTTAGAAGCAAAATTTGAACCTAAGGCTTCAGATCCTGTTCTCTAGTCATTACACCACACTATCTTGTTCCCCCCACCCCAACTCCTTTTCCCACAGAGTTAACTGTTTTTCTGTTTTTTTAAAATGCATTTATCATGTAATGTCATATATTATAGTTATTTTGTTTTTGTGATATCTCCCTCACTACAGAAAGTACTTAGTAAATACTTTTGAATGAGTGAATGTCATGCCTGTCTATGTATCTATGTATTTATCTTTAAAACAAGCACCTGTAACTGAATTGTGGCTATATTTATTTATTGGTAAAAGCTTACATAGAAGAAACATGCAATACAAATGATAGAAAAACACACACATTAGTATTCTTTAATGGAACAAAAATAAAAATATGTACATGTTACTTGAATAATATTCATTATATAACAGGAAACAAGAAAATTAACATCATTTTAGCTTGTCCTATTTACAATGCTTTCAAATGAGTATATTTACAATTGTTTGGAAACACTTTATGAGAAGTTGCTTTATTCAGAACAGAAACTTGTCCATGAGTATGTTAGGTATGGATCATTTCTAGTGTTGCTCTTTCATTCATAATAGGAGCAATGATTTCAGAATCTGCATCATCTTATTTTCTTTGTTGTTTGTTTTTATTGATGATCTTTTGATTTCTAAAGCTCTCACATTACAAATTCTCTGACAAAAATAAAGGTTAATTCAAACACTGAAAATTTCTTCCCCCCCTAAAAATGTATGCATATTTAGAGTGATTTATTAGAGGTCAGGGTCTGTGTTTCTTTGTATGTTTTGCATCCACAACTTAGTAGGCACATTATAAATGCACGTTAAACTGAAGTGTAGTCAGAGACTAAGGAAATTAGAAAACTTTGATCTTAAGGGCCTTCACATGAGAAAAATTGGTGTATTTCTTAAAAGGAAAAATAGGTAAGATCTATGATCTCCTCCTTGAGTCATTGATTAGAAGGTGTTTCTTGAGAGCGGAGACTACTTTAGTATCCCTATTTCCTAACAGATTGCCTGGCACATAAAATCTTAATAATACTTGTTAATGGACTGATTACTTCTTTTGCTACTAGTCCATCACTTCAGTGAGTTTAAATCTAGACTTTGCATTGGAAACTATAAGTTAAAAACAATATTTTCCCAAATTTTCAAAATGACAGGTGAGTATTTTAGCAAAACATCATTTCATTTTGAGCATGTATTTTTTTTTCCAAGTCAATGGGGTTAAGTGACTTGCCAAAGGTCATATCACTAGGTAATTATTAAACATCTGAGGCTGGATTTGAACTCAGGTCCTCCTGACTCCAGGACTGGTGCTATATCCAGTGTGCCATCTAGCTGCCCCTTGAGCATGTATTTTGGTAGCATTCATAAACTACATCACAATGACTAACAAGGGGTAAAAGCACCACTGCATTTCCTTGCAATATCTTCCAGGCTATAACCAAACTGGGCCACTGAGTTAAGTGAGAAGGCTCTGTTTTCAGTTGAACCACCAAAACTTCCCCTCCCTGAAATTCCTTGAAGTGATGAGAGCTAGATTAAGCAATGGTCTGGTGTCTGCTATTGTTCTGTTGAGTTTTTTTTTTTTTTTTTGGCAAAGTACTACATGTACTTCCATCTGCTGCCTGAGACTTTCTTCTTGTGTTGAAAAAAATGAAAGTATCCTGAAGGAAGGTGATATATTTGTTGTTTTCAGTATCCCTACTTTCCCGTCACTGACTAGCTGAAGTGTCAGTCTGTATTGAGCCAACCAGCTAAAATATAAGTAATATAAAAGGTCACTGGATGACTTGATACTGGCAGATGGTTTGGTCAATCAGTCACACTGATTAAAAGAGGCAAAGGTATCATTCTCTACAGCTATTTCAGAGATTCTTGGTAGAATATTTTATCATTTAAACCTGAGTATTATGGAAGTCATTATCTACATTCTTTTGGTAATTTGAATTTCTTTGGTTTCTGAAAGTACAATAGTATTATTCAAAATAAATAAATGAGATAAGGTTTTTAGTATAAAAGTTATTGTTTTAATTTAATAGAGTATTAAGTCAACAAGTAACATCAATAAGCAATCATTATATACTCACTGACAAAAGCCCTAAGCTTTGAAAATATGCCAAAAAAAGGTCAAATCTGAAAAATGTGACTACAAATTGTCAAAAGATTAACAACCATTTCCTTTTACCTATATACATGGAGCATTCGAAATAAGTTTTATTACTTTAAATTGGCTCTGCCAAGTATTTTAAAGGCTAATTTCAATCATTGTATGACTTTTCTGTAAATTTAATGAGATGGTAAAGTTAGGAAGAGAAGTTCATTCATTTTATTCTCTTCAGAATAACTATTCTCAGGAGATGGTGTTTTTGAAGTCATTGCCAGACTTCAACAAGAGGAACAATGCAGGGTAGATATTAATCATATCCAGTCTCCCTCTTGCTCTGCTATCTATGTTGATGGGGAAAACAACCACCTCCCTTCCCTTACTCCTCCCCATGGCAGTGAGCAATCTGACACAGGATGTACATGTACAATTTTTAAAAACATATTTCTAGGTTAGTCATGTTGTGAAAGAAGAATTAGAACTAAAGAGAAAAAATTCCCACAGCATTGAATATTTTAAGCACATTCTTTTCTATTTCTGCCACTTGGGCTCTGTTGCCTAAAGGCCGGTTAGACATAGCACTTAATATTTAATACTGTTAATATTTTTTATGTAACTGTTAATTGCAAAGATACTACTGCACACAGGAGAATGCCATAGCACAGCGGGCTCTGTACCCACTTCCTCTTTTCTTTTAGTGAGTAGTGGGGGAGGGGAGCTTTTAAAGTCAGTTTGAAACCACTACATTCTTTTATTCTCCAACTCTCTTCCAAATCAAGTATTAACAAATTCATAGCCTGTCAGTGTATAGGTCTATTGGATTTTGAACTGAAAGGGAACGTAGAGGTCATGTATTATAACCTTCTCATTTTACAGATAAGGAAACCAAGGTTCAGAGAGATGTAGTGACTTCCTGGGACATCTTACCTGTTATCTTAATGAGACTAAATCAAGGACATCTTATTGACCTTTAAAAAGCAAGTAAGTGAAAAGGATGGATTTTTTTTTATCAAGAATAAAGAGTATTAAATTGTTGTATGGTTAGTTTGAAAAATTCTACTACAGTAGAATATATTAATTCACAGATACTGCAAGTTGATGGTATCATCTGGGTTTAGAACCAGATGGATTGGCTTTGCCTTGATTTTTTCCATCACAAAGGACTTTCTGCTAGCTTTTTTTTTGCCGTCAGGTAGAAGGTGCGGTTCTCTTCGCAGTAAGTCACTTTATTGAGTGGCAGCTTGTAGATTGATTGATTTTTTGTTGTCATTAAGAGGAAAAGGAGTGTGGCCAAGCAGAAGGGCCAGGTACAACATGGCAACCCAAACTGGAAAAAAAGAGAACAAGAAATAGTTATTTTGAGTACTTCTGTTTTGCTGAGGTAGGATCAGAGTTTGATAGCCAGAAGGCTCTCAGATATCATCCTGTCTAATCCCCTCCCATTACTGGTAAAAGAATTAAAGTTAAATAACTTCAAGGAGGTCAGATGACTTGCCTAAGATCAAATGGATAGTAAGCATCAGGGGCGGGATTTAAACCAAGGTCCAGTTTTATAACTTTAGCAACAGGGACTCACTGGGGCAGCTCTATTTCCTCTCCCACCATACTCAAAAAGTTCCTTTTTTTTTCTTTTTTGCAAGGCAATGGGGTTAAGTGGCTTGCCCAAGGCCACACAGTTAGGTAATTATTAAGTGTCTGAGACCAGATTTGAACCCAGGTACTCCTGACTCCAGAGCCAGTGCTCTATCCACTGTGCCACCTATCCACCCCTCAGGAAATTCCAGTAGTTCCCTATTACCTCTATTCTGTATGGTCTCTAGTTCTCTAGGCTAAAGTATAAACTCATCTGTTTAGAATTTTAAGACCTTCACAATTGAGTTCTAGTTTAGTTTTCTAGATTTATTGTACATTGATATGCTTCAAGAATTGTACTTTTCAGACAACCTAGCTTTCTTACTATTCTCCATATACAATATTCTGTTGCTAATACCTCTCCATGGCATAGCATGGGATATATTCTTGGAATTCATTTCTTTTCTCCCACCTTCTACCTTCTTCCTCTTTAGAATCCTCAGTTTCCATCCAAACTGAACTTAAGTGGCCACTTCTATCGATTTTGTTGTTGTTGATTGATTAGTCATGTTCATCTTTTTGTGAATCTATTTTGGGGTTTTCTTGGCAAAGATCTTATAGTATGGGGTGGCTAGGTGGAGTAGTGGATAAAGCACCGGCCTTGGAGTCAGGAGTACCTGGGTTCAAATCTGGTCTCAATAATTACCCAACTGCGTGGCCTGGGGCAAGCCACTTAACCCCATTTGCTTTGCAAAACCCTAAAAAAAAAAAAAAAGATCTTAGAGTAGTTTGACATTTCCTTTTCCAAATCATTTTACAGAGGATGAAACGGAGGCACATAGGATTATGTGACTTGCCCAGGGAAACACAACTAGTAAATATATGAAGCTAGATCTGAACTCAGGAAGATTAGTCTTCCTCTCTAAAGGTCCAGCACTTTATCTACTGTACCACCTAGTTGCCTCTAAACTCCTAAAGGAGGCTTTTCCTAATCCTTATTTGTTAGTAAACTTGAGGTTAGAGCTCTTCTATTTTTCTTTGTGCTTCTCTAGTACCTGAATATAGTTGTAACTTAATTTTTTTTAGTAATTGTAATCTACAATATTCATTAAGTACCTTAGAGACCTACAAAGCAGAGTGATCAAAGTGATGTCCAGGAAGGAAATATACTATGGAAGTGGTGGGATCAAGAAAGAATGGAGAGGAGCTCAATTGAAGAAGGAAGGGCCAGGAGAGAATTCCAGACAGGCAAACATATATTCAGATATAGAATTGATTTTGCTGAAAGCACATTGCTTATTGTTTATCTATCAATTGATTGATATAAACAATTGATCAATATAACCAAAAATCTGGAGGGATAAGACTTGATGTTTTAAAATAGGAGGCACTAATTTGGGGGGTTTAGATGACTGATTTTTTTATTTTCAGTTTTCTCTTATCTCCTGAGTCCCAAAGACTAACATCTTGGTGTGTCCAAACTGGAATACATTGAGGTTAGCTCCCAAGAACCCACATTTTGCCTATCTTACTAGGAGATGGATTTGTGGCATCTCACAGACAACCTGAAAAACAGCCTTTATCACCAACCTTAAACCACATGACTTGTATTTTCAAGAGACCTGATGACACAGTGGATCACAGTTTACTGTGATGTTGGATAAAATCAAACTTCCTCCAAAAGAGCTTACAGTATTCCTTTTAACACAATAGGAAAATCCAGTTAAAGGCATACTTACCAAAGCCATCATGTGTGTTAATGCTATGGTCACATAAGCAGTAAACAGAGCTAAAAAGGAAATTAAAAAACAAACAAACAAATGTTAGCATGAGTGCTTTTTGAAAATCCAAACAGAAATCAGAATTATCTTTCCTTCTTTGGGTTCCTTTCTTTTACTTATATGTCTGTTTTAAAATAGAATTTTATATCTAGAAGGGAATGCAGAAATTATCTATTCTTCCTTTCAGAGCTTTTATAAATAATGAAATTTAGACCTAGAGAAATGAGGTGACTTGTCAGTATCTTTTGTTCCCATTCCTTTTCTGTTTCCACTGCTAAGCCCTACAGTGTTGTTGTTCAGTCTTTTTCATCTGGGTCTGAATCTTTACTTCTCCATTGGGTTTTTTTTTATTTTTATTTTTATTTATTTATTTTTAGGTTTTTGCAAGGCAATGGGGTTAAGTGGCCTGCCCAAGGCCACACAGCTAGGTAATTATTAAGTGTCTTAGACCGGATCTGAACCCAGGCACTCCTGACTCCAGGGCCGGTGCTTTATCCACTATGCCACCTAGTCATCCTCCATTGGGGTTTTCTTGGCAAAGATACTGAAGTGGCTTGTCATAGGCAAACAGGATTAAGTAACTTGTCCAGGACCACCCTACTAGTAAGTGTTTGAGACCAGATTTGAACTCAGGAAGAAAAAAATCATCTTTATCTACTTTGCCACCTAGCTGCCCCAGAAAGCCCAACTATTATTACTTAATTATATTATATTCATAGGTCTTCCCACTTCCTCCCTCTTTCCTCCTACAATCCACCTTTCACACTACCACTAGAACAATTTTCTTCTTCAGAAATCTATTCACATTATTCATAGCCTCCAACATGTCAGTGGCTCCCTACTGCTTCTGGATTAGAGTTTAAATTCATTTTATTCTGAGGAACTGGATCACTTGGCCTGACCTTAAGCCTCTTGACCCTACTCTTGATGACCATATTGCTGTGTAGGTACCCTTGAACTATTCCCTGGGGGCTTGCTCAGTGACTAAGAGCCTTCCAGAATCTATACACACACACATACACTCATACAATCATCTTTCAGATGATTCAGCCTGAGTCACACAGGATAAATAGATGTAAATGTTTTGTGAGCTACATGGATTACTTTATCTTTCCCTCAAAATCTACCCTTCTCTTTAACTTCCTTAAAATTTTTAAAAAAATTTTGGAGGCAATCAGGGTTAAGTGATTTGTCCAGTATCACACAACTAGTATCTGAGTCTGTATTTGAACTCAGGTTCTTCTGACTCAAGGACCAATGCTCCCTTCATTTTACTATCTAGCTTCCCCTCAACTTTCTTTTAACTTCTGAGGGCCCTATACAATATCAACATTCTCTTTGACTCCTGTTGAGGTAATTTGGTCTAAAGTCAGGAAGACCTGAGTTCAAATATAGCTGTATGATTCTAGGTAAGTCACCTAAACACTGCCTCAGTTTCCTCATCTGTAAAATGAGATGGAGAAAGAAATAGCAAATTACTTCAGTATTTTGCCAAGTATCTTTGCCAAGAAAACCCCGTATGTGATTATGACAAGTCAATCACAACTGAAATATATAGATATGTTAGAAGTATGTGCTCAAAAATATTTACTCAGTGGGGTAAATGATCAAGAAAATTTGAAGATCATCAATCTAGCCTAACCCTATGACTCTAATATTGCAGGAAAGAAATTTAAGACCCAGAGAGATTAAATAATTTGACTTATTTCACACAGGTAAAAAGTAACAGATTTGGGATTTGAATCCAGTTCTTGTGCTTTTAAATCTTTACTGTGGCCACATCGAAAAAAAAAAGATGAAACTACAAGGAAATGCTGGAAGATGAAAACAAGATCTCATTTGCTGGATTGCTAAAGCTATTATACAGAAGGATTAGACTTGTTTTGCTTGGACTAGAGGCAGAACAAGGAATAATGGGTGATAGAGGCAGATTTCGATTTGGTGTAAAGAAAAATTTTCTCACCCAAAGTAAGAAATAAGCTGCCTCAGTAGGTGATGGGTTTCTTTTCTGTGAAAGTCTCAAAGATGGATGGATGCTCCAGAAGGGAATCCTGCTTAGGTACAGGATGGATTTGATAGTCTTTGAGTTCCCTTGTTACTTGAACCTTTTAGGACTCTGGGATGACTCCCATCTCTAAAATAGGGATAAAGCTAATTTACATCACAGAACTATGGTGAGGATCAAGTAACATAATGTGTATAAAGTAATATTGGATTCAAATCCCAAATTCTGTTACTTGAAACCCATGGGAAAAGAGATGACTGCTCCATAATCATTATTTAATCTTTTTGATTCTCAACTTTCTTGCCTATAAATTAGGGGGTTGGCAGAGGATGGAGTATAAGCCCTGGAGTCAGTGCTCATCTACCTCAGTTTAAATCTGGCCTCTTATTATTTGTATGACCCTGAGAAAGTCACTTAATCATGTTTGCTTCAGATACTCATCTGTAAAATGGGTTAGATAAGGAAATAGCAAACCACTACAGTTTTCTTGCCAAGAAAACCCCAAAGGTGTTATGAAAAACTGGATACAATTGAAAAATGATTCAATGACATCAACAAAAAATAGGCTATTAGATGAGGCCAATGGTCTCTGAGCACTTTGTAATTCTAAAGAACTATTATCATTAGAAGAGCAATAAAAACTGTACTTGAAGATTTAGCTCACAGATTAGCATCTACATTTTTACTAGAACAGCAACCCAGTGGCTAAGTGGACTAGAGTGAATTAGAGAGGTTCATTTAGCTGAAGCCCTTGATCCCTGGGCTGCTCCTACTATTGAATTCTGAATAAATTTGTCAACAATTTTATATTTTAAATATTTTAGGAAATTATTTTAGCTGCTTTAGAAAATTAGGAGAGGGGTCTCTGGGTCCTTGCTATTAATCTTGTCATAAAAATGAATCTTTCTGCTCACAGCTAATGTCTCACAGTTTAGAATATGGCTATCAAGGAGAGAATTTTCTTGTCTCTAAATTGCCACCGGTCCCCTTTGTTCCATTGTTCTAGAATCCAATGATCATCAGTCAAGTAAAACAAGGGACATCTAAGGTTGTCTGTCTTACAGGTTTCACAGGTAAGGAGACTTGAGGCCCTGGGAAGTTAAATGATTTGTCCAAGGTCACAGGATGTAGAATCTTAATGCAGATCCTTTGTTTTAAAAGTGAGTGTCCCTTTCATTGTGCCCCAAAGAAATTGTCAAAGTTTCCATAAAATTCAATTTTAGATCATTTGTGCCAATCTAGAGGCCTTTTTTTCTCCTCAGATGTCTACTTACGATGGTTATTCTTCAACTTAAGTCAGAAACCTTATTCTCTGAGGAAATCTTTTCTTATTCACTAAAACTGACTCACATGACCCTTTCTAGAAATTTGCTTCTGAATTTCTAAATCTTCTAGATGTGGGGCTTCTATTTTCTTTTAGAGGTCTGAACAAAAAAAAGTTAGGATTATAGTCCTAGGCCAGAAGGCTACTTTTACCAATAAGTAAGAATTCTATTTCTACCTTGTTCATGAAGCCTTCCCAAATAGCTCACATTTATATAGTTTTCCTCAAATCTTATCAGATGTCAGCATAACAGTGTCCCTTAAACTGACAGACCTGCTTCCAGGCAACACTGAGCGAGAAAATCATTGTGAAGCTAAGGACCACCTTCCTTATCACTTCCAACAACTGCTGACCAACTGCCATTAATAAGTAGAGAGCCCAGGGGCCCTGAGGGTGATGGCCTTCCCTAGACCACCATTTCCCCTTTCAGTTCACCCTCACAGCCATCAGGGGAAGCAGCTTCTGTGGGTAAAGGGCCAGCCTTCTCTTCCTGCTGCCAACCAAATGCCACTCACAAGGCAGGCAAGCCAGTCTAGCTGGAGCAGCAAGACACCCTGAGGGGGATCCGGGAGGCAGCCGTTGACAAAGTCAACCAGCATATCTCCTCAGACCCTAATGGAGAAAGGCCAGGACCTAGAAACCAAGATCCCTGGTTCTAGTGCCATGAAATAATGACATTTTAAGAAAGGCATTAACATATGCTTGGACACCTGAAACCATCCATATCTGTTGTCTCTCCTGACTGAATTTTCTATTTGTATCATCAGTTTTTAGCATAAAGTAAAGCCTTAGTAAATGTATTTTCAATTGTATTTTAGTTGAGTTTGACTCTTAGTGATCCTATTTTGGGTTTTCTTGGCAGAGATAGTGGAGTGGTTTGCCATTTCCTTCCTCAGCTCATTTTATAGATGAGGAAACCAAGGCATACAGGATTAAATGTCTTGCTTAGTGTCACACACCACCTAAATGTCTGAGGAAGTATTAGAACTCAGGTCTTCTTGACTTCAGGCTCCCACTGCACTCCCCAGCTGCCCCAAGTAAAAATGTATTATTCATTCATCCATTCAAGTAATACTAACATTATTATCCACATTTTTTTGTAGATGTGGAAACTGAGGTTAGGTGCTTTATATGAAGTATGACAAAGCTGCAGTGTGTACCCTAGTCTTCTATGATTTTTTTTCCTCAATGCTTTTTCCTAGTATATTAAGATGTTTGAATACTTCAGCTCACATTGGTCCTTCCTTTTTCTAAGATCGTCTAGCAATTTACAAACCAGTTAAGAACACAAGACACTTAGGGGCTTCTTGAAGATCATCTAGTTCTTCAAGATGAACAGGTCAATCCCCTTATTTCATAAATAAGGAATCACCCCTAGAGAACTGAATTGACTTGCATGATATTACACAGTAAGTAAAGTCAGAATCATAGGATCCTCCATTTAGAGTTAGAAGGAACCTCAGAGGTTATTGAGTCTAATTTCCTAATTTTACAGAAGAGGAAACTGAGACCTTAAGAAACTTAACTAGGATCATACAGCTAGTAAATGTCAGAGGCATGACCTTGGACAGGTACTCTGACTCTAAGTCCAGGATTCTTTGCATTTGGAATGGTTTATAGGACACATTTTTAAGTATTGTTTGCATTATTAACATTTTCCCATAACTTTCTTAAGTCTAGACAATCAAAATGATGAATCAGGCCCTGATTTTTGTAGCATGTGCTGATTTTCAAGGTGTAAATGCTTATTTTGAAATTTTAATGGTTTGGCATCTCAAGTTAGTATGTATATTCTCTAGCACATACTGCATCACACTGCTGAGGGGTGGAGAGGGAATGGGGGCAATGGAGAAGGTATAGGAAGACTTTCTTAGTTAAGACTGACCCTGGAGGCCTGTAGAGGAACCTTGTATTCTGTAGTCAAACTAGATGCAAACAAAAGTGTAGATTTCCTAGAAATCTAGGAGCTTTAACATAGCATAGTGGATAGGGTGCCTAGCCTGGAGTCAGGAAAACTCATCTCCCTGAGTTAAAATCTGACCTTAGCCACTTACTGGTTGTACGACCCTGGGCAAGTCACTTAATACTGCTTGCCTCAGTTTCCTCATCTGGGAAATGGCAAATCAGTCTTTGTCAAGAAAACCCCATTTGGCATCACAGAGTCAGACACAATTGAAACAACTGAATAACAACAGAAGTCCCCAAATGGCCAGAGCTATAGTTTTAAGCTGGTGACCATTTTATCATCTATAGATGGTAAAACAGCAGAGTTTGCTGTTCATGGACATTGAGCCTTCCAACAGGCTAAGATGGGCAAGGATCACTTTCATACAAGCAGATGAAAATCAACACTGTGATAACCCAGCCAATAAAAGATGCCATGCATGTTCATATTTTGCACTGATAACACAAATAAAAATTAATAACTTAATTATGCCAGTTTGTATTTAAAGTTGACTTGGAACAGATAGCACTTGGGGGCTTTTATCTAAGTTATTCTGAGTAACTTTGCCAGATAAAGGCAAGGGATAATTCTGTGTTGTCTTGGTTATTTATTTACCTGCTCGACTTGAAATGGCAAGTCATCTTGATATCATTGTGAAATGGGCACTGTGAAACTGGATGCAACATTTTCCTTGCCAAGAATGTGTTTTGCCTTTAAGCCCTGATTAAATAACCTTTGTTATACCTCCCACCTGTGATATGACAAGACCTTAAAATTGACTCTCCTGGTTAGAGCATTCTTCTTGACTTTTGAAGGTTTGCTAAGGCTAGCATATGCTCTCCCCTCCAAAAAGTGTCTCTCTTCTTTAGGACTTGGATATAGTTACCTTCTCCCAGAATTTTTCCCTGATTGACACATAATTGCAAATCTCTACTCCTAATCTCAAATGTTTTGGACCTTCCATGCTTTGCCATGATACTAGACATTCATACATACTTTAGCATTGCTTCAAGGATTTGTGTGGTCATGGGTATGTGCATTGTTTAATAATGAGGCTCGTAATATTAGCTAGCATTTATATAGTGCTTTAAGGTTTTAAAAAGACTATGTTGTCTCATCTGGTCCTTACAACAATCTTGTGTTTATATATATATATATATATATATATATACATATGTGTGTGTATGCATGCTAATATTATTTCTATTTTACTGATGGGAAAATGAATTTCCCAGAGCTTAAGTGGCATATAGCTTATAGTTCCATTGATGTACACCTTACAATACTATTTCATTAGTTTTTACTAAAACATATTTGTCACTTGGTGGCCAACCTTCTGGTGATGGAATTCTCAGTCCCCTGGGTAAGTCCTTGGAGGCACTCAGTTTCCTATTTAAGTCTTTTCCAGCTGAGTAGGACTTTCTAGTAGGTCCAGTATGACCTCTGGCATAAGGCTTGTGACTTTTGGCTAAGAAGGCAGGAGACTGGACAGAGAGGAGTCAGAATCTCATACACACACACACACACACACACACACACACACACACACACACCAGCAAATCTCTAAAAATGTACCAGAAATGAAACAATAATAAAGAAAACCAAAGAGAAATGATTTTAAGTGCCTTCATCTAGTTCAAAAGTTTACAAGAAGATTTCAAGAAACCTTTGGAGACTCTGACCAGAGCACAAGTCTGGACCCACAATAGGAGGTATTACTAGTCAAGTGCCTAGGCAACTCCTATCTTTGTCCTGAGCCACAACAAGACAAAGAACTAGGGAAGCACCTGGGAAACAGACTTAAAGTCTTAGAGAAAACTTGCTACCAGTTGAATAGACAGCTGCTTGGGACTTTTTTAGGGTTACGGGATGGAAGGTGAGGCAACTTTAGATTCAGAACTGTGAAAAGAGAAGGAAAGAGAGAATGGGTGGAGGCCAAAAACTAAGTTGAACCACCAGGGAACTGCACCCAAACCTAGAAATTGCTAGCCAAGGGTAGGATCTAGCCTTAGCCCCTGACCAGGAGCAAAAGGGCCTTTCATATCGCCCAAGAGTAAAGGAATGAATGGTGCTTGACCAAAACACAAAGTACCAAAGGAGAATCAAAGGTTTATGCCATGTCATAATGAGATATTGGAATGTTATATCAGAAGAGAAATGTTAGGCAATCTACTTATTCCTTCATTTTTTCCTTTTTCTCCCTTCAAAGGTTACCATACCCCATCTTATAGGTTTCTTAAGAACAGGAACTACATGCAAATAAAGCCTTGTGGGAAGTGGGGATGGATTTTTGTTGAGGTACAAGTTGGGGTAGATGACTTCTGGGGTCCTTTTAACTCTGAGATTCTGTGATACTATTTAGTTAACTCTTCACTTATCTATATACTCTCCCCTCTGAATTGTAGGTTTCCTTAAGACAGTAAGTACAAGGAATTGAAATATTTTGTATTCTCAGCTACCTTAGGATAGATAGTCTTATGGGTTCTCCTTTTTATATGTACATAATACATAGATACATATACACACACATATATGTATAGATAGATAGATATTCTCCCCCAAGAAGAGTAAGAACTCCTTTAGATTGGGACTGAATCACCTCTCCTATTTTTATCCAGTCAATAAGCTTTGTGTTTGGCACATAATCAATGATTAAATACTTATTTATTCATTCATTCTTAATTTGTTACTTGGTAGATTAACCTAAATACTTTCAAATGTATTATTTTAGGAGCTAATTATGTATTCCAGGAGAGGCAGTAGAAAGTACATGCAACTTGGAATCATGAGATACTTGGTTTCAAATCTTCCTCCATTACTTATAAACTGTGTGATCATGAGAAAATCACAGACTTAGCCTCAGGTTTCTCATTTGCAAAATGGGGATAATACCATCTGTAGTGCCTACCTCATAAGATTGTTGTAAGAGTCTACCAAAATTATGTATATAGCATGCTATGCACCTAAACTTCAGAAATCTGAGACCTCACTAATGTGAGTTCCTCTCTCCACTAGTGCAGATCCTAACTGGTCTCAATTGTGAATAAGCGACTCTTATTCATTCATGGGCTATCTTTGGTTCTTCTTATGTTATTTGTCCTTCTTGCTGCCCATCACACATTGAAGTCACTAAGTATGAAAGAATATGTTGATTTAATTTGGAAGATCTTATCAGGTCCATGGAGATTGCAAGGTGGCTCAATATCTGCATGGCCAGATGGAATTCTGCTTGTTTCATCATCTATAAAATGAGCTAGAGAAGGAAAAGGCAAACCACTTCAATATCTTTGCCAAGAAAACCCCAAATGGGTTCAACTAAGAGTTTGACACAACTGAAACAACCGAACAACAACAATCATTTCCCTTGGGGCAACTAAGACAAATAGAATTTTTCTTTCTTTTTAATTTTTATTTATTAAGGGCAATGGGGTTAAGAGTGCCTTGCCCAAGGTCACACAGTTAGGCAATTAAGTGTCTGAGGCCACATTTGAACTCAGGTCCTCCTGACTCCAGGGTGGATGCTTTATCTCCTGTGCCACCTAGCTGCTCTGAGATAGAATTTTTCAAAAGGATTTTGCCAGTTGTCAAGACAAAGTTGAATGGGCAAATAAATTTACAGGACATAAAATTGTTGAGTCTCAGAGAGAATACTGGCTTTAAATGGCCAGTGCTGCTTCCTGAATTAAGTAGCTCTATTTTAATCCAAATAATCACTGAGGACCTGCTGCATAGCCAGTTACCATGCTATCGCCTTGTGCACCTTTTGTTTATTTTCCAGTTCCTTTATGTTTCAAAGAGGGAACCATCTCAATTCCTTCCCTATTCATAAGGCTGGGTCTGTGTACCATAGACTGTATATCTGAGAATAGCTTAGTATATGGAATATAGTTCTGAAGGGCAGGCTCCTTTTCTGCCTGCAACTGTCTCTTGAAAAGGGTCACTCTCAATTTTAGTGGATGAACTAGAACAAGAACCCAGCAACCCTGGCACTTAGTGTGTTATCATGAAAAAAGTTATGGAATTAGCATCAAAACCCTTGGGGGTCAAGTTACCCATCAGCTCTTTTACTAACTTTGTGACTCTGAATAAATGATTTAACTTCTCTAAAGTTAGGGGTGACCTTATATAATCTGAGGTTCCTTCCAATTTTAGTCCCCAGTTTTCTTATCTGGTTAGTTTAGGTAAGATGACTTCTAAAGCTCCCTTCTAACTCTAAATCTATTACCCTAAGTCAGAAGTTCTGAACCTAGGGTCCATGAAGTTTTTTTTTAAACATTCTGATGTTCATTTCAGTAGAATTGATTTCCTTTGTAATCATGTATATCTTATTTTTTTGCATTAAAAAAACACATTATCTTGAATTGTACATAGTGTTTAACTACATTGTCAAAGGGGTCCTTGACACTAAAACAGGTTAAGAACATCTGTCCTAAAATCTAATGCTTCTAGTCAATTTTTTTTCAATCCATAGTTATTAACCCATCCCTGGAGCTTTACTGAATACATACCACAGCTAAGTGATAGGAGATGAGTTTGCCAAGTGAGAGCCATGAACATTCCTCCTATTGCCATGCAGGACAGAGAGCTGTTGAAACCCCATAATCCAGAGTAGATATTTTCAAACGGAGCTGAAAGGGTCAAACCTATCACATGAGAGGAATGGCATTAGTGTACATTTTAATAAGGAGTCTGGTATACCAAAAGGGGCTAGAGTAGCAGAAGTTTACTAAAAGCCCCACACATCATCCAATTTATTCAAGAGACCCACCCTACAGGGACAGTGGGAGTACCTGCTATTATCCCCAGTATTGATCCAATTGCTGCATGCAAGGCCATAAGTGGGGAGGACAGGAGAATGGCAACCAGGAAAAGGCCCCCAGTCCAAGGATTATCACAGGCGTATATCTGACCAATTCCCACTGGGATGGCTTTGAGTAACTGTAAAATCAGCGCGCGCACACACACACACACACACACACAAATAAACAAAACAGAGTTACTATAAACAATCTCAATTGAATATTGCTAATAACTACCTCCCTTGCCCTTCAAAAAATTAGTATTATTATTATTATAAACAGTTTCAAGTGGATGTTGCTCACAGCTCCCCCTCAAAAATACACTGTTACTATAAACAACTTCAAGTGGATATTGCTAACAGTTATAAATGTTGAACCAAATCCCTCAGGACAGATGAGACAGAAGAAAGTATCTAAGAAGTAATTCTAATTGAACACTTTGGAAAGTGTATAATATAGCAAGTGTATAATACAATTATTTTGTCCAGGGGCAGTGACTTCCAATGATCCTAGTCACTGCCCCTGGACAAAATAATTGTATGATCTGCTATGCTTGAGAAAATAGAGCTATTGATATCCCCAAATAGTTATAGTCTTCAAGTTCTGTAGAATGAAAGACTTTCAGGGTGGTTAGGTGGCACAGCAGATAGAGCACCAGCCCTGGAGTCAGGAGTACTTGAGTTCAAATCTGGCCTCAGACACTTAATAATTACCTAGCCGTGTGGCCTTGGGCAAGCCACTTAACCCCATTGCCTTGCAAAAACTTTATAAAAAAAGAATGAAAGACTGAAATCATAGAGATCTAGTAGAGGAGACTATATTCAATATGTGTATATAATCATATATATAGTAGCTTACTGTTATAGAGAGAAGGGAGGAAAAAGAAAGAGGAAGATGATTTGGAACACAATTTTTTTAAATGAATGTTAAAAATTATCTTTTCATGTATTTGGGAAAAATAAAATACTATTAAAAATAAAATCCACTACAACCATTGTTTCATAAGCTAAAAATAGTATTTTTTTGCAAATTTATTTTAATGAGCACTCAAGCATGAGATGAACAAATGAATTATGAAATTATGTTTCTTGTTGTCTTTTGGTACACAATAAAACTGATTCTTCTAATTCTTTTACTCTTTAAAGAGAGCCTCTTAAGACATTCTTCCACTTAATGATATCTTGAAATCCTCCCATTAAAGTTAAAAAGGGACCTCAGAGGCTCTCTTATCCAACTGAAGTCCAGGAAGATTGTGACTTGGCCAAGGTCATGAGCCCAGTAGAACTGGGCTTCAAACTCAGGTCCTTTGATTCCAAGTCCAACAGTCTTTTCACTATCCTTTCTTCTTCCTCCTCTTCCTTTAGCAAGAATATAAAGACTGAAGGATTCTATTCTTTTCAATAGCATATGTACTTGTTGGTCTTTGGAGAATTATCTCACAATCAGAGTGCAAAAGTCAAATTAACATACATAGATCTTAAAGATGTGGACCCCCCCTACAATCATTCTGTCTCTCTAACCACACAAGCAAAAGGAGGTTCCCCAGGACTAAGGGGTTCCTTGGTATTATTCTTTCAAAGGTGGTAAGCATCAGAGAATTCATTACTACTTAGTCAGCTTATGGATGAAGAGCGTTTATATACTTTACTAGACTGATCCTCAGAAAGCTGACTCTGATGCTAAGACTACATTTAAAGTCTTTCTGGCAAGTTAATAATAATAATATTAAGCATTTATACATATTAAGGTTTACAAAGATAGTTTTTATTATTACCCCAATTTTATAGATGAGTAAACTGATGTTGAGCATGATTTATCCAGGATCATTACAGCACTCTAGCCATTGGACCACCTAGTTTGCCCTAGGGAGAAGATGACAGACCTCAACTTCTGGAAATTCAGGTCATACCCATTGATATAGGAATTTGTAGAGGATTATTATCACTTTCCTCCTTAACAAACTATTTACAATGATGAAAGTATGTTAAAATATTGCTAGGTGGGGGTAGAGCCAAGATGGCAGCATGAAGGCTACATTTCACTGGAGCTTCTCCCCCCCAAAAAAACTCCAAAAGCCATCAAATTATGACAGAACCCACAGAGAGACTGAGTGATACATATTCCCAGTCCAAGATAACTTAGAAGTTCTGCTAGGACTAGGAGTTGGGAAAAAGCCCCAGTCACAGCATAGCTGGGGAACAGCTTGAAGGGGCAGGGAGAGAATTCTGCTGCACCAGAATGAGTGTGGAGTGAGGGAGCACTGGTCACAGGACCTGCAGTGAGAATTGGGGGAAACCAGCCTGCACCTCCAGAAAGGGGGTCAGGGGAGACTGCAAAAATTTCTCTGCTCTCCCTGGGGCAGGACTCTGCTGTTTGCCCATACTCAGATCCAGGTTGCAGTTTGGGCTTCTATACTAAGATAGCCCAGCAGGATCCCTCCCTATAGCACCAGGGCAGAGGGAAGTGCTGTGGTTATCTACATATCAAAGCACAGGCAAGAGTGCATAAGAACTTGGAGGAGGAATAAAGGTCCCTGGGGTTTCCCCCCAAAAAAGCCTCAAAGTCTTGTAAGTGCTGTAAATTAGTCTTGGGCTGAAGAAATGAGTAAACAACAGGAAAAAGAAGAACCTGACTATAGAGAATTACTTTAGTCCCATGGAAGATCAAAACACATATTCAGGTGACAACAAAATTGGAGCTTTTGTATCCAGAAACTTCTGGATATTCCGTATCTCCAAGAGGAATGGAAAATGGGTTCAGACTATGGATAAGCTCAAAAAAGACTTTGAAAAGCAATTAAGGGAGGTAGAGGAAAAATTGGGAGGAGAAATGAGAGCGATGCAGAAAAATCATGAAAACCAAATCAACAGCTTGGTGAAAGATATACAAAAAAAAATACTGAATAAAATAATATGTTAAAAACCAGTCTAGGCCTAATGGAAAAAGCAAAACAAAAGGCAAATGAGAAGAATGCCTTCAAAATCAGAATTGGTCAGCTGGAAAAGGAGATAAAAAAGCTCTCTGAAGAAAATAACTTCTTCAAATGTAGAATGGAACTAAAGGAAGCTGATGACTTTGCAAGAAATCAGGAAGAAATAAAACTCTTCCAAAAAAGCCCCAAATTAGAAGAAAATGTGAAATATCTCATTGGAAAAACAACTGACCTCGAAAACAGATCCAGAAGATATAATTTAAAGATTATTGGGCTACTTAAAAGCCACAACCAGGAAAGAGCCTAGACTTCATTTTTTCAAGAAATAATACAGAAAAATTGCCCTGAGATCCTAGAAGCAGAGGGTAAAATAGAAATTGAGGGAATTCACCAGTTACCTCCTGAAAGAGATCCCAAAAGAAAAACTTCCAGGAATATTATAGCCAATTCTAAAACTCCCAAATCAAAGAGAAAATTCTAAAAACTGCCAGAAACAACCAATTCAACTACCAAGGCTCCATAGTCAGGATTACACAGGACTTGGCAGCATCTACATTAAGGGCTCATAGGGATTGGAATATGATATTCCAGAAGGCAAAAGATCTTGGTTTACAACCGAGAATCAACTACCCAGCAAAACTGAACATCCTCTTTCAGGGGAAAAGATGGACATTTGATAAAACAGGGGACTTTCAAACTTTTGCATTGAAACAATCAGAGCTGAACAGATCTCCAAGTACAGGACTCTGGTGAACCATAGAGGGGGTGGATAAGAAGGACTAACTATGAGCACCTTAATGATGTTGAACTGTTTGTATTCTTGCATGGAAAGAAGATATTGATAACTCATATGAATATTCTCATTTATAAGAGCTATTAGAAGGAGCATATATAGACAGGGCACAGGAAGGAGTGGAATATAATGGCATAATATAGTAAAAAGATGGAGTCAATGGGTGATAAAGGAAGTACTGGGAGGAAGGGAAAGAGATGAAGAAGCAGCTAAGAAATTTCACATAAGAGTCAAGAAAAAGCTTTTTCAATGGAGTGGAAAGAGGGAAGGCAAGGAGGAATGAGTGAACCTTCATTTTCATTAGAAATGGTGCAGAAAGGAAATAACAGACACACTTAATAGGGTGAGGAAATCTATCTTACCCCGGAGAAAAATGAAAAGAAAGGGATGGGGAAAAGGGGGAATGGGGGGAGGGAAGGGGGGAATAGGTGATGGAAGAGAGGGAAGATTGAGGGAGAGGGTACTCAGATACAATACACTTTTGGACAGGGCCAGGATGAAAGGAGAGAGAGAATAGAATAAATGAGAGTGGGGAGGAATAGAATGGAGGGAAATACAGCTAGTAATAGCAATTGTGGGAAAAATAATGAAGCAACTTCTCTGGTGGACTTATGATAAAGAAAGCAACTCACCCTAGAGACAGAGCCACTGGAATCTGAACACAGACTGAAGTACATTTTTTTTCTCTGTCTCACTATTCTTGAGGTTTCTCATCTTGTGGGGGAGGGGTTTATATTTGCTCTTATAACAAAATTATTGGAATAATAATAATAATAAGTTAAAGTTCACTTGCAGTAAAAAAATGAAAAAATATTGCTAGGTGGTACAGTGGATAGAGTACCCGTCCTCAGACACTTGCTAGCTATGTGCCCCTGAGCACATTTATTTCTCTCTCACTTAATTTCTATCTACTTCAATTTCTCATCTGTAAAATGGGAAACACTACTTTGATGTCTTTGTTAAGAAAACCTCAAATGGGGTCTTGAAGACATGCCTCACCAACTAGTGTGTAGAGAAGAGATTAAGTGACTTGCTCAGTATGGCACAGCCTGTGTGAGTCAGATCTTCCTGCCTCTAAGGCCCACTCTTTATCTAACACACCATACTATCTCTTGTTCTATGGACCCCCTGCTTCTAGTAGTATTTTTTTTTACGGTTTTTCCAAGGCAAATTGGGTTAAGTGGCTTGCCCAAGGCCACACAGCTAGGTAATTAAGTGTCTGAGGCTGGATTTGAACTCAGTTACTCCTGACTCCAGGACCAGCACTCTATCCACTGCGCCACCTAGCCGCCCCAAAGCTTTTTTTTTTTTTTTTTTTAGTTTTTGCAAGGCAAATGGGGTTAAGTGGCTTGCTAGGTAATTATTAAGTGTCTGAGATCGGATTTGAACTCAGGTACTCCTGACTCCAAGGCCGGTGCTTTATCCACTACGCCACCTAGCTGCCTGACCCCCTGCTTCTAACTGAATTTCCTGCTTTCAGTGGCTCATTGTTTCCACCCATCCCTCACATAACTGCACCAAAAATTTTCCTAGGGCACAGATTTGATCACCTCACCCCTCTGCTCAAAAACCTTAGTGGCTCCTTATGGCTTCTACGATACAAATTATTCAGGTTGGTGCTTTATGAATCTGAAGGACTTGCATCTTACCTGCCTTTCTTATATTTCAAATGACTCCCCTTTCTGCCATCCAAACTGCATTACAAGCTATTTCTCAAACTTAAGGTTCTGTTTGCCTTTGCTTCTCCCCCTCCTTGGAATCAACTCCTTGTTTCTCCTCTTAGTCTTCATCTTCAGGGCTCAGTTCAGGTGCCTGCCCATGAAACCTTTCTTGATCTCCTCCAACCCCAATGATAGTTTCTGCTCACTTCCTCCTTAAACTGCCTTCTATTGATTTATCTATGAACATATCTGATAGGCTATTGGGAAGCAGGGAGGATTCCATTTTGTCTTTGCATACCCCAGCACCTAACATAGGACTTGGCTCATAGTAGGTGCTTAATAAATGTCTGTTGACATGAATATTAAAATCCCAATAGAATGTTATTAGGGTTTGTTATTTATTTTTTTTATTTCCCTAGCATCCAAGCATAGAACTGTGCAACACAGTAAGCATTGAATAAATGTTTGTTGCTGTAAACATCCTATGGTTCTTTCACAACAACTCAAGTTATGAAAGTTTCACTTATTTCATTACTTCAGGGATCTGTGATTTCTTCCATGTATTCTTTCCATTGACATTGACTGTGACCCTTCTGTGATTTTTTTAGATAATCTTTGAGAGTTCTTATGGATGAAAAATTTATCACTGTGACGTAGATGTAGTAGTGTGTCTTTCTGAACTTAGTCTAATCATAGAATCAGAGATTTAGATTTGGAAGGAACCTTAGAAATGATTTACCTCATCTGATTCATTTTACAAATGAGATAACTGAGTCCCAGAGAAGCTTTGACCAAGTCTTGACCTAAGTGACTTGACAAAGTCCCATAGGCACTAAAAGAGAGAGAGAGAGAGAGAGAGAGAGAGAGAGAGAGAGAGAGAGAGAGAGAGAGAGAGAGAGAGGTATAATTTGAATACAGGTCATCAAGCTCTAAATCCAATGCTCTTTTCCAGATCTGACCATATGACTCCTCTAAATCAACTAACCCTAGTTGCTTCCTATTGCCACAAACCCTAATAAAAATTCCTCTATTTAGTTTTTTAAAATTGATACAACCTGACCCCAGCCTTTCTTTCCAGTCAGATTGGACATTACTCCCTTTCTCACATTTGTCAGCTCTGTAAGACTATTTCTCTCTGCTTATCCCTCAAAGACATCAATCTTTTCAGTTTTTATGACTTTGCCCTGGTTATCTCTTATCCCTGGAATACATTTCCAATTTCTCTTTGGCAGAATGTCTCCTTTCCTTCAAGACACAGCTCAGGTACAATTCTACCTGAAGACTTGTTTAATCATTGCAGCTGCTAGGACCCTTCCTCTCAAATCATTTGGTATTGAACTACTTTAGCATATTTATAACACACACATATATGTAATATATACACACATATATTAATTCCATATATTTATATATTCTGCATGTTTTCATTTATGTTATATCTATTAACTTCATATGATCTGTACACACATATATCTGTACACACACACAAACATGTATTTGTTTTCTCTCATTCATTTGAACATAAACTTATTATGAGCAGAAATTATTTCATTCTTTGTGTTTTCATCCCTAATGCCTAGCACAGTGACTGACATTTAACAAGTGCTATTGACTGATTGATTGGTTGAACTTTGCTGCCCCTTTAGATGACTGATGCTCATAATCAAAGCCCTTGCAGGTTGGAAGGACCTTTAAGAGCTTCTGCTTCCACAGGTATGACTTTCAAGTGCTCAGGATTCCTTCCTTGTTACCATGAAGCATTGGAAAGCATTTTAAGGCACTTTAAAGGTTAAAAAAAATGAAGTGGCACAAGAACTTTATCAGGACATTGCATAATTCTTATGCTTCACTTATCAGCATTAGCTATTGTTTACCTGTAAAATGAGGAAGTTAGATGAATCAAAGAGTTCTTAACCTGAGGCCTATAAACTTAAAAAATTTTCATAATTATGCTTCAATATAATTGGTTTTCTTTGGAAACCTGTTTTTTTAAAAAATATTTAATTCATTTAAGTTCTCTGAGAAGAGGTCCATAGTCCTCACCAGATTGCCAAAAGTATCCATAAAACAAAGGGAAAGGTTAAAACCACTGGTTTATTGTTTGTTCAGTTGTATGCAGAATCTTCATGACCTCATTTGGAGTGGTTTGCCATTTCATTCTCCAACTCATTATATAGATGAGAAACTAAGATAAGCAAGGCTTCCCTGTCACATAGCTATTAATTGTCTGAGGCAGGATTTGAAGTCAGGTCCTCTTGACTCTAGGGCTGACCCTGAACCACTATTGGCCTAGATCCCTAGATGATCTCTAATGCCCTTTCTGGCTTTCCCACTCTTATCTTTTGCTTTACTAAAAACATTTGCTGTGATTGGTCAGTCAGTGAGTGAAGGGATAGGAGGAATGCAATTCTAAGAATCTCATGGGTTTCTGAGAAATAAGGGCTATATGAAACTATTAACAAGGATGGCTTACCTCATATTATTTACCAGTGCATTCTTTTCTTAGATTATTAAATATTGAAAAAAAATCAGCTTCAAAGACAATGGGAACTGGCATTTTATTTAATTGCCATCATTTAAAGTCACATGCCAACAGATAGCAGTTTAACTGACTTTTTTCTTTTCTTCTCTTCTCCTCAATTTATGTCTGGAGACTCATCCCGATATGATGTCAAAATGATTAGTTGGAAAATGAAAAATTCAGTCCCACAGCCAGAAAGTAGATTTGCTGGTTGCCAGAACACCTGATTAGGCAGAATAGTTTGTCTTTAGGCAGAATTTGCCCATTCTGACTCATTGTTGGATACAATCTGACCTGCTGTAAAACTATACTTAATATCAGTGCCGAGGAAAAACTGAGAAGTCATAATAATAATTTCTCACATTTTAAAAGTGCTTTGGAAAGAAGCATTTATGGTTTACAACATGCATAATGTAAGCTATCTCACCTGAGTCTTGCAAATAGCTGTCTCTGGGGAATGCAGCACTGTATTACAGTACAACATAACTGGGTTGGAAGTCAGTAGACTTCAGTTGGAAGGACTCTCCTGCCATCTGAGAGAGCTTAGAGGTGGCACATAAATTTTCTAGGCATCAGTTTCCATATTTACAAAATAGAAATGATATCTATCCTTCCTACCTTTCCTCTTTCTAAGTACCTTTAGGGACTTGATTACTCCTTGATCTTCCCTCCATAAAACAACACTGTACTTCAACATTGTCTTTATCTCTCTTTCCCAATGCACCTTCTACTCTCAGGACCAGATTCTTGGTTCCTTCTCAGGAAACAATTTGCACAATGTGATAAACTCATTTATATGGATGTACTAACAGGAAAGGCCTAGAGGAAGTCTCCTCCTCATTCTCCTCATGACTTTTCTCTTACTTTCCTTTTAAAAATATGTATTTTAATAAGGACATAGGTGAGAAAGGCAATGGAACATCAGAACAAGAAAGTGCTATTTTGGGTGCAGATAGTGCCTATTTCCCTTAAAACTCTTCCATGGATTGGATTTATATTGAAAATGTTGACTTATGTATGTGTGATCTTCCCCATCACAATGTAAGGACAGATATTGTGCAAAACACTCTGTTAAGTGCTATAAATATTATCTCATTTGATCTGCATAACAGCCTTTTAAAGTAGATGTTATTATTTTTCCATTTAAACAAATTGAGGTAGACAGTGTTTAATTGACTTGTGTCGGGTCACATAACCATGACGTGTTTGAGGTCAGATTTGATCATAGGTCTTCCTGAGTCCTGTGCCACCTACCTGCCTCCAAGTATATTTGTTGGGAGTTGGAAATAGAGAAAGAGAAATAAGAGAAAAGGGTATGAGGTGGTTGATCCATTGTGCCATTTAACTGCCTATGATATAGGTAATGAATGCCATTCTCTAAGATTCCTTTCAGCTCCAAAATTCTTTTATTATTTTTTGTCTAGGATCAATTTTAATGACATTCTTCAATTCAATGTTCAAGCAATCGTTAACATACTTGCCTTTCCAGTCATCTGCTCTGAAGTTTTATGTCTAATTTTGTTGTTGTTGAGGGAATTCCATCAAGTTAGAATATTAGACTTGAGCCAGTTGACTTACTTTGGACTTTCCAAGAGAGTTTTGTTTTGAAACTGATTTTTAAGATTTCTGGCAATTATGATGACTTTAAAGTGATAAAAAGGTGTTTTAGACATACAAAGGTTCTTATATTCATATACAAGAAATCAACAGACCTATCACTATATTTTGAATAAGAAAGAAATATAAAAAAGAGAATGTAACTCTTACCTCAGGGACATTGATTTGAGACCAAGTAACATTGGGAACCGACATTTGAATTACTTTAGTGGGAAAGAAAAGGTTGTATTGGCCAGTGGCTGCCAAGTACATTGATAATACCATATTGAAAGGCAGGGTGACGACAGGGAGGTCCCATTTACAGAGCAATGAACCCAAAGCACTGGAAAAAATTGTACTGAAAAAGAAACAAAACAAAAAGATTAAACCAGGAAGACCAACTTGAGAGCTATCCTTTAGGCAGACTTAATTTTACTTGGTAAACACGTTTCTTCAAGGTTGTATGTAAAACTATCCTTAATAGAGGTAGGATGTATATAAATGCATTAGGGGAGTTGTATTGGAAAAAGAACACTGATAATTCTTGTTGCATAGAGAAAAATACTGCTGTAAAAGAAAGCATTCACTCTATTATTTAATTTGCTACTAATTTGGATTTTCATATATTAAAGTTGCAAACAAAAAGGTAAAATCTTACTTGGAAGATGGGTTTCATGAGGAGCAGCATGGGGTGGTGGCTAATGAGCTGGTTTTATATCCAAAAGCCCTTGATTCAGGTCTGAGGTTAGGGGACTTGTCCAGAGTTACACACACACACACACACACACACACACACACACACACACACACACACACACACACACGCTGGCTTTGTGACTCTGGATAAGTTTCCTAACCTCAGACAACTTTTTCATCGTCTGGAGCTCTCTATGAAAATAAAATCTCAAGTCCTAGATGTTCTCTCCATATCCTTTCCCTTCCCTCCCCCCACCAAAAAATTAAATTTTTTTTTTTATCCTGCATTCTGGATGACTTAGAGATCATGGTCCACATGTCCTTGAGTGACATAGGTTTCCACACCCTCCAGAGCATAATGGAAAATCAAGAGGAGACAACGTTGCATGTATATAACACAGAAGAGAGGGAATTGGAATTAAACAATTTTCTTGAAAAATTATCTCATGAAAATGCATAGAATTACTGGGAAATTTGGGGGAGGAAGCTTTAAGAGTCATATGTTTTAGAAATGTATGCTTTGAGGTACTTGCCATCATATGGAATTTCCCAATACTGGAAATCTTCATTTTAAAATCAGAAGCATGAAGGAAAGAGGCAGCCAAGCAGCAGCAGAGAAAAAGCTGAATAAGGAGCCAGGAGGACCTGGGTTCAAATCCCATTTCTGATACTTAATAGCTGTGCAGATAACTTAAATTCTGAGCCTTGGGCAACTCTCTGGAACTTCTTTGTATATAGTCCTATTTGCTTGTGGTTCTCACCAAAAGCATAATCATAGTTCTTTGATATCAGAATGAAAAGTAAGTCAAGTCACTGAGTCTAATTTTGGCATCAGACATGCATATTTTGCCATTTTCTTACTTGTTATTAAAATGCTCCAAAAGGAAATGAAATATATTCAACACAATTCAGTATATATTCAGTATGCATATATTAATGTGGAATACTTTCACAGAAGAATTTGAGATTTTGTTTAGAGCATACATTTGGATAATTCATTTCAGCATAAATAGTTAAATCCACTAAATTTTTAGCAAGTGACTTCAAATAACTAAATAGCATTAAATATTAATTTTTTCAATTGTATGCATATTCTTGATGCAAGGGATAAAGAATGTTTTTCTAAAAATAGGTTGTACTCACCATGTCATGGACATGACAATCACAGGAAATAGAAGCCACCAGTAATAGTCTCCCTTGTTGCAGAACAAAGCCATGAGTATTCCCACCAGGGTGGCATTATAACCATGAAGCCCAGCTGCTATTGCTGACCTGTAGGAAAGAGGCACTGGGTGTGATGCGCTATAACATGGAACAGTGATTAGACCCAGAGGCCAAAACTGTGAGTGATGGGTGAAAGCAAGGGCACCATCCTATCAATTTCAGCTATGTTTTTGGAGAAGTCCAGTATTCTTGAAAGAGTCCCAGTTTTGGAGTCAAAGGAGTTGGGTTGACATTCTTGCTGTTCAGTCATTTCATTTGTGTCCAACTCTTTGTGATCCTATTTGGGGTTTTCTTGATAAAGACACTGGAGAGTTTTGCCATTTTTTTCCAGTTCATTTTACAGAGGAGCAAACTGAGGCAAATAGGATTAAGTGATTTGCCCAGGGTCTAGGAAGTGTCTAATGGCAGATTTGAACTCAGGTCTTCTTGAATCCAGGTCCAGTGCTCTACCCATTGTGCCACCTAACTTTATCTTACTATCTACGTGATCCTGGGCCAGGCATCGGACATACATATTTTTTTCTTAGTTTCCTCATCTATAAAAAGAGGAAATTGGACTTAGTGACCTTCAAGGTCCCTTCCTATTCTGAATTCTATAATAATGGAAACTCCCTTCCCAAGAGATTTTCAGTAAAGCTTGGACAAATGCACATCTAAAATGATATTGAGGAGAGATTCTTTTTCTGGGAGAGGGGACCATATTGTCTCTGAATGTCTTCTCACTCTTAGGTCTTCAGACATATGCTGATCTTGCAGAAGAAGAATAGTACCATGCACTCTTGGAGCACTCTTTAATTGCAAAAGCATTTTTCCTTTCATGTTTTCATTTCATACATTCTTGAAGTAACTTAAAATTTCATAGGACCATCCTTCAATTCAATCCACACTTATTGACTCATGTATAAAAAAATGCTATGTTTAACACTGGAAACACAGAGAGATAAAAATGACACAATCCTGCAATCCAGCAGCTTACAGGCTAATTGGGAGAAGGGAGGAGAAGGATACTATCAAACTGAAAGAAAACAAAGAAGTTTGGGCAAAATGGTAAGATTAAAGAGCGAGTTTCACCTGGAGAAATAGTTAAGGAAGACTTCTAGGAAGATGTATTTGAGATGGATTTTTAAACGAAGGGAAAAATTTCAATGGATGGAGGAAAAAAGTCCATTGTTAGCATAGGAGAATAATGGGAGAAAAGGCATGAATACAGATGAGGGCAGGATAAGAATGGGGGGGGGGGATGGAATGATCCAGTTAGAAAGGTAGCTGGTGATATAGCAGATAAAATTCTGGACCTGCAGTTAGGAAAACCTAGCTGTTACTAGCTGTGTGACTCTGGGCAAGTCGTTTAAACTTTGTTTGCCTCAGTTTCCTCAGTTGTACAAAGGAGATAATAATATACCAACCTCCCAGGACTTAAATTATGCTCTGGCCCAGTCATTCAACTGGGACACGCAGTTCAGCACCCAAGTCTGGGAACCAAAGGTGTCTAAACAGTTCAGAACTGTAAATCATGCTGCTTAGTTGAAAGAGTTGACCTAAGGGTAAGTCCATTTGCTTTTGAACATTAACCCCAAAGGAGCTATTCCAGGAGACTTCCAATTGAAGAGTTGAACAACAAGCAATGGAAAAGACCAGCATACCCTGGGAGAGGTCAGAGGCAGGGATGAGAGGAAGAGGAAAATGACCTATCTCAGGCTAGTGCTGAGTTAGAATTGGGAGAAGAGTGAAGTTTCCCCAGGGGACAAAGACAATGAGGAAGTGGAGACCATGAGTATGAATTGTTTATTTTGGAAGTATGTCTATGAAAAGTAAGAAGTAATTTCAAGGCATCATGGGATCAAAAGAAAGGTAGTTTTGTTTTTTAAACACAGGCAAGACCTGATCATGTCTGTAGGCTGAAGAGAAGTTACACATTTAAGAGAGAATAAGTAAAGGAGCAAGATAATGAAGAAGATGGAAGGTGAAGAAATGGAGAACAAAGGTAGACTGTAGAATAGGAGTAGAGGAAAAGAGTCCAAGAGATGGCTCTCAAACTTCTTAGTCAAGTAGACAGCAAAATTTTCTGCTGAGAGTAATGAAAAATAAATTGAGTTGGGGTTAAAGAAAAGGAAGGTTTGGAGAGTCTCTCTGGATAATGTGAAAGATCAATAACATGAGTAAAAGAAATGTCATTCAGCAGTGAGTGCTCAGCTGAGGGTAGACAGTTTTAAATATATGTTATATATCCATTCACTAAAGTTTTATGTATTCTTCCAGCAGTTTTCAACAGTGTTCTTCTGGTTCTGCTAATCTTTCTCAGCATCAGTTCATACAAATCCTTCCAACCATCCCTCCTGGCTTCTAATAGAATAATAGTGTTCCATAACATACATATACCACAATTTGTTCAGCCATTCCCCAATTGATGAATATTCACTTAATTTCCAACTCTTTGCCACCCAGTAGTGGTATTGCTGGATCAAAGGGTATGCCCTTTGGGCATAATTCCAAATTGCTCTCCAGAAAGGTTGGATGAGTTCATAGCTCCACAAACATTGCATTTGTATCCCAGATTTTCCATCTCTTCCAACACTGATCATTTAGACCTCACTATAACTAGAAACTGTTAACACTTCCATGATCCTGACAATTGAAATTCCCTCTGACCACAATCTCTTGTGCTCCTCTCCCTCTCCTTCACTCTTGTTCTTAAATCTTATCATGACCTCTGTACTTCAATTTCTCCCTAATCTCACAATATATCATCTCTATTCTGAGTCTTCATACTTCCCCAATCAGTTTTAATCATATGATCAGCCTCTTCACTGTCCTTGAATCCTTTGCCCCTGTGATCCTTCTGTGCCCTTAATCCTATGAATATCTCATGCAAAATGTACAACTAACTTGTGAAAATCTTTCAAATTCTTAGAGTCTTGACCCTTAGCTTGGTATTGTGGAAAGAGTACCAGATTTTGGAATGAGAAAAACTGAATTCAGATCCTACTCTTACTTTATTTTGGTGACCTTGGGCAAGTTACTTTCCTTCTCTGGGTCTCAGTTTCTTCATCTGCAGATGAGAAGGTTGGGCCAGATGTCTTCTGAGGACTCCTTCAGTTCTGGATCTATGAACCCAGGATCCATTTATAGGTACCAACACTAATGGTTAAAAGAGCCAAAGACCATAAAGACCTTTGCTGGAAGGGACTTTAGGACCATCTAATCCAATTCACTCATTTAAAAGATTAAGACTTTTGAGGTCCACAGAAATTAAAGGCATAGATATTGAACTTCAGAGGTATAATTTAAACCAAGATTCTTTGCTATTAGAGCTAATGGTCTTTCCATTAGATACCAAGATCAATCAAATGAGCTAATACATATATAGAATTTTACGAAGCTTAAAGCTCTATATGAAGCTATTATTATTGTTATTACTGATATCATTGTCATTATTACTATGCCATCTTCTCAATCTGGTATTCCTTTAAGATCTGCAAAAGATTTTATATATATTACCTCAGTTGATTCTCAATACAATTTTGTGAGATGTATGTGCAAGCAGGGACCTATTTCCCAGTCACAAAACTAGTATCAAAGGTGGAATTTAAACCCAGTTTTCTCCTAACTTCAATCCTAGCTATCGGAGCTGTTTCCCTAAGAGGGCTGATTGACATAGTATTATATATAGTTAAATAAGGCAAATCTCATTAAACCAGAATCTGCTATTTGGGGATATGCAATCATACAAAGAGGTTCAAGTTTACTTGTGTCAGGTGTCAGCAGAAAGAATTTATTAGAAAAACTAAGAGTTGTTGTTTAGTTGTTTTGGTCATGTCTGATTCTTTGTGACCCCATATGGGGTTTTCTTGATGAAGTTACTGAAGTGATTTGCCATTTCCTTCTCTAGCACATTTTACAGATAGGAAACTGAGACAAACAGGGTATGGTGACTTGCCCAGTATCACACAGTTAGTGTCTGATTTAAATTCAAGAAAATGACTCTAGGCCAGGCACTCTATCCACTCTGCCAAGCAACTTAAGAGTGGGAATCCATAAACCATAAACATTTAATAAGTACCTGATGTGAAAGCAAGATTATAAAGCAAAGAAATAACCTTCAAGTGTTTCTGTAAACTCTCTTCCAAACCTAGAACGTTCTCCCTCCCCATCTTGACCTTTTCCCCTCTTCTATACTAGGGGCAGGGAACCTCCTGTTAGCAGACCATATTGGTCTGGTATTGCCAAGGCAACTTCAAGCAGAACTCGAAAAACAATAAATATAGGAGCTTTTTAGGGGTGAATTAATTAAATGTTTGACAAAATACAGCAGGCTAATTTTTAAGTTGATAATTTTGTATGGCCTGCAAATGATGTTATAAATGGCCCTTGGCAGAAACAAGCTTCTCCATCGTTGCTCTACACAAAGCCCTTGCTGATCCCCACCCCACCCCCAGTTATGAGCGTCCTCTGGTCTCTTCCTGAAATTATTTTGTATTTCATTATCAGTGTAGTAAAACTTAAGCTCTGGAGGACAAAGACTATTTTTGTTTCTATTGGGATTTCCCTGGGTCTGGCAGAGAGGTACTACCTTGAAACAAAACAAAACATATTTTTAATAAATACTGAATTGAATTGAATTCCTAGTACACAAGAACTTAAAGGATACAAAAAGTCTACAAATTAATGTGCGAATTATATATTAAAATCTCTCTCTTTTTTTTGCAAGGCAATGGGGTTAAGTGGCTTTCCCAAGGCCACACAGCTAGGTAATTATTAAGTGTCTGAGGCTGGATTTGAACTCAGGTACTTCTGACTCCAGGGTTGGTGCTTTAGCCTCTGTACCACCTAGCTGCTCCTCAAATCTCTTATTAAGGAACCTCAGAACCTGCCCCAAATGCCATCAACGATGAGTATAAAATGAAAGGAAAAGGAGGTAGGCTGCCTGTGTAAGGAAAGGGGGGAGAGAGCAGATTGAACATCCCAGGCCCAGAACTGTGCTTATGAAATATTCAAAGACCTAGAGCATGTAGAAGATCAAGGTCATTCCTTCAGATGACTCCCAATCTTCTTAGTCAAGTAGGTATAAAGATTATTTACTGAGAGAATCCTTTAAATGAGGAAGAAATAGGAATTAGGGGGTTGAAGAAGAGACAAAGGTGGAACCAAGGAGTCCGTGACACAGAATAAGTCAAGAACTCTCTACTGAAAGAAAGCTGTCTTCCACACTTTGGGTCAGCCCTCTTTGGAAACTTGACAGTGGGATAGGAGTCATTAATGATGAGAGGGCATAGATGGGCTTCAAGATGCTCCTGAAGTGGAATGGGTGGGGGAGGGGAGGAAAGGGGTACCTGCCCCATGAAGACCTCATATTCTTACAAGTATACAAGTACCCTCTAGAATTTAAGGATCTCTACCTCTACCAGCCTGCTTAGTGTTTCCTTGGTTTTGATTTCTGTATGAGTCACAGATGATAGGATGGTACAGAAATGACCTTCCCTCTCTATCATCCAATCCAAGACTAGGCAAGCTAGAAGCAACTCAGGAGTTTTTTTAAAGTACTTAGGAGTGGCTCTTTTAATCAAAATAAAAGATTATGGATAGATTGATCTCATGTTAATATGCAACCACTTTGTAAAATGTCTTGTAGTTAAGTAGAGTTTAGTCCTATAGCTTTTTCCTCCTCTTTCCTCCTAGTCAATGCCCACAGCATAGTACCAAAGATGCCCACTTGGGCTCCCTCTCCCTACTTGCAGTCTTCATTGTGTACTTTTCCCCTTTAGAACTTTCTTTTCCTGGAAGGGGACAATTAGGAATTTAGTACAAATGTACTAAAGGCAAAAAACACCACAGACCCTTTCCATGAATTCCCAGGCTGCATATATTCATTCATTCAACAAAGCCCTTTTGTAGTTAATAACTATTCTAATGTGTAAACACTATATTATATTATTGATACACACACACATATACCTTTCTATAGGAAGAGGACAAAATCAGATTTTTGGTATCAATTAGAACTGTGGGAAGGACACAAGTCCTAAAGTCAAATCTCCCCTGTGATGCTTATTTCCTGTGTAATCTTGGGTAAGTCACCTAGCCCTCATATTTATCATCTGTAAAATGACGAAATTAGACTAAATGACCTCTGAGATTCTCTCAAATTTTCATCTCTGATTCAATGATCTTGTGATGTCTACACTTGGGATCACAGAATCGTTGATTGTCAACTTCCTGGAAAGGGATCCTTAAAGGTGATCAGTCCTGCCCATTCATTATAGAGAATATATGTACATCTATATGTAAATACAGGCAGAGTAGTATAGTAAATATAGAGCTGGCCTCAACATCAAGGAGAACTGGGTACTACTCCTGTTTCTGATGTTTATTTATTATTCCTGGAGCCCCAGACAAGTCCCATTATTCCCTGGTCCTCAACAATCTTACTGGACAAATTCAAGGATGGACTAGATGGTCTTTGAATATCCTTTAAGTTCTGGATCTATGCTCTTACATAAGTGTTTATGTTTATAAAACTTATATTCCAAGAATATAGCACCAAATAACTCACCCTTTAAAAGACTAGGCAGGCAATATGGTATAGTAGAAAAAGCAATGGCTCTAGTATCAAAAGTCCTTAGTTCAAATCCAGCCACCTCTATTTGTGTGACTGTGGACCAATTATTTACCTTCCTTGGGTTCTTCATTTGTAGAATAAAGCTGTCTAAAGACCCTTCTACTTTAAATCTAGGATGCTGTAATACAGTTTCATCCTCTCATTGTACAGGTGAGGAAAGTGAGTCCTGGAGAGGCTGCTCATGGTTGCATGATCAGCAAATGATCTGGTCACTGGGGGCACCATGCTGTAGAGTAGCTCATCTTTCTGAGTTCAAATACAGCCTCAGACACTTACTAGCTGTGTGACCCTAGCCAAGTCACTAACCTTGTTTGCCTTGGTTTCCTCATCTATAAAATGAATTGGAGAGGAAATATTAAACTACTCTGATATCTCTGCCAAAAAAAACCCCAAATAGTGTCAAGAAGAGTTGGACATGGATGAACTACAACAAGTAACAATAGAAGTTGGATCTCCTGATTTGAAAGGATTAAAATTTAAAGGGACCCCAGAAACGTAAAAAATTCCTATAATTTGTATATAACATTCAATATCTGTGATAAAAGGAAAGAAATAATACTTTAGGCCATGCTTGAGAAATACAATGGATTTTTGAAAGTAAACAACCTCTTCCTTTGTCGTTATTTGTTCCTGATAAATTTTTTAAAAATTGCATCACTAACATGAGGTTTAAGGGTGGTAGGACACAAGACAGATAAACCCACATGGATGACTCCTACCTGTCTTGACTAAGCAGTAGAGCTGTCAGAGTAGACACTATATTTCCCAGGCAGCCGGTGAGGGTACACCAGGGACTCTGGACCAGCAGTCCAATTATGACAATGATTCCACTTATAGGGTTGTTAATTAACTGCACTTGGGATATGCCTCGAAGAATCCAGTCAAGGAACTGAAGAATGACAGGTTTATCTGAAAGAAACCAAAAAGTAGAAGGAAGGAAGATTAGTTATTGCTAAGTATTGAAAGTAAGGACCTATATTCATAGAATCTTAGTCAGACAATGAAGTCAGAGGTCCAGCTAGATAGTCGAGATCATACTTGACCTGGTTCTATTTTGTTGGTTTTCGGAACTGGAGCCATTATTAAGATGGATAGCTGTGGGGATTCCTATTGTACTGCTAGAGGAGAAATTTTTAGAGCAATTCAAGACAGACCAGAGCAAAATCTTTTGTCCTTCATTTTCGAAGAAGACCATGACATCAGGGAGGTGATACCAAGACAAGAACATGAATTGGATTTGAATGAGGGGGTGCTATGTCTCAGTCACCAGCCTTACTTTCTCCTCCAGTCATCTGTGTCCAGTGGCCAGATATGAATCAGGATGACTGGAGACTGTCCTGGATGGGAAGCAATCAGGGTTAAGTGACTTGCCCAAGAACACACAGCATGTGAGTGTCTGAGATCAGATTCAAATTCCTGTCCTCCTTCCTCCAAGGCCAGTGTTCTTTTCATTGCACCACATAGCTGCCCTTCCAGGACAAAAGCATTTATTTACCAAGAATATTTTCATTAGTCAAAAATGAAAGTTGGAGGTTTGAAGGTGATCAGTTGCCATCATAGTTCTGACCATAAATGATGCTGACTAGTTATCCAGTGGCATTATTCCCATGACCCACCAGGGAGATTCCATAAAAATCAGTCTTTAGGTCCTGCAGGGGTTGGAGGGGCATGGGGGGCATATGATTTCAGAGCTGAGGAGAACAATTCAATCACCTTATGGACAATTAGAACATTAAGAGACTGGTGAACTATATTGTGTTGTTGCAAAGTTGTTGCAAAAAAAAAATCACCATACTGGTATAGCCCAGTGTTGTTGAAATGCCATGGTGTCTTGCTGATATCAGAGAGAACCACATCCTAAAAGCCAAGAATTCCTACGGTATCCAGACCATCACCAGAAGTCTTGTTTCCTACTAGATCAGGTCACAGGGTGAGAACTCTAGAAAAAGCAATGAAAAGGCTCTTTGCACAACATACCCTTCATTTTACTCAACATAATGTGCAAATCATGCACAAATGATGTCATGGTCATCTTTGATTAAAAAGGACAACAACTAAAAAACTAACTAACTTGAATGGGAATTCCTTCTATAATATTCTCAAATAAGTGGTCAGTTGCCCAGTTTCCTCTTGAATCTCAGGGCCCAAGAACAATATCTTCCACTCAGTTGACAAACTCTATGATTGACTGTCATTGAACTCAGTTTTCTGACTCTAGCATTTTCACTGTCTCTTACATAGAAGTCTTTCCTGTCCCATCTTGTCTCCCTTATTCCCTGGCCCCCTTTAAGTCACAATTAGGAAAAATTTCATTCAGGTCATAGCTAAGATCTCATCCTCTCCAAGACCCTTTCCTTGTTTCCCTTGATGCCAATACCTTTCCTCTGTTGATTATCTCCACTGTATCCTGTATATAGCTTGTTTGTGCATAAGCTGTACATTATTTTCTTCATTAGATTCTGAGCCCCTCAAGTACAGGGACTAGTCTTTGATTTTTTCTTTTTTTGGTAGCCATAGTGCTTCGCACAATGTCTGTAGGTACACAATGAGAATAACTAGGTGGTGCCATAGTGCAAAGAATGCTGAACCTGAAGTCAGGAAGACTCTTCTTCCTGGGTTCAAATCAAGCCTCAGACACTTACAATCTGTGTGTCACTTCACACTGTTTGCCTCAGTTTTCTCATCTGTAATACAAGCTAGAGAAGGAAATGGTACTCCAGAATCTTTGCCAAGAATATCCCAAATGAAGTCACAAAAAGTTGGACATGACTGGAAATGAGTAAACAACAATCAATATCATAAAGCTACAGACCAAGAAGTGAGAGTTCAGGTGATAGTGCAGTTGGAAATCTGTGGTAGGGATAGAAAGGGGAAGAGGAAGATGTTCTGATATAAGAATAATAATTTTAATTTGAGAATTGTGAATCTAGAAAATTTATATTCATATAATAATTTACATTCATGAGTTAGGTAGTGGGAACATTATTATCTTATAGATGGATCCTTGTAAGGATCCCTCCTTATAGGTGAGAAAATTGAGACTAAAAGATGAAGCAATTTATCCAGTATCACTGGACCTTCTGTGAGATTTTGTGTATGAGAAAGATTTAGATAGGAAGGAAAATAGAGAGAATGGAATGTTTGGGGGAAGGAGTGAAGGGTGAAAGAGGAAAAGAGAAGTAATGATGGGGAAAGAAAAGAAAAAAGAAAAGGAATAGGAGTAGTTTTGAATGTCTCCTCTTCAGTCAGAATGGAGAAGCTGACTTAAATCCAAAGGCAGAAAATCCAGAGAACTGTATCCCATAGCAAAAATAAATATAGCTATGGATGAATATTTACAAAAATATGTTACCCAGGTTAAATGAAGAGGAAATTAAATACCTAAATAACTCTATCTCAGAAAAAGAAATTCAACAAGCCATTATTTAACTCCTTAAGAAAAAATCTCCAGGGCCAGATGGATCCACAAGTGAATTCTATCAAACATTTAAGGAACAATTGGTTCCAATTCTATAGAAACTTTTTGGAAAAATAGGTGAAGTTGGAACTCTGCCTAACTCTTTCTATGATACGAATACAGTGCTGATACCTAAACCAGGAAGAGTCAAAACAGAGAAAGAAAGTTATAGATCTATCTCCCTAATGAATATAGATGCAAAAATCTTAAATAAAATATTAGAAGGCAATTACAGCAAGTTATCACTAGGATAATGCACTATGATCAAGCAGGATTTATCCCAGGAATGCCAGATTTGTTAAATGTTAGGAAAATGGTTAGTATAATTAACTATATCAATAATAAACCTAAACAATCATATGATTATCTCAATGGATGCTGGAAAAGCCTTTGAGAAAATACACCACCCACTCCTACGAAAAACACTAGAGAGCATAGGAACAAATGTATTGTTCCTTAGAATGATAAGCAGTATCTATCTGAAACCATCAACAAGCATTATATGTGATGGGGATAGGCTGGAGGCATTCCCAATAAGATCAGGGGTGAAACAAGGATGCCTGTTATTACCACTACTATTAAATATTGTGTTAGAAAAGTATGTTTCAGCAATAAGAGAAGAAAAAGAAATTGAAGGAATTAGAATTGGGAAGAAAGAAACAAAACTCTCACTCTTTACAGATGACATGATGCTATACCTAAAGAATCCTAAAAAATCATCTAAAAAACTAGCAACTTTAGCAAAATTGCAGGATATAAAATAAACCCTCATAATTTCTCGGCATTTCTATATATTACTAGCAAGATTCAACAGCAAGAGTTAGAAAGAGAAATCCCATTTAAAGTAACTTCAGACAATATAAAATACTTGGGAGTCTACCTGTCAAAGAAAACTTAGAAACTCCATGAAAGCAACTATAAAATACTTTTCATACAAATAAAATCAGATTTAAATAACTGGGCAAATATCAACTACTTATAGGCCAAGCTAATATAATAAAAATGACAATTCTACCTAAATTTAACTACTTATTTAGTGCCCTACAATCAAACTTCCAAAAAATTACTTTAATGAGCTAGAAAAAATTCTAAGTAAATTCATATAGAGAAACAAAAAGTCAAGAATATCCAGGGATTTAATGAAAAAAGTGCAAAAGAAGGTGGCTTAGCCTTACCAGATCTAAAATTATATTATAAAGCATCAGTCATCAAAGCTGTCTGGTACTGGCTAAGACATAGAGTCATGGATCAGTAGAATAGACTAGGTGCAATAGCAGGAAATGATTATAGTAATCTGCTATTTGATAAACCCAAAGAGTCCAGCTATTGGGATAAAAACTCTTTCTTTGATAAAAACTGTTCGGAAAATTGGAAGTTAGTATGGAAAAAAACTTAGATTAGAACAACACCTCACACCCTATACCAACATAAGATCAAAATGGATGCAGGATTTAGACATAAAAAACAACGTTATAAGCAAACTAGAAGATCAAGGAGTAGTTTACCTGTCAGATCTATGGAAGGGGAAGCAGTTTATGACTAAGGAAGAGATGCTAGATAATTTTGGTTACATTAAATTAAAAAAGCTTTTGTACAAACAAAACCACTGTAACTAAGATCAAAAGAAATGAGGTAAATTGGGAAACAATTTTTACAACTAGTATTTCTGACAAAGGACTCATTTCTAAAATATATAGAGAACTGAGTCAAATTTATAAACAAAACAAGCCATTCCCCAATTGACAAATGGTCAACAGATATGCCAAGGCAATTTACAGATGAGGAGATCAAAGTGATACATAGTTATCTGAAAAATTGCTCTAAATCACTACTGATTAGAGAAATGCAAATGAAAGCATCTCTGAGGTACTACCACACCTCTCAGATTGGCCAATATGACAAGAAAGGACAATGATCAATGTTGGAAGGGATATGGGAAATCTGGGACACTAAATGCATTGTTAGCGAAGTTGTAAACTGATCCAACCTTTCTGGAGAGCAATTTGGAATTATTCCCAAAGGGCAATAAGAATGTGCATACCCTTTGATCCAGCAATCCCACTTCTGAGTCTATTTCCTGAGAGATGATGAAAAAGGGTAAAAACATCACTTATACAAAAATATTCATAGCAGTCCTGTTTGTGGTGGCAAAGAATTGGAAATTGAGTGAATGTCCATCAATTGAGGAATGGCTGAACAAATTGTGGTATACATATGTTATGGAACACTACTGTTCTATTAGAAACCAGGAGGGATGGGAATTCAGAGAAGCCTGGAAAGACTTGCATGAACTGATAATGAATGAGATGAGCAGAACCAGAAGAATATTGTACACCATAAATACAACATGGGGTTGATGATCAACCTTAATGGACTTGCTCATTTCATCAGTGCAATAATCAGGGACAATTTTAGGGTATCTGTGATGGAGAAGACCATTTGTATCAAAGAAAGAATTGTCAAGTTTAAACAAAGACCAAAGACTATTATCTTCAATTTAAAAAAAATTTATCTTATGTATTAAGTAATTTTGCTATCTCTTATTTTTAATTTTTACCTTAAGGGTATGATTTTTCTCTCAACACATTCAATTTTAATCAATGTATAGCATGGAAACAATGTAAAGACTATCAGACTGCCTTTTGTGCGGGTTGAGGGGAGGGAAGTAATGTTGGGAGAAAAATTGTAAGATTAAAAAATAAAAATATAAAAATAAATAAATATGGTTACCTTTGAGCCAATCTGCATATTCTTTCATATCACCAGTGACATAGCCAATAGCTCTGGGAATGAGTCTTCTCCCTCGCCGTGATGAACTGGTCCCTTCCTGACTGTCCAGTTTAATGACAGTGGGTCTGTCCTCCATGGCTATTACTTGAACTGGTTCCTTAAAGAAAAAGGAGAGCTTATCATTATTATTATTATTATTTCCATTTATAAACCAGAATCTTTGGAAGATCAATTTGTTTTGGGCCTTTTCAGTTGGAAAAATAAGATGACAGTAAAGAAAGCACCACTAATTTCCTTTAGAAAGGGAAATAAGTTAGAGAGGATCCCTTAAACTCAACCTGTCACCAAAATCCCATTTATTCATTAGATTATATGGAGAAGAGCAGAACTTCAATTAAATTGTGTTATTTCCCAGGTGCAGGATGACAAGGAGGTTTTTGCTTGTATAATAGCCTTACAAGGATAGGGGTGGGTTGCCCTAACATGTGTGCAATTTAGAGATGGATGCATATGTACAAGATGATTTGATTTTCAACCAAGAAAGACATCTTAGTGAAGTTTTTTTTCCTTTAGAAGGGTCCTTATCAAATGAAAAAGATTTAATGTAATTCCAAGGTATAAAAATCCAGATTAATTTGCATGTATTCATTAGTATTGCAATTGGGTTGATTTTTTGGCAAATGTATTGACTAAGGAAGCTAAGGATCCAAATTTTCCTTACTATAGTTCAAAAATGATTCAAATTGAAATTTTATTTAGGTACAAATTTCCAGGCATATGTTCCATGGGGCTTAAATGGGACATGGTTGTACTATTCTAAAACAAATTCATACCCCTATAAGTCAAAAGGACAAGTAACTACTAAAACTTGTAATCAAGGTATTCAAGCATATTGTGACTGTGACAATGAGATGCTGTTTTTGTGGACTATTTGAGTCCATGAAACAGCCCAACAGCATCTTTCATTCAAAGAAATTTTGAAATATGGAAAGTAAGAAACTTTGTTAATAACAGCAAGAGTAAAACAGGAACACAAATGCCATAACCATGAAAAGAATGTAAGAAACCAATACCAAGAGCATAATTGAGATAAAAGCATTATAGGAAAATACTAATGACAAATCCATGTAACTGCACAAAAGGAGAATGCCAATGAAATACCTAGAGCAAATATGCAAAGGAAAATACCAGAGACATGACCATGATAAGTATGAAAAGGAGAATGCTAAATATGCTTAAGAGAAGTATATTTCAAATGAAAACCCATTGACATAAGGAAAAAAGTGTGCAAAGGATAATGCCTACAACATAATCAAGATAATCTCTCAGAAGAATCTCAGTATCTTACCGAACGGAAGTATGCAAAGGATAAGACCGAAGTCAATATACAAAAAAAGAGTGCCAATGCCAGCCAATATAAATATGCATACACTGTGCAATTAGGATAAGAGTGAAGAAGTGAATGTCAATGACATAATGAAAAATAACTAAGTATACACAGGAGAATGCCTTAAATATAATCATACCAACTCAAAAGTGACTTCTAATGACATAAGTAAAGTATTAAGCAAAAGAGATTATTGAAACTATAACCAAGACTAATAAATATATATAAGCCAGTGACGCACCCACAAGTATACAATAATACCAAAGACCTAGCCAAAGTCAGCATGCAAAAGAGAGCTATATGTCATCACCTCGATCAAAAAAATGTCAGTTACGGAATCAAGGGAAATGTGAAAAATGCGAATGCCAGCACCCAATATAGCAGACCAAGGACATAGCCACAATAAACACAGACTAGAAGAAGTTTATGAGAGAAGTCTAGAACATAGTAGGAACCCAATGTTAGACAATAGCAGTGACTTTCTTATGTGGGTGTGGGGAATCCAGTCCCATAATTTCCTACTTAAGAATTCCTTGTATGAAAACTTCATTAACTGTAACAAACAGGCAACTTTTCTGTAATTTATAGCTAATTTTCAGTCTTAGAGAGTTACAAAGGCACAGAGACTAAGGGCCTTTTCCAGGGGCACATAGCTTGTGCCAGAGGCAAATTTTCAATTAAGTTCTTTCTACATCCAATGTCCATCTTCAATACTCTATTATGATACCTCTCATGTTAAAGGAAAATAAAGGGAAAATCAGTGGCATAACTTTAGGTATTCATGCAAAGAAGTATGAACAAAAGGAAAATTGCAAATACTATGCAATAGCATAGACATGATACAAGTATCATAGGAAATTGCCCAAAACATAAAATCATAATTAGACCAGTAGATAATATAGGGGTATTATAGTGATGTCAGTTCGATAGCAGAAAGCCTAGGATAGAAGCAGCATGAATGGTCTAGAGATAGACTTAGTTGTTTCTTACTGGTCAGGCTGGGAAGGAGTGCTATTGATCAATGTTAACTGTAAGATTTGCTTTTTTGATGCCCATCATTCCATTTGTAAACAAGATAATTATTAAAAGATAATTAATTAACAGATGGGATTATTTTTTTCAGTATTGATCTTTTGACTTTGAATTTTTTTTTTTTTTTTTTTTTTTTTTACTTTTAGTGGCGAGGTAAACATTTACACTTTAGTCACAGGCCATATTACCTGTTTAGCTGACTTAACTGACTGCCTTCTCCCTTTCCTCCCCCCAACAGTATATACTATTAGTTATTAATGGAAGAATGCAAGGTAATTATTTAATAAATTATAGACCAGTCATGTTTTGCTTTGGTAAAATAGTGAAACAGTATCAACTACTAACTAGAATCTAATATTCATTTCAGTAGAATGAAAGCTTCTTGAGGGCAGGAATCATTAAAAAAATCTTTTTCTAATTTTTTTGTCTAGTACAATGTTATAAGAACATAGTAGGCATTTAATAAATGCTTGTTCAATTGAATTGAATCTTTATAGAAAGGTGGTCTTTGATTGACATATCCCAGAGGACAAGACATGTATTTAACATCAACCAGTTGACTTCAGACATTTTGAAAATGCCTTTTGATATTATTTGAAGGTTTACATTGTTAATTGAATTCACCATCAAATAAGAGGCTCAAGTACTTGGTTTTTAAGTCACAGCAAAAAAAAAAATAGAGATGAGACAGGTTAAAATTCCTTTTCAGCAATCCTCTCCCTTTCCTAGAGTATGTCCTCTGCAGAATTGGAACATTCTAAAAAAGACACAGTATTCTAGTATAGTTAAAGGTGATCAACCTGGTTTCTGTGTATTCAGAATCCTAAATGGGGAGGGGTGAAAGACAAGGCCAGTATAATGTGTCCACTAATTAAAAGACCACATACATTTATAGTATATTCAAAATGTGGGGACTTAAAATCAAACAGACAAACCAAAAAACACTCTGCTATTCCAGAACTTTGGAAATTGAGGTATAAATGAAACCTGGTAGGAACAAGTGTCCAAGCTATAGAAGCAAAAATAAAAATTTAATCATATTATCTTTTCTACAGATTGAGAGACTGATGCATAGTATTATTATTGCTCTTTTTTGCCAAAATTTGCCTCTGGGAAGAAGGAGGCTTTTTAAAAAAAAATTCTTAAAGCTATCTACTGCTGCTTCCATGGAGTTTTACAAATATTTCTTTTAGAATTTTGGAGTATCACAGAGCAATTATATTTAAATTAAAAAAATTTGGTTATAGGTAGGATGGAGCTCACCAGTTTAAATGGAAATTTTTAGCTTCTGGTCGCCTAAGAAACCTTGTAATACCAGAATATTTACTTTGTGGCCCTGCTTGTTCTCCCTGCTTCACCATTAATTGAAACACTAACTGGGCTAGTGGGAAAACATTACATGAGGAACACCTAGCACCCTTTCACCAATATTCTATATTGTGGTTTGGAGATTGTAATCTTAGCTTAGTTGACAAAGGGGGAAAAAAGCAATGGAAAAAATCAACATTACACTAGATTTGACTTTAAAAAGAGTTGAAAAATAAGGGAAAAGAACACTGAATGAAAATTCATTCACTGATCCATCCCGATATTGTACAGTTGCTGTATATAAGACCCCAGTAGCAGTTATTTGAATTTCATTTGTGGCCTGACTTCTTCTTTGTTCACCAATGACTTGCAAACATCATTACCTCAGTCATTTCTGTACCCCAGATGAGTTTGCTCATCTCAAATGTGATTTGTTAGTCCCAAATTTTCTGGCACACATTTTCCAGCCTGCCCACCTAGTTTCCCTGGTTTTAGAAAGGATTGTTAGATCTTCAAAGACAACCCTGATACAGGTCAGTTTTAGTATTTTTCAGATAGTAGCCAAGAATTCCCCAGAATTCCCACACATTCACATTATGATGAGTCAGGTCCCAAAGATCATTCATGGAGAGGTATTGTTTAGAAATAGGCATACCTGTTCCTCCAGCCCATCCACAAGAGGCAAGCTTAGATGTGTGCCTTGGGCTTCTGCCTCAAAAGTTTTGTTTCCAAAATTGTCTGTCCAAAGAGTATTATGTGGGGTGTCACCAATGCCCTTCAAAGCACGTCCATTCATCCTTCCTTTCCTCCATATGACAAAGGGTAAAAATATGTAAATCAGGAAATATGCCCTCTTGATGAAGTGTAGCGTGGAGTATAAGACAGAGGCCAGAATGCCAGAAACCAAACAGAAATGTAACGATCATCCATTACTGGGTCTACTGTGCCCCCAATCAAGGGATGTATAAGACAGAGACAATATATCTCAACATTTTTACCAACAAAATGCTGGTCATGAGAAGCGATGATTTATTCTGAAATTTGGCCCCTCTTTCTAGCATAACATATCAAACTCCCAATAGATCAATGGACAGATTCTATTCCAATAGTATTTCATAGCTCTTTTTGGCAAATTTTTAGGTGTTCAGGAACTTTTTTTCCCTCATAAAGCTGAAATGCCTTGAAAATAATAAAGCTAAATTGTCATGTCTCCATCTTGTGGTCACATACAGATATATGAAACAGGCAAAATTATGATGATTTTTTCTTGGGCTATGAAAAGAAAGCAAAAAATTTTGGGGGGGAATGATTGATCTTTTTTTAGATTATACTCACAGAAAGCTTTTATTCACTGCCAAGCTCCTTACCCTTGTTGGTCAGATTAGAGAATGCTCTTATTTTCCAACTAGTAGAAATAAAACCTGTTGGTAGTGTACCTTAAACCATTCAATAAATAATAATTATTTTTTAGAAATTTCTGTAATATTTGTTCTTTCCTCAAAAGTAGGAATTCTAAATTATATTAGAAAGCAACAGAAAGTCAGCTAGCAGGACAAAGTCTGGAAACTGGGAAAATCAATGGGTAAAATATCTAACACCCTTTACTATCTTTGGAGAGGATTTCATTATGTCTATGAATACAGCCCTTTCTTAAGAGGTTCCAGGTTAAACTCTGCAATTTCATCTTCTGGGTTGGTCTGGAACAGAAAGCTTCAAAATAGCAAATAAGTAATTCTACCAACTGGCTTCCTCTTGAATCAAATCTTTTTCACTATTCCATGGTGCTGTATATTTGAAATTTGTAAAACTGAAGACTGTCATTCCTCAACTCTTGAGGCAAATCTAATTTTTTAAATTATAAAATTAATTAATGGGTTCAAAATAAAGTCTCCAGCTGCATAACTGACATGTTTTTTTTTTAATGAGAGATATTCAAATATTCATGTTAGTATGAACAGGACATTTGTCTTTAAGGTATACATTTAGTACTTACAAATAGTTCTTAATTTGGTTATTTTCAGTTCTGATGCAGCAGGTAGAACTCAATCTCCTTTAAAGCCAGAGGCTGGAATAAGAAAAAACAATTTGTCCTGTATTCCACTCCCTGGTAAGTCCTTTTATTTCAATTAACTATGAATCAAAGTCTGGAAGTTTGCACATATGTGGCAGTACCAGCAGAACTAGCCAACAACTTCAGATGTGATAGAACTGTTCTGTCCATTCAATATGAATTTTTAGAAATAAAGTCTCTCATCATGACAGGACATGTAGAAAAGTATATAAATCCATAATTAGAAGGGGCCATACCCTGTGCCTCATTTATTCCTGTTGAGTCATAGAAATACAGTTTCCTATGCTATTTAACTATTTCAAGAACATAAGCTTCTTCAGCCTGGATATCATTCATAAATCCAGAGGAATTTAGAAACATTGTTTTAGGGCTGGGACTGGGGTGGGGGAGGGAATTTCAGAGGTCTTTAGGTCATAAGATCATACATAGGTTTATAGTTGAAAGGACCCTTAGAGGCCACCTAGTTTATCCTCATTATTTTCTGTAATGACAATATCTAACACTTATAAATAGCACTTGAAAATTTACAAAGTACTTTGCACATTTGATCCACCTAACAATCCTGAGAAGTAGATGATTAATACAGGGTTGTCTTGAAATTACAGTTTTAAGCCTTAATAATTCAGTTTTGGTTATTTTAGCTCAAGTGTCAAAATTACATTAAGAGTTTTGGGATATCTTATAGTATCCCCATTTTATAGCTGAGAAAACTAAGGTTGGGAGAGGTTAAATGATTTGCCCAAGAACACACACATAGTAAATGACAAAGCCAACATTTGAACTCTCATGTTGAAGCTACTTGGCTAATTGAAAAACTGAAGTTTAAATGCTAAGGGGTTTATCAATAGGTAGTTAATGGCAGAGCTGGACCAAACTCACCTCTGACTCCAAATTCAACATTCCACTGAATGGCAATTTATCGATCAAAGGGATTTCCTTGTAATATATATTCTGTCACTTTGGGTCAAATTTATTCTTCTACTCTGTCTTACTAATTAACGCAAGAAAGAAGAGGCAAATACCTTACTGCACGGCAATAGCCCTTACAAGCCATCTTACAGAAACTGGTAGTGTGGATTAAAAGAAAACAAAAACCCCAAAGCTTACTGTATCCCTTAAACTGAGCCTTTAGAGCTAGTCTATTTATTTCAGGTTTACAGAGAACTGTGCAGTTTTCCAAAGAGAGGTGGGGAAAATAAAGAAATATAGGTAAATGATAACACAAATTACCCAGTAATGAGGAAAACCCCCAAATAACAGACATTAAGAGGATACTTACAAACACTTTAGTTTCTTGTTAACAGAAGGCAGGGACTGATAAAACTTTGAGCCAGGCTCTTTGAAAAAGAAGAGTGCCAAGTTGAAGAAGATATGGTTGGGGAGGGAGTCATCTAACAGTTTTTATATACCACATATTCCACTCTGCATAAAAATACTGGCTGAGGTGTCTCCTCCCACTTCTGGTACAAGAGGCCAAGAAATGCTGAAGAACTAGTCATTTGACTTTTCCACCTTAAGTTTACTTGGTCCTTGATATAATGCCAAGAACTGGACCATCTTTTCCACTGGTTTCTAGGGTATTTGTCTGGCTAGACTTCTTTCCAAGCTTTGTCTTTTCTTTCTCCAAACTGTTGTCTTGGAAACAACTTCCCCTGTCCCATCCCAATTTTTTGTCCTTCTTTCTCCCTCCCACCCCTGGAGAGTTCCAAAAACTCTTGAATTGCT